>NC_089580.1:160281094-160933447 GCF_019320115.1 Miscanthus floridulus
ATGTAAACAATTCCTACAGCCTGATGTTGTCCTTTGCAATCTCTGCGCACCCGTTTTTGCCAGAAGCATTTCCGTACAAACCAGCCTCACAAAGATCGAAAACACCTCCGAATCCTGAGGAACAGAAAGCAGAAGAGAGAAACACAGAAGGCCCCTTTTTTTCAAACAAAGAATGCAGGCGACCTCAAAGGTCGCGCAAGTAGTGTGCAGGCCGAATGCTGTCCGGTTACGTACTAGCCCACTTGGGCGAAAGAGCCCAACACTGTGAGGCGGGCCGCGGGGTCGACAGCAACTCGCACGGAAAACAACAATAACGCACGCAGGTTCGGCGCAGGCTCCATTTACGCCCGTGTTTGTTCGTTTCCTTGTGACCTGTGAGGCTGTGAGAAGAGGCACATGAGCCATCAGTTATGAGCACATGCCGTGGAGCTGCAAGTCGCAGATGTGGCGCAGGAAACTGTCAACTTTGCACGGCGATGCCTTGTCCCCTTCCCTGCGCTGCGCCACTGAAAGCGAGTTCTCCTACCAGTACTACCTGGTGGACGAGAAACCATGTAGTAGCGGCTACAGGACTACAGGGGCCGCTGCCAGCCACTTGCAGGCAGAGGACGGCTCCAATGCCTCGCGGAAACGGCACACATCCTAAACGAACAAGGATAAAAAAGATCCACTGAAACTGAAAGCGAGAGCGAAGCGAAAGCTGGGCTGGAAATGCACTGCCGTGCGGAGCCACTGGGCAAAATCGTGGTCCAAGTGGATTGGGAATAGGATTGTACTACCACAATAGGAGGAACCCACAGCGCGAGCTGCCGTCGAAGCAAGGCTTGTACTACGTAGAGTAGGATCGGCGACTTGGTGGCCATCTGCCGAACCCCGAGCTCGTGACGCCAGGCCAGGGGAATCCTGACGTTGCTCGCGCATCGCCGCAGAATATGCCCTGCCAAGAAGGCCAGCTTGATGGATCCGTCAGTCGCCGTGAACAGCACGCCCGCGTCGGCGTCGGCCTCGCTATCCGCCGGGGCCTCGGCGAGAGCGGGATCAGCCGTCCCCACTGATGAAATCTCGGATCGCCCGGCGGCATCTCGCCCCGTTCGTCAGCGATGGCGCTCGCACGCACGCTACGCGGCTACAGTTCCCAAGGCAAAGTTCGTCTCGCAAGTTGCAGGGGGAGGGAGGCCGCCAACGCGTGTGCGCATTGGGTTGGGTCAGACCGAGGCCGCGACTCCTCCGGTCCTCCCTGTACAGGAACCAACTGACGAGTGACGAGGCAATCTCCGTCGATCTATCTCCAGGTCCTTTTTACCAGAAACAGATCGCGCCGAGGCCAACTCCGGAACCACCGTCGAATCGAACCAGGCTGGACGCAGCGGTGCGGACGCTGAAGTCGTCGGTCACTCGTCGCACGGCGGACGCAGCAGCCGCGGCGCTGCCAGCCCCACTCTCCCACCTCCTACCATCGCATCCATCTGTTGCTTTCAGGCAGCCAGCCTGGTAGGCAACCATCCGGCCAACCCAGCCACGCAACCATCCCACTTCTTGGTCCCCATGGAAACGCTTCCAGCTTCCTGTACTAAACCGGGTTTCGCTTCGCATTCGTATCAAAACCAGCACGGATTCGAACCAAACATCCCCCACGACGACAAATTCTACTATCACCATCTCATGGCCACCTCCCATCCTCTCGCTGTCCCCGTGGTCGGCACTGTACGCCCGGCCCGGCTCAACAGCCCCAGCCCCGTGACCTCGCCATCGTACGCCGCACCTAGCCGGGAAAACAACGGTGTGGCCAGTGACGACGGGCTCGCTCGCTTGCAATTCACCAGTCACCACTCACCAGCGAGCTCCCCCCCGTCGTCCAGCGTGGCATCTGGGCAGCTGCCAGGCCCGCCGTGCCATCATCACGCACGTCGAGATCGACCGGGAAAGCATGGCTGGGTTCAGTTGATCGTGCCTCGTGCGTTTTGTTAGGCGTGTCCATGACCCAATCGGTGAAGCGGAGACCGTCCTCCGGCAGTCAGTCCATGGACCGATATGGCATCCCCCCCACACGTTTTCGATGAACCGATTCTCTGCTTCTTTTGAACCCCGCCCATTTGGCCAGTTTGTTAGTGCCAGTTGAGCGTTGAGTCCAAACAAATCATTGGGGCCTCATCTATTTTAATCTAAGCTACGGCATGGAGACCTGCTCTTTCGTTTGCCTGGTCCATGAAGCTGGAAGGAAAAAAGAAGTCGTACTACAATAAAGAATCAAGCGCCTAAGCATGTGTTTTAAGCGGCTTAGTTTGCCTCAGAATATTGGTTAGTTAAAGAACAGTGCTGGTTTATTCCTCCGCTTGATCCGCACCTATGACCCATCACCATCATTGATAAGCTCAGCACTGGACCAAAAAGTAATAAAACACATACAAGAAGTAGGATGTAGAGTTGGAGCACTATAACCATTGTTTGTTTTAGGTTAACAAAAGTAGTATAATTGGCCGGTTGGGTGGCTAGCGAATATCAAAGGGGCAATTTGACCATTCCAAGTCACATCAGCCACCTGTCTCGTTTAACAATTAAATTAAATTATGCTGCACATTTTTAGCTTAATAGATAGAAATCTAAGCGTTTTCTTTAGGAGCGGATTAGGTAGATCTCAAGAAGGATTTGGAGCCGACAGGGCCCAGATTTGGTGGCCTCGTTACTTGTAGTCACTTTAGCTTAGATCAGACTCAACTCTTAGGCCTTGTTTAGTTGGGTGAAGTTTGGTATTTTGGTTACTGTAGCATTTTCGTTTTTATTTGACAATTAGTATTTAATTATGAACTAATTAGGCTCAAAACGTTCGTCTCGCGATTTCCAACCAAACTGTGCAATTAGTTTTTTTTTCGTCTACATTTAATGCTCTATGCATGTATCGTAAGATTCGATGTGATGGCTACTATAACACTTTTTTGAAAAAAAAATTTGGAACTAAACATCGCCTCACTCTTTCTTTTCCCCCGATGAACAGAGCTCTCGGGCTCTGGGCGAAATGATCAGAAAATTCAGCTGGGCCTTCTCTAAAAGTGCACTATGTAAAAAGAAGATTTTCCATCATATCAAATTTACGTTACATGTATGGAGTACTAAATGTAGATAAAATCAAAAACTAATTGCACAGTTTGCTTTAACTTTGCGAGACGAATCTTTTGAGCCTAATTAGTCAATGTTTGGACAATAATTCATAAATACAAACGAAATGCTACCGTGAAGAATCGTGCACTATGTAAAATTTACAGTTGCAAACTTTGCCGATGCTAAACGCGCCCTGGAGTCGAAACGACTTCTCTGAATACAGTAGTGTATATCTGCAGAAATCTGGCAGCGGGCCCAAACGCTTGGATCCGCCGCCACGGAAACAAGAACCCGCAATTGCTGTCCAGCGAGCGAGCCGTCCCCATCCTGATCCCCTCCCCACCCCCGTCCCATCCCCATCCCCTTCTCCATCTCCATGATCCAGCCAGTACGGGGAGCTCCCGCCCCACAGCATCCAGCTCCAGCAGCGAGCATGTGAGGAGGGCTCACAGCAGGTCACGCCAGCATCACAATCGCAAGGATAAGATGGGTCATGGTCTTATGGATGATGACAGGTGCCACCACACCAAGCAAGCAATAAAGGGAGGAGGGCTCTTGCGATCAAAGAAAGGACCATCCAGTTTCTTGAGCATCAAAATTCAAAATACTTGGAACGGTTTGGACGGCCTAACTTTCCTTAGGGCTGCCACTTCGCGTTGACCAGGCTTTGGGGAAAGCAAGGATGATGAATATCAAAGCATGCCTTTTCTAAGCATCTTGATGTTAATGGTAATCTCTCTTTAACAAAACGGTAACTCAAGCAACAGAAGATGGTGGACATATTTTGTCGTGGAAGTTCTTCGTTTGGTCCAATGAAACGAGGAAAATTATCTAACGGATCGGTGTGATTTGGGTGTATATCAATATCAAGCTCAGTGGAATTCAGGCGGAATTTCCACCTAATATGACAGAAGTACCTGTCCATGTTTACCGTATTGACAGAATCTCAAGGCGCGACAGATACAGGATTAGGGAAATTTCAAACACGTTAGGTTGGATTTTTTTTCACAATTTGACACCGACAGAGGAAAAAACCCAGAAAAATTGCATCAGTCAAACATGTGAACGCCCCAAAACCTTTAACAAAATATCTGAATCGGTCAGGTCATCTTGTTTTTGTGAAGAGCAGCAGTGAGGATGCACCTCAGCAACAATGAGCAGAGATCTCGAGCAGAATTAGTCAAAGAAACAGTGCATTCAGACACCAAATAACAGGTAGTACAACATCACATACAGAAACAAGCACAAGCATTTCAACAGCCATATATACGAACAGCATTGGAACTAACAAATTAAAACTAGGAATAACATTAAGTTTCCATAAGAGGTTTATGGCTGGACGGACATACAAGTATAAACCAGTTCCAAGTTCCAGCCGTCTTGCAGCTACTGCAAAACCTATATGACAAAGACCTATAGACTTGACAACTTAGGAGAACCATGGAGAAATCCAAAGCTTATAACGACGTTTTTCAGCCCTACAAGTTTATTCTTCAGTAGAACCAATTAGTCCCGTCGTTCTTCTGTGCCGCGCCAGGGTAATCAACGGTGCTAGACATGTTGAAACCAGAACCGAACCTGAACTCCGACGTGCTGGTGATGTCGCCCATCTGGTTCACGAATGGCGTGTCATCGCGGATGAAGAACTGCTGCTGCTGCTGCACTGGTGCCTGCTGTTGTTGTTGAATCATGCTATTGACATCGTCGAAGACTCCGTTGCCCTGTCCAAAGAAACCCTCATCCATCTGGATCCTCTGGGGCATCGCATTAGGCCTCTCCATGATGGTGACGCTGTCACTGCTCATGTTCTTGTTCGTCATGAAGTTGTTGTCGTACATGTTCATCAGCTCGGCGATAGACCTCTGCCCATCCATGGGCAGGCTGAAATCCAGATTGTTCAGTGCCTGATTGGGTTGGTTGAAGACTGGCTGGAAGGCTTGTGACTGTGGGGGTGCTGGTGGCGGCTTGTTCTCAGTGCTCTGAGGGATTGGATCGTTGTACTTACAGGTGTACTGGTGGCTGTTGCGGGTATTCCGGTCGAGGAATCCAAAGCTGTAGTCACTGTGCGGGCATTGGACGTTGTTGCAGGTGTACACTCGGTTGTTTAGCATTAGCTCTGGCTCAGCAGCAGCGGGGGCGTTCCTCTTCTGGATGAACTCGACGTCGGCAGTCTCCTCCTTCATCGGCGGCGGCACGAGGAACTTCTCACTTAGGATAGCGGCACCAAGGTTGAACGCGGTTGGGTCAGTGACTGTTGTTTTCTGGTTGCCGGCCTCATCCCCCTTGCACTCATCAATGATGTCCACATCATACTCGCTTGAGCTAGTGTTGAAGGATATGGCACTGGCGATGCCACCAGTAGATGCCGGTGGGAGTGCGCCGGGGTGTAGCTTCAGGTACAGCTCCTCTTCCTGCTTGACGACCGCCAGCCAGGTTGAGATCTCCTTGGCAGTCATCTTGTCCTGGAGACACTTGGACTGGCGAACGAGGCGACGGATCTTCTCTATGTCTGGCGACATGTGCTTGATGACAGCGGTGAGCACGCTCACCTTCCAGGCCTTCTTAAGGTCATGAGGCTTCTTGTAGGGGGGTGGGACCTGGTCCTTGGGAATGCCAAGTTCCGGCCACCACTCCTCGTCGCCGGTAGGCCACCATGGTGGAGGAACACCCTTCTCCAGCGGGTAGCGCCGCTGTGGGGGGTCACAGTGCTGCATGAGTGCTGAGAGCAGTGAGCCGAGCGTCGTGTCCTGCAGCTCCTGCAAGGAATGAGGGCTGGCGGCGCCAGAGGCGAGCTCGTTCTCAGCGCCAGGGACAGCGTTGTCAGCATGATACTTGGCGATGGCGGCCGGGCCGTTGCGGTCGAAGCGGACCTTCTCCTTCCACCACGCACGGAGGTTGTCGGAGGCGCCGCTCACCGGCTTGCCCTTCTCCGGAATGATCCCATACACAAAGCCCTGTGCGTGGCACACCTCCATCATCTTGAGCATGTACTTGAGGATGCCGTCCTGTGCGCGAGACATCTTCTTGCGCCGCGCCTGCTCCTGCGACTGCCTTGGCTTGGACGAGCCGTCAGCCAGGCCACCACCACCGGCCATCGAATCCTTGCCGCGGCTCTGCTGCAGCTCCCTGAGCCGCTTCAGCTTCATGCGGTCGCGCCACATGCGGCGCTCCAGCTCCTCGATGTCCTCGACGTCATCGTCGCTGTCGTCCTCCCCGGTGTCCGGGAAGCTCTCTGGCGGCGGGTCCACAAGATCACCCTCCCCCATCACGCACTGGTCGCCAGAGGACGTCTGCGGCATCAGCGACCCGAAGCCCAGGTTCTTGTCGCCGTTCTGCTGCAGGAGATCCACGAAGTTGTGGACGCCAGGGAACACCACGCTCTGATCCATCATCAGCCCGCCTCCCATCATCGTGACCTCAACAAACACCACACCCAACAAGTTCACTCGCAGTCACGGGCAGATTGACTCTCTTCCTTGTACTGCTACTTGTAGTATTCACCTGCGCGGAAGCAACAAGGAAGATGAACACGTCAGCTGCTGTGTTTTACTGTCAGTAATTAAGTGCAGAGACAATAAGTGTAGGGTAAAGGTAAACATGTGCAACACGATTGCGTGTTATTAGTAAAAAAAGTAATTAAGATGGCCGAGTGAAGCTTATTGTGGCATCTTAATTTGGTGATACACGATCTGCAAGGGCTTATTGCCTTGGCATCATAGATCTACACAGCTATTGGAGACAATCATGTGGCAGCAAAAGGCAAGCTTGCCTATTGAAGCAACAACCGGGAAGGCCAAAGTTAGCAGCCTAGCATGTGTTTGGTGAAACAGAACAGGGCCTTGATCTGATCAAACTACACATGGACACTTCCCCCATAATCCTTCTGAAATTGATACTTCTAAGACTAACAGGGACCAAATATAGCACAATCCTTATTGTTTCGACATAAAGAAACAGATTACACAGCATGGAATAGTAATATGCATCATAACATACTTGTGGAAGAAGGAATTCAAGCATGAAAATGTATGACCATAAATACTTCCACCAAATAACTACTTCTCATATGCCGGTTCACTGGAACAAGCACGTAAAGTTGCATCTTTTTCCCCTTCTTACGAAAGCATGTGCAAACGTATGAACGTAAGCTCTGATTGAATCACGAGGGGGAAAGATTAAAAAAAAAAGGTCAAAAGGCAGGGAAGGAAGGCTTTTCAGTAAATCATTTTTTATGGATCTATTTGTTTTTACCCAGGCACCCAGCCAAGCACGAATGGACAGTTGGTAACAAGAACATGTACCCATGTGCTTGACAAAGGGAATCAAGGTCAAGGGATGAAATGGACTAGACACATATCGAACCTAAAGAAAACTGATAAAATTTTCCACCTCCAAAGATGATGCAGGGAAAACAATTTTTCCCTGATTATACACTTCCTAGAACGAGCTCCGCCTTTGACTAGGAGAAGTATTGAGATCCAAGCGGAAGCTTAAAAGAGATGTAAGAAACTCGGGTTTTTGGATGGGAGCTGCTACATCATCAAGGCATCAACCTTGGAACTCTGCCATGGATTTAGCCGCAGCTATTACGCAGAAGGACAAAAATCAGCACCGGAAGGAAAGATCAGAAAAAAATAACTCAAACGGGAATTGGCCACTGCAGGAAGCTACAGGATCCTGGAAAAAATCAGAGGAAAAAAAAAGATCTCTCGAAAAATTATCGCTCTACATATCCATCAGATAATCAGCCGACCACCCTCCAACAGAACAAGCAGACATCAAAGGGAGAAAGAGAAGACGAAGATCAACGAAGAAGAGAAGGAGCAGCCACACAAGAACTGAGAAGGATAGGAGGCCCAGGTAGGTAGGAGGAACTCACCTAGCTCTTCCTGTTTATCTCCCACTTGCTATTTTCCCCCGTGTTCCAGCTTTGCCATGACCTGGGAGACGAGACGGAGAGAAGCGGGCAAGAGGGAGGGAGGGAGGGAGGAGAAAGGGGAAGAGGGGAGGAGTGGAGGCACGAGGTGGGGATAAGAACGGGGGCAGGGCCAAGGCCTCTCTGCCCTCTTGCGCAAAGTAATCACAGGCAAGTGAGGCCGTGTTAGGATCCGGCCCGTAAAGTTTCGAGGTTACGTATTGCACGGGTGTTCAGATGTTAATAAAAAAATAAATTACAGAATCTTTGATAAATCACGAGATAAATTTATTAAACCTAATTAATCTATTATTAGCATATGTGTACGGTAGCACTTGTTGTTAAATTATGAATTAATTAGGCTTAAAAGATTCGTATTTAAATTAGTCGTAAACTATGTAATTAGTTATTTTTTAATCTATATTTAATACTTTATACATGTGTCAAATATAACATAGCGTAAAGTTTTAGGGTGAAAACTAATCAAGGGCTGAGCGTGCTGGTGCCTGATGCTGGTGGTGCTATGCTTCTTGTCCTCTGCAGTCTACAGCCTGTTCGGCTAGTATTAAAGCCGGCTGATAAACCGACTGAAACTGATTTGTTGTGAGAGGAAAAATACTGTAGATTGTAGCTGATAAGTCGGTTGATAAGTTTAAGCGAACAGCGACAGCCCGGCTTTTATAATCTCCCCTCTTAAACTAATGATCCTCGCCTCCACTCACGAGCCGCCACTGCGAGTCTGCGGTGCTGCGCGGCGGTAAAAAAAGATCTCGCTGCTCCGTAATCACTAATCACCCGCGTGATGGCGAGTTTGGCTGGTGGCGTCTGCCTGTGACACGCGGGGCTCGGTCACCGGTCGGTGGCCTCCTCTCCCGGTTTGGCTGGCGGGGTCCGAGGTGGATCGGGGCTGCGCGTAGTAGAGCTAGGGACAAAAGCGCTAGAACGAAGGAGAGTGGATGCTACCTCTTCGGTTCGATGTGGGGCGCGCTCCTCTCTCATCGACCATTTTCTTAACATTCCTTCAAATCAAAGAGAACGCAAAAACACACACATGGATTTCAAACTTTTCAAAAATGAATGTCATCAATGCAGTAGTGAGAAGAATACACCAAACAGGTAAAAAGGATAGGGAAAGAAAGAGAGGAAGAGGGGTGTTAGCTTATACTTTTGTCTAGCATAATGCCGCATAGGGTGTAGTACTTGGTTTCCATGTCCACTTTCTTTAATTTGCTATCCCAATGACCATGTTCTATTACACTATTTTAGCAGTACTTTTCAACAAACGAATATTGTTTTCTTCTCACAGCATTTCAGCATAAGCATCAGAATAAGCCAAATTTCAGTACTAAGATTTAACTTTCTTATGCTTTTACCATTTAAACTAATTTCAGGAACATAACTTAAAAAGCCAACAGTAGAGCACAACAGTACATGGACAATAATTTTTGTAAGACATACCCTCCCGTTGTAATAGCGGAGAACTCATGAAAGGGAGACTCTTGCAGGCAAGATAGAGTTGCCCCAAATGAGAAAATTGGTGTGAACAAAGGATCAATCCTAGTAGATTTGTTCACAGTGTTATTATCCACGTAAGAGACAGTAAAAGAAAGCTCTCATTGCCATCCCACATACATATCGAACGAGAACAGATGGAAAAGGATCCCAAACTCCAAACTGACGCTACATTTTGTGTTTCTTTAATTAATTGTAAGAAAAAAAATTAGCAAAATATCGACCCGTCGTCACTGTCCCTGGAAGGATTGTTTGCGTCCAACCAGCGTGTAGCACTGGGCGACTGGGGACAAAACGGTCTGTCAAGAGTCATCAAAACCAGGCACAGGCAGGACCCTTTTTCATGAAATCGGGTTAAAGTTTGACGGCCATGAAATCCGTCGCCGCAGCGATCCCCTGCAGAACGACCACGTGGTGCCTTATGGGCTGGGGCCATGTGTGCTGCCCCGCGGGCCCCACGCACCTTGTCCCCGTGTGGCTTTACACGCACGCCCACCTACCACACGCGCTGGACGCTACTCCTTGGCCACCCCCAAGCAGCCAAGCCCCGGTTTTTTTTTTACAACAACAAAGCCCCGGCAGTGACAACCGAAAGCAGAGCACGAATCAAACTCTCCTTTTTACAGTAGTACTACCAAGTATAAACGGGTCAATGGTGGCTGAATTCAAGTAGTACGTTGTGCTACTACTATTCTCACTGATTGCCGTAGTTAGGTCACTTTCGAAACTCAGGGTTTTTCTTAAGGGGCTATTGCATTCTTGTCCCTACTTTGATGTCTAGTTGTGATTTTATCTCTGTTTTTGTCATCGTTGTGATTTTACCCCTGTTTTTTGAAAACGAAGCTTAAGTTTACCCCTATTCCGTGAACAGCAGGTAACGGTGTCAAATAGGCTCAATAAAACAAGTTTGCCCCTGCGAAATTACCTCTGCTTATCTGAATACACTGTGATTTTACCCATGTTTTACCGACAGCAGACTCGCGCGCCGATCGTGGCGGCGAGGCGCGTCCCGCCCGGCCGCGCTGCCTCAGGAACTGCTCCATGGTCTCGAGGAGCTTGTCGTCGATGCGCCTGACGTCGGCAATGTTGGACGAGCGCACGATGCCGGCGTCGTCGCACCAGGCGTAGAAGGCGCGGAGCGCGTCGATCTGTTTGGCGGTGCCGACGTAGGTCTCAAAGGCCTTGGCGCACTCGGGGTAGTCCATGTCGAAGAAGCGATCGAGGAGGAGCGCGAGGACGAGCGCGACGTCCTCGTAGACTCTGAAGCTGTCGCTGAGCAGCGGGTGGAGCGCGGCGCGCACGATGCGGCTGGCCCCGGCGGAGCCCGTGGGGCGGCACGCGAGGAGGCGGTCCAGCAGGTGCCGCAGGTGGCGCGCGCGGCCCAAGAGCGCCTCCGTGTCCATGTCGGCCGCCGCCGCCGCCATGTGCGGTGGTCCCCTGACGCGGTCGTCGGCGAAGCGCGGCGCGGGGAGGAGCAGGACGAGGAAGCGGACGCGGTCGAGGAGGTAGGTGGTGTAGGCACGGACGAAGGCGGAGTGGTCCCACGATGCCGTGTGCGCCTCGTCGCGGAAGTCGAGGAGCAGCGCGAGCACGGGCTCCCTCGCGCGACAGCCGGTGAGGGTGGGGCAGAGCAGCTCGTGGAGGAACCGCGTGCGGCCCTCTCTGTCGGCGTCCTCGGCAGGGTCGGGGTCGGCATCGGCGGCGGCGAGGCGTTGCAGGAGCGCAAGGCACTTGGCGGCGATGACGTAGTAGCGGGTCCTGGAGAGGCGGCGGGCGATGGAGGCGACTCAGGCGGGCGCCGCGCCCGTGGCGAACGCGAGGCGGAGCACCTCCCGCGCGTGGCGGTCGTCCGGGGTCCCGTCGTCGTGGGAGGTGGCGTGCACGATGGCCACGTCGAGGTCCAGCGCCACGGCGGCCGTCACCCGCGCGATGCCGATGGTCGCCTGGTCACCCGTGGCGGACGCAAGGCGGAGCACCTCCCAGCGCCTTGCGGATGGATATGGCAGCGGCCGGGCCGGGCGCCGGCCTGCTGCTGCTTCCGGTGCTCTTCCTATTGGGGTCTTGGGGATGGGGAATGAGAGAGACAGAGAGGACACGGTAGAGGATTGGGGGATTGGGAGGGTAAGAGTGGATAAAGGGTATTACTGTCTTTTGGTCTTACTGTGAAGGGTTTTGTTTTTTTTTTATTTTGTTTTATTCTAGATAAAGCTAACAGAGTTAAAAGTAAGGGTAAACTGAGCATCAGTAGTTATAAAGCAGGGGTAAAATCACAACGATGACAAAAACGAGGGTAAAATCATAATTGGACATCAAAGTGGGGGCAAGAACACAATATTCCCTTTTCTTAAAATCCTACTACTAGTGGTAGGAGTACATACATATTCGAGCTGATTTTGTGATATTTCTGCCGGGTTCCAAAGTCTCGGTACGTACTCCTATTAAAAATGTCGTTTTTTCACTTTTTAACCTCTTGTTTGGTCCGTTCGTCTTATTCAATTTTTATATAAATAATAAAATAAATAATTTATTATTAAAGTATCACTACAAATAACAAAATAAATAAATTATTATTAAAGTATCATGATAAAATAAGTTATAACAAAATAAAAATATTTCTACAAAATTTTTGAATAAGGTGAACGATCAAACAATAAGTCTAAAAGTTAAAAACGACATTTTCAACGGGATCAACAGAGTATTGGTCGTACAATAACCAATTGCAAGCTCATTGGATTCCGAATTGCAAGCGATGGAGTGGTGGTGCTAGTAATAGTAATGAACAACAGACCTTGCAGTTGCGCCTTGCACGGTTGCACCTTTTGCTCGGGTGACTCCGGTCATCACCCGTGAGGGTCAACGCCACCGCGTCGCCTGTTTTTTCTTCTTGTTACTACAGACCTGCATCTGCATTGCTGGAGACAGATTATCGTTGACTGATTAATGCAGACTAATAATCGCAGGTCGTCCACGCAGGTTTTGTGATCCAAGTGACTAGCCTTCTGTGCACCTGTGATCTTCATGTTCTCTTTGGACACGTGGTGTTCTAGTATATGTTGCTCTGACAAAAGCATGGTACTCTAGTATGCAACATGCGAGCAATGTACTCAAATGGATTTCTTAGCCCGCTAATGCCAAGCTTAATTAAGTAGGAGTATTTCAGAGACTAAAGGTCGTGCATGTGCGCTGAACATGTCGCGGATGGGCTCTCGGCGAACGAGCGCTCTCCATCTGGCCCCGTCAAAGCATGGAGCCAGCCATGGATCCGCGGCCCTCCGGTGCGGCCGTGCCAGCCTTGCCCACGCTGAATCGCTGATGCGGGGAACACCGACCGGCGACTGTGCTGGCCGTGCAGCGACGGACACCGATCCCGGCCGTACACGTATCGGGGAACGAAGGGGTGCGAGCCGCGGGCCGGGACCGCGACCACCCGCCGCCCACCGTGGCCTCCACTCCACTCCCGCGGAGCCGCCGCACGTGCTCATCGTGCTCCCCTGCCGCTGAGCATGTGCGGCTGCCTCGGTCGTCGCAACCGGTCCCAACCTCCCACGGGGCACGACACACCAGTCTGGTACTGTGGGCCGCGGTGAAAAGCTGGAGTACTAGGAGCAATTGCTGATGCCATCGCAGTAAGAAATGATTCCAAGAGACGACCCAGCCTGAAGAACACAAGGGCGTTGTTCGGACTCGACAGATGTTCGGTTCAGATTAACGCAGAACAAAAATGCCTTTCCTCTGAGAAGCTTCGACAGTTAAAGTCCAGCATTTTTTGACGTGCTCTTCGTATTTTTGTTTAGGGATAGGAGTACTACTGGCACTAATAAACCCGTTGACATTTGGGACATAAACATCTGCCGCAGTCAGCTAACTAGGCGCGGCCGCAGCAGTGCCATCACTAGCCATAGCCAGTGCTCAGCTAGCCAACCAGCAACCAGGCAACAAAATGCAAAGAAATCAGAGTCAACTTGCACGACGGGACACCGACGGCAAAAACAGCAAAGTTCCCACAGACGTGCAGCTACCGTAGCTAGCTAGGTAGCTTGGGCTGAAGTAGACCCGTGCGCGATGCGTCGACGCCTCGCTCACCGGTGTGCCGGTTTTTCCCTGAAAAAATATCAGCGGGGAGCGAGAGGGCGAGAGGGGATATGATTTTGACAGGTGTTTGACCCTCAGCTGCGGTTCATTAGCAACTTGATTATGCTAAGACTCTGGGTGGTGGTACGTACAGTACTCTACGGAGTACGTACTCGTGCGAAGATGAGCTCGAAAACAATCCTTTGAAACCAGAAATTTTCTGGGAAACGAAAACAGCGGCCGTCAACCCGGTTTTGGCAGAGAGAGGCCTGAATGCCTGATAGTGTGATGAGTGATGACGCCGTGCCGGGGGAGGCGGCGGTGACCAGTCTGTGCCACCTTCCGCTGCTTCAGGACAGGACCGTCTCATTCAGGCATTTCTCTATTCTCAATCATAATCCTACTATTATCTCTTTGGCTGTACAGTAGGTGTACCCATCAATGTCCGGCCCGCTGGCAACCCCTGCCGCTGATGAGCTCCGCTGAAATTAATGCGGAGTTGTGTGTATCCGATAGCCTGCAACAACACATGTATGGATCAACGCCTTACGGCTTGTTTAGTTGTCCCCAAAGTCCAAAAAGTTGCTACAGTACCTGTCACATCGAATGTTTGCGGCCTGTGCATGAAGCATTAAATGTAGACGAAAAGAAAAACTAATTACATAGTTTAGTGGGAAATTGCGAGACGAACGTTTTAAGCCTAATTAGTCAATGTTTGGACACTATTTACCAAATAAAAACGAAGATGCTACAGTAGCCCCAAATTCCAAATTTCGCGAACTACACAAGGGCTTATTTGTTTGGGCTTGTTTGACTGATAAGACATGACTAAAAATACTGTCGACTGATTTGATGTGAGAAAAAAATAATGTTTATTAATTGAAAAAGTATAACTTATAAGCCAAACAAGCCTAAATGAACAGACCGCAAATTCGCGGTGTCATCCCATATGACGTCAAAGCATTCCCATACAAATACTTAGGCCTACCGCTAAATATTAGACCGCTGCGGAGGGTTGATGTGCTTCCCATGATCGATAAAGTCGCTGCGCACCTAGGCCATGTTTAGATCGTAAAAAATTGTAACCCGATGAATAGTAGCACTTTCGTCTTATTTGGTAAATATTATCCAATCGTGGACCAACTAAGCTCAAAAGATTTATCTCGTGATTTCGAACTAAACTGTGCAATTAGTTATTTTTTTTACCTACATTTAATGCTCCATGTAAGCGACTAAAAATTGATGTGATGAAGAGAGAGTGAAAAAACTTGGAATTTGGAGGTGATCTAAACAAGCCCCTACCATCAATGGAAGGCAAAATTCTTGGACACACATGGCAGACTAACTATAGTGAACTGAGTGTTGTCCTCTATTCCAGTGCATTTCCTCACAGTGTTCTAAATTAAGAAACGGGCGGTTAAGTAAATTAGTAAGATCAGGAGGGGCTTTCTTTGGAAAGGAGAACTTAGCGTCGGTGGAGGGGCATTGTTCGGTGATTTGGCCTGAGGCAGCAAAGACCAAAGCCCTTGGTGGGCTAGGGATTCTAGATTTGGAAGAGCTTTAAGATTGAGATGGCTTTGGTACGAACGGGTGGATCCTAATCGGTCGTGGAAAGTGTGACAGAATCGTTCGAAGTAATATATCTTTGGAGGCGCTCGTCTTCCACCAGACACTAAACACCTTGAAAGCAAGCAATATCGGGCGGATTTCGTTGAGCACACCCTAAGGGAGAACTCGAATAATCCATATTTTTTCTCCAGGATCTAATAATGAGAACGAGTTTACAAAACTTAATCCATTTCATACCACCAGAGTTCTTAGAATTACATTATTAAAGTACCAAGTTCAGAGTACGGAATTTAAACAGCGGAATTAAAATAAACGTCTATTGATAATATACAAGGATCCGTCTGTGCCCACCAGAAGAATCATTCACATAACAGATGCACCTACAACAAGAGTAAATAAACTCTGAGTACACAATGTATTCGCGAGACTTATCCAACTAGTGGGAGTAATTTCTCGACTCCAAAGGATATGATAGGCTTCTTCGTTTGCTGGGTTTCCTTTTTACGGAAATCAATACTAGTAGTGAATCCTTATGTATATTTCTTATTAGCAGTCATAATTAGTTCATTATTTATAACTATTCTAGATAAGCACATATTCTACTTTTAAGCAAGAGTTGAGCAAACAGATTTATTTCACCATCTTTTATCTTTTAGTTCTTACTACGATGCTAAATTATAGATAAATTATACAAAATTATCGAATGATTCACGAATCAATATGTCCGGCTGAGTATACCGAAACGCACGCCCCACTTATAGCCAGATACAAACACGACCGACCCATCGCTCTCAAAGGGTCCAGATCCCCGTCGACTTGCACGGTCACTCGGTCATGGACAAGCAAGAACGCCGCAACTGGGAATATCTGAACCTAGCTTGTGGATAAACAGCTTCTTCAAGTGCTACTAGGAGCCTACTAGTATGTCCAGTAATAATAATAAGCATATATAGGCATAGTGATAGGCATAGTGCCTGTTTAATTCCTAAAATTTTGTAAAATTTTTCAAGATTCCTTGTCATATCGAATCTTTGGACCCATGCACGAAGCATTAAATATAAATAAAAAATAAAACTAATTACATAGTTTAGACGAAATTTACGAGACGAATCTTTTAAGTCTAATTAAATTATGATTGGACACTAATTACTAAATAACAACAAAAGTGCTACGGTACTATTTCCCAAAAAATTCCGCCAACTCAACAAGGCCATAGATATTTCAGTTTTCGCAAAGTTCTCCGTCGATGGAAGAAATGTCAAAGTTGAACAAGTCAATCTTACCTTCACACACCTGCAGCTTGCTATCACATCTTTTTTTTTTTTCACTTTTCCTAAAGTCAGGTGCCTGAAAATTAGACTTACATCATGCGACGCGCTGACCGTGTAGCACACAGCCTGTATTTTGTCCTCCTATCATTTGTTTATGATTCATTAATTATCTTTGTGTTATAATATACTCCGTATGAACTTTTTGTAATTATTATCTAACTATAGAAAAAAAAAGTGTAACTTGTTAATTGTCTTTGTGTCAACATATACTAAGATTTTGTTAGGTTTGTAGTTTTATCTAACAGTTTTTTATACTCAGAATCGAAAATTGCAAATTATACCTACGGAAATTACAACGAACTAAAGCTGCAATTTTAACATAAAATATATGCAATAACATTCATATGAAAGGAAACTAAAATGCACGCACCTGAATTTTAGCAACTCTTTTTTTCTTAATTTTACTTTGGATGAGTTAATTATCTGAACCCCTTTTTCGCTAACAAACTAACATGAAACCGTTTTCCATGTATACTGTACTGCGCGTCCGCATGTGGCCCCATCGGTGTTCCTTCTCATGCGTGCTCCCAAATCTGCAGCTTCGTTCGCTCGTTCGGCCCCCAACTGAGCGTGCCACTTGACCCAAATGTAGTGGCTGCAAATCTAAACAGCGTCAGTTAGGTAAAGGCTCCTGGCCAATTCGAATCCTTTGATTCCAACTCACTCGTTTTTGTCTGGGTATATGCAGCAGCGAGTAAACAAGTGGCTACAGCAAGGGCAAAGGCGGTTGTGTCTGAATCGTTCGCTTCTATTTCAGGCAGAACTGCAGAAGCTTATAGGGTCGATGAACTCGGAACCATTTGCAACAAAGTGATAGAGTGAATGGTACTACTGCCCGCAACAATTGAGTCTCTACCGTACAGTGCAGTGCTCGAGAAATATCTGGGATTCTCCTTCGGTGGTTTGAACCAACTGTAATCCTTCTCGAACGGTTGTTGTAAAAAAAAAAAACCTTCTCGAACGGTGTATGGTGTATTACTCTCTCCGGCTTAAAATAAAATAATTTCTAGCTATATATAAACGCTTGTCTAGATCGTCAAAAGTTAATTTATTTTAAAACGTTGGCAGTAACATGGACCGGCAAAATGGTTTTTGGCACTTCTCCAGGGTCCAGAAACTATGACGTGCCAACCTGACTCCTTGTGAGATCCTACTCCATCTTTTGCATTCGAAGGGATAATCGTTGACTTATAAGCCGTACTTTTTCAGCTAACGAATAATATTTTTCTCTCACAACAAATTAGTTAATAATATAAAGCGAACAGAGGTAATGTAGTTTTATCAGGTGATCGCGACAAGAAGCTCTGTCATCTGTTGATGAGCCACTTGCACCATTAGCAGTTAACACCACGTGCGAAATACTCGTACCCTTGTCAATTCTTGGTCTACAGAGTGGACGATGTTGCCAGTGCAGTGCTACGGGACTGACTGACTGTGGTGTGTGGTCTCACTCACGCAGTGGCTCATCAACAGATGACGCCAGACGCACAAAAGCACGATTGCATTGGCCGAGTCGTCAGTAAAAGGTATATCCGCGAGGTAAGACGGTGCCACTAGTTTCCAAACAAATTCCCAAAAAGTGCTATAGTAGTTTTCCCATCGAATCTTGCGATATATACATAAAGCATTAAATGTAGACGAAAAAAAACTAATTACACAGTTTGGTTGAAAATTACGAGACGAACGTTTTAAGCCTAATTAGTCTATTATTGAACACTAATTACTAAATAAAAACGAAAGTGCTACCGTAGCCAAATTTCTAAAATTCGCGAACTAAACACGCACTGAACGGTCCGTCTAGGCTTTCGGTCATTGTCATTAGCAGTTAACACCACGTGCGAAATACTTATACCCTTGTCAATTCTTGGTCTACAGATCGAGTGGACGATGTTGCCACTGCAGTGCTACGGGACTGACTGACTGTGGTCTCACTCACGCACCGACGCAAAACTGATTTAACCCAGCGGTGACGTTGAAGTCGTTGAGGTCGTAACCACACCATCACGTGTAACTTCCTTTTCCTTTGGACATACTCCCTCCGTCCCAAAATATCTGCCGTTCTCACTTTCCGAGAAACAAATTTAACAAAATATATATTAAAAAATATTATTATTTATGGTACATAATTAACATCATTGGAAAGATCTTTGAATCTAGTTTTTTAACAAAATTATTTGGAGACACAAATGTTGCACATATTTTGTACAAATTAAGTCAAAATCGTGGTACGGACACCGAAAACAACAGATAAATTGGAACGGAGGGAGTACGTTCTACACGCATAGATAAGTACCCGAATGGTTGAGCGTGGAACGCACGCTAATTAATGCTCGCGGAATGTAACAATAATAGCTTGGCCCGAATTAAGCTCCAGGAGGGACCAATCCCCCCTGAACTCTTTTCTCGGTGTCGGCAGGCGGTGGCAGGAGTCCATTTTTCGTTTCACTTTCTCGTTCCATTTTCCGGTTCCCACAACCAGAAATGCCAAACATTTTCTTACCAGGCCAAACAAAAACATTTTACGGTTTCTCATTCTAATCTATCATCTTCCTCCTCTATCTCCTTTTGTACCCATCTTCCTCCTCCCTCTGGCACCACTACAACCGTCCAGGCTGCTGGTGATCTCACTGGTGACCTCGCCCGCAACTCACCCCCGTTCGGCCATCCCGCCCTTCCTTAATCCCAATTCCAGTTTGTCGGTGGCTTCTCACTCCGCCATCGACTCTGCCCAATCGGATGTCACTTGCCGTCCGCTCAGCGGCGCTCCGCCGCCTTGCTCGCTGACCACAACCCGCCACCAACGCTAGCTAGCCGCTGTTGTCTCCATGCTCTCCTTCTAAGCCCGCCGGCCATGGATTTTCTATAAAAACCAAAACCCTAACCGCCGCCAACACCTCCTCCATCACACCAGCCCGCGGCGACCTCGCTGCCGGTCGTCCCACCCATCGTCCGCCCCTCTCCCTTCGAATTTCACCGGCGTCCTCGCTAGCTCGCGTTTAGCCCATTTCCCTTTGTTACTCTATATTCTTCGTTGGCACAACTCCTCGTCTCCCCCATGCTGCTAGAGTGCTAGTCCACTAGGATCGTGCCGCCACCGCCAGTCTCTCTTCCTCAGCCACCGTTGCTCCCTCTTCTCTTCTCATCTGCTAGTGATGTGCCACTTCCCCTCTTCTCCTTCGTGGCATTTTGACTTCAGCAGATCGAATGCTACCTTGGCAGTCGGCTTCCTCGATGGTAGCTAGCAGCACTGGCGCAAGCAACGATCTATCTGCAGGTCATACTCATTATTTATTTAAATTCTCCTTTTGTGCAATATTATACTTAAATTGACTAAGAGAATCTGCTAGACCAAATATTATAGAAAATATTAGCAACATTTGTATCTCCAAATAAATTTATTAAAAAATATTCAATGATTTATCTAAGAAAACTAATTATATACTATAAATGTTAACATTTCCTAATATATATTTGGTTAAAGTTAAACATGTTTGACTTCTTCAGAAGTAAAAATGATTTTTTTACGAGACGAACCGAGAGAGGGAGTACATGCTTTCCTAGAAGACTGACATCAACCTCACGGACACCACCGTATATATAGATCCTATTTGTATATTTTTTGAGCATTTTTCCTCTAAAATCTTTAACTTGCTTTTTTCATAATTTCTCTCACATTATGATCGTTATAGTTTTCTTTTTAATCATGAACATTATAGTTGAAGACACGTGTTTCCTCATCTTACATACTCCGTATTTGATTGCCTCACAAAATAAAAATTATATATACGAAGTCAACTAGAAACTTTGCCAGCCGAACGGTATTGACTAAGGACAGTGATGGTTGGGACATCGTATTATTATTATTATTTACGAGTATACTCTGCTCGTGTTCGTTCTTCTTTTTATATATATACACTTTTTTCAAAACAACAAGGTGTTCCATCTCCAATCCTTTTTTTAGTATCGTTTCTTCCAAAAAAAAATTCCTTTTTTGAGCATTTGTCAGTTTAGCCTACTCCTCTTGCCAGCAACGCCATGGTTGGGCTCTTCGGTACGTACCTTCCTGATTGATTCGCCTAAAGGAGCACCTTGCCCTTTTCGCAAACATCAATGGAACCTTTTTTTTTTATTGATGTGAACCGTTGGGATTCTTGAAGGGTCATGCCCATACATATACAATTCTGCCGGTTTGCTCGTGGTCGCGGATCAATATCCCTTAGTTTACAAGAAGGCTGCCGGAACTCTACAAGAAACAGTGCTAAAGCCTTTCGTGATATGATCCATTGGCATACGCTGATGAAGGCTCTTACCACGGTCACGTGATATGATCCATTCTTAATTAACATTTATTTACCCCTAAAAATACTTATTTACCGCGCCTTCCTTGAAGGCGAGAGTTAATTACCTGGCAATTTCTTTGGGGCACCTAGCTTCCATGGCGCATCACCCCCAAAGAAACAATCTTGAAATGCTGGGCCTTATTGGTTGGTTACCAAAATTTGTCATACCAAGGATTTGGTAAGTCAAAAATTAGGCAAAAAAAAAAAACCAAAAATTTGGCAAACCAAATGTGAGAAGTTGACAAGTTTTGATAGCTAACCAATCATTAGCCAAAACCATAGCTTGTCAAATCTTTAGCATGGCAAATTTTGTTAACCAACCAATCAGACCCGCTATCCACTGCTTTTAGATAAAAATTCACATGCCGCTTGCCACAACCACAATCCTGCCCAGAGGGAGCAGGCCAAGTGTGCGGGTTCTCTGAGCAACTGCCAGGCGGTTGCACGTTGCGCGGAGCGGCAAAGTGCGCCGGCCGGCGATTGTCAATGGCCGCTTGGCGTTGGCAGCCGTGCTGCCCCCCGCGGATCAGGCAGGCAGGCAGGCGCCGCATCGGTGGGCCGTTCCGTAACGTGGATTCCTAGTGAATTTCACTCGTTTTTTTTTTACCACGAGACTTGGGATTGTGTGTGGTGGTGATATTCGGGGGTCATGGGGATTCCAGTTTGCTGTCTGGGTCGTGTTCTGTTCCGCAGCTCTCGTCTACATTCAGTGCTCAGATGAGCTTCGGTTTGCGAGGGGTTGCGTTGCGGATGCTGGATGATCTAGTGGAGATGGCACGATGAGCTTCTCTTTGGAGTGGCAGTTTTGGTCGGTTCATGCACGCACGAGTCCGCGCGAGATTTCATTATTAAGCCGGGAATAAAGTAGTGTCACGTGGCGTGTTATATAGAGATGTCATATCGACTGTTTAGAGAGTAATAATAATAAAATAAATTATAGAAGTCATCCGTAATTTATAAGACGAATTTATTAAACCTAATTAATCTATCATTAGCATATATTTACTGTACCACAACATTGTCAAATCATGGATTAATTAGACTTAAAAAATTCATCTCGCAAATTAGTCTTAATCTATATATTTAGTTCTATAATTAATCTATATTTAATACTCCGTATATATGCTAAATATCCGATACGACACGAACTAGTAGCAGCCTGAGGAATACTAATCTGTTGCGTTTTTTTTATATAAGGGAAGGACACCAGTACTGTACGAATACTATTTGTTACTCCGACAAAAAGAATCATTTCTTGTATATATAGTACGTACACCCCAAGAAAAGTTATGTGGACATCTGTAGTTCTGTATATCGAAACTATGAAGCAACGTAGTACTCACTCCGTAAAAAAAAAATGCAATTCTCATTTTCCAAGGAGTAATATCATTAGATTAGCATAGAATATATTTTTATAATAAATTTATTTGAAGACATAAATATTAATACTATTTGCTATAAAATTAGTCAACCTTGAGCTACTTTAACCGGAATGGATCATATAATTGCATTTTTTTATGGACGGAGGGAGTAGTAGAGATTTGAAAATAATCGAGAACTATCCTTGATTATTTTTAGATTGTCTAGAAATCGAGCATTCAAAACAATCACAGTTTAACTCACGACTTCTAACTCGTGTTTTCACTATTGTAAGAGATTTTTTGTCGGTTGCCCCTCCGCTCCGCTCTCACGCTGCCCCCATTTGATCAAAGACCACTCCCCCGCCGCCCTTGCACTGGACGCTCGTTCGGGACCGCTCTCCCACCGCCCTCGGTCGTTCGGAGTCCACTCCCCCGTCCACTCGGTTAGACGCCGCTCCCTGTCTGTTGCCCTGTTGAGCCCGGTTGAGGACTCCCGCTCCACTCACTTAGGATAGTGGGAGGTCGTACTAGAGAGCGACGAGCCAACGAATCAGGAAGGTGATCTGGATAAGAAGAAGAAGAGTATATATGTTCTTTTACACTCCTGAAAGGTCCTAATATAGTTAGAGAGGGGTGAATAACCTATTTAAAAATTATACAAGGCATTAGAGCAATTGATTAGTAACACAAATGACGTAATGTAATTTTACTCTAGCTTTACAATGGTTGCAAGTCATCTATCCCAATAATTCTAGTTGCTATAATCACTAGGCACACACAAGAGCTAAGAAACTACTCACTAAGCTAGTGTGCTCTCAAATACTAACTAAAGAGCCACACTAACCAAACTAATAAGCTCTCAAAGACTAGCTACACTAAAAAGCTTAACAACTAGTTTGTAAGAATATAAATGAGTGAGTAGGGTAATTATACCGCCGTATCGAGAAATTAAACCAATCACAATGTAATCAATCTAATCATCGGGAGAAATCCAATCACATAAGAGACACAAGATTTTTCTCCCGAGGTCCACGTGCTTGCTGGCACGCCAGTCCCTGTTGTGTCAACCAACACTTAGTGGTTCGGCGACTAAGAGGTGTAGCATGAACCTCGTCCAACAAATAGACACAGCAAGTAAGGTAATTCAATGACATGAGCAATTTACTAGAGCTACCTTGTGGCTCTTCATTGGGGAAGGTGCAAGACCCGTCACAATCATCGGAGCCGGCCACGAACAATCACTATCACATGTCGAAGCTCCTCCGCTGCTCCAAGCCATCTAGGTGGTGGCAACCACCAAGAGAAACAACAAATCCATAGCCACAACGATCCCCAAGTGCCACTAGATGCAATCACTCAAGAAAATACACTTGGAATCACTCCCAATCTCACTATGATGATGAATCAATGATGGAGATGAGTGGAAGATGAATGCTTAGGCTCACATGGATCTCAAGTATGTCAAAGTGCTAAGAGAGAGAGCCTAGGGTCGGCCAAGACCCTTAAATAGGGAGACAACCACGAAAGAGCCATTGGCCTCCTCACTGTCTGCTGCTCAGGCCAACCAGACGCGCCGGTCAAGCATGACCGAACGCACACCCTCAGCGTCCAGTCAACCACCGTCGTCCACATGTCACCTCCTTTAAACCTGTGTCGCTAATCTCCAACGGCTACTGAACAGCGCCCTCACGGTTAAAGACAGACCGAACGCAATTTAGCCAGACCGGACGCACATGTGCCGCGTCCGCTCACGCCTATGCCCGTGCCACTACGCCAGACGACCTGACGGACTCGCGAGGGACCAGACACACCGCCAGCCAGCGTCCAGTCAACTCCAGTAAGCACCCCGAGAGGGATTTTTGTGATCTGACGCGCATGCTCATGATTGACCTAACGCAAGCCAGCGTCTGGTCAGCACAGCCCTCGCGCGCCAACACCATCGACCCTACGTCAGCGGCACACCTTGACCGCATGCAGGCCCTACGCGTTCGGTCACGCCTCCTCTATAGAGTCCAGTTAGGACTTGGCCTTCTCGGTTGCGCTCAACACTGATCGGACGCGTCCTGGATGAGTCCGGTCACCCCAGCGCCAACGTCCGGTCGAGTACCTTTGTCACCTTTTTGTTTTCTAAGTCCACAACCACTTCACCCTTGCTTCTAAGTTACTAACCACAAAGTGTAGAACTTGTGTGCATGTGTGTTAGCATTTTCTCAAGCATTTTTAAGGGTTAGATGTTAGCACACTAGGTCCCTAATGCATATACAAGAATCATGTCACCTAGTGGCACTCGATAAACCGTTTAGCCAAACAATTCCTCTTTTATAGTACGACTATCTATCCTAAATCACTCACACCCTCTATGATATCTTGAGTGCAAACCAAAAATGGCTCCTATCAATTTACCTTTACCTTGAGCCTATTTTTGTTTTTCTCTTTCTTCTTTTCCAAATGTGAAGCACTTGATCATCTCTTTTGTGGCCATGACCTTCACCATGACCATCATCTAGCTCCACACTTGGCATGGGACTTGTCGTTTCATATCTACACACTTAGCACAATGATTAGTCCCTAGGTTTCATCAATTATCCAAAACCAAACTAGGGCTTTTAATCTCCCCCTTTTTGGTAATTGATGATAATTTATTTACAAAGATATTTAAGGAAATCTTTTTTATTCATATTACTTGCCCAAACATATTACCATGTGTAAAGGTTATGGACAAGTTTCATCAACTCAAATTGGTAGTATTAGCTTCCCCTACATATGTGCTAAGAGTTTGAATTTGAAAGCTTGCACATATGTATGAATTTGAAGTTTGAGAGAGTAATAGCTACCAAATGATGCTAAGGTGTAAAGAATGGACCTTTGAAGCGTGATACCAATCAGAGTTGCCATTTGAACACCATCCTTAGCACCATGGTTTGCTAGATACTACTTGAAAAGCAAAGACAGTCTAAATACCTCATGAGATCAACATTAGAAGCAAGGTTTTAATACCACTTGTAAAATATCAAGAAATATCTAGCTATCCTATGCATGCTAGTTTTCATTTCATCAATCATTTTCTATAATCTAGCATACACCACACAAGCATGGATAGGGAATTTAAAAACTAGTGCCATGTAAGCAAACATATGTAATGCACATATAAATGCAACATACAAGTTTATGAGCTTGCTCCCCCTACTTGTGTGCTTCAAATTTTAATTGATCCCCCTTACAATGACATTTTATTTGTTTGCTCCCCCCTATCTTACTATCTTTGTGAATTTTTCTCCTCCTTTGTCAACAATTAGAACAAAAGGTGAGCTCAAATTTTAGATAGGTTGGGGTGAAACCATGTTAAGTGAGGATTATTTTCCTAATTTGGTTCAATCTAGATCATTTGCAAAAGATATTTAACTCGGTTTGATCCAAGGACAAGCTTCTTCACACCTCCAAATAAGGGTTATCTTGTACCATGTTGAGTTAAACACTTATAGCTCATTCTCTAGATTAAACACTAGATTCACAAGCCCACAAACATGTTATATGCTACCACTAAATTATTTTAAGCATACAAGCAATAGTGGTATCATACAAGCATCAAATTCATTTAATTTTCATAAATGAGCCTAAGACATGTGAGGAATGACTAGATGCACTAAACAAGTCCGTAGCAATGGATGAATAACATATCAATCAACTTTACCTTGCTTTGCTCAAAGGAGAGGCATGTCATATAATGGGGGTGCATCAACATATATTTGAGAAGTCAAGTATGTTCAATTCATTCCTTAACTTGCAAAACCTTTTCTCATCAAATGGCTTGGTGAATATATCGGCAAGTTGATCAACGGTGCCCACACTCTCAATACAAATATCCCCCTTTTGTTGGTGATCTCTTATGAAATGATGGTAGACATCAATGTGATTTGTTCTTGAATGTTGAACTAGGTTGTTGGTGAGCTTCACGGCACTCTCATTGTCACATAGCAATGGCACTTGTTTGAATTTGATTCCAAAGTCACTCAAAGTAGCCTTCATCCAAAGTAATTGAGCACAACAACTACCGGCCGGAATGTACTCCGCTTCGGCGATTGAAAGTGCTACATTATTTTGCTTCTTTGATGACCAAGACACAAGTGATCTTTTCAACAGTTGACATGTGCCTGATGTACTCTTTCTCTCAACTTTGCATCCCACATAGTCAGAGTCCGAATATCCAATCAACTCAAATCTTGCTCCTTTGGGATACCACAATCCAACATTTTATGTACGCTTCAAGTACCTCAATATTCTCTTTGTTGCTTTCAAATGACTCTTTTGGTGAGGTTTGAAATCTAGCACACATGCATACACTAAACATCACATCCGGCCTTGATGCGGTCATATAGAGTAGGCTTTCAATCATAGACCCATACATCTTTTGATCCACAATACTGCCACTAGCATCACTATCTAAACTTTCATTTGCCCCATTAGTGTACTAATAGCTTTGCTCTCATCCATGCCAAACTTAATGAGCATGTCTTTGATGTACTTGTCTTGACTCACAAAAGTGTCATTCTTCATTTGCTTGATTTGAAAACCAAGGAAGTAACTAAGCTCTCCAATCATGGACATCTTAAACTCACTTGCCATCATCTTTTTAAACTCCTCATAAAAGTCTTGATTGGTTGATCCAAATATGATATCATTAACATAGATTTGCAACATAAAGAAGTCATTGCCTAGCTTCTTGGTGAAGGGAGTGGTGTCAACCTTCCCCATCTTAAATCCCTTAGAGAGTAAAAAATCCCTCAATCTCTCATACATACCATGCTCTTGGTGCTTGCTTCAAGCCATACAAAACCTTCCTCAACTTGTAAACATGGTTGTGTTTCTTTTCATCTTCAAAACCGAGAGGTTGCTCAACATACACAAGCTCATTGATGTACCCATTGATAAATGCACTTTTCACATCAATTTGGTACAATTTAATGTTGTGAGCACAAGCATAGGCTAACAAGATCTGAATAGCTTCCAATCTAGCCACCGGGGCATATGTTTCTTCAAAGTCAAGACCTTCAACTTGAGTGTAACCTTGAGCCACTAATCTTAATTTATTCCTTACAACTATCCCATCTTGATCTTGCTTGTTTCAAAAGACCCACTTTGTTTCAATCATATTATGATCCTTTGGCCTCTCAACTAACTCCCATACTTGATTTCTTGTGAAGTTGTTAAGCTCTTCATGTATAGCATTCACCCAATCCACATCCTTCAAGGCTTCATCTATCTTCTTAGGTTCCATGGATAACACAAATAAAAGTGTTCACAAAATGATGCCAATCTTGATCTTGTTTGCATACCTCTTGAGATATCACCAATTATAGAATCTAATGGATGATCTCTTGCAACATTGGTTGGTTGGAGCACTTGAATTTGATTGCTTGCATTTGATTGATCATTTGGTTGAGATGATGAAGTAGCCACTTGTTGTTGATCTCATACTTTATCATCACTTGTACTAGCTTGATTTTGATCATGAGAACCACTAGCTTGCATATTTGAGTTAGAGAGCACTTGATCTTTGTCATCTCCAACTTCAATCACTTTTTTAGGTCTTATATCACCAACATCCATCTTCTTCATTGCATGAACCAATTGAGTATCTCTCACATCATTTAGATTCTCATCTTCCTCTTGGGAGCCCTTGGTTTCATCAAATTCAACATCATACACCTCGTCAAGAGTACCACTAGCCAAATTTCAAATTCTATAAGCTTTGCTAGTTGTGGAGTAACCAAGCAAGAAGCCTTCATCATATTTCTTCTCAAATTTGCTCAATCTAATGCATTTCTTTAATATGTAGCATTTGCAACCAAACACACGAAAGTATGCAATATTGGACTTTCTATCATTCAAGAGCTCATAAGATGTCTTTTATTTCAATAGATAGCAATAGAGGCGGTTGCTATAGTAACAAGCCGTGTTGATTGCTTCAGCCCAAAATAAATTACTCACATTATACTCACTCAACATTAATCTTGCCATGTCAATCAAGGTTCTATTCTTCCTCTCAACTAGGCCATTTGATTGTGAAGTGTACTTGGTCGAGAATTGATGTCTAATTCCAAACCCATCACACAAATCATCAACTCTTGTATTCTTGAATTCACTTTTATTGTCACTTCTCACTTTCTTGATGGTTGTTTCAAACTCATTGTAAATTCTCTTGATAAAAGTTTTGAAGGTTATAAATACATCGCTCTTGTCAACAAGAAAGAACACCCATGTATATCTAGTGAAATCATCCACAATCACAAATCCATATTTGTTTTCACCAATGCTAGTGTAATTGATTGGTCCAAACAAATCCATGTGCAACAACTCAAATGCCTTAGATGTGCTCATCATGCTCTTCTTAGAATATGTGTTACCAACTTGCTTTTTGGCTTGACATGCACTACATAGCTTATCCTTCTCAAATGTGACATCTTTCAAGCCTTTAACTAGATCATACTTAATCTACTTGTTCAATTATTTTACTCTAATATGACCAAGTCTTCTATGCCATAACCAACCCATGCTAGACTTAGTGAGCAAATATATTAACAATTGAGCTTCTCTAGCATTGAAATCAACTAAGTATAGATTCTTATATCTAAATCGTTTGAATATCAAGTTAGAGACATCTACACTTATGATCTCTACATCATCCACACTAAATATGCACTTGAAACCAAGATCACACAATTAAACTACCGACAATAGGTTGAAGTTCAAGCTCTCTACTAGTAGCACATTGAAAATGCTCAAGTCATTGGATATTGCAATCTTACCAAGACCTTTGACCTTGCCTTTGCCATTGTCACCAAATGTGATACTATCAATCCCATTGCTATCATTTGCATTGATTGAATTGAACATTCTTGAATCACCGGTCAGGTGTTGTGTGCACCTACTATCAAGCACCCAATGCCTTCCTCTGGCTTTATAATTAACCTACAAAAGGAGATCAATTCTTTTTAGGTACCTAAACTTGTTTGGATCATTGAAGGTTAGTTACCAAGGTCTTTGGCACACAAATGGCCTTCTTCTTTGGACCCACAATTGGTGTACCAATGAACTTAGCCTTCACACCATTGGCGACCTTAACAAACATATAACAAGAATCAAATCTAGTTGAGGATACATTAGGTTTCTTGTTCTTGTTAGTCCTGCAATATTGCTTTATATACCTAAGTTGCTTGCATCTATTACAAAATCGACCATTGCCCTTTATAAAGCTAACTTTGGGAGTGACAAAGGCCGCCTTGCCTTTCTTGAGGGTATAGCCTAATCTCTCTTTGTTGAGAGAAAACTTTTGGCTACCCAAACACTTTAGCAAGCGGGTATCTCCACCATTGGCATTGCCTAAGGCACGAGTGATCTCATTCACCTCCTTCTTGAGGGTCTTATTTTCCACCATTAGTGAGGTATCACAAGTGAAACCATCACTTAAAGGTGAAGTAGAAGTGGTGGTGCTACAAGAGGGGTTAGTGGGAGCAACAACAACGGGCTTATAAAAAGATTCATCAGGAATATCACATGTTAGTCCCACATCACATGACACTATCACTTGCTCCTTCTTGACTTCCTCCTTCTTGACTTGCTTGAGGAGAGAGGAATGAGCCTTTTCAAGCTTAGAGTGAGCTTTGTCAAGCTCCTCATGGTCTTCCTTTAGACTCTCATGAGTAGCATTGAGCTCATCAAAGGATTGCTCAAGAGATTTGCTCTTCTTGTGCAATTCTTTGTACTCCTTTCTCTTCATCTCAAAGCAAGTGTGCACTTGCTCACACATGTCTCTTCATCATCATCACTCCTACAATCATCACTTTCACAATCATCATCACTCATATCATATTTTACCTTGGTAGGCTTTGCCATGAAGCATGTCGATAGAGTATCAAAGATGGAAGGCTTGTTGTTGATGGCGATGCTTGCTAGTGCCCTCTTAATTGACTTCTTGTCATCATCATTAGAGTCATCACTATTCAAAGAGCCATTACTATCCCAAGTCACCACATAGCCTCCACCCTTCTTCTTTTGGAAGGTCATTTTCTTCTCATTCTTCTCCTTCTTTTTTTCTTTTCCTTCTTGTGCTTTTTCTTGTCATCCTCACCATTATCACTATTGTAGGGACAATCCGCTACAACATGATCCAAACTCTTACACTTGTAGCATCTCCTCACATACTCCTTGTTGTGATCCCTTCTCTTTCTTGCACCATAGCCCTTCTTCTTCATGAATTTTCCTATCTTGCGCACAAAGAGAGCCATAGCTTCATCATCAATGTCACTAGCATCTTCATCATCACTTGATACTTTCTTAGACTTCTCCTTATTCTTGGATGATGAGCTAGCCTTGAATGCTACACTCTTCTTCTTCTTCTTGTCTTCATCTTTCTTCTTCTCATCCTTGTTGACCCCCTTCCTTTCCACATGGTATGTCTCTTGTGTTATGACATCACCTAGTACTTGGTTAGGATGAGTTGCTTCAATCCTCCTCTAATGATAATCAATCTCAATGTCTCAAATCTTAGAGGTAAGCACATCAATAACCGATGAGAGACGTCATCATCATTAATGTTTTCACCCAAAGCCTTCAAGTCATTGACAATCACTTACAATCGATGGAACATCTCCGGAATGCTCTCATCATCCTTCATTTTGAAGCTTGTCAACTTGTCCTTGAGGATGTATAACTTGGCACTCTTCACCGCCGGTGTGCCCTCATATGTTTCCTCCAATCTCTTCTACACCTCACTAGCTCTCTCATAATCCTTGATTTGCTCAAACACCTTGGAATCAATGGCATTGCAGATGGTGTTGAGAGCCATTGTATTACATTGCTTGTTAGCCTTGTCATTGTTGTTGAGATTGTTTGGATCAAGAATCCAATAGTCACTCTTAGTCACATCCCACACTTGATCATTGATTGAACCAAGATATATCTTTATCTTTCTCTTCCAATAATCATAGCATATGCCATCAAAAAATGGTGGTTTACCCCCACATGGTTGAACACAATTTAAGCCATCTTTTGACACCGAGATTATTAAGCCTTCAATCAAATGGTGACCACGGCTCTAATACCACTTGAAAGGTCCTAATATGGCTAGAGGGGAGTGAATAACCTATTTAAAAATTCTACAAGGCACTAAAGCAATTGATTAGGAACACAAATGGCGTAATGCAATTTTGCTCTAGCTCTACAAGGGTTGCAAGCCACCTATCCCAACAATTCTAGTTGCTATGATCACTAGGCACACACAAGAGCTAAGATACTACTCACTAAGCTAGTGTGCTCTCAAATACTAACTAAAGAGCCACACTAACCAAACTAACAAGCTCTTAAAGACAAGCTACACTAAAGAGCTTGGAAACTACTTTGCAAGAATATAAAGGAGTGAGTAGGATGATTATGCCACCGTGTCAAGGAATTGAACCAATCACAATGTAGTCAATCCAATCATCGGGAGAAATCCAATCACACCGTAGACACAAGATTTTTCTCCCAAGGTTCACGTGCTTGCCGGCATGCTTGTCCCCGTTGTGTCGACCAACACTTGGTGGTTTGGTGGCTAAGAGCTATAGCACGAACCTCGTCCAACAAATAGACATAGCAAGAACCTATCCACAAGTGAGGTAACTCAATGACACGAGCAATTTACTAGAGCTACCTTGCGGCTCTTCGGCGGGGAAGGTGCAAGACCCCTCACAATCACCGGAGCCGGCCACGAACAATTGCCAACACGTGCCGAAGCTCCTCCGCTGCTCCAAGCCATCTAGGTGGCAGCAACCACCAAGGTAAACAAGAAAGCCGCAGCCACAATGATCTCTAAGTGCCACTAGATGCAATCACTCAAGCAAATGCACTTGGAATCACTCTCAATCTCACTATGATGATAAATTAATGATGGAGATGACTGGGAGATGAATGCTTAGGCTCATAAGGATGTCAAGTATGTCAAAGTGCTAAGAGAGGGAGCCTAGGGCCGGCCAAGACCCTTAAATAGGGAGCCAACCAAGAAAGAGCCCTTGGCCTCCATAGTGTCTGATGCTCGGGCTGACCGGACGTGTCGATCAAGCATGACCGAATGCACGCCCTCAGCATCCGGTCAACCACCGCCATCCACGTGTCGCCTCCTTTAAACCTGCGCTGCTGATCTCCAAGGGCTACTGAACAGCGCCCTCGCGGTTAAAGATAGACCGGACGCAACCGAGCTAGACCGGACACACTTGCGTTACGTCCGTTCATGCCTGTGCCCGCGCCACTGCGCTAGACGACTTGACACACTCACGAGTGACCGGACGCACCGCCAGCCAACGTCCAGTCAACTCTAGTAAGCACCTCGAGAGGGATTTTTGTGATCTAACGCGTCCGCTCGTGATGGACCTCACGCATGCCAACGTCCGGTCAGCACAGCCCTCGCGTGCCAACACCAGCGACCCTATGTCAGTGTACGTCACACCTTGACCGGACGCAGGCCCTGTGTGTCTGGTCGCACCTCCTCTACAGAGCCTAGTTAGGACTTGGCCTTCTCGGCCGCGCTCAACACTGACTGGACGTGCCCTGGGGTGAGTTCAGTCACCCCGGCGCCAGCATCCGGTCGAGTACCTTCGCCTCCTTTTTTCTAAGTCCACAACCACTTCACCCTTGCTTCCAAGTTACTAACCACAAAGTGTAGAATTTGTGTGCACGTGTGTTAGCATTTTCTCAAGCATTTTTAAGGGTTAAATGTTAGCACACTAGGTTCGTAATGCATATGCAAGAATCATGTCACCTAGTGGCACTCGATAAACCGTTTAGCCAAAGAATTCATCTCTTTATAGTACGGCTATCGATCCTAAATCACTCACACCCTCTATGGTGTGTTGAGTGCAAACAAAAAATGGCTCCTATCAATTTACCTTTGCCTTGAGCCCATTTTTGTTTTTCTCTTTCTCCTTTTCCAAATGTGAAGTACTTGATCATCTCTTTTGTGGCCATCACCTTCACCATGACCATCATCTAGCTCCACACTTGGAATGGGACTTATTATTTCATGTCTGCACACTTAGCACAATGATTAGTCTCTAGGTTTCATCAATTATCCAAAATCAAACTAGGGCTTTCAACTCATGATTGCCATAATAATCAGGCATCCTTCATCACCCTGAAACTAAACGTGAGGCAAAATGAGATTGTGTTGTCCCATCTAGGTTCATCATACGAAGCAAACGCATGCTTAGATCCAGAAAGGTTCTTAGCTTCATATTGAATACTTGATCACCTTGCAAATGAAATTGGGGGTCACATACCACATGTGTCACTGTGACCTAGCTCTAAATCTTTCCTCAAAAATATATGTTAGCCATGATACAACGATTATCATTAACCACCTACAATTTCCACTTATTATAGGGCCTAGATTCTTACAACCCATCTAGCAACAAGGCCATGTGGCAATTTTAATTTGGTCGCCTCAGATAGGAATAACAAGGAGAAGAGCCCAAAATAGCAGGACAAGGAAGATTGCTTGATAAAGTGGATAGCAGTCCATCAAACTGGTTGTCACTACCAAGAGTCATGGTCACACTATAAAACCTATCTCAAATATGGAGTTCTTTGGAACAACTTGTTCCTAGGGCTTATTATGCCTTTTGGAGATTTAGGGCAAAATAGTCATTTTGGTCCCCTAAACTGTCGTGTTGGACTCAATTTTGTTCTTCAATTTTCAAAATGATCATTCAACTCTCAAACTTTACTTTGGGGTTTAGTTTCATCCTAGAACTATTAAAGTGATTGTTTCAGTCCTCAAACTTTATATTTTAGGCTCAACTTCATCCATGAACTATGAAATTCAGGGACCCGAATGAAATGCACTTGATTGTTCATGGATGAAATTGAGCCCGAAGTGCAGAGTTTGAGAATGATAGTCCTAGAATGAAAAGACTAAAAGTAAAGTTTGAGGACTAAAATGATCATATTCTAAAAGTCCAAAGATAAAATTGGACTTTGGATCATAGTTGAGGGATGAAAATGACTATATTCCGCCGTGGTTTAGAGTATATTGCTCGTTCCTCGGGTCTTGGTCACAGGTCAAAATCTACATGGCGTGTATAGTAACCTTTCATTCTGCATAGGTTGTTTCGAAATATACATACCGCTCAGGCAAGTATGCGAAAAAGAAAATACATTTTCTGTTTCAAATTGTAAGTTCTAGCTTTTCTAGATAGGAAATGATCATTATATGGAAATGAAGGAATCTGGAGTAATTAACTCCAAAAATATTGAGGAATCAGAGGTGAATCTAGTCTATGGCCAAATGAATAAACCGCCAGGAGCTCGTATGAGAGTTGGTTTAACTGCCCTAACTATGGCGGAATATTTCTGAGATGTTAATAAGCAAGACGTGCTTTTATTCATCGATAATATCCTTCGTTTTGTTCAAGCAGGATCGGAAGTATCCGCCTTATTAGGGAGAATGCCCTCCACAGTGGGTTATCAACCTACCCTTAGTACATAAACGGGATTCTTTGGGCATTGCTTGGGCCGACTTCATCAGTATGGCTATCTCTAAAGATCTATCACTGCACACTTGAGAGATCTCTATCTCCAGCCAATCAATTCTTTTTCTTGGAAAATATGTAGATTTCAAAACTTACCGATAGGATTTGGTTTGGAGTTATAAGAAAATTGTGTACGAAGCTGTGCACACAAAAGCAGATATCGATAATATCACAACGTTATACCCGTTCTAGCTTTTAGTATATATCTAGATATAATATGTATCTAAGTGTGTAACAAATATTACGTTCCTAGAAAAGTCAGTAGTTTCTTTTGTGAAGAGTCTGAAGGTGTCAACGCGGTTAAATTTTGCTTGCCGTAAATCGAAGGTGAGTTTATTTGCCGGCTGGCAACCCAACCGACGCAGCGTGACACAGCAGCGCCCGTAACAACTCGTGTCCTATACACTGTTCGTTTGGGATAGAAATTCACATGCCAAGTGTGTGCAGGTTCTTCGAACTACTGCCAGCGTACACGGCGGTTGCACGTTGCACGGAGCGGCAAACCGAGCGCGAGCCAGGCATTTGTCAATGCCAACTTGGCCGCCGTGCTCCCCGCCGATCAGGCTGTTTCGTTTTAACAGAACTCTTGGTCGTGGTTCCGTTTGCGTATCCAGTGTAGAGCTTAGTTGGGCCCTCGATCGTGCGTGGGGATTCCAATTCGCTGCCTGGATTCCGTCCGGGGGCTGTTGCGGACGATCTAGGGGAGATCCCGTGTTCCCCGCTGCGCGTCTTTGCTGATTATTAGGACCTGCTTCAAGATCGGATTCATTGGGGACTGCGAAGTGCTCCGCGGTGGTGCTAGCTAGCTTCCGGAGCAACTCATTTGTAGTTCAGTTTACACTATACACTATCGAAGTAGTATCGCCATTGACCCTCTTTGTCTTTGGAGTGGAGAAGTAGCAGTTTCGTCATACGTACACGGGGCTCATCGCCGAGTTTGAAGCAAAATACTGTATATTCCATTTCAGCAGATTCAATATAACCACTACGGGCTCAATAAGAAACTGCATTCATCCTTTTGGTGTTGAACCATAAGCCTTAGGTCCTCTTTGGAATAGGGCATTTTGTGCTATCTTTGTTTAGCTTTGCGGTTCGATACGGCCATCGTGACATGCTTGAATGTACAGTACACATGTGAGAGTACAGTTTTTTGTTTTGTTTTGGTCTTATCATAATTCACAAATGGCCCTCCCTCCCATCATCCGGTCCGCTGAAGTTCTTTGCCACAGTGCCACAGGCCATTCAAGCTCGCCGAAGTGCATCTAAATGTCAACATCCCATGAAGCCCACTAGCTCAGCAGCCCATGTGACGGGATGGCCCAGTAGTTCGTAGCCGGGCCTTCCCGTACATACCAACTGGCTTTCTTCACTTTTCTTTAGCTAGGCCAGCCGCACAACTCGGACCCTGCGCACCGGTTGCCTAGGCCTTGCATGCAGGAGAAATGCCGGGCCTGTATGCTGTAGCACAACACGCCCATTGCAGATTCGGCCTGCTTCCTATCATAGGTCGTGGCCCGCAAATAGAAAAAAGTCTACTTTGCCTCCTCACCTTTCGCAAAAGCCAGATTTTTCTCTCTGAACTAGCAAACCGGACATAACTCCTCACCCATCTTTTCAAACCAGACATATGACCTCCCTGGCTGTTCTCTAGGTGGTTTTTCTTTTTTTTCTTTTATATTTATTTTGATTGAATCTTTGAAAAAATCATAGTAAATTATAGAAGAATCATAAAATGAAAAATTCAATTTCGTTGGACTCCGAATGATGGCATGGGTAGATATACACGGTAAACATATGATATGGTATGATTTAGTACAAAATTTTTGCTCTAACTTTAGATCTATGCATTTTTGTGATTAATTCATAGCTACAGTTTCTGTGGTCTTATTGTGGTGAATTTTTTATGGTGGACTAATCATTGTATGGTTGAGACGTATGACTGAGTTATAGACTTATTTATGTTTATGCTTATTAAATAGTTTTCAAATAGTTAAAAGTGTGTAAAAATAGAAAATATGTGTTCTCTATGTAATATTACTATTGTTATATCTTATGGACACTTAACATAGTCATGTTTTCACAGAGAAAATTACACAGAAAACATACATTTTCTATTTTTACACATTTTTAATTATTTTAAAACTATTTAATAAGCATAAACCTAAATAAGTCTATAACTCAGTCATATATGATTCAATGAGCATAAATTTTTTACTACATCTTAAGCATACAATGATTAGTCCACCATAAAAAATTCACCATAATAGAATCATAGAAACGACAACTATGAATTAATTATAGAAAAATATAGATCTAAAGCTAGAACAAAAATTTTGTGCTGAACATAACATATCATATGTTTACGTTCAATATCTACTCATGTGGAGTCCAACAAAATTTAACTTTCTATTTTATGACTCTTATGTAATTTATTATGATTTTTCAAAAATTTAGCAAAATAAATATAAAAGAAAAAAAAGAAAATCCACATAGAGAAACAGCTAGAGAGGTCATATGTCCGGTCTGAAAAGATGAGGGAGGAGTTATGTCCGGTTTTCTAGTTCAGGAAGGAAAAATTGACTTTTGCGATAGTTGAGGAAAGCAAAGTAGACTTTTTCTCCCGCAAATACTATTCGAGTTTGTGGAACGTGGGGGCGAGGGCTTTGCGACTGGATTAATTCCCAGTGTCTCGACTGCAGTTGTTTGTTTTGGTAGTAGAAAACGTGCTATGATACTGTAGCGAATGCTAGAGAAAGCCGCAGATAAGGGTTCTGTTCGCTTGGCTGATAAGCCGTGGCTGAAAATATTGTTGGCTGATTTGTTGTGAGAGAAAAATATTATTCGTTGGCTGAAAAAATATGGCTTATAAGAGGGCGAAGTACAGCTCCGCCTAGGAATAAGTCGTGGCCCACCCCTAATCCAACCTCGACACTATTTTCTAGAGCGGATGGCCCGATCCTGGTCAGCTTTATATCCTAATCTAGCTTGACCCCTTGATAATAAAATCCCACTCCTATCCTGATCCTAATTAAATCCTAGGGTTGGATCCATTATCTCAGCCCTCGGCCCTACGCAAACTACAGATTGAACGCTTGCATGTACATAGAAATACTCTTGGGCCCTGCGCAGGCTACAGCTTGCGCGCTTGCATTTGCACAGAAATACAATGCTTGCACGTTTGCATGTAAACAGAAATACAATGCTGCAGATGTAAAAAAAACAAATACAATGTTGTAGATGTAAAAAAAAGAAATACAATGCTGGATGTTGGGCACTACACAGAATATTTGCACGTCTCAATCCTGACAGAAGTAGCATCCTGGATGTGTTTCATAGTACACAGAAGTAGCTAAGGATTAATTAACAACCTGTTCGGCTGGGCTTATACGACCGTATCCGATCGTGGATTATAAGCTGGAACAGTATTTTTCTCACACCAAACCAGCCAGCAGTAAATAATCAACGATCATTTCAGCCGAAACGAACATGCCGTAAGTAGCTAAAAGGACTAATTAGGATTGAGCATGAATCAACATGCTAAAACAAAATTATAAATTTATGGCCATACGATCCGATGAAACCAAGAAGAACAATAAAAGTTGATTATTGTGACTTACAAATATTATGCAAAGGTTCAATGATCAGTGAGCCTGCGCCGCACATCAGAGATCAATGAGCTCTGGCTAGCGACAACAATCTGCCACAAGCCCACAATCTGCAAAGATGTCGTCTGCAAAGACACCAAGCACAAAACTCAAACTTAGGACTTTACTATTTGATCATATACATGTTAACTGCAGATAAATGAATGGACTTAGGATGTCAACTGCAGCTATGCTAGAACTTTTTTTATGAAACTAGAGGGGCTATGGGCCCTCACAGGCATTTTATTAAAATAAATAATAGAACACAGATTAGGAAACTTCATGCTTCATTGACTAACATGCATTTTATTAAAACAAATAACTACAGCTATGCTACAACTTCATGCTTCATCAATTATATGACTAGGCAGAGGCACCAGTGAAAAGGATAACTTCATGCTTCAAGTGCATATTAGGTAGTAGGTACTGTGCTACAGCTATAGTTTCAAATCTATGTCAACTCATAATACTATCATGCTTCTATTCACTTCTTGAACTGTAGTCACTACTCAATATACGAAGCTTGCAGTCAGTACTCAACATACGAAGTAATGTACTATGTCTTCTCATTCCAGTAAACCACAGTCTGATGTTCTGAACCCATGCACTGATCACAGTAAACCAATAAAAATATTTGCATCGAGGCACTAACCTGTCAATCATCTTCTTCTTCGTCTGATTCAAACATACGTTGTCCGGTCATTGATTGACCTGCATTGAACAAGACAAACATAGTAAACCACTATTGTAAATAAAATTGGCTTTGTAATATTTATTTGAAATAAGACAATTACCTTCTTCTACATCATTAAAGCCAATCAACTAATCTTTCGCACAGACTAACGCTTCAAGAGTTTCTGGAGAGAGAGATGACCTATTTTTACCAAGTATCCATCCAGCAGCACTAAAAACAGATTCTAAGGACACTGTGCTAATAGGAATAGACAAGAAGTCTCTGGCCATCAAGGACAAGATTGGATAGGCATCCGAGTTTTTCTTCCACCATGCTAGAACATTAAAGTTCTCTGTCGGTCTCACAACTACTCTAGGATCATCCAAATAAATATCCAGTTCTAATATTTCTGAGCGAGTACTCGAATTTTGTGATGAAAATTGAGCAAATGCAAGCTCTACACGCCGTTTGCCATGAAGTCCAGAAGAACTCGATTCGCCCGGACTAAAAACTTCCTCTTCATATGTAACGAAAATATGACCTGTGTTGTTCCTCACAACCCACTCATACTCTAGATAATATTTCTTCAAGTATTATGTAAGCTATCTCATCTTCGCTTCCGCTTCTGTATTCTCAACAGTCAAGTAAAAGAACTCGACAAAATCAGCTTTCATTGATGGGTCCAGGAAGTAGCTATGAGAAGTACCATACTAGGCGTAGCCCAGTATTTCTGAAACTTGGTATACATAGCTTCAGCCAACTCATTGAGCAGTTCATTGGTATTCCACGTCTCATCAAGCAATACATCTCGAACTGCCATCAACATCTTCAGAAATAGGTGGGCCATTGGATGCCTATCCAACAAAAATGCTTTTGTAGCCTCACTGAACTGTTCTAGGAATTCGTGAAGCAATTCAACTTTCTGCCAGTCTTGTTCACTAGGAACATCCTGATATTGCTCTGCTGCGAATCTGTTGAGAGCTGCTTTATATTTCATAGCTTCATTCAACATGTCATACATAGCATTCCAGCGGTGGGGAACATCTAGAACCAGCCCCGATTTGCCTTTGAGACCTAATGCCTGAACGATTGAGTTGAATGTTTGTAGACGAGAATGTGTAGATGTGACAACCTTGATAATGTCTCTTACCCTTCCAACTACATTTGGTATGACTTGCAATCTAGCTTGGACCATTATATTAAGCACAAGAGCGGCACATCTGACATGTATGTGTTCACCCTTAAAGAAAATCTGAGCACCTAGAGCAGCACACAAGTCTCTAATCGCTCTGTTGTTCACGCTTGCATTATCTAGAGTCATTGTGAACACACGATCAACTAAATCCCATTCCATCAAGCAAGCTGTGATGCCATCTTGCACAACAAATGAGTTATGGGGGAAAGAGATTTGCTTGAATGCAATAATCTTCTTATGGAGCTCAAACTCTTCATCAATGTAATAAGCTGTAACTCCAAGATACCCCAAATTTTGGTTTGACGACCACAAATCAGCGGTTAAACTGACATGAGACTTCAACTTCATGATCTTTTGATGTAGCTGTAATTTCTCTTCTTCATGCAAGATCAGACAGTCTGCATGAACAGTTTGTCGACCCACCACATTGAATGAAGGCTGGCAATAATTTATCATCTCTTTCCAAGCAGGATCATTTACTTTTCGAAATGCAACCTTAGCACTAAGGAAATACTTTGCAATCAGACCTCTGAATACAACAGGATCAAATACAGAATTATCTCTGTTAGACTGTACAGCCGAGCAAGCAAACTACTTTTTGTTCTTAAAAAACGATACTACTTTTTTTTGAAAAATTTATAAGCGATACTACTTTTTTAGAATTTGTACATCAATAATGATTTCACTAGGGCGTCCATGCGGCCGGACACGTCTCCCCACTCTCTATGCTCGCTCCCTCTTATTGGCACCTAGCCAAGCCAAAAAAATAAAATCCCCACCGTCTACCTCCATCGCGCAGCCTGACCCCACTGCGACGCCCCATCGCGCGTGCCTGTCTCCACCGCACAGTAGTGCTCGCGGCACCCATGCTCGCCGAAGTCGTGCTCCTCCATGTTCTCTGCTCGTCGGACCCGGCCCGCTTGCCATGGCCGCCTCCACCGATCTAGCAAGCCGTGGCTGCTCCAGCAAGGAGTCGAGGTGGGGGGTGAGCCTCGTGTGAAGCCATCCTGACGGCACCCGCGCTGCTGTGCACGATGAGCTCCATGTGCCGCCATCGAGCTCCACAATGACAAGCTTCCATTTTGTCCAAGCAACAAGATGACATTGCGTTGAAACCCTATAACACCTCTGGTGTTATGAGTTTGTTTAGCACCTAGGTTAATGCCTAAGAGAAATTAGCAAAACAAGTTTTCGGGTTTAAAAGTTTAAAGCCCACATGGAATTATAAAGGAATCTTATGCGGCTTGCTTTCGTGAATAAAACAAACGAATAAGTGTCATTAGTCAACTTGTCTCGGTGCTTAATAACTTTTAAATAATCTTGTGGATAAAAGTTGTTTAGGGCTTGTTTTGGAAAAGTATGAAGAAAGTGCTTAAAATTCCAGATAGCAAATAAATAACGAATGGCTTGTTTATTTGATCAAGCATGAAAACATTTTTTATAAACAAAAACAAAATATAACTTGTAATTGGCACTTAAATAAAATTTGAAGTACAAGTCTAGTAGATGAAAATGCAATTGTTGAATTGGTGAATAGATGTTGTTCCATGGTATTTTTGATAGCTCAAGAATCAAATTGGAAATTAAAATTAGCCATTTTCGTTAAATCGGTAAAAAATTGAAGTTGTGTTGAAACTACACTTTTTGGCGATTTATAAAATGCTAATTTGGAATTTAAATTCTGATTAAAATTCTTAAACACTAGCGTCATGTTTTGGCACTATTGATTGTACCTTTGTAGATACCAAAGCATGGTATAGTTTGTGGAGTGGTTTGACATTGCGTTGTTGCTCCAAAACTTGCCCTAACCTCTTTAGATCGCGCTGTGAGCCATGTCGTTGGCGCTCTGTTCATGAATCGGTACACCTGTAGCGAGCGATCGCAGCCGCTCACCTCAACTACCTCGCCCCGCTCGCTCTTGGCCATTCATTCCACCTACCCGAGCTACTGCTGCCGTGTACTACCCTTGCCCCTACCCTCTGCCTTATCGAGCCGCCAAGCCATCCCGCGATGTTGCTCACCTCCTTCCTCCCCTAGTCAAGTTCCCTTGTTCTTAGCACTGAAGGAGAGCGCATCGTCGATCTCCACACGTAGCCGCCATAGCTCGAATCAATTGCTGGTGAGCACCTTTGGTACCTCCTCCACCTATCCCAAGTCTCTGCTCCACTCTTCCCTCTTCCAGTCGAGCTCCCCTCGAGCTCCGAAGCATCGCCGTGGCCACGCCGTCCGTCGCCCGGCCCATCGTGAGCGCGCGCGAACCCCCATGGTCCCACGCTGGAGCTGCAGCCCCACTACGCTGCCCCTTCCGAACACCTTCTCCGCAGTCCATGCGCCGTGGTCGTGCTGGCGCGCCGCCGTCACCGCACCGCGCTTCCCGTCCGGTCGCACTCATGGCCCGCTGCTCTAGGTGACACCCTACAAGCACCTACGACTGCTCTCATCGCCCGGACACCGCTCGCACGAGCACGCCCAAGCCCTCACGTTGCCCCACGCCACGTCCCCATCGTGGCCGCGCCACCGCTGCCCCTGCCATCGTTCGTGCTAGGCTGCCCCTGCTGCTGTTGCTCGCCGCAAGGCTCGAGCTCGCCACCGCTCGGCTCCTTCCCACGCTCGACCGCACGCGCCTGTGTGCCAAGCCGCGCTACCGGTCTATCGTCACGCCTACGCCACGCATGGGCCGAGCTGGCCAGAATTGGCCCAAGCGGTCCTCTTCCTTTTTCTTAGTCTTTTTTTTCTACCAAAATAGAGAGCTTACAATATTCATAGTAAATCATAGAAAAATTATAAAAATGCCAAACCAATTTTGTTAGGCTCCTAAAATCATGATCTATCTATTAGTGTATTTGGTTCATCTAGTTTTAAAATGTTTCCAGGGTTGCTCTAGTTATTTTAAAATGTTTAATATTGTAAAAAAGTGAACTCGTGGGAATTTTTGTGAGAGATTGGTGATAGTGTTGGTTCTAAAAATTTTACAGTAGGTTAGAAGTGTTATCAGGTGTTCTCTATAATTTTTGTAGCTGCATAGTAAGTAAATTGCTAAGATAGCAAATGAGCCCTAGTTCGAATATATAGTAACTCAAGTAAATAAAATAAAGAAACACCTTGGAATTGTATAACTAAAACACTTGTTGGGAAACGACACCTTTCTCGACAATGTTGATACGTAGATTAGTACGTTAGTCATTAGAGCTAGCTTGTTAGTTCGTAGTATGCACTCTATTTTAAGAGTTGTTGTTGCCTTGTTAATTAACTGTTGCATCATCTCTGCATCGCATTGCATACCATAATAGGGACGACGATGGATCGTGGAGTCATTGGGAGTTGCTGGTGAGATGGTATTTTTGGAGATCGTGTCACTAAGATGGAATACTAACTTTTGGTTATATGTTACATAGACAAGCCCCGGTGCATAACCCCTACTTTTTTGCACTTTATATTATGTTTGTGCATTAAGTTTTAAGGAGTTGAATGAATTCCACTTGCATATATATATCTTTATCCTTTGGGTCTTACTAGTATGACAGGATTGTGTAGATTACTATGCTACAGGACTCCGGTAGAAGTCGACTGATTGCCTATCACTCACGAGAGATAGGAAATATATTATTGTTGTTACTATATTATTATCACCTGGAATATATATATGGATGATAATTGGGGACCGAGCACAATGGTATTTTTGATCTGGACTTGGTTTGGCATTCGAGCGAGGCTCGGATTGCATTTGTTCCACCTGTGTTGGTTAAGGACCGGCCGTTGCTTCGGGTTCTAGGCAGGTCATAGACTTATTATCCTGAACACATACTTGTGTATGGGCGTGGGAAGACTCATTGCTCTCTTGTCATGGGTTCTGGCTCTTTTTTCGAACCGACTGATTGGAGGCAGGGATGGTGGAGATCTAAGCACTGCATCGAGTCCGGGACTTAGGAGCGGGGGCTTGGAGTTTAAGTTTGGATGGGGACCTAGACCCCATGATAGGAGGGTGGTGGGTTGGTCCTGCTTGTGCCTAGGGTACAAGCGGGGCGTGTGTTTTAGGGTACCCAGCTGGACACTTTGATTCATGAATCGTTGGTGATCCGGTATGACTTGTCTATAGTCTAGCAACGTAGTAAGAACTAGAAGATGAAAGATGGTAAAATGATTCTAATTGCTTATCACCTGCTTGAAAGTAGTACAGGTGCTTATATAGAATGGCAAGTTAATGAACTAATGATGACTGCTAATGAAAACGAATATAAGGACGCATGTTTAGTAATGCTTCCTATAGATGCAATAAACCCACAAGCCAGATAGCCTTGCATACTCTTCGAGTCTTTTCTTTTCTCCTATTGGGTAAGTCTTGCTTAGTACAATTGAGTACTCAGGGTTTTATTTCCTCCTGTTGCAGGTGACAGGCAGATGCTAGAGCTGACTCTTGTGTGTGGATTCTTCCTGGTGGGCTTAGAGAGGATTCCTTTACGCTACGATCATAGTCTTTATTTATAACTCTTACTAAATGTTTTTATAAATGGAAGTTTTATAATCTATTGTCATAGTTTATATATCAATGCTTCATCATATCATGAATAGATATTTATTTCTCCTGTAACTCTGATCACATGTTTATATTCCGCTGTTAAAGTAAATTATTCATAACTCTGATAACATGGGTATATTCTGCTGTTATAATCAATAAATATTATACTCTGATGCTGCATGATGTAAGAAATGGCTAAAATGCTGTAAGCTTTATTCTCTCATTTGTGATCCAGATGGAAAAATGTGGATTGTCGGGTTCTCCCTTGGGGTGTGCTCGATGGAACTGCGTAATTTGGTGCTCTCCCTTGAGTACTTAGTGTCTAATGGAAGACAAGTACTCCTAGGAGGCATTAGATTAGATGGTTCTGCCACAGGTGGTATCAGAGCCTAAATGAGGAAATAAAGCTTCAAAATCCTTTTCTAAACTAAAATTTGACAACCTATTTTTGCAAAAAGTTAGGACGTTTTTATGCGAAGTTATATAAGTAGCCCAATTACTATGGTTATGTATCCAGGATAGATGACACTCTGCTGACTTAGGTAGGCTTAATCAATTTTTCTACTGGAACACAAACCCCGAGCATAGTCCGATAGTATCGACTAGCTATAGGGAGAGAACGATGTGCCAAAATCTAAGAACGGTTGCCCTATATGTTGGCAATAGTAGAAGGACGTATAGGACGTGCATTCATGCATATCCTGTTTGTGCATTGTAGTGCCCGTATTGCTTGTGAATACATCATCCATAGGTGTCACACGTGTCGTATTGTGCACGACTGACTCGTTCCTGTTCTGGAGTTATTTCTGTACTATGGCTTCGTGCTCCGTGTTTGCCTATGGTTCACGCCGGTCGTGACCCACGTCTCCCCATACTCTTTTCTATGCTCTTGTCGGACACTTGCCCAGTAGTCGTACTAGTTAGTAATGTCATCGGACATCGCTCACCTTGAACGCATGAAAAATTTCTTTGGTTCATTCGTAGTGATCCCGCGTAGGAACCTTGGTGGACTGCACCAGGATCACTGACCACTCTACCATTATAAGCAGGGCCTGGCTTAGCCATTGGTACCACCACTCGGCGCACTTTAGCTTGTCTAGCTTTTCTTTGAGCAAGCTTTTTGCTCAGTCCTTCTTTGCAACCATCGCCATGTTTGGCAGGAGCCTAGGTTAGTAGTTACTACCTGAACGTTGAGGGTTTTCCTAGAATCTTGCATGCCACCCTATAAAAACATGGAGTCAAAGATCGTCCCGAGTATGAGGGCCATGAGTATGAAAAGCATGGCACTAAGCGGTGTGAGGTTACCATCTACATTGGGAAGAGTGAGGAGTTCCCCAACATCACTGAAGCTTAGAATGTGACTACAACCGGGTTTCGCTTCATCGACACCTACTAGGTTGTCGACCGCAAAGCCTTGAGATATCTTTGCTAGATCTATGAAGAGCCCATTGTCTGTACCCCCATGAGGTTATTTCCGCCTTTGGAAAAGAATCGACAGACATGGAGGGCTCACATGGAGACTTTGCAAGGGTAGGATATGCAAGAAGATAGTCCAACCGTGGTGCACTTGACCACGTACCTACTTGCTCTTAATGATCAGTATGACCAGCAAGCCTCGGAGCTGAGGAAGTGCCTCCGGCGAGCCGAGAAAGCCAAGTTCTTCTCTAGGATGCTCTAGGTGCAACTTGCTGAAGCGCATGCCAGTGCGGCCGCCACAGAGAGTCGGGAGACTGCTATGTCGGAAGCCCTAAAGGAGGCCTAATATCGATATGCCCATCAGTTGAGAGAGGCCTACCTTATCACCAGGGCTAAGCGTAGGACGCTGGTTGCAGAACAACATGATCCCTTGATCGTGGAGGGGATCCCTGTCCTTCTGCCAGAAAGAAGAAGAATGGGTGCGGTAGTACCGCTAGCACCTCCACCCTCAAAAGTGTTAGAAGTAGAACCCATGATTCATCTCACTCAGCCATTGACCAGAGAGGAGGTAGATCCATAGCCAGGACGGTAGAAGAATCTGCCGAGCCTGGAAATGAAGATGGGTGGTCGGACAGAGTAGATTAGTTGCCTTGGGAAGGTGTACCATAGTTGGTAGTGCTTTTCGTTGTTGTTCTCTAGTATTGTAATCTTTTCGTTGTATTTCATCCGTAGTGGTTGGGTCGTCCGATCGTAGGGAAGGTGAACGATGTGTTGAGAATGGGAGAGTGAGTACATGTATGTTGTACCCATATAAGACCGTTGGAATGTGCATTTTATTTACTTTGCTAGGTTTAGGTGTCCATCTACCCTTAAGTCTCATTAGATGTCATCATATGCATTGCAAGGCATTCATAAAGTAGAAAATTTTGAATGCATTCACTAAATAAGCTTTATTTCATAAGTTGTTATTTTATGTGTGATGTGATTCAAACTCTAAATAAAGGTCATGGCCACAAGGGTCAAATTTCATGTGATCATGTGAGGCCATGTGTCATTTGACTCAAATAACCCTAATGGGCCATGTTACTGGTCAAAAATCAAAGTTAAAGTAAAAAGGTAAACAAATCAAATTTGAATTCAAATTCAAATCATAAAGGTCCTTTTTGCCCCTTTTGTCTAAATCAAAATCCATTTGGAATTTGGGGTTGTGACAAAAAGCAAAGTTGAAGCTTATTTTATAAGGATTAACTTTGGTATTCAAAGTTTTTCAAGTTTACATATAAAATTTGGAGTAATTTTGAAATGATTCAAATGCTCAAATGCACCCTAAATTCAAATTTCAAAATGGAGGTAGAATTTGAAAATATTCCTTGAAGCAAAGTTGTAGAGTTTGAAAAGTTGAGCAACTTTCATTTTTGGAGATTTTCAACTTCTTTAGAAAATTTGTGAGTAATTTGCAAAATAAATGCAGTTGCAATTCTGTAAATACTTCAAAAATCAAAATCCAGCCGAGCGCCACCTCCCTACTTGCCGCCGGTGCCACGCAGCTGTCGCCGCTGATCGTTTTGCGCCGCTTTCTCACGTGTTGACACGCAGCAAGCTCCGTGGCGAGCTCGTGCGTGAGCTGTCGACGCCGGGGGCGTTCTCCCCGGCTATAAATAGGAGCATCGCCGCCGTCGCCCTTCGTTTTCCCCTCTGCTCTGCTCCGCCACCGATCAGCTCCGCCGCTCGCCGTAGCCACCGTCGAACCGCGTCTGTCTTGCCTAGCTACGCCAGCGTGATCGCCTTGACCTTGCGCTCCTCTTTGGCTTGCTCGCGTCGCTTGTGTTGGCCGGAATCGCCCGGCGCAGCGCGTTCTTCCCCGAGACCGGCCAGAGCTCCGCCACCATCGACCTCACTGTGGCCACGTCGTTCCAGTCCATCTCCGCCTTCACCAAGCACACCGGCGTGATCGTGGTGAGCTCCTGAGCGTGATGCTTGCTCCACTTTAGCCTCTACCGCACCATGGTTAGGATTGTGCTGTGCGCCGTCGTGCCCGTGCTGCCATGGCCAGCGTGGAGCTCCCTCTGGTGCGCCTGCTGCCGTTTTGAGGGCTGGGTTATATTCGCGGGACGTTGTAGATCGTGTTGGTGCTATCCGTCTCGCCGGAGACTCGTTGTTGGCGCGTTTTGGCCGACCAGTGATGGCAGCGCCGCCGTGTCCTGTTCTGTGTCACTGACGAGCGGGACCCTGGCTGTCAGTGAGAGCGAGAGAGAGAACAGTGAGGTTTTGTTAATTTCTGAATTTTGAATAGTGCAGCAACTTTGGAAATTTATAGGAAATTAATTATAGCTCCAAAAATTCTAAAAATTTGTGTGTAGCTTCTGTACATGTTCTATTATGGTTTAAAAATATGAAACTTGAAATTTGAATAAATTTTTAATGTTCAAAAATTCAGTCAATTAATTGATAAATGCAATTTCCATGATTTTTGTAGGCCACTGTATAATTCCAAAAATTATGAAATTTATTTTGGTACACTAATCTGTCATGAGGAAGCTTACATAAAATTTTGAGGTCATTTGGAACAAGTTCATTTTTGGGCTTATTTCCAAATTAATTCAAAAATAAATAAAAGCAAACCCTAAGTGTTAGATTAGTGTTTGATCTTGTTTTGGTCATGTTTTGTGACCAGTAGGGTTTCAAGATCAGTTTGGTCAAGTCACATGTGTGTGGTCCTTGATGGTAGAATTGCAAATTGGTTTTTGTTGGCTTACAACTGTACCGTGAAGGAAAGTCGTATTCGGGGTGTTGTTATATTTCATGTACCATGAAAGCATCATGTTTACATTATCATCATGTTGAAGCATATGTTATTATTTCGTGTAGAATCCAAGAGTGAAACGATTCTAGTTGAGCAAGTTGTGGAAGAATCCCCGGTTGTCACGGGATTCGATAATTGTGGTACTGATCCGGAACCCGAGATCATCAACGAAGGCAAGCCCCAGTTTATGCATTAAACCATTACCTTGTTTACTTTGAAAAGTTTATTACCTATGTTACTTATTGCATTAAGTTGATTAATTCAAATGTTACCTACTTGATGCATTGTCTACCTTGTTAATTGTTTACCATCCTTGAAGATGTTTTCATTTACAAAGGCGTAGAATGCTTAGTATGCTTTATGGTAGGCTTTCAAAGTAAAAGTTTCGATACAATCAAAGATGGCATACTGGCCAAAGAAAGAAAGAAGGTAGAATGAACTAGAGACTAGTTGGGTGACTTATCTTGAATGTTGGGTAATATTGCCGACTATGTCGCTTAAAGGCCACTCATTGTGGATCTTCTGAACGAGACACTTTGTAGTACTGGTCACATACTTTGGTAAGCCTACTTCGGCTAATCCGATACTAAGACGAATGCCCACGCACTGGAAGTGGAGAGATGGCGGGAGTAGCGTGTACCCTCGTGGCTGGAATGTGGCCGGATTTGAGGTGTGATGTGCTCTTGGGTGGCGTGGAGACGGCTTAGTATAGGAGGATCCAGTAGCGAGGTTGGTATATGCAAGATTAAGTTCTACATATGTCGTGTGATAAGGAATCCCCAGCTGGGACTTGAATCAATTCGAATTGCCGGTGCTCCATGGATATGGAGACTCGATTCATTTCAGAAGCAATGCAGGACTGGTGAATTACTAAAACACGAGAAAAGAATGGAATGAGAAGGATTGGAATATGGGAAATGTACATTTAGTTTGAGATAATGAACTAAAAGGACTTAGGGGTAAAACTTGAAAATAGAATGAAGAATAGTAAGCTTTTGGCAAAGAACTTTTGAATCTTGCTACATCCTTACCTTGACCCAACACCTGCATCTCTAAAGTCCTTCAACCCCTTTTTCATCAGGTCAGTCTTGTTGAGTACTTTTGTACTCAGGGTTTGTTAACCCTTGTTGCAGGTGAGTTGCATGCGCAGACTTGTTTTGGTCCCTGCTACATGTCTGTGTTTGAAGTCAATGACGATGAGGAAGGATGAATGGCCTTTGGACAAGGCACTAGTTTGTATGATAAATAATGTTAATGTAATATTATCCCGCTACTATGGTTGTATGACACTTATGGTATTGTAAGTTTGAAAACAACTGGTTTGTAAACTATGTTATCTTAAGACTTCCGCTATCTTTTACTCTGATGTATTTATTTGAATAAACTATTGTAATATGCAATGTCTGTGATTGGGATCCTATTCGAAAAAGAATCGTGGATGATTCAGGTTTCCCGAGGACACCCGACAGACCTGTTAAGTTGTTGGGAACTCGTGTACGCTATGAAAGGTCTGTTGAGACAACGATAGATGCACGTGGGCCTGATTTCTCAGGAGGTTCTGCCATATTAGACATGTTTAGGGTTTTCAAAGGCGATGTTAAGCGGGTTACAAGAGAAGTTATCATTCATATGCCAGCAGACCAGCCGTGATTGGATAACATAGGACACTATATCGACTAATTGTGGATGTCCTAGCAGAACACTTGAATCTCATTAAATCAAATCCGTCATTGGATTTGAATTCCTTGCCCCTTGTAGCAAAAGGAACCCTTGTTGTTTGAATCTTCCCTTGCAATACTCCTCTGATTCTGTGGTCTATGACCCCACCATCTTTATTGCATGTAAGTTGGTAGTAGTTGTCTGGCTAATAGCTTATGGTGCCACGACGAAACCAAGGGCCCCTGTGGGACAGCTGCCACATGGTGACGCTGCTCGGCACGCGCTGGTATCGAGGTTGTTGACCAAGTACCTTTACCAAGTTACACCGCTGTACTGCTTTTGCTACAAATATTCTCCTTAGAAATATTTGGGTGTTTTAAACGGAAAATCCACAACAAGTCGATGCAATAGTGTTTCCTCAAGTACACAAGAGAATGTGGTTTTGGAGGAAGAACATATGACATGGTCTTAGTTTACATGAAAGACGGATGTGGTCAAAAGAAGAGTAACAAGGAAAAAGTTAGCCTCGGGTAGTAGGGAGTGCTTAGAAAAGCTAGAGTGGACGTCAGGTTCTAAGACTTGTGTTTGGCTTGATTGCACTACACATGCCGGGTTATTTTGCTGCGTGCCCTGCGGACGCCGTCTGTGTCGGGCCCATTAGCATGCTGTTTTCGCGTGGCCGTGACATCGTGTCGCACTCGCCGTATTCATGCACTGTGCGTTTCTCCTTTTCCCAGCATCCAGTCGGCTCTCGCCCCACACTCTCATCCCCGTACCGGACCCCCCTTCCCCCTCCCTTCTTTTCTTCTTTTGGGGACACACTCGCTGCGCGCCACCTCGTCGAGCGAACCCTCTCTCCTCTCCTTTATTTCCCCCTCCGCTCGCTCGCGCAGGGAGCGCACCATGGCCGATTTTATCCACACAGCGTGAACCGGCAGGGTATCCTATCCTCACCGTCTCCACTGCCGGTGCACTCTGCCCACCTCCGTTTGCCACTATAAGATGCCCTTGGTCCTTGCTTTTCTTCTTCATCCCCATCCCGTCAAACCCGACGCAGAGCTACGAGATCTAGTCAACATTGTGGAACTAGGCTCGTCAGTCCGAGGTGATTAGGTAATCTGAGAAGAAGAAGGATCTGGTTTTCAAAGAACTTCAAGTCTACCATTGGTTAGTTTGGTCTTAGGGTTCACAATGTTTGCTTCTCAGTCTCCTATTTCTAGATATGTTGGTCATACGCCATGTTTTGGATAATTATTATCTTGTTGTTTCTCCATTGCCCTCATCTATCCCGATTTCTAGATTAAGCCCCAGTTGTATTCGGTTGCTCTTAACCATGTAACTTTAAATCCCGGTGTAATTTAGCGTTCGGCGTCGTGTAATCTTTTGTGTAATTTAAGATTTACGAATGTAATCGCGTTTTCCCCCTTCTGATTCTTGCTCCGAATCTAGGGATGAGATTTTTTTAGGGGGGCCGGTTGTAACACCTCTGGTGTTATGAGCTTGCTTAGCACCTAGGTTAATGCGTAAGAGAAATTAGCAAAACAAGTTTTTAGGTTTAAAAGTTTAAAGCCCACATGGAATTATAAACGAATCTTGTGCGGCTCACTTTCGTGAATAAAACAAATGAATAAGTGTCATTAGTCAACTTGTCTCGGTGCTTAACAACTTTTAAATAATCTTGTGGACAAAAGTTGTTTAGGGCTTGTTTTGGAAAAGTATGAAGAAAGTGCTTAAAAATGCCTGATAGCAAATAAATAGTGAATGGCTTGTTTATTTGATCAAGCATTAAAAACAATTTTTATAAACAAAAATACAATATAACTTGTAATTGTTACTTAAATAAAATTTGAAGTACAAGTCTAGTAGATGAAAATGCAACTGTTGAATTGGTGAATAGATGTTGTTCCATGGTATTTTGTAGCTCAAGAATCAAATTGGAAATTAAAATTAGCCCTTTTCGTTAAATTGGCAAAAATTTGAAGTTGTGTTGAAAGTACACTTTTTGGCGATTTATAAAATGCTAAATTGGAATTTAAATTTTGATTAAAATTCTTAAACACTAGCATCATGTTTTGGCACTATTGATTGCACCTTTGTGGATACCATAGCATGGTATAGTTCGTGGAGTGGTTTGACGTTGCGTTGTTGCTCCAAAAATTGCCCTAACCTCCTTAGATAGCGCTGTGAGCCATGCCGTTGGCGCTCTGTTTCGTGAATCGGTACACTTGTAGCTAGCGATCTCAGACGCTCACCTCAACTATCTCGCCCCGCTCACTCTAGACCATTCATTCCACCTACCCGAGCTACTGTTGCTGTGTACTGCCTTTGCCCCTGCCCTCTGCCTTACCAAGCCGCCAAGCCATCCCGTGACGCTACTCACCTCCTTCCTCCCCTAATCGAGTTCCCCTGTTCTTAGCACTAAAGGAGAGCGCATCATCGATCTCCACACACAGTCGCCACAGCTCGATTTAGTTGCTGGTGAGCACCTTCGGTACCTCCTCCACCTATCCCAAGTCTCTCCTCCCCTCTTCCCTCTTTCAGTTGAGCTCCCCACAAGCTCTAAAGCACCGCCGTGGCCACGCCGTCTATCGCCCAACCCATTGTGAGTGCGCGCGAACACCCCCCCTCACAATCCCATGCTGGAGCTATAGCCCCACTACGCTGCCCCTTCCGAACACCTCCTCCGCAGTCCACGCGCCGTGGCCATGCTGGCGCACCGCTGTCACCGCGCCGCGCTTCCTATCTGGCCGTGCCCGCAGCTCGCTGCTTTGGGCGAACCCCTACAAGCACCTACGGCCACTCTCATAGACCGGCCACCGCCCGCATGAGCACGCCTGAGCCCCGCATTGTCCCGCACCGCGTCCCCACCATGGTCGCCCCACAGCCGTCCCCGCCATCGTCCGCGTCGGGCTGCCCCTGCTGCTGTTGCCCACCGCAAGGCTCGAGCTCGCCACCGCTCGACGCCTTCCTATGCTCGACCACCTGCCTCACCGTCCCCACACCACCACCTCGCTGTTGACGCGTCCCCACCGCAGAGCGCCCGATCCCGAGCGCCGACGCACGTGGCCGGGCCTAAAGGCTCTAGCTCTAGCCGAGCCGCGTCCACCAGCGGGTACGCCCGGTAGCGGGCAAGCCGTGATGCCGCCTCCCCACAGTCGTCGGCAACCTCACGGTCGGATTTGGCCGCTGGCTGGTTCCCCTGCCCGTGCTCTGCTTGTGAGGAGGAAGAGGAGGACCGCGGGGTAAGAATAGAATTTTTTCAGGGTCCCCAACGTAATTCTCTGATTCATATGAATAGTGATGCATAGTGCCTAAAGTACTACGGGTTGTTTTGAGGAAAGCTTAGGGGTGTCTTCGCAACACCGTGGGTCGGCCTACTTATGCTGGGCTACGGTCCGCCTGCTGCCTAGGCGGCCTACGCCTGTTACCGCCATCGTTGGGCCACGCCTGGCCAGTAGGCCACCCGCGCGCTAATGGACCGAGCCGCGCTGCCGGTCTGCCGTCGCGCCTGCGCCGCACGTGAGCCGAGCTAGCCATCATTGGCCCAAGCGGTCCTCTTCCTTTTTGTTAGTCTTTTCTTTTTCTACCAAAGCAGGGATCTTACAAAATTCATAGTAAATCATAGAAAAATTATAAAATTCCAAACCAATTTTGTTAGGCTCCTAAAATCGTGATCTATCTATTAGCATATTTGGTTCATCTAGTTTTAAAATGTTTTCTGGGTTGCTCTAATTATTTTAAAATGTATAATATTGTAAAAAAGTGAACTTATGGGAATTTTTATGAGAGATCGGTGATAGTGTTGGTTCTAAAAATTTTACAGTAGGTTAGAAGTGTTATCAGGTGTTCTCTATAATTTTTGTAGCTGCATAGTAAGTAAATTGCTAAGATAGCAAATGAGCCCTAGTTTGAATATATACTAACTCAAGTAAATAAAATAAAGAAACATCTTGGAATTGTATAACTAAAACACTTGTTGGGAAACAACACCTTTCTCGACGATGTTGACACGTAGATTAGTACGTTAGTCATTAGAGCTAGCTTGTTAGTTCGTAATATGTACTCTGTTTTAAGAGTTGTTGTTGCCTTGTTAATTAACTGTTGCATCATCTCTGCATCGCATTGCATACCATAACAGGGACGATGATGGACCGTGGAGTCATCGGGAGTTGCTGGTGAGATGGTACTTTTGGAGATCGTGTCACCAAGATGGAATACTAACTTTTGGTTATATGTTACACAGACAAGCCCTGGTGCATAACCCCTACTTTTCTACACTTTATATTATGTTTGTGCATTAAGTTTTAAGGAGTTGAATGAAACCCACTTGCATATATATATCTTTATTCTATGAGTCTTACTAGTATGACAAGATCATGTAGATTGCTATGCTACATGACTCTGGTAGAAGTCGACTGATTGTCTGTCACTCACGAGAGATAGGAAATATATTATTGTTATTACTATATTATTATCACCTGGAACATATATATGGATGATAATTGGAGACCAGGTGTAATGGTATTTTGGATCTGGACTTGGTTTGGCATTCGAGCGAGGATCGGATTGCATTTGTTCCGCCTGTGTTGGTTAAAGACCTGCCGTTGCATTCGGTTCTAGGCAGGTCATAGACTTATTATCCTAAACATATACTTGTGTATGAGCGCGGGAAGACTCATTGCTCTCTTGTCATGGGTTCCGGCTCTTTTTCTAAACCGACTGATTGGAGACAGGGATGGTGGAGGTCTAAGCACCACATCGAGTCCGGGACTTAGGAGCGGGGGCTTGGAGTCTAAGTTTGGACGGAGACCTAGACCTTGTGATAGGAGGGTGCTGGGTTGGTCCTGTTTGTGCCTAGGATACCAGCGAGGCGTGTGTTTCAGGGTACCTAGCTGGACACATTGATTCATGAATCGCCGATGATCCGGTACGACTTGTCTATAGTCTAGCAACATAGTAAGAACTAGAAGATGAAAGATGGTAAAATAATTCTAATTGCTTATCACCTGCTTAAAAGTAGTACAGGTGCTTACATAGAATGGCTAGTTAATGAACTAATGATGACTGCTAATGAAATCAAATATAAGGATGCACGTTTAGTAATGCTTCCTGTAGATGCAATAAACCCACAAGCCAGATAGCCTAGCATACCCTTAGAGTCTTTTCTTTTCTCCTATCGGGTAAGTCTTGCTGAGTACAATTGAGTACTCAGGGTTTTATTTCCCCTGTTATAGGTGATAGGTAGATGCTAGAGCTGACTCTTGTGTGTAGATTCCTCCTGGTGGGCTCAGAGATGATTCCTTTACTCTACGATCATAGTCTTTATTTATAACTCTTACTAAATATTTTTATAAATGGAAGTTTTATAATCTGTTGTCACAGTTTATATATCAATGCTTCATCATGTCATGAATATATATTTATTTCCCCTGTAACTGTGATCACATGTTTATATTCCGTTGTTAAAGTAAATTGTTCATAACTCTGATAACATGGGTATATTCCGCTGTTATAATCAATAAATATTATACTTTGATGCTGCATGGAATGTGATGTAAGAAATGGCTAAAATGTTGTAAGCTTTATTCTCTCATTTGTGATCCTGATGAAAACATGTGGATTTTCGGGTTCTTCCTTGGTGTGTGCTCGACGGAACTGTATAATTTGGTGCCCTCCCTTGAGTACTTAGTGTCTAATGAAAGACAAGTACTCTTAGGAGGCATTCGATTAGGCGGTTCTGCCACAAAGCCCATGTTGCAGAGGTATGTTTCAAGTGTTTTAGATGTTTCATTTGAATGTTGCAAGTGTTTTATTTTTATGTTACAAAAGTAGATTGGGATGTTGCACATGTTGCAATGGCTATACATGTATGTTTCAGGTGTATATTCCGAATGTTTCATGTGTTTTTCTAGGTGTATGTTTGCAAGTGTTTCAGACGCATGTTCCAAGTGTTTCAGTTGTTTTCGTACATATGTTGCAAGCGTTTCATCTGGATGTTTCAAAAGTAGATCTGGTGTTGCAGCAAGTGTTTCATATGCATATTTCAAGTGTTTCATCTAACATCAAATGTATGTTGCACGTGTTGCATCTGGATATTTTAAAAGTAGATCGAATGTTTGCATCTTTCTCCTCGCTTTTTCTTCCTCGCATCGGTGTGTCTTCCTCCTCCGGCATCGACTAGGCATTCGCCACCCCTCCCGCCTCTTTCTCGATCGTGTTGACGCTCGGGACGACACGGGCCCGCGTGGACGTGCGAAACGGCACGAAAACGACTTGCAGGCGCGGGCGTCCAGACGTCCAGACGCTAGCCGTGTCGTTTGAACATATAGCATAGCGCCGTAGCATGCCCTCGTGACGCATCCACGCACCTGATGGTGCGACGGAAGGCCTGAACCCATCACGTGCTTCGTGCTCGTTAATTTTCATCCCCTAGAGGACCAGAGGCAAGAACAGACAGGGCGTGAGGGCAATCGATGAACTGGTGCAGACCGACGAATTTAGCCAGCTCATTAGCCTCAACCTCGACAGCGATAATCCACCCGCCGGCGAGCCCCACCGTGGCGGCCAGAACAGCCGCGCCCGAAAGCCAGGTCACACGACGGTGCCACCAGCGGACCAGCCCCGTATGCCGTACCCGTGCGGGCCATGCCATATGACACAGCACGCACTCTTTGGCTCGAGTCATGACACGCACGCCACCCAGCTACCGGAAGGGTAAAAGGAATCTTGTCAGTTGTCACACGTAGCCCGTGCTCGCGCGGCGAGCCGGAGCCCGGAGGGAGGAAGGGAGGGGTCGTAGAAACGGGGCCGGAGCGCGGGAGCCGCGTCCACGCGTACAGCGCGCCGTTGCGCCAAGCCGCCTTTCAACGATTTCACGCGTCTCGGCACGTCAGACGCCGGTGCTTTTGCGGCCTGCGGCTCGGACGGGACGTTCGCATCCATCGCCGCTGTGCTGATTTGATGTTTGCCTGGGGCTGGTGGGGCCGGCCGGGGGCAGGGCAGGCGCCGAGGGAGATCAGCCAAAGGCGTTTTTTCACAACAATTCGATGCGGACGTTGAGGGCATGGACCGATGGACGGACGACGGGACGCCCGAATTGATTCCATCACCGGCGGAACGCGTGTTGTACATTTAACACCTGTAAAGATGCGCGGCAGCTCTACGGTGCGTGCCGCCGAGGGCGGTGTACCGTGTGCGTACGGCCTGCAAGAGTTACAGCAGCAGCATGGTGGAGAGGATGATGAGACAGCCGTGCCAGAGAGCAGACACCAGGTACGGCAGTGTCGAGGCTCGCGGGCGCGTCGCCGGGCCGCCGTTCGCGGCCACCGTTGCCGGTGTGGTCGACGGCGCGTCGGAACCTGCAGCGAGAGATCTTGTCAGTGCCGACATTCTTGTCAGGACTCGCACGGGTTGATCAGATGGTTACCGGGACATAGCAGTACTCCCACGTATTGCAAGATTTCAAGATGTACAACAATTTTAGTTTTTATTAGATACGCCTACACTTTTGTACAATTGTGTGTACAGGCTAATACTCAAGGGAGTGGTATCATACAAAGCTCAGAATTCCGGGCTAGTACGGATGGATGGTCTGGTCTAGCAAATGAAGTTTGCAAGAGGGGTACGCACCCGAGAGAATCTAGGTAGATTAAGAAAAAAACACGGCGTTGACATGATGATTTCCTAGAGTACCTACGACGCCTTTAAAGTTATTATTTATTAATCGGTCGCTAAATCCCACCAGGCACCAGGGCAGCCACATAGCAGAACGCGATCGTATCGAAACCGGCGTAGTAGCGTTTACCGCACTCGGGCAGACCAGAGCGTGCCGTACGTACCTGAGTCCGTCGGCGCGTCGGCGGCTCCGCCCGGCGGCTCGGCGACGGGCATGCCGAGCGCGGCGCAGAGCCTGGGCGGCGGCGCGTCCACGCGGCAGATGGTGGGCAGCGCGAGGGTGCGCACGGTGTCGACGCGGGCGCCGTGCGCGCCGCCGTAGTACCCGCCGAGGAGCGCGCACAGGCAGGGGGCGTCGTCACCGCCCACGACGGCCGCGAGCGCCCCGCAGCAGCCCTTGTCCGGCCGCGTCAGCGCGCTGCGGCGCTCCACGTACGTCAGGCACGGCGTCAGGTTCAGCAGCGCGCCCGTGCAGTCCAGCGACGACGGCGCGGGGGCGCCCAAGGGCGGGGCTGATATCTGCGCGCTCGCTCGCGGCTGCAGGGCCAGCGTGGCCGCGACGGCGAGGACGACCAGCGCCGCTGTTGGCACCGTCAGAGCCATGGCGTCGCCGTCGCTGCCGCGGCTGGTTCTTGGGATTCCTGGTTTCCGGAGGAGGGTGTGAGCGTGAGCTGTGCTCTGTTTGACATGCGGGGATGGGGAGTTCACTGCTCAGCGTGCGCCTGTGTGTCCGTTTGTGCGTCTGTGCTCGTGTGTAGGGTAGGCTGGCCGAGCGAGTGATGGGGACGTCTGGTTAAGTAGTGGTACGTACCTTGTGGGCGACGCTAAGCTGGGTGTCGTGACAATGGCGTTCTTGCCTAACGGCCAACGGTTGGGAAATGGTAGGGCCATGAAGCCGCTCCCTCCAATAAACCTTTCCGCCGTAACTGTCCTAAACAAACATTGCCGTAACGTTTTGCAAACCAAAGTAAATGATTTCTGCCGCAATCATGATTTCTGCTAGTAGGAAACACACAAGGGCAAGTCCTCTCTTGAGTCCAGCCATCGGGGGAAAAAAAACTACACCATTAAGCATAAGGATCGTCAAGGCACGATAGTGCCATGATTGTAGGATCCGATTCCGATCATACGACGACTCTTGGGCCATGTTTAGTTCCCTCCAATTCCAGAATTTGACACTATGCAAAAAGAAGATTTCCTGTCACATCAAACTTGCGGTACATGCATGGAGTACTAAATGTTGACAAAATTAAAAACTAATTGCACAGTTTGGTTGTACTTTGCGAGACGAACGTTTTGAGTCTAATTAGTCAACGATTGGACAATTATTACCAAATAAAAACAAAACGGTACTGTAGCTACAGTACCGCCGGAAATTCGGCGGCGCCGATTCGGTGCGTGAACTAAACACGGCCTTGGTCTTTCCTACTGTATCAGTGATTAGCACGTACTACTGTAACCAAGAATGAATGATTGGAACGGGTCACAGTGCTAATAGGAGATACACCGAATAGACCATCGAAATTGATCCTATCAACTTGGCTGGGCCCAAACGGCCTAATAGCCTCGCATCTCTACACACGGACGTACTCTTATCAGTACTAGCGTCTCTCCCAAATCTCCGTTCTAGTCGTTCACTTGATTTCCTCTCTCGTCGTTACTTTTATCAGTACCAGCTTCTCTCCAAAATCTCTGATCTAGTCATTCATTCGATTTTTCTCTCTCGTCGTTCGTCCGGCACCGCTCACTCGAGTTCCTGCTCGCCAGCCTCCCTCTCCACCACGTCCTACCACGAGCACTAGCCATCCTCCCTCTCCATGGCGTTCCTCGCTTGTTTTGCTCCCTCTCTGGCGATAGCTCCTGTCGGTCTTTGGATCCAGGGCTGTGGTCGCTCAGCATATAGTTTTGAGATGTTGCATTTGTTGTTTCTTTATGTTTCATCAGGAGATTTCTCATGTTTTCACAGCAAATTTTGATGTTTTCAGTAGGGGATCTCTCATGTTGATGCAACAAACTAGCATGTTGTGTCACATGAATGTTTGGTGTTGCAATAAGTGATGATTTCTCGGTGTTGCAGTAAGCAATGATTTTTCTTATATCGATTAGAGATGTCGCACTCAGTAGCTGGCTGTTGGATGTTGCGTTTTGCTAATTTTCATGCTGTAGCATATAGACTGAGAGGTTAGATAAATGATTTCTCATGTTGCGGCAATAAAATTGAGATGCAATAACTGATGATTTTGCCTATCGATTAAGGATGTATCATCTCGTAACTGAATGTTGTATGTTGCAGTTCGTTGGTTTCTAATGTTGTAGCAACAAACAGAGAACGGGATGGGGCACGGCGAAATAGACGGCTGGCAGCTACATCCGGACACAGCCAGGGGCCGAACGTCCGGGCACTGCGACATGACACCAAGGTTCCAAAATCTTACTGCTATTCCTTTTAAAATAAATCAACTTACCACTATTGTTTTATTGTACGGAGCACATCCCACAATTGTTTTTATCCATAAAAATGAACCTAATGCGCTAAATCCAATTTGTTCCAGCTTTCAACCAGCATCCAACCTTAGATGTTCTAAATCTTTTCTGTTCTAGAACTCAACACGGTGTTGTATCTGGTGACACCTAACCATGATTGTGAGGATTTTCACCCCGGCCATCTAGCTAGTACCACGCGCCGTCCACTCGACCACCATGGCACTAACTTGAGGGTCATAGGAAGGTCCCTGAAATCGCCATCTGCAATCTCCACTAGCGCAACTAAAACGCAGGATCAAGTTATAGAGTTCACACTACGATCCAACCAACAAGAATCATATAACTCACAAATTGCACCTTGCAATTAATTAAAATAATATTACAACTTATATTAGGTAAACAATTACACTAGTAGAGAACATACTTTTGGTTTTTATCTTTAGTCTCGTCTAAAATTGAGCCCGGGAATAAAGGGAGCATTAGTCCCGGTTGGAACCACCAATCAGGACTAAAGTCACTTGCCCAACGGCTCGCGTGGCAGGCTTTTGCAGCAGGCGCCTTTAGTTCCTGTTGGTGGCTCCAACCGAGACTAAAGGTTATCTTCTAGTCCCGGTTGGTAGCACAAACCGGGACTAAATCTTCAATCCCGTTGGCTCCTACCGGGATTAGGTGTATTTTATTCCCGGTTGGAAGCATCAACCGGGACCAGAGGTACCAGGATATATGATACGTACATACTTTCTTTCCTCCTCTCCCCCAGCCTGAGCCATTTCAAGCTCTCTGTTCTTACTCATCTCAGCTCTGTTCTTGCTCTTGGAGGAGTTCATGCTTCGGATCTAGACTTCATTCGATTCCTCTATCCATTCTTCGGTTCTATAGGTTAGCAACTTCATCCCCTCATGTTTCATTGCTAATATTGCTCATTTCATGGTCTAGAAACGAGAAATTTGTGGTTTTATTTTAGATTGAGAATAATGGCGTATTTTTTATTTATATGCCATTTAAGCTCAAACTCACTTGATAGTTTGAATGTGTACATGAAGGAACCTTATAGTAGTTGATCAAATTTAGATTCCTCCTTTAATTGCTAGTCTAGCTCATTTTATGGTTTAGAAATGGAGAAAATTGAGTTTTTTTAGACTAGGAATAATGGTGGATTTTTTGTTTGATTCATAAGCTATTTGAGCTCAAACTCTTGATAGTTTGCATATGTAGAAGAAGAAAGCCTATAGGAGTTCATCAAAATGATTATCCACCTTTCATTGTAGTATAGCTCATTTCATGGTTTAGAAATGGAGAAAATTAATAGTAGTTGATCAAAATGAGTTTAGACTAGATGTCGACTGCTTCTAGGTCTTGGCCTCGTATGGAGTCCATCCGCGACTGAGACCGGACCTCCCTCTCATTACGTGCGGCAAGTGTAACAAGACTGTGTTGGAGTTTAGAGTGAAAAAGGCAGGTCCCAACCACGGCCGCATGTTCTACAAGTGTCCGAATCGCAATGTGCGTTCTTTGGACCATGTTTTTTGGTTTGTATCCATTTCTATTTTTTGATAATTTTGATTAGAAGTCCTTGATTAATTTGATTTTCTAATTTCAGTGGGATGGTAGTGGATGTGAAGGTTGGTACTGGGAGGAGGATTATATAAAGCACGTGTAGGACTCAGCTAAGGTGGCTGCTGAGGCAGTTGATGAGAGTGCACCTGTGCATGAAGAGGTGAACAAACAGAAGAAGCCAATCGATGAAGAACCAGCGAAGGATTTGTCTGTTTGAGTTGGAATTGGTCGCGAAATCATTATGTTGAGGTGCATTGTAGGTTTAGTTTTTTGTGCTATTTAAGATTGTCTACATTCACTACTATAAATATCCACTTCTATGATGAAAATCTTAATGACAATTCTAAAATTGTCATAGAAGATCTATCGGGTTCATAAACCTGGGGTCCCCAATGGACCTGCTTCCCTACAAAAACTCGGCTAAGCAGACGGCGTAGTGACAACGCGCGCCTCCCGGGCCAGCCCAGATACATAATGATAGGTCGGGAGAACTATCCAGTCCTCGATCGAAAGGCCTAGCCAAGGTGGGGACACAGACCGTCTCCAACCCCCTTTTCTGACCGAGGATACACCGAACCTCTGCTCGTGGCTCTTCCCTGACCTACACGGTTAGGGCCAACTGGGAATGACCGACCGGGGACGCTCACTCGGTGAGGGCTCGAGGATCAGGGAGAGCAGATAAGGTAAGACGCTCAAGTCAAACCGCAATTCCATGGACCGTACCCTACCATACCCTACGCACCTGTAGGACGGTGACACCAGGCCATGCTAGATGGGCACTATGCAACCTTTCAGGCGTGTCAGAACACAAACAATATTGTAGACGCCAATGTTTGCCATACCAGGCAAACACGGTAGAGCCTGCCACATGCATCTAGACATAAACAGTATTATGGGTGCCGATGATCATCTCATACCCGACAGCGTGGGCAACAAGACTAGGTAGCACACGTATACATTCTCTCTCTTTCTCTGACTTGTAAGGCCATCCCATTCGACTATAAAAGGGGATGAGCTCTCTCTTAAAAAGCTCTCTCTGGCTCTCTGGCTGTCCTAAAAAAAGAGAAGCTAGACGATTCGAGCACTTAAGGACCTGAGAACTTGAATAGCTCAATAGCTCTAGAACTCTAAAGCTACACAGAGCATACGCTCCAATATTTAGCCCATGTTAGAGCCCCCGTCACTCTCGGCCCTTCGGTTCAGAGTCTGACCGGGCCTTTAACACCTCCCTTCTTATTCCTACTCGTTTGTAACCCGACAACAAACTTCGAGCACCTGGGCTCAAGAATAAAGTTATCGACCGACTGAAACTAGACGTAGGGCACGTTGCCTAAACTAGTATAAATCCTATGTCATTGAGTGCTAGGCCACATCCGATCACAACGCACAGCAAAAGTACAAATATTTACTTGTTGGTCACTTTTCGCACCGACAGTTGGCACCGTCCGTGGGGAGGACGTTGTGTGTTCACGCTTTTGGTCATCGGATGGCCCACCTTTCCACCATCTTCGTCATGGCAGGCTCGAGCGATATGATTTGCTTCGGCTCACTAGAGTTCCCTACACTCCCACCTGTTGGGATGTGGGTTCCTCCCGTCTTCGTGCCACTCTAGACCTTCCTCTTCGGGGGTCTAGACTTTGTCGCTAACCGGCTTAGTGTACTCTGCCTCCACGAGGAGGCGCTCGTCTTGACGTCCACTAGAGGAGGAGCGCCATCCATCGGCCCTGGGCCACCCGACGACCTCAATGTTGAAACCCTCATGCTTCACCTCAAGCCCATGCTAGGCTCAAACTCCACGGTGAGTAACGTATATGTTGTTCTTTACTCATTATTTAACACCTTCCGCCGACTCTCCGAAGAGACCCCGTTGTCCCCACTATGACCGTCGTGTGACCGGTTCCCCTATGGCTTCACGTCCTCTGGGGACACGTATGTGGGGGGGGGCTCCAAAGGATGCTGACGCCGCCTCCTCTCACATCCGAATTCATGGGGATGGCGGGCTACGCTCCTGCCTCCTTTTATGACCTCGTAGATGATGAAGTCAAAAGCGACGGCTCTAGCATCGGCGACGGCATGGCACTTGGACACCCTCTATCCTAGGAGTGCTCTATGGCAGACGCCCCAGGACAGTCACCGGTGGTAGTGGAATCTCTACAGACTCACACCCCTCCGGGCCCTTGTGCGAAGGGCCTCGCACGTGCGTAGGAGCACGGTGAGGAGTTACAACAAAGGCGATAGAGTCAGCCACCACCTGCGCTGGCACGCTCAGCACAGCATGTTGCGCCATGTGCGCATAACCCGGCGAGCGGCGCTCGGCGTTGCGCCCGCCAGGTCTAGTGTAACATCCTAGCTGGAGGGAATGATACCCCACAGTTTGCTCGGGCTAGCCAGAACATCCCTGCTACGACGATGCTTCTACGTGGCCTTCCCGAGCCTACCGACCCTTAGGAATAGGCAATCCATCAGAATCTCCAGGCGCTGGTGGAAACCACTACCGTTCAACAGGCAGAGAGCTCCATGTCACGACACCGGCTCGTGGCCTCTTGCCCCACCGGGGGAATTGGGCCGCAACAGTCGAATCACTGCATCCACTCACCACTATAGTTGCTAGGCTTGGGGTAGGAGGGCATGACTGCACCACAGCCTGACCCGGCGCTCGCTCCACATCGACCACATGTGCGCAAATGGCTTGGGCCAAACCGTGATGCTTGCAGCGTCATCAACAATCGATGCCATGCCTGGCACGATGATGATGTCCATCAAGTGGCAGTGAGAGCAGGCAGCACAGGCCCCGGCCTAACCATCAAGGAGTGTGGGGACATGCATCCTAGGCATGGTGGCTGACCAAATGACTGGAGCCCTAGCCTAGATGGCTCAGGGCCATGGGCCTTTGGTCATCGCATCTAGAGAGCTTCATTCCCACAGTGCTTCCAACCAACCACCAACATCGTCAGATACATCGGGGAAACGAACCCCGGTATATGGCTCGAAGACTTCCGGCTCGTCTACCAAGCCAGAGGAGTGGATGATGACCACTTCATCATTCAGTATCTCCCCATCTACGTGGGGGAGCATGTTCGAGCATGGCTTGAATTCCTCCCGCCCAACAGCATCCATGACTGGGGGGATCTCAAGAGGATCTTCATCGAAAATTTCCAGTGGACATATGTCCATCCTAAGAATTCCTAGGACCTCAAGAGCTGCCAGCAGGAGCCTAATGAGTGCCTACGGGATTACATCCATAGGTTCACAAAGCGGTGTAACTCTCTTCTTGATGTCATCGACATGGACGTCATCAGCGTGTTCCTCTCTGGGACAACCTGTGAGTCATTGATCCACAAGCTCAGCTGTCTAAAGCCCCATACCACCCGCAACCTGCTCGACATCGCCACGAACCACGCCTCCAGCAAGGAGGCGGTCGGGGTGGTCTTCAGCAGCGGTCGGGACAGGGGCAAGTCCAAGCGCGAGGACCAAGGCAAGGGTGAAAGGTCCTAATGTCTAGAGGGGGTGAATAGCTATTAAAATTTTCTACAACAACACTTAACAAACCGGTTAGACAAATATGAGGCGAAGCGAGTGTTGCACTAGCCTACTAAAAATGCAAGCCACCTACCATAATTCTAGTTTCTATAGTCTATATTCACACAATGGCTATATCACTACGCTAAGTTAGTGTGCTCTCAAAGGCTAACTAAAGAATCACACTAACCAAACTATCAAGCTCTCACGACTAGCTACACTAAAGAGCTTGACAACTAGTTTGTGGTAATGTAAAGAGAGAGAGCAAAATGGTTATACCGCCGAGTCGAGGAATGAACCAATTGAAAGCTCTAGTTTGGTTTTGGTGAATTGATGAAACCCTAAGTGCTAACCTACTTTATCAAAGTGATTATGAGACATGTAGCACTACTCCAAGTGCTTAAGCATGTGAAGATCAGGACATGATGATGGTGATGGCATAGTGATGATCAAATGCTTGGACTTGGAAGAGGAGAAAGAAAAACAAAAGGCTCAAGGCAAAGGTGAAATTGATCAAACCTTTTCCACAAACAAAAGGTTTAGTGATCGAGACACTTAGAGAGTGTGGTCACATTTAGGATCGATCGTCGTACTATTAAGAGGAGTGAAACTCGTATCGAAATGCGGTTATCAAAGTGCCACTAGATGCTCTAAGTCATTGCATATGCATTTAGAATCTAGTAGAGTGCTAACACCCTTGAAAAGGTTTGTGAAAATATGCTAACACACATGCACAAAGGTGATACACATTGTGTTTAGCACTTGGGAGCAAGGGTTCGAAACTCCACCGGCAGAGTGTCTGTGGATAGTCCGACGGTGCCACCAGCGCCCTATATAGAAAAGACAGAGTTTCACAGAGTGTACCGGATGCTGATCACGTAGTGACCGGACCCTAGGGTCCTATGTTCGGTCAGTAGCAGTAGTGAGCGCGTAGTCTTAGTCTTGTGACTGGACGCTAGCACGAAGAGTGACCAGATGCTCAGGGCCTACGTTCAGTCAGTGCTGGCGTACGCTGACATGGCGGTGCATAGACGAGACGGTGAGTGACCGGACACTGGGTGAGTCTGGTCAGGCATATCTGGACGCGTTCGGACGCTAATGGAACCTTACTAGAAATGACTGGACGCTGGGGTCCTGCGTCCAGTCACTTCGAAGCAGCGCGTCCGATCACAACTTAAATGTACTGATGACCATTGAGATCGGGCGATCAGCGTTTGAAGCAGGGGCCACATGGCACGCATCGCGTGACCGGACGCTGGGGTCCAGCGTCCGATCGATCTGACCGGTGCGTCCGGTCACCTTGTTTTTCAGTGGACTAAGGAGCGAACAACTCTATTTCATGGGGGCTTCTATTTAAGCCTCATTGCTGGCTCAAGCTCACTCGCTTGGCCATTTGCATTGACATAGCAATATTGTGAGCTTAGCCAAAGCCCTCCCACACATCTTCATCATTGATTCATCATCTTTGTGAGATTGGGAGAGAATCTAAGTGTATTGCTTGAGTGATTGCATCTAGAGGCACTTGATGCTTGTGTTTCGCTGCCGGATTTGCTTGTTGCTCTTGGTGGTTGCCACCACCTAGACGGCTTGGAGCAGCAGAGGAGGATTGGCATGAGTTAGTGATTGTTTGTGGCCATCTTTGGTGATTGTGAGGGGATTTGTATCTTCCCCGGCGGAGTGCCGAAAGGTAACCCTAGTGGATTGCTCATGTCATTGAGTTACCTCACTTGTGGGTAGGTTCTTGCGGTGTCCAATTGTGTGGACGAGGTACGCGCAACACCTCTTAGCCGTCGAACCACCAAATGTTGGTCGACACAACTGGGATGTAGCATGTTGGCAAGCACATGAACCTCGGGAGAAAATTGGTTGTCTCTTGTCCTTTGGTATTGTCCCGGTGATTGATTTAGTATTCATCTTGTGATTAGTTCACTCCTCTACACGGCGGTATAATCTTCCTACTCACACATTTATATTCTCACAGAATAGTTGTAGCAAGCTCTTTAGTGTATCTAGAATTAAGAGCTTGCTTTGTAGTTTAAGTTCATCTAGTGGAGCTATTTAGTGTAGCAAGTGTGAGAGCTCTTAGTGAGTAGTGACATAGCAAATTGTGTGTCTAGTGATCGTAGCAACTAGAATTGTTGGATAGGTGGCTTGCAACCCTTGTAGAGCTAGAGCAAGTTAGCATTTCACTATTTGTTATACTAATCAAATTGATCTAGTTGATTTGTAGATTTTTAAATAGGCTATTCACCCCCCTCTAGCCATATTAGGACCTTTCACCAATCAATCACAAGAATAAATACCAATAAAGACCAATCACCTTGGAATCAAATGATGACACAATGATTTTTTACCGAGGTTCACTTGCTTGCCGGCAAGCTAGTCCTTGTTGAGGTGATTCACTCACTTGGAGGTTCACGTGCTAATTGGCATCACACGCCAAACCCTCAATAGGGTGCCGCACAACCAACACAAGATGAGGATCATACAAGCCACAAGCAATTCACTAGAGTACCTTTTAGCTCTCCACCGGGGAAAGGTCAAGAACCCCCTCACAATCACCACAATCGGAGTCGGAGATAATCACCAACCTCCACTCGATGATCCTCGCTGCTCCAAGCCGTCTAGGTGGCGGCAACCACCAAGAGTAACAAGAGAATCCTACAGCGAAACATGAACACCAAGTGCCTCTAGATGCAAACACTCAAGCAATGCACTTAGATTCTCTCACAATCTCATAAAGATGATGAATCAATGATGGAGATGAGTGGGAGGGCTTTGGCTAAGCTCACAAGGTTGCTATGTCAATACAAATGACCAAGAGGGTGAGCTTGAGCTAGCCATGGGGATTAAATAGAGAGCCCCCACAAATAGAGCCATTAACTCCACTATTCACTAAAAGATCGGGGTGACTGGACGTGCCGGTCAGATCGACCGAACGCACCCTACCAGCGTTCGATCAATGGATGGCTACCACGTCATCCTTTTCTTCAAATGCTGAGCACCCAATCTCAATGGTTAAGTCATGACCGGACGCACTGCTAGGATGACCGGATGCTGCTACGCCAGAGTCCAGTCATTTCCAAAGAGCTCCCTGAGCCTCTATTATGCTACCGGACGTGTTCGCTCCTGTGAGACCGAACGTAGACCAGCCAGAGTTCGATCATTTCTAGAGAGCTCCCCGAGCCTCTAATTTGTGACCGGACACGTCCGGTGCAACATGATCGGACGCAAACCAGCGTCCGATTAGCTCTACACCCGCGCACCAACTCCAGCGTCGCCTACGTCATTAGCACTGGATGCGCCAGAGTAGCGTCTGGCCAGTTTTATCAGCCAGAGTCCTATCTAACGCCTGGGTTAAGCCACCGGATGTGTTCGGTCCCACGAGGACAGCATCCGGTGCACTCTGTGAAACCCTATCTTTTCTGTATAGGGCACCGGTGGCACTGTCGGACTGTCCACCGATGAAATTTTGAACCCTTGCTCCCAAGTGCTAAACACAATGTATATCACCTTGTGCACATGTGTTAGCATATTTTCATAATGTGTTTTCAACGGTGTTAGCACTCCACTAGATCATAAATGCATATGCAATGAGTTAGAGCATCTAGTGGCACTTTGATAACCGTATTTCGATACGAGTTTCACCTCTCTTAATAGTACGGCTATCAATCCTAAATGTGATCACACTCACTAAGTGTCTTGATCACCAAAACGAAAAAGCTCCTATCAAGTTTCACCTTTACCTTGAGCTTTTTGTTTTCCTCTTTCTTCTTTTTCAAGTCTAAGTACTTGATCATCACCATAGCATCACCATCATCAAGTCATGATCTTCATTTGCTTCACCACTTGGAGTAGTTCTACCTATCTCATAATCACTTTGATAAACTAGGTTAGCACTTAGGGTTTTATTAATTTACCAAAACCAAACTTGAGCTTTCACCAGTGGAGAACTAATAATTGATATAGAATTCCTAGAGTTCGTAGCTGATGCATGAAATTTAAGGTTTGGTTCAAGTATGGATGTGATGAATCCTTTTGTGGAGCAGAGCAGCAGTCATAGCACTTGGCCTGTGACGTTATGTGTCTACAACCTTCCTCCATGGTTGTGCATGAAGCGAAAGTTCATTATGATGCCCATGCTCATCTAAGGCCCAAAGCAACCTGGAAGCGACATTGATGTGTACCTAAGGCCATTAGTTGAGGAACTTTTAATTTTGTGCAGAAAAGAAGGTGTACGTATGTGGGACGAGCACAAATAGGAACACTTTGACCTACAAGCTTTGTTGTTTGTGATAATTAATGATTGGCCTGCTCTAAGTAATCTCAGGACAGACAAACAAGGAATATAAGGCTTGCACGCACAGTTTTGATGATATCGAAAGTATATATTTGAAAAAATGTTGGAAGGTTGTGTACATCGGCCACTGTCGATTTCTTCCTCCCAAGCACCTCGTAAGAAGGAAAGCCAACATTTTAAAGGTAAGGCAGATCACCAGACAAAGCCTACGAACCATAGTGGTGATGATGTATTCAATATGGTGAAGGATGTACAAGTAGTCTTTGAAAAGGGACCTGGCAGCAAACCTGTTCTGAATGACGCTAATGGACATGCATCCATGCGGAAGAAGTCTATATTTTGGGAGCTACCCTATTGGCAAGTCCTACAAGTCCATAACACAATCGACGTGATGCACCTAACAAAGAATCTTTGTGTCAACCTGTTAGGCTTCATGGGTGTGTATGTGCAGCATAAAGATACACTGGAAGCATGGCAGGACCTACAGCATATAAAAGAATGTGACAACCTGCATCTAGAGGAGGCAGATAATGGACAACAATACTTAAGTCCTGTCGGCTACACTCTTAGCAAAGAAGAGAAGGAAAGCATGTTTGAATGCCTAAGCCGTATCAGGGTCCCATCAAGCTTCTCCTCGAATGTAAAGGGCATAATAAATGTGACAGAGAAGAAATTCCTAAACCTAAAGTCTCATAACTGCCACGTGCTTATGACGCAATTACTTCCAGTTGCATTGAGAGAGATTCTACCTGAAAATGTATGATTAGCCACTGTGAAGCTATGTGCATTCCTGAAAGATCCTTGTTTGGTTTTGATAATTGAGTGACAACATTAAATGGACTAATATGTGTTTATGTGAGATACTGAAAGCCCTAGGTTGGTTTTGGATAATTGATGAAACCTATTGGACTAATGCTTTGTCAAAGAGTTTGATTAAGATAGGATGGTCCAAGCCAAATGGTGGAGCTAGATGATGATCATGGTGATGGTAATGGCCAAAAGAAATGATCAAGTGCTCCAACTTGGAAAACAAGAAAGAGAAAAACAAAAACCAAGGATGATCAAGGCAAATGTATCAAATAGGTTTTTGTTTTGGCACTCAAGACACCATAGTGGGTGTGAGTGTGTTTAGGATAGATAGCCGTACTATATGAAGAGAGAAAAATCATGGTTTAATCGGTTATCAACGTACCACTAGGTGAAGTCATACTTGCATATGCATTAGGACCTAGTGTGATAACAATTTAACCCTTGAAAAATACTTGAAAAAATGCTAACACACGTGCACACGAGTTATACACACTGTGGTTAGCAACTTGGAAGCAAGGGTGAAGTGGTTGTCGAGATAGAAAAAGAAAAAGGAGACGTCGGCCTAGGACCGAACCCTCAACCCTGGCTCTGCCACTGCCAGGACCGAACCCTAACAGCCAGAGTCCGGTCAGTGTCTGGACAGAGACCGAGAAGGCTGAATTGTGACCAGACCCGGTGTAGAGAAGCGATCGGACCCACGTGCGAGCGTCCGGTCAGTGCTGGTGGCGCGTGCGTTGCAAAGCAGAGGGGACCAGACTCCAGGGCGTGTCCGGTCACGTTTTTCGTGGTTTTGGAGCTCTCTGTTCGTTTTTTACGTCGATCGGACTCTACGTACGCAAAGTGACTGGGCCCTGGCTCTGAGAGTCCAGTCATAACTTAGCTATCGCGCTTTTTAAATTTGATCGTTGAGATCGGACGAACGATGTTCAAAGCGCAGCCATGTGGCGGCCATCTAAGGATCGGACGCTAGCAATCGGACGCTGGGGTGCGTCCGGTCAACGGGTCCGGTCACGCCTGCGAGAGCCCAACGGCTCTTTGAGCCAAGAGGCTCTATAAATAGAAGAGGGCCGGCTCTAGCTCAATCTCTTGCACATTTTCATCTGTGATACATCCATATGAGCTAAAGCAAACACCTCCCACTCATCACCTCTCTTGATTCATCATCATAGTGAGATTGAGAGTGATCCAAAGTGCATTTGTTTGAGTGAATGCATCTAATGGCAGTTGGGGATTCTTTGAGCTGCGGTTTTGTTTGAATCTATGGGAGAAATATTGTTGACATAGGCCTGAATGCTGATATAACAAGATCACAAATCTCTGTTATGCTGCCCTGCTATGTGGGTATTATATTTTCAAAGTTTGTTTGGATGTGGTTTTCAAGTCATCTGTATTGATTCCTGAAACCCATTCCAAAGGATGTCCTGGCAATGGACAAACTGGTTTGTGTGATTGGTTCTTCAGTGACAATCTGATGCTTGGTTCTCAAGTGCCAATCTCAATCATCGGATATCTTGATCCATGTGTCATCATTTGCAGTTGTATTGATATGCTTTGCTTACCCAGCAGCATTAGTGTTGTTGAAATTTGAATGCCTTGGCAAATGGCAACCATAACAGCCTCACGTGAATTGTCTGAATTATAGATCATCTATGATCTCTAATTTTGGTGAGGCTGTCTTAGGGCTAGCCTGGCTTGGATCTAACTGACCAGGCTAGACCAAGCATGTCATGTACCATGCAATTTGTTGATGTTTGGAAAGATCATGTGTGGTTTCTTAACTTATATGGTGTGATGATGTTGTCATTGTTGCGGTGCGCTCTTTGTATGTGGTCTCTTTTAATATAAATTTACGTGCGATAGCACGTGATAGCAATAAATTTGGTAATCAACAATTTTAGTTTCTATAGATCAAAAAAATAAGTAATCAAATTTCTAAGATAGAGGAAGGCTTGTCGTTTGTGACAATGAATAAAATGTTAGGAGACCACCAAATGCAAATTGAGACGATGAGCACCTTGCCGCCGAGCTTACTGATATGCGACGAGAGGCCCGGCCTGGAGTGGCCTCGCATTTTCACAGGTCTGGAAGGCTGTTGGGCTCATGTCTTGTTGCCCTCAAATCCGTCTGTTGCACCCGTTTTTTTTATTTTCAGATTTTTACAATATAATTGTTGTGACAAAAAAAATGCAAATTTATACATATACAGCCATTAAATACCTTACCGCCATTTGAATTTGTGGTATGTCCCTTCTCTGCGCAGCACATCTTTAAAAAATCATAATTTTTTTATATTAACTCGAATGAAAATAAAATTCATATGAAGATTATAGAGTTTGACGAGATCTACAACTCTTCTGTTCACAACTTTTTTTTAGATGAGATCACAAGTCTGATCTGATCCCAAGAATGAAATCCACTTCAGCTAGTTAACTTTGTTTTGAAAAAGCAGCAAACGGATCCATCGATCCCTGTTTCCCTCATCATTCTGCATGGTGCTTAGTTGACAAACAATGTGAATTTTTTTCTTTGTTATCTTTATTTTTTATAAAAACCAGAGAAAATATATTATTGCAGCAGCACACTTATAAAGAGGCCCTCCAAAGAGGAGCCAGTTACAGATTGGACCCAAACAAGATAGGCCACAAAGCATGGAAGAAAACCGACAACGTCGACGCCGAGAAGCTCGCCGGCGAGGGCCACCGGAGGCGTCAGCGTCACCATGGACCCATGAAGACGCTTGGGGCCGATGTGAAGAGTCCTCACAAGGAGGATTGAAGTGGATAAAGAAGCCGTGAGTGAAGAGCGTCGCCGGCGACCCAAAGACGAGGATGAAGATCACGCCGACGGGAAGGAGACAACTTAATCAGAGCCGGTGGAAGGCTCATAGCACGACGGGCAATGGAGGCCCGCAGGGACCAGAAGAGGGAGACACACATAGCTACTGCAATAGGAGGTTGGGTAATACGAAGGCATGACCGAAGCTACCCAGAAGCAACGGAGACGACGACAAATTGCTTAAGAAGCCAAAGGATCGACCGAATCCACCTGGGCTCTGGCATGATTTTAGGCGATAGGGACGAGTTCCACCAAGAACACGGTGGAGACAAACAGATTGGGCTAGCGGGGTAGGGAATTTATTTTATTCCGTACCTGAGTAGCTCCAGCAAAGGAAGCACCAGCGGGGACCTCACCGGTGAAGGTGAGTGAAAGTGCACATGACCTCCCGAAGTGGGTTTTGTGTGATTGATGACAAAATGCTTGAAAAACTAATGTTTTATCAAGTGATGGACATGTGTTAATCCAAGCATGAAGATCATGGTGATTGGAAGCCTCCAAAAAGGAAGATAAAATGTGGCACATAGACCTAGCTCATAGTTTAAATTTATTTTAAAATTTATTTTTATTTTGAAGTTGAGTGTAGGACTGTTGTACTATCAAGGGGGGACACAGATTCTCCTAGGTTGTTTAGAAGAAGTGCTCAAGACGAATTAACAAAACATGAGAGACACTTAGCATATACACATCACTTGTTATCATGTTCTGTGCAGGAAGTCCGGAATTTCTGGCATTGCATCCTTCTTCGGAATTGTCCAGAGTTATGTGTCTAGAGTTTTCGAACTTCGAGTGTCTAATGGCTAGTTTTTGGTTAATGGGTATTTATACCCCTTCACCCATCATATTCCCTCTCTCTCCACCTAACTCGACCTGAGCTCGTCCCCTAGCATTGAACGCTCCTCTTTACTCCTCTCTTGGCCTTGTTAGTGACATTTGGTGAGGGATTGTAAAGGGATTCAAGGAAGAGCAAGTAAGAGTGCTAGTGACTTGATTCCCCCATCTCTTGAGTACTTCATCCTTCGTCAAGCCAACGAATTTCGTGTTTGCTACTCTTGGAGCTACTCCTAGATGGCTAGGCATTGCTCAGGAGCTCCAACTTGATTGTGGCTGGCCCGAGAAGTTTGTATTACCCTGTGAAGTATAAACTCTAGGGTCTTTGAATCCTAGAGTGACAAACTGGTTTAGGTGGACAAATCCACCCTTCATGGGCCACACAATTGAGACGTAGGTTCACTTGTGTGGGAGTTGAACTCCAGTAACTAAATCCTTGTGTCTTTGTGATTGAATCCTAGCTTTGCTTGTTTGTCGTTCGTATTCATCTGTTTCTAGGGTTTGGGCTGAGTTTGGTTGGTGATATTAGTGGATCTACACCTCTTGAATCTTGGTGTTTCACAAATTTCAAATTGGTGGACGTTTGCTTAACTGATAGTTTGATTCAACGAAAAAATTCTAGAGTTACCGAAGATTTTTGTGAAATCTCCGAATCAGTATAGAGTTTCCCAAATCTCTGTTATCTCTGCTCTTTACTGACGAATTTGTTTAAGTTGTTGTAAAATTTAGTAATGACTATTCAACCCCCTCTAGTCGTCATCAAATATCCTTTCGGTGAGGTACAAGATGGCGGCGGCCATGACTGCGGCGGTAGTGGAGGCATGGCTTGGTGGGGGGTGGGGGCAGCTCCATCCGGAGAAACTATAAATATAATAGAAAAATATACAAAGAAGAGGAATGGCCTCCCCACTGCAGGTGAAAACGCCGGCAAGGGAAGGAAAGGGGGCCGGGATATGGGGCTTCGCGGGAGACTTCTGGAGGAGTCCGGGGAGGGCGAGAGGATAAGGTTTTGGAGGAGAGATTCCTTAACCTTTCTTCGTTATCTTGGGAAAGTGGTGGTCAAGGTGAAAGGTGGTGGTAAATCAACATATTTCACGATGGCTCTGCCACATTCTTTTCATACAAATACAACATCGGTGCATCGCGTGGGGTAGCGGGTTTACATAATTTTTTTCAAAAAAGATTTTTTTTATGATGAAATATGCATGCAAATGAAACTTATCTTATGCCACACCTCATTTGCAAAAATGTACAGTTAAGAAAGAAAGAATGAGGAGTAAAATTCATCTCTTATACAACTTAAAGAAACAACAACCGCTGAAGATCATGCCACATTAAAAGTTTGCTTCAAATCACCTCCAAGTTGCTTTCCTGGCTACAAAGCAGTTTCTTACTTTCTTTTATGTTCCTCGTTTTAACCCCCAATCTAAACGTTGAACTTCCTCATAACTTTGGTTTTCCTCATTATATATATTGAACCTTTTAGAAGCTCTCCTTTTCAAGTATTCAACTGTCTGTGTTTGAAACTGTCACATTGGAAAGCTATTTGGAAAATTATGGTCAAACATTTCACAATAAAAAGAAAATTCAATGCCTAGGTTGTGAGTTGAACTATGCTCAAGAGTGACCAGAACCAATCCTAACAGCCCCTGATTGTCCACCCTGATAGTTTTTTTGTGAAACAAGTCATTAGCTACTCAATGAAAGCGGAAACAATTGATAGGATAACTATTTCCATTGGCCGGATTGGCATACCTAGAGCACAGTAGCACACAGGTTAGACAAGAGGAAACAACCCTGCCTCCCACTTGTCTCACTGCGTTGTGGCCCTCCAAGGTCAGATTCTTTCTCCCAAAGAGGGAAAACGTAGCGTTGTGGAGCGCTCGCGCTGCTCGCACAACATCAGCCACGGTGGTGGCTCCCTAACATGATCAGACGGCCTCTTGACCCCACGCCCCTCACCCTTCCACCCACTCGCCAGTCCGCAGGGAGACTTGCAACTCCTCGCTCCCTCTCCTCTTCTAGTGACTTCTGCCAGATCTGGTGTGTTGCGTCGTTTCTTCGCTGGTGACAATCAGCAGCCGCCGCCGCCGCCCGGGGACGAGGACCTCGCAGCAGCCGCAGCCGCCCATGACGAGGAGTTCGTACCAGGTAACACCGCCTCACCCCACCCTCCCCCTTTGCCCTCACCTTGTCCTTTGAGCCGTATGTGTACCTCCGTGGTAAAGATCGCCACAGCATTTCACGTTTGCAGCCTTGCTCTGTTGCTCGCTACTGCATCCTCGCTGCCTACCTCCCCGAGCTGGCGCGGATCTCCCTAATCCCATGGCGCATGGCAGCGGGAGGTCGAAGGAACCCGGGGCCAAAAAAATATCTTTCTTTTCCTGCTCGCCACCCGGCTCCTCCGGTCAACAGTTAATAAAGTCTGGCTTGCCAACCGACGACTAGCTTCTCGCTGATGGCGAGGTGGGGCGAGAGACAGAGCCACGCTCCAAAACCCCAGTTTTCCTAAAACCCTAGTTTAGGTTAGATCAATGATTCAAATAGCAGGCTATGATATTTAGCGGCGACCTTCTCCAAAAGCTATAAAAAGCTATAGCGGGATATAGCAGAAGCTATTCATTTAGCGGTTTATAGAAAACATAAAATTTCTTAATGAACTATGCACGGAAATATTTAACTAGTCAATTTTTTTATGAACACAAATACTCAAATACATGTAGAATATCTAGGTGTCGGTGTTTCGGACCGGGGGGTCCTCAACCGACTAGTGAATTTGAACTGCGTGTCCCTAATCCCAGATGGTGATGCAAGGAGACACAAGGTTTATACTGGTTCAGGCAATCGATGCCCTACGTCCAGTCCGAGAGATCGATCTTGTATTCCTTGCACCGAAGTGCTAGTAGTAGGGGGTTACAAGCACGGTGAGAGAGGGAGCTAGTCCCAGGTCTCGGCGAGGTGTCATGTGGGCTGCTTGAGACGTTGCTCTCAGGCGGCTAGGATGTGTGTGTGTGTGTGTGTGTGTGTGTGTGTGTTACAAGGTGTTCTTCCCCATGAGTTCTCTCCCCCCCTAAATGGCCTAAGTCCTCTCCTTTTATAGTTGAAGGGAGGACGAGGACAGTACATGTGCTAACTATACGGCGTCGTGCCAACAGGGGCGGCATGGCCAAGCCCTGTGGCCTGCTCCTGTGGCGGCGTGGTCGTCGGAGTGGTCTGTCCTTGGAGCACTGGGGCGGCGTGGTGGTCACATCCGATCCTGTGCATCATGGGAGCTCTAGGACTACCTCGGAGTGGGTGCGGCGGCGCACGTGCAAGCCGCTGTGGACTGACTGTGCACGAGGCCAAGGCTCGGTTGGTGACGAGGTTGCACCGCCGTGGAGGGGTCTCGGCGGACACGAATCCTGAGATAGCCAAGACCCTGGTGCATAGTGCTGAGGCCCGAAGAGAGCGATTGACTCGGTGTGCTGGCTTGAAGATGGCGATGACCCAGGCCAGTCCATCCATGTCGTGTTGTTTTCGAGGCAGGGATCGTGGGGCACAGTGTGGTGCAGGCGTTGATCGTGGGCACAACGTCTGGATACAGTGACCAGTAATCCCCGTCGTACTCTGTCTTAGCTGGTATGGTGCTGATGCGACCTCATGTCCCGTCGGCCATTCTGCGGTGTCGAACCATTATCCGGCTGAGATTGCGGGAGTGGTTGACGTATTAATGGGACATGACGTGCTGTCGGGAGGATCGGTCGAGGCAGGAGGCGACGGGCTATGGACGAACCGACCTCGAGCGATACGGAGAGTGAGGCCTCGCGCAAGACGGAGATCGGACTCCTTGCCAAGGCCTTCCGCGAGAGGCCTCGCGTGAGGTGGAGATTGCACTCCCCACCGAGGCCTTCCATGAAAGGCCTCGCACGAGGCGGAGATTGGACTCCCCGCTGAGGCCTTTCGTGAAAGGCCTCATGCGAGGCGGAGATTGTGTCAGGACGCCGAGACCTTCTGTGCAAGGCCTAAGGCGGGGCGGAGAGCCTGGTAGGCTCGGATGTGGCCAGTGAGGAGCCTACGGCTTAGCTTCTAGCTTTGCTTTTTGATGGGATTTAAGTGACCCTTTTGATGTTTGCTCGGGGTACCCGGTCCTATGGTACCCAACAGTAGCCCCTGAGCCCTCGGGGGAGTGCGTGCAATCTCCTGGGGGTTTGCCAAGGCTTGGTTTATAGCCGCTCCCATAGGAATTGGGTTTTGTTTCTTGAGGTTTCGGTGGGTGCGCGTGAGCGCACCCGCCGGGTGTAGCCCCCGAGGCCCTGGAGGAGTGGAGTTACTCCTCTAGGGGCTTTTTTTGTTTCGCGTTTGAGTGAGGAGTTTTTATCATATTTGCCGAGCCCACAAATGCAAATTCGGGTCGCGAGGGTCTCGGCGAGGTTGCAGGAAAAGCCCTCTGGCCTCCGCATGGAGCGAGAGGTTTGTCAGGGGTCCCCCTAGCTTTCGGTACGACCCTCATGCTTCCTTTTTGCTCAGAAGGAGGGGTGGAATGTGCCAGGCTACCCTCGATGGGCACGAGCGTGGACACTTCCGGTGAGCTGTTATCGGGTGAGTCCGAGTGGACGCCCGTGCCCCGTTCGCTAGGGGATGGCTAGCAGTCCAGAGACACACTCCAAGAGTACCGGAGGGTTTCTCTAGTGGGTGCTGAGGCCGTTCGTTGGGCCTCGGTGGCTCGGTGCCTCCCTACGGTGGGATCCCATTCGGAGACTTCTCTGCCGGTCTCAGACACAACTTAGGACGCCCCGAGCGATTGTTCGCTCGGGCCTCAGCCATTCGTAGGCTCGCCCCGAAGTCGTCCCTGACTCTGTTGCCCTGGGGCGGCTATCGAAACCTCTGAGGGCCCAGCCTTTGAACCCATGGACCATCACAGGCTCGGTGCCCTTTATCATATTTGTAACGAAACTTCTAGTGTGAACTTAGATCGTTTGTCTTTGTCTTAGGCGCAGGAAGAGCCCCCGAGCCTCCGCTCGGAGCACAAGGGCGATCAGGGGTCCCCTGGCTTTTTCATTCGACTCTCTCATGTCCTTTTTGTTTAGATGGAGGGTTTGTTTGCCGAGCCCATTCGGGTGCAAGCCGGAGCCGCTGGGTCTCGGCATGGTTGTAGGAAGAGCCCCTAGCCTCTGCACGGAGCGAGAGGGCCGTCAGGAGCTTTCCTGGCTTTTTATACGCCCCTCGCGCGTGAGGGTTTGTTTGCCGAGGCCCCTTTAGGCGCGAGCCTGGGTCGCGGGGTCTCGGCATATCTGTAGGAAGAGCCCCTAGCCTCTGCATAGGGCGAGAGGGCTGTCAGGAGCTCCCCTATCTTTTTGTACGACCCTCACGCTTCCTTTTCACTTGAAAGGAGGGTTTGTTTTGCCGAGCCCCTTTAAGTGCGAGTCGGGGTCGCTGGGTCTCGGCAAGGTTGCAGGAAGAGCCCCTTAGCCTCTGCACAGGGCAAGAAGGCCATCAGGGGTTCCCCTGACTTTTTGTACGACCCTCATGCTTCCTTTTCGCTCAGAAGGAGGGGTGGAATGTGCCTCGCTACCCTCGGTGGGCACGAGCGGTGGCACTTCCGGTGAGCTGTTATCAGGTAAGTCCGAGTGGAGGCCCGTGCCCCATTCGCTAGGGGATGGCTAGCGGTCCAGAGATACACTCCAAGAGTACCAGAGGGTTTCTCCAGTGGGTGCCGAGGCCGTTCGCTGGGCCTCGGTGGCTCGGTGCCTCCCTACGGTGGGATCCCATTCAGAGACTTCCCTGCCGGTCTTGGACATGACTTTGGGCGTCCCAAGCGTTTTGCTTGCTTGGGCCTTGGCCCCGTATAGGCTCGCCCACGGTCGTCCCTGACTCTGTTATCCTGGAGCGGCTGTCGAAACCTCTTGGGGCCCAGCCTTCGAACCCCTGGACCGTAATAGGCTCAGAGCCTGGTTCCTTCATATGAAAGGAATAGGCCGGGGGGAATATTTTCCCCATTGGCTCGGCAACGGGTGGCGCGCCTTTTGAGGCGGTTTTCTAGGGAGGCGAAACGACGCCTGCTGCTGTAGTGGCCGAGCGTGACGTGGTGGATGGGACGTAACTATTCTTGCATTTAATGAGAAAGACGTGGGCGCGTGGGCCGGTGAAATTGGCTCGTGGTTAACTGCGCCGGATCGGGGGGAAACTTCCCTGATTTCGTCGCCCGTTCGTTTCGCCTTCCCCCTGCATAAATACTCGAAGAGTCTCGCCCCTCCTCACCTTACCTTGCCTGCATTAGCTCTGCCTCCGTTGAGCCATCGCTAGAGCAGCGGGTGCCGGGAAGAAGAGGGGAGAAGAGCGAGCCTAGGGAGAAAGCGAGAAAAAAGCGAGAGTGTGGGAGAGAGAGAAAAACTCACCGCCGCATCCAATCCCTCCATCGCACTCATGGCCGGTGACATCGTCATTGTTGAGGCGGACCCCTGGGATTCGTTGGATGTCACCGAGGAGATGCTTCAGTCGCTTTGTCGACGGTGGACTCCTTCGCCCGGTGATGGACCCTACCAGGCCAGAGTGGATTGCTCCATACGACAAGCCAGAGCTGAGGCCTCACGATGGCTACGTCGTGAGCTTCGTCTCCTTTCACGAGCGCGGCCTCAGCATCCCGATGGATCGGTTTATGCGGGCGCTCCCGCACTACTACGGCATGGAGCTCCATAACTTCAATCCCAACTCCATCGCTTAGGCGGCTATCTTTGTTGCCGTCTACGAGGGGTGTTTGGGGATTGCTCCCCATTGGGAGTTGTGGCTCCACCTATTCTGGGCAGGGCACACCACCAAGCTGACGGGCACATCAGGTATGAGGAAGGCGACGAGGGACGGCGGCTGCACTCTCCAAGTGCGCCAGGACCGCCAGCACCTCTACATCCTGGCCCAGCTTGCATCCTCCAACCGCCGGTGGTACATGAGCTGGTTCTACCTTTGTAACGATGATGGAGGACTTCCCCCTTACACTAGGCGGATTGTGGGGAGCTGCCCGGAGAGATGGAAATATGGCATCCCAAAGGACGACCAGCCCAAGCTACAGCCGCTTCTGGAGGGGTTGGCGAGGCTGCGGGACCATGGTCTTACCACGGCTGTGGTTGTGGCCGCCTTCCACCACCGGAGGGTGCTGCCGCTGATGGCTCGGCGGCGGCGGCTGTTCGAGATGAAGCCAGGTGAGCCCATTGAGGGCATCCAGATGTCCTCCTCCGCCCTTTCCGATGAGGAAATTCTTTGTCGGGTGAGGGAGACAGTAGAGGCGAAGCTGAGGGGCAGCAACTTGACCCCTATCGCAATGCGGCCATCGCGGGGGTTCCTCTCGCTGGTAAGTCGTGTGCCGCTATAGCCTCCGAGCCTCCTCAGTCTCCCCTTACCCCTTGTTCCCTTATGCGCGTCCGCCATTCCTGCAGGGGATGAGGGACGTGCGTTCCTCTCCGCCGCCCGTTTCCGAGGACGCGAGGCGATGGGCGATCAACCGTGCGCATGCTGACGTGCAGAAAAAATGGAAAGACGCCAAGGCAGCGAAGCGCACAAAGCAAATCCTCGCACGCGAGGAGCTGGATAAGCGTCGCCGTCAACAAAGGAAGGATGGTCTCCCATTGGAGGAGTCCCCATCGCCGTCGCTGTCGACGGAGGCCTCGGACAGGGATGATGAGGGCGAGGTGGGGCGAGGTCATCTGGACCATCTCCCTGACGTAGTGGAGGTGGTGCCCGGGGCGTTGGCAAGCAGCCTAGCACTCCCGGGAGGAGGAGGAGAAGCGGACCCGGGGTCGGCGATTGCCCGCTTCGGGGCCGAGGCCGACATGTCTAGGGCACGGGGGTTGGGCAAACGTGTCATCAGCCCGGTGGGCTCAACGGCGATGGTGGAACAAGTGGTGGCGGAGGCGATGCTACTGCCACCGCAGAGGACCAACGGGGCACCGGGGTCCTTTGAGGACCGGCCGGCGCCGATGGACACGGAGGCGATGCCTTTGCCACCGCCTCCGCCTTTGCAGACGAGGTTTGCCGTGGCGAAGCGGTTGCCACCCTGTTTGAGGTAGGTGTATTTTTGGTAGGGTCATAGTGCCTTCCATTCACCTTTTGGTCTCGCGCTGACCCTGTAGGTTATTTTTTCTTAGCCGGAAGCGGCCTGCGAACGAGCTTCCCTTGGCACCCCTTAAGGCACTCAAGGCGAGCCCCGGCTCCTCCACCCACTGGGTGGCGGAGGCACAAGCCGCTATTCAACGCGGCACGGCATCGGCGAGGGCTGACCCGAAGGAGCCGGCCGCCCAAGGAGGGGCCGCCGAGGCGACCCCTACACAGACGAGGGAGGGAGTGCTTCCGCCCCGCGAGGGCGAGGCTCATGAGTCAGATGGGGCCGGCGTGCCCTTGGTTGCCGAGGCCCCCAGGGTCTCCGAGGCTGAGGCGATAGAGGCCAGGGTGCCGAAGACCGCTGAGACCACAGTGGCCGCGGTCGGTGTTTCTACGACCACCGAGGCCACGATGGTGGAGGCCGGAGCCCCCGAGACCGTCGAGGCCATAATTGCAGAGGCCGGAGCCCCTGAGATCACCAAGGCCGACGTGATGGCGGTGAGGCCGTCTATCCAGGAGGCGGAGATGAAGGCGGCGGAGGCCTCGGTGGTGCCCTTGGGTCAGGGCCCACCATTGTTGTCAGAGAGCGCCCGAGAGGTGGAGGTCTATCCGATCTCCTCCGACGATACTTCCTGGGCATGGGAGGTGGTCGATGCCGAGGAGACCGGTGCCGTGGAACAGCCGGCTCCGATCTTGGACGAGGGGAGCTCGGCCCTCACGTGGGCGCGGCCCGAGCCTCGCGGGTGGGATCACCCACGGGTACTGTGGCGGAGCCGGGACGACCCTGAGGGGGAGCCTCTATTCGCCCTCAAGGACGTAGCCGAGGGCGGGCGCTGGGGCACCTTCGAGCAATACCGCCAGCTGGCGGAGTGGTCGCTATGGACGGCGCTGTCCGTGGTGGCCGACGAACTGCCCGGAGTCGCCCAAGTTCACATTTTCTTTTCTCGCGCAATGTTGTCTTTTTCTAGGTTTTGTTACAATCAATGACCCCTGTTCTGCTTCCCCAGGAGCTCGAGACCTGGTCCCTTGGGAAGTCGGTCTTTCTTCGGTGGGAGAGGGGCGTCTGGGACCAGCTTCAGCGGCAGAAGGGCCTTCTTGCCGGTGCCAACGAGCTCCTGTCGGTCCAGACACGAAGGTCGAGGCGGCCATGGCCCAAACATAGCTCGCCCCTCTGGCAGCGTGGGTCAAGGAGTTGGAGGAGGAGCTCACCTGCGTGGTCAGCGATCGGGATGCCTTCAGGGGCTGAGCCGTTGAAGCTACGGCCTCGGCCGCGGCTCTCGCAGGGCAGCTGGGGGCGGAACAGAATGCGCACCAGCTGACGAAAGGTGCCTTGGATGAGGCCCTTGCTGCAGCTAAGGCCTCGCGAACCGAGGTTGTGGTTTGGAGGGGGACGGTCGAGTGTGAGTTTTAGTCCCCTCATTTTGTTTTCTTTTCCTTATGTTTGCTCCCTGACTCCCTTGTGTGACGTAGAGCTGGGGAGTGAAGCTTCCAGGGCGGCTGAGGCTTCTCGAGTTGAGGCCCAGCGCTTGAAGGAGGAGGCCGAGGCTTCCCGGGCCAAGGCCCTGCGCTGGAAGGAGAAAGCCAAGGCCTGTCAGGTCGAGACCCGACGCTGGGAGCTGAAGGCCAAGGGTGAGTTCTGTGGGCTTCCGCTCCTAATTTAGGTTGTTTTTTCCCTCGCTCAACCTTATTCTGTTCTCCATGGTGCAGAGTCAGAGGCGGAGGTTACTCGAGCAGCCGAGGCTTCCAGCGCGGTGCAGACGTTGCTCGAGACCGAGATCGGGGAGGACGAGGCGCTAAAACGTGCCGCCCTTTCCGCCTGTGAGGCCTTGGAGGTTGAAGGGGTTCAGTCAGGCAGCTCCCTAGGGAGCCGTTTGATCGCGCTGAGCAGCCAGATGCGCGAGTGGCTCCGAGGAGCACTGCACACGGGTGTCAAGCGTGCGTTGGCCGTCATCTCTTCTCACTACGTTGGCGTCGACCTCCCGACCATCAGTGATGGGTATGTCCTGCCTGATGATGACGAGGAGGCCGACGCGGCTGCCACAAAGCTGATGGAGGCGGCGGAAGGCCCTGGCACAGCGCTGGCGACGCTCTTCGAAGAGGAGGTGGTTCCTCCCCTACCATCTGCCGGTGCTGAAGGCCCTGAGCCTTGACCTGGGCCCCAGGGGCCATGTAAAAATAGAGTAGGAATTATTTTTGTATCATAACGCTTGTGGCCGTCGAGGCCTTTATTTTTGAAGTATTTGTGTTTCTTAGTTGTTTTTCTTATGTTTCTGAGCCTCTGTCCTCTGTTGCTCCTGACCAGATTTCATTTGCAAAACACCTCCTTGGGGCCTAAGCTGTCCCTTGGGCGAGAGGTAGTGAGGGAGTGCCGTAGCCCGGAGGCGTAGGCCATCTCGCGACTCTATCGGCCTCTTGCTTAGGAAACAGACTTTGGCCCGAGGGGTTTTTACAACCGATTCGTCAGAGCATGCTAGAGTCTCAGCGTAGGAATTTTTTCGAAAGACGATTGAAGAATGGTGCGTGGGACCTAGGGGGAGTCCCCCATCTAGCCCCCAAGGGAGGCTTGGTTCTGCCGAGGCAGAGCCGAGTCTCCCTTGCTGTGTTATTGCATTGCCGAGACCCATGATGGGCTCGGGGGGTTTCTCGAAAAATTAGACCAACTAAAGAACGCGTTTTAATTGTATTCCGAGAAACAACATATACAATGCTTTGGAAATTTAGGGATAAAAGCGACGTAGCTGTTCTATGTTCCAAGCGTTGGTGAAGATTTCGCCCTTCTCGTTGGCCAACTTGTAGGTCCCGGGCTTCAGTACTTGGGCGATGATGTACGGCCCTTCCCATGGCGGGGTCAGCTTGTGGCGGCCCTTGTTGCTCTATGCTAGCCTCAATACCAGGTCGCCTACCTTCAAGTTTTGCCTTCGGATGTGTCAGGCCTGATAGCGCCGTAGGCTCTGCTGGTATTTGGCCGAGTGTAGTAGCGTGATGTCTTGGGCTTCCTCTAGTTGATCGAGGGCGTCCTCTCGGGTGGTGCGGTTACTTTCTTCGTTATAGGCTTGTAGCCTCGGGGAACCATATTCCAAGTCAGTGGGGAGGATGGCCTCGGCCCCATAGACCAGGAAGAAAGGCGTGAACCCCGTGGCTCGGCTTGGAGTGTTCCTCAGGCTCCAGATGACCGATGGGAGTTCGGCGAGCCATTTCTTGCCAAACTTTTTCAACCGGTTGTGAATCCTTGGCTTGAGGCCTTATAGGATCATGCCGTTGGCACGCTCTACTTGGTCGTTGGTCCTTGGGTGTCCTATGGCCGACCAGGCCACACGGATGTGGTGGTCATCGCAAAACGTCAGGAACTTTTTGCCGGTGAACTATGTCCCGTTGTCGGTGATGATGGTGTTTGGGACCCCAAATCTGTGGATAATGTTAGTGAAGAACAACACTGCCTGCTCGGATTTGATTCGATTGATCGGACGAGCCTCGATCCATTTGGAGAACTTGTCGATTGATACCAGTAGATGGGTGTAGCCTCTAGGGGCATTTTGCAGAGGCCCGACCATGTCGAGCCCCCATACGGCAAACGACCACATGATGGGGATGGTTTGGAGGGCCAGGGCCGGGAGATGTGTTTGTCGAGCATAGTATTGACATCCTTCGCATGAGCGTACTAGCTTGGTGGCGTCGGTGACCGCTGTCGGCCAGTAAAACCCTTGGCAGAAAGCATTTCCTATGAGCGTCCGAGGCGCCGCATGGTGCCCGCAGGCGCCTGCGTGCAAGTCCCAAAGAAGGGCTTGGCCTGCCTCGACAGTGATACATCGTTGGAGGACACCTGAAGGACTTCGCCTGTACAATTCGTCATTATAGAGGACGTAGGTCTTGGCTCGGCGCGCAAGTCATCGTGCTTCGGTCCTGTCACCAGGAAGCTCCCCCCGATCAAGCCAATCAAGGAACAGGATTCGCCAATCCGCGTCCTAATCAGTCTGCGGAGGCTCGGTGTTGACTTCCATGACCTCGGGCTCAGTCGAGGGGGTCTCGGCAGCAGAGGGAGCATCGAGCTTTGCTGTGGTTTCCATAGGTGGGCCCTCCTCTATTGTCAAGGTGTAGTTAATGGAAGGTTTGTGGAGGTATCTAGCAAAGACGTTCGGGGGGACCGGGGCCCGTGCCGAGGCCATCTTTGCCAGCTCGTCGGCGGCCTCGTTGTACTTCTGCACGATGTGGTTTAGTTCGAGGCCATCGAACTTGTCTTCTTGGCGATGTACCAACTTGCAGTAAGCCTCCATTTTGGGGTCGAGGCAACTTGACTCCTTCATCACTTGATCCACGACGAGATGCGAGTCGCCTCAGACGTCGAGATGCCGTGCCCCCAAGTTCGATGGTGACTTGTAAGCCATTGATGAGGGCCTCGTACTCGGCCATGTTGTTGGAGGCAACGAAGTGGAGACGCACCATGTAGCGCATGTGTACTCCGAGGGGCGAGATGAAGAGCAGACCTGCGCCTGCCCCGGTCTTCATCAGGGATCCGTCGAAGTACATGGTCCAGCACTCCATCTAAATTTGAGCAGGTGGTAGTTGGGTGTCTGTCCACTCAGCCACGAAATCGGCCAAGACCTGAGACTTGATCGCTTTTCGAGGCGCAAAAGTCAAGGTTTTCCCCATAAGCTCGACGGCCCACTTAGCTATCCTGCCTGAGGCCTCCCGGTTATGAACTATCTCCCCTAGGGGGAAAGATGATACCACAGTCACTGGGTGAGACTCGAAGTAGTGATGCAGTTTGCGCCGGGCCAGGACCACGGCGTAGACCAGCTTCTGGATGTGGGGTAGCGTGCTTTGGTCTCGGAGAGCACCTCACTGATGAAATAAATAGGTCGTTGGGTGAGCAGAGCATGCCCCTCTTCCCGCCTCTCTACTACTATGGTAGCACTGACCACTTGGGTCGTTGCGGCGACATAGAGTAAGAGGGCCTTGTCCCTGGTCAGGGGTACCAGGATGGGAGGATTTGTGAGCAGCGCTTTGAGTCTGTCGAGGGCTTCTTCGGCCTCGGGGGTCCAAGAAAAACGCTTAGATTTTCTCAAGAGTTGGTACAGAGGCAGACCCTTTTTGCCGAGGCGCGAGATGAAGCGGCTTAGGGCCGCAAGACATCCCATGACCCTCTATATGCCCTTGAGGTCTCTGATTGGTCCCATACTGGTTATGGCCAAGACCTTCTCTGGGTTGGCTTCGATGCCGCGTTCCGAGACTATGAATCCCAAGAGCATGCCTTGGGGGACCCCGAATACACATTTCTCGGGATTGAGCTTGATGCCCTTCTCTCTAAGGCATCTGAAGGCTATCCTCAAGTCGTTGACGAGGTTCTCGGCCTTTCTGGTCTTTACCACGATGTCATCCACATAGGCCTCGATGGTCCGCCCAATGTGGTCGCCAAAGACCTGGGTCATGCACCGCTGGTATGTGGCCCCTATGTTTCTGAGGCTAAAAGGCATAGTCACGTAGCAGTACATGCTGAATGGTGTGATGAAAGAAGTTGCAAGCTGGTCGGACTCCTTCATCTTGATTTGATGGTAACCAAAATACGCATCAAGGAAAGACAGGGTCTCGCACCCTGCGGTGGAATCAACGATTTGATCGATTTAGGGTAATGGGAAGGGGACTTTTGGATAGGCTTTGTTCAAACTAGTGTAGTCTACACACATCCTCCATTTCCCACTTTTCTTCTTGACTAACACGGGGTTAGCCAACCACTCTGGGTGGGACACTTCTTTGATGAACCCGGCCGCCAAGAGTTTCAGCACCTCCTCACCGATGGCCCTACGCTTTTCCTCGTCGAAGCGGCGCAGACGTTGCTTCACCGGTCTAGAGCCAGCCCGGACGTCCAAGGCTGCTCGGCAACCTCCCTCGGTATGCTCGGCATGTCTGAGGGACTCCATGCGAATATGTCGGCATTTGCATGGAGGAAGTCGACGAGCATGGCTTCCTATTTGATATCGAGGGTGGCGCTGATCCTCAGTGCCCGGTCGTCGGGGCAGGCGGGGTTGACTAGGACGAGCTTGATGGCCTCCGCTGGCTCGAATGTCCCTGCACGACGCTTGGAGTCAGGTGCCTCGCCACTGAGTTGGTCAAGGTTGGCGATGAGGGTCTCGGCCTCGACAAGGGCCTTGGCGTACTCGATGCACTCGACGTCATAGTCGTATGCATGTTCGTACGTGGACTCAATCGTGATAATACCGCTGGGGCCTGGCATCTTGAGCTTGAGGTAGGTATAATTGGGAACTGCCATGAACTTGGCATAGCACGGCCGCCCCAAGATGGCATGGTAGGTTCCTCCGAACCCGACCACCTCGAAGGTAAGGACTTCCTTGTGGTAGTTGGAGGGGGTGCCGAAGTAGATGGGAAGGTCGATGTGCCCAAGGGGTCGCGTGCGTTTCCCTAGCACGATGCCGTGGAAGGGTGCGACGTCGCCTCGGAGCATCGATCGGTCGATCTCCAAGAGCTCCAGGGTGTTGGCGTATAGGATATTGAGGCCGCTGCCTCCGTCCATCAACACCTTGGAGAGTCGGGTGTTGCCGATGATGGGGTCGACAACAAGTGGGTACTGCCCGGGATTCGGAACATGGTCGGGGTGGTCGTCTCGATCAAAGGTGATCGCCTCTCGAGACCAGTCGAGGTACCGGGGAGTGGCCACCTTGACCGAGAAGACCTCTCGGCGTTCCCTCTTTCACTACCGCACCGTAAGGCATGCTGAGGGTCCACCGAAGATCATGAAGACGTTGTGTACCTCAGGGAACCCATCATCCTTGTCCTCATCCCGGTCGCCGGTGCCCTTCTGCTTGGCGTCATCGTCGGGGGGCCCAAGCCTGGCATAGTAACGCCGTAGCATGGAGCAATCCTCGAGGGCGTGCTTGACCGGGCCTTGGTGGTAAGGGCAGGGTTTCTTAAGCATGTCGTTGAAAGGCCTATGGCCTTTGAGGCCTCGGGGATTCTTGCGTTCTGCGGCGGTGACTAGATCGGCCCCTAGGACCTCCTGCTTCCCCAGGCGCCCCTTCTTCTTTCTCTTGGGGAGGCGGGAGGCCGAGGCCTTGGGGGCCTCATCCCTCTGCTTACCCTTGGCGTCGCTGTCGGGGAAGATGGCTCCAACAGCCTCCTCACCCGAGGCAAAGTTGGTAGCGATGTCGAGGAGCGTGGCACGTTCCGACCTAACTCTCGAACCAAGTCTTGGCAGGTGGTGCCGGAGAGGAAAGCCTGGACGATCTTCGAGTCACCGACGCTGGGCAACTCGGTGCACTATTTGGAGAAGCGTCGGATGAAGTCTCGGAGAGACTCGTTCGGTTTCTGGCGACAATTTTTAAGATCCCAGGAGTTCCCAGGCCGCACGTATGTGCCTTGGAAGTTCCCGACGAAGATCCTAACCAAGTCGCGCCAGTCGTGGATTTGTGAGGGAGGGAGGTGCTCGAGCCAGGCTCACGCCGAGTCCGACAAGAGTAAGGGGAGGTTGCGGATGATGAGCAGGTCATTGTCCGCGCCACCTAGCTAGCAGGCCAGGCGGTAATCGGCAAGCCAGAGTTCGGGGTTGGTCTCGCCGCTATACTTCACGAGATCGGCTGGTTGCCAAAACTGGGCTAGGAAAAGAGCAGCGCGGATGGCCCTGCTGAAGACCCGAGGGCCTGGCGGTTCAGGAGAAGGACTGCGGTCCTCCTCGCTGTCATAGCGGCCACCTCGGTGCGGGTGGTAACCCTGAGCAGGCCCCTTGTTGTCGTGGCATCGTCGCCTGCTGACCACCTCATGGTCTCCCTGCACCTCACGTCGATTGCCGAGGTGGTCAAGAAGCACGGGGACCCTGTGGGCTATCGGTGCTCGAGCGGGCTCGAGACGAACCGAGGCTTCCCTATCCTGGCGAGGCGGTGCTGCGGGCAAGTTCGAGGCGCCCCTGTGCCGTCGGGAGGCAGAACTTTCGGCCTGTTATACCGTGGCGGTCTCTAGGAGATCTCGAAGCTCACCGCGGACCCGCCGCCCCTCCGTGGTAGAAGGCTCGGGCATTGCGCGGACCAGCATTGCCATAGCCGCGACGTTCTGGCTAGCGCGATTGAAGACTGGGGGTTGCTCACTCCCTTCGTCGTCGTGGATGCGGTGATGCACATCGTGGGCCCTCCGTCGGGCTCCTCTGCCTTCGCCGTGACCTCGCTGCTCCTGTTTGAGAGAGTCTCGAAGCTGCTGTAGAAGAAGTCGGTCTTGTTCGACCTTGGCCTGGAGCTCACGGAGTTGTTCCAGGTCTGGGCATTGAGGTCGCGCAAGAGCGGGGTTCTCATTTCATGCGGCCGACAGGACAATGAGCGGAGGTGTGGCGGCGCCTGTACCTAGGCGAAGCGGGGAACGGCTGCCCGCCCCCTCGTCCTCCTCGCCCGCCCTCGGCATCTCGAGCCCAACGTGAAAACACTCGCGAGTGGGGTCGTAGGTGCCCTCGTCGTCGGAGTCAGAGTAGCCGAAGCAGTAGTCGCTTGCGGCCAGGAAACGGTGCATAGCTCCAGGGTCGTGGAGTCCAGAGAAATCCATTCTGGGCCACGCCTTGTCCTCCTCCGAGGAGTCAGCGTGGGCGTCCAGGTCGAGAGCGAAGCGCTGGCGGCGTCCCAAGGCATCCTCGTGAGCGGCAGTGTAAGCGTAAGCATAAGAGGCGGTGGCATTTCTCAACCCAAAGGGGTATGGGGATGGTGCCGCCGCCGGGCTTTGCTCCGCCGGAGTTGGGTTCTCAGGGGGTGGTGGAGCGGAGCTTGATGACTGGGCGTTGCCGCATTCCACCGGCGTTTTTCCCTTGTCCAAGCTCAGGCTAGACAGGTCCCCGACCAGGGACCTTGCGCCAATAGCTGGTCGTAGGATATCAGCAGGGAGCGGTGTGTCGCCCTGGATTCGCGTAGCGTCGGGGTGATCTTGCTCGCGTCGTGCCTAGCGAGCGTGGCGAGAGCGGCCGCCCAGGCGCCGCCTACGCCTGGGCTGCCAGTGCGTGACTTCATCGTCGGTTGGTGGGGCTCAAGGAGTGAGAAGTACCATGTCGTACTCATGCCCTAGAGACATGAACTCTAGGCTCCCAAACCAAACCACCGTGCCGAGACGCAACGGTCGTACGGGGTCTGCCATCCGGAACTTGCTAGGATGATGAAACTGACACGTAGAGGCCCCTACCTGGCACGCCAACTGTCGGTGTTTTAGACCAAGGGGTCCTCAACCGACTAGTGAATTTGAACTGCGTGCCCCTAATCCCAGATGGTGATGCAATGAGACACAAGGTTTATACTGGTTCAGGCAATCGATGCCCTACGTCTAGTCTGAGAGATCGATCTTGTATTCCTTGCACCGAAGTGCTAGTAGTAGGGGGTTACAAGCACAGTGAGAGAGGGAGCTAGTCCCAGGTCTCGGTGAGGTGTCGTGTGGGCTACTTGAGACATTGCTCTCAGGCGGCTGGGATGTGTGTGTGTGTTACAAGGTGTTCTTCCCCGTGAGTTCTCTCCCCCCTAAATGGCCTAAGTCCTCTCCTTTTATAGTTGAAGGGAGGACGAGGACAGTACATGTGCTAACTATACGGTGTCGTGCCAACAGGGGCGGCATGGCCGAGCCCTGTGGCCTGCTCCTGTGGTGGCGTGGTCGTCAGAGTGGTCCGTCCTTGGAGCACTGGGGCGGCGTGGTGGTCACATCCGATCCTGTGCGTCATGGGAGCTCCAGGACTGCCTCGGAGTGGGTGCGGCGGCGCACGTGCGAGCCGCTGTGGACTGACTGTGCACGAGGCTGAGGCTCGGTTGGTGCCGAGGCTGCACCGCCGTGGAGGGGTCTCAGCGGACACGAATCCTGAGATAGCTGAGACCCTGGTGCATAGTGCTAAGGCCCGGAGAGAGCGATTGACCCGGTGTGCTGGCTTGAAGATGGCGATGACCCGGGCCAGGCCGTCCATGTCGTGTTGTTTTTGAGGCGGGGATCGCGGGGCACAGTGTGGTGCGGGCGTTGATCATGGGCACAGCGTCAGGATACAGTGACCGGTAATCCTCGCCGTGCTCTGTCTTAGCTGGTATGGTGCTGATGCGACCTCATGTCCCGTCGGCCATTCTGCGGTGTCGAACCATTGTCCGGCTGAGATTGCGGGAGTGATTGACGTATTAATGGGACATGACGTGCTGTTGGGAGGATCGGTCGAGGCGGGGGGCGACGGGCTATGGACGAACTGGCCTCGAGCGATATGGAGAGTGAGGCCTCGCGCGAGACGGAGATCAGACTCCTTGCCGAGGCCTTCCGCGAGAGGCCTCGCGCGAGGCAAAGATTGCACTCCCCGCCGAGGCCTTCCGTGAAAGGCCTCGCGCGAGGCTGAGATTGTGTCAGGATGCCGAGACCTTCTGTGCGAGGCCTAAGGCGGGGCGGAGAGCCTGGTAGGCTCGGACGTGGCCGGTGAGGAGCCTACGGCTTAGCTTCTAGCTTTGCTTTTTGATGGGATTTAAGTGACCCTTTTGATGTTTGCTCGGGGTACCCAGTCCTATGGTACCCGACACTAGGAGAATATTTTTTAAGTTCATTATATTGAAACCAGCAGCACATGTAGGATATCTAGGAGAATATGTTTTTAAGTCCATTATATTGAAACTTGTTGTTCTGAACAGTTGAGAGAGGGTGGAGAGAGCTCGGCTTTGGAGAGGGGACACACCGCGGTTTTCAACAAGTGGAAATGAGTGGGAGGCGAGTTCCCTTGCCTTCATGCCCTTGGGGCACTTATATGAGCAATGACTATTTACATGTGGCCCTTTGGTGGGGTTGGATTTCACATGACACTACTCTGGCTACTAGTTGGGCCTCTTCTAGGGGAGACTTGCTTAAGGTCTCCCCCAACATCACCCCCAGCAAACACTTTGGTGGGAGGGGCTTCGCCAGCACTTTAGCTTATACAATGACTCACTCACACCAACACTTCGACGTTGAGGGGCCTCAATATCATCTCCAACCCCACCAAGGGAGCACTTGTAAATAGCCATTACCTATATAAGTGCCCAAGGGCATGAGGGAAGGGGCCTCACCTCCCACTCATTCATTTCCACTTGTCTCAAATCCTAGTTTGTCCCCTCTCCAGCGTAGAGCTCTCACCTCCCTCCCTCCCTCCCTCCTCTCCCTCTCGGCATATGATAAATGTTAAGTAAACCATCAGTTCCAACACACTACCTAACATTTATCATATGAATCAACATGTTATTGTGATCAACACTCTACATTCAACAATTCAATAATCATTTAGTGGTTTATTACATCATTTAATGAGTAGAGAACATAAAGCAGACTAAAGAATTAATATCTACCTCAGTCAGGATTAACGGTGCTAAGAATGTATCGCGGCGAAACCAAATAGTGGTGTTTAGTGGAGCTAAAATGTCATTAGCGGCAATAGAGGAATAATTAGCAATAGTGTAGCGGTAGATAGTCTGAAAAGCTATAGCGAAGCTATAACGGAGCTATAGCGGGCTATTTAAAACCATGGGTTAAATTAAGTGTAGTGACATTTATTAGGACATGCTTAATTCTTCTGGTGGGTGGTGGGATATTAGCTTGGTGGGCCGATTGGATGCTCGATTCTTCTGCTGAGACTGTTTTCTTATGTAGGCCGCTCGTGAGCCTCGCAAACCTCCGACGTTTAGCATGTTTGAATTTTGAGAGTCTTCGATCAACATGTTTTAACATATGTTGAAGACAAACCCCAATCAGGAGGTTGAGACGAGCGCAGCTCGCAAGGGAGCTGTTGCTCACTGTTCTTGTGATCAGGATTCGTACCGTCAATTCTGTCTGTACCAAATATGTCGGATTCGGAACCGGTTTCGTGATCAGAAGCGACGGCCGGCGGGGGCTCAATTGTCCTCACAGCTAACCACGTGGTTCTGGATATGGAGCCCGGTGATAAACTGTATGTGCGGAGCATGCTTGTGAACGGCGTTCGACAGCTAACTGCATATGTTCTCCACCAGCATCGATGATCGGACGTTGCAGTGCTGAGGGTTCCTCAACTCCGGAACGTGCTGCACCTGGCCTTTGAACCAGCATTCCTCAATGGGGACAGTGTAATCGGGGTTGGGTATGGTAATCCAGAAGATCTGTTCCCTGGTGTCCACATGGCATGCAAGCGCATTCCTGATTTGTCACCTGGCAATGTCGTGTAAGTATTGACTATTGTTTCAATCTGGTCTTATGCGACGTTGTTTCTTCGCTCGATTGAATTACCGGTCTTATGTTCTCTATATGTTTGTTTTGTGTGAAGTGAGATAGACACGGGGATGTTAATCTCTCCTATCTTCATCTGGAAATGCTCTGCGTGAAGGGCCTGTCAGGCTCGCCAAGGCAACAGGAGTCATTGGCATGTTAGTCGCTGGTGATGGGGCGTATCCTACGATACACTCCTTCAAGTGCTCAAGATATACTACAGGATCCGTCTCCGCCAGGTAATAATAAGACTCAAACAGTCAAATTTTCACAACTTTTTGCCAAATTTCCAATTTGTTTTGCTAACATTCTGGTGAATCATTCTTTCCCATTTTCTTTAGGCTACACCCAGCATCACCGATGTGGAGATGGATGCTCGTGTCAATCCAATGACCATGGAGCATGTCATTGATGCGCTATCTTGATTCACTACACCGTCACCGACCACGACGTCTTTAGCAACCATCATTCGTGCAGAGAGCTCGTCTTCTATGTGCTGGCGGTCGCTTTCTGCACTAATGTGGTCTGTCATATGGTCGTGATTTTGTTAGGAAGTGTTCCATTATTTGCTTATGTAGTGGTCAATCCCAAAATTAGAATCCGTACTCTGCTTATGTGCACGTCCTTCTCTTCAGCTCTTTTCGCACAAATGCATACAGAGGGTTCTTAGCCTTGCATCCTGTCACACAGCAATTGTGTCCATCCAATCCTCTCTGCATTGTGATTGCTGCAAAAGAGAAGATCCAGGTAAACCGTTTTACACAGGGTGCCCTATTTGCAGAATCTGAGATCTGAATAACACGAGGGCCACCGCCGGCACCCGCACTGCGGCGTGGCCGGTGAAGTTGTAGAGGAATGGCAGCCCGGGCGCCCTCCTGTACCTGTACCTCCCCATCAGGCACGCGAACGCCGACCAGACCGCGGCGAACGTGCTGTCGGGGAGGTTGGTGCGCTGGGTGCCCGAGTTGACGAGCATTCTCGCCGCTGGGACCTTCACCGCCTGCCCGGCGACCATGACGCCGACGAGCCGGACGAAGTACAGCGACGGCAGGTCGCGGCTGGGCACCATCGCCGTGAACTACGCGTTCGCCGGCGGCGCCGCAGACGCCGAGGGCCAGGTACCCGGCGCCGCTCGACAGCGACGGCAGGCAGTAGGAGAACACCGGGCCGCCGTACCTGCCCGCCGCCTGCGACGACAGCGACACGCTTCTGCGGCCGAGGCCGATGAGCCCGTCCTCCGTGCCGAAGAAACCGGTGTTGTCGTGGCCGCACCCGAAGACGAAGCCCGGGATCGCGTCGGACTCGGACGGCGCCGTCGGCAGCGTCAGCGTGTCGCGCGCGAGGTCGCCGCCGGTCAGCGACCCGTCGGCGTACGTGGCCATGTCCTGCGTCGAGCCGTCAAGGCACGCGCGGCAGTCTGACGTGTTCATGTCGGCGTGGCACTACACGAGGCCGTACGCCTGGTCGGGCGCGGTGTCGGTGGTGTTCGTGGAGAACACTGTGGACACGGCGGCGGCGGCGGCGGCGGGGAGCGATGTGAGGACGTTGAGATCGGCCTGGAACGCTCTGCCGCACTTTCGTGCTGTTCGGACAGACTGTGTAGAATGGGTTGTTAGTATTGGCTATTGTTGCTAGGACGTTGAGATTGGCCTTGGGCGGCTCTGCGCGGCCGCCTGCTTGTTTAGCTAGCGGCGGCCTGGCTGACGACTTGGCTGGCCTCGCGCGGCCGCCCGCTTGCTCGGCGACGGTGTGGCCGCGTCGCTGCCAGGCGCGGTCACCAGTCCAGGTTCGAAACCGCCTTGCGCGGGCACGTCGTGGATGGTTCGCTCGCCCGACAACGATGGAGCTACAGGCAGGGCCACCTGATCAGGTTCTCTGTTGGGGCTATTTTGAAAGAGAATTATAGAAGGGAAGGGGCTCAATGAAAAAATATCAAGCTCCCGAACCGATATGGACTTGCGGTGTATAACATAAAAAGTTTAGGGACCAAAAAATACGCTATGAGAGTTGATGGATCTAGATGACACCCCTCTAAAAATTAATAGACATGTAGTGCATTTTACTTATTTTTTTCTACAAAGTATGGACGGTGTTGTGGCATTTAGGAAAACAAGGCTAGGTTCATAATTCAATCTAACTTATGGCTTGTTTGGCAGGATTCTGGCTCCTCTGAAAATGGCTCTGGCTCTGGCTCTGGCTCCTCTGAAGGAGCAACTTCTCTGGAGGAGCTGAAGCCGTTCTGAAAAATATTTGGCAAAACGGCTCCTTCGCACTAGACGACATAAACCCACAGTAAGGAGTCGTGCGAAGCTCGTTTTTAAGTCTTCTCCTGCGCAGGCAAAAAATAGCTCCGGCTCTTGACCGGCTCTCCATACGGAGCCCTTTCCAAAACAGGTGTTTGGCACAGCTCCTACTCTTAGGAGCCCTGCCAAAGAGGCTCTTAGTCACGAGGTGCACTATAGATTATGCATTGCATTACTCCTCCGTCTTGAAATACAAGGTATGCACGTATTTCAAAATTCAAATCCTTGTTATTTCTTATCAACAATTATCCTAATCATATACAAAGCTTATATTACAAAAATAGTAACATTAGATTTGTGTCAATAAAGACTTTCTAATGATACTTTTGTTGTCATAATTATTATATATTACAAGAGAAATTAACGGTCAAGTGTGATCTTGAAGACTGCACCAAGTTGAATCATACCTTCTATTTTGAGACGGAGTAATTTCAAACGTTAAGTGAGTTATTCCTTATGAATCTTCTACTTGTTTATAGCCTAGATAGAAATATTTTTGCCATAAAAACTCTATATGTATGTGTGCCCCCATCCACCAAAAAGAGTCATTGAAAAAAGTCTGTCAGTTTTTTTTTGGCCAAATATACGACACTGGATCATACGGTGCTACTAGCAGTTGCATTATTTTTTACCACCGAACGGTCCATTGCTTCCTTTTTCTTCTTCCACCGAACTGTCCTGTGTGTGTTAACCATTGTAGCCACACCTCTAATGTACACTGACTGGATGATTCGTCGCTATGCACTTCGGAGCCGTTTGGTAGGGCTCCAGGGCAGCTCCGACTCCGGCTGGCACACTGACACGGAACACTGTAGCAGTACTGTAGCTCGGAGCTGTTTTTCTCTCCCCACCTTTTCCCTCTCACTGTAGCACGCCTACTGTTCACGGAGCCGGTGAAGCTCGAATTTTTGGCTTCTCCCTGACACGCTACAGTGTATGAACAGTGTAGGAGCCGAAGCATCCCGGAGCGGTACCAAACGGGGCCCCCTTTCACCGGATTGTCGGGTGCACGCTGGCACACAGTGTTGTATAGTGGCCAAACGTCATACCGCCGGATGATTCGTTGTTGGCTTTTGACTTCATACCGGACGAGTGCTCCGGCGCATATTCTAGCGTGGATGAACTGTTCTTCCTCTGGACGAACACTGTCCGATCGATTAGTCATGTGCTGGCCAGACTAGCTCTTAATCGTCAGTCATGTGCTTTTTTGGCACACTAATCCTCTTTGCTCTGCTTCTTTGTTGGTCATTGCACCACTTCTTATTTTTCATTCCTATAGGGCCTGTAATTTCATGTCGACAATATCTTTAGCACCACTTTTTTTTTTACATTTCTAGGACTTATAATAACATGTCGAACACATCGTTAGCACACATTTTCAATAGTCATCTCAATTGCCAAAACTAAAAGATATGGTCATAAAAGAATGGTCCTTACAACTTTCATGGAAGATTATTATAGGACACAAGTTTTGAAGCGACCGGTTTTTTTTTTTTTTGTAATATAAACTCGCAGTCTTTCATGGCATCGTTTCGGTTGGCATTAGCCACCAAACCAAAGCTGAAGGAGGGTGACAGACTGACATGTTGATACTCTCTCACCCAACATGAAAATAGTCGCTTCAGGAGATAAGACATTGCCGATCCAACTTTTAACTAAGGGCCTGTCTGGATTTTACAGGAGCTCCTAAAATTCCTGTCACATCCAATGTTTTGACACATGCATAGAGTATTAAATATAGACTAATTATGAAACTAATTGCACAACTTGTGACTAATTTGCGCGATGAATCTTTTAAGTCTAATCAATCCATGATTTAACAACGTGATGTTACAGTAACATGTGCTAATGACGGATTACTTAGGCTTAAAAAATCCGTCTCGCAAATTAGCCTCCTTCTATATAATTGATTTTATAATTAATCTATATTTAATGTTTCTTATTAGTATCTAAACATTCGATGTGACATGAATTAAAGAACCAAACACCCCCTGATTGCATTCCTTTCTAGACGATGGGAATAGAAAAGTAGGCCAGTAGCTAACTGGTAGAATGATTCCACATTCCCCTTTATGCAGCGGTAACTTCTGAAGAAAAAAAAACGATTTGAACTGAAAGATTTCTGACTCGCCAAGTTGCCATGGATGAACAGAAGCACAAGCCAACATCAAATATGGCAAAGTGCCAAATGGTGAGAAGCTTTGAACTGTAAAATCTCGTGGCTCGTGTACGATGGTACACAAAAAGCCTAGGGGTGTTTGGTTTTTAGTCGCTTCTAAAATTTATGTCACATCAAATATTTAAATACTAATAAAGAGTATTAAATATAGATTAATTACGAAACCAATTACATAGATGAAAGATAATTTGTGAGACGATTTTTGAAGCCTAATTAATCTATCATTAGCACATGTTTACTATAGCACCGCGGTGTCAAATCATGAACTAATTAGGCTTAAAAGATTCGTCTAGCAAATTAGTTGCAAATTGTGCAATTAATTTTATAATTAGTCTATATTTAATACTCTATGCATGTGTCCAAATATTTGATGTGATAGGAATTTTAGAAGAAACTACAGTAACCAAACAGGCCCCAGTGTGGTGGGTTGGTGGTGATTTGAAAGGTAAAAAATTGTTCCGCCAATACAGCATTATTGGAACACCAATCAGCTAGTTACATCCAAGATGAACAAAGAATCACGGCCCCCATGCTCAAGTGGCTGAAAATACACAACCACCAATACACTGAAAGACACCCTGTAAAGGGACATCTAATTATTTGCCACTCTTACGGAGGCCGCCTCTCTGATTGCCAATTTTGTGGTGGCAACTACAAAAATGTCCCAGAAAATAGTAACTCGCCTAATTTTTTGCCATTTTTGCTGACGTGGCATGCCAGATCAGTCAGCCAGCTTGGGAACGGACCGTTGACGCTCGAAGACCGAAGGCAAAAGACCATTCTGCCCCCGCCGTGTATTGCTTAACGAGCGCTGTCTCCTCCCATGTGCTCAGTCCCAACGGTTCTCTCTGGCCTGCTCACTGCCAGGGCGGGCCCACCTGTCATGTTGTCTTCAACCTCCGTCAGGAATTCCTCCCTCTCTCTCTTCTCCATTAACGGAGAATCCGAGCTCCAAAGAGCCCACCTCCTTTACTCCTGCGGCAATTAAATTCCATAATAGTGCTGCTATAACGTTGCTCTTCAATATCCCTACATCAAATGGACGTTCCTCCATTTCCTCTGTCCGTTACTCCGGCCACCATTGATGGCAATGAACCGAGCTCCATTCCCATCCACGTTCATCGTTCATCTCCCTATAAAAACTGGAACGAGGTCGCAAGTGCACGCTGCTGCTCCTACGCCCCTCCCCGCAACTTCTCTCCCGCGCCAGCACCCCCAACTTTCGTCGTCGCCGCCATTGCCGGGTCGGCTCGAGCTCGTGATCTCCCACCTCCCACCACCTCTGGACTCGATCGGTTCTTCGCCGGCACCACAGGGTCGCCACGAGCTCACCCCGCTACTCCTCATCGTCGATCCGTGGCCGCATCGTCGAACTCCACCGAGCTCCGCCACCACCGTCCGCCCGCACCTCTTCGTCGTTCGTCGTCTCCAGACCACCCCGAGCCATTCTGCTGACAAAGAGGACCACCAACATACACGCCGCGGTCGCCTCTTCCTTTTCCGCCGGTCGCCGCGCGTCCCCGGCCACCGGAGCCGTAACCCGGCCGACGCCGTCGAGCCCCCGCCGCACGGGAGCACCACCACGCCGACGTCCCTGCTGCTGTGAAGACAACCAGAGCAGAGGCTCCTCTTGGCCATCCGTTTCCAGATCGACGGCCACAATTTCATCTTGACCGTTGGTCAACCAAAGTCATGTTGAGGCCACATCATCTTTTATCTTCCAATCAGCATGCGCCACGTACTCGGTCAGCAGCCACGTCATCTTTGTTGCTATTCAACCGTCCAGTCAAACTATATTTGCAGTCTAGCCCCTGAGATCCTTCAAAAACAGTTGGGACTGAGCAGATGGGAGGAGATGGCGCTCGTTAAGCAATACACGGCGGGGGCAAAATGGTCTTTTGCCTTCGGTCTTCGAGCATCAACGACCCGTTCCCAAGCTGGCTGGCTGATCTGGCATGCCACGTCAGCAAAAATGGCAAAAAATTAGGCGAGTTACTATTTTCTGAGACATTTTTGTAGTTGCCACCACAAAGTTGCAATCAGAGAGGCGGCCTCCGTAAGAGTGGCGAATAATTAGATGTCCCCCCTGTAAAGCAGCAACAGCCTGTATTTTTCCACGGCGCAAAGGGCAGAACCTGGTCAATCAAAATTGAGGCCTGAAGTATCTAACATACATGGAAAGCCGACTGCATAAGTATCTCATGTGCGTTCACAGAAACTGTTTAGCAGAATTACTCTCCTACGGTCATTCCAAAACCAAACTTGTAGTTCTTCTTACAATGGTCAATCTGCAACGTGAAATTGCAATGTCGATAAAATATTCCAATAAACCTTAGGGTATTTAATTCTTGCTCATTCAAAGAGTGAAATGGGGAAAAGAAACCCTCCTGGAACTGATTATAACCCATGCTTACCTCAGCAGATAGAAGGAAGTTGACACCCATGTTCAACCTCTCCTCCAAGTATGCGGAAACAACACCATTTGAGTCTATTTTCCCTCTTAGACGGCACTGCAACAGAATTGATTTCCACAAGAATATTCATTTATACAAATAAAAACAGTGCAAAGGTACACTACTTGGAGGAGCTCAATAGCTAATGCAATGCTATCTGTAAACACTGACCTGCCTAAGCAAGTAATCATAACCAAAGCTGGCAGTTACATCTCTTGACATATGGTTATACATGAAATCAGACGCAAGGGAAACCTGCAAATAAGGGTAACCATAGAATAAGCCAACACAGCATTGAAAGCATACTGCTGTCATGGTGAAAGTCAACCTTCTCGGAGATCTTCTGGACATAACTTAAGGCAACTATTCCAGTGCTTGCGACCTGTAGAGTGCCCACCTGAAATATTTATAACAGAAAACAGTGATTGTGTTGCATTCTTAAAAGCAACTCAGGTTCTAGGTACAACAAAAGTGTGCACTTAAGGAAGACATTCAAGTAAAGCTCTGTAAGCTGAACAAGGACGAAAAGGTGCTCTTATGTTCCTTGATGCTGTTGAGTTCCATTTTCCAACCAGTTCACTGCCAAGCTAACAGGGAAAGGTGGGCATAAGGCAATGTACTCATCCTTTGTCACTAAGCCTGTGATGCTACGACGTATGCTAGTCCATGTTTGTAACTCTTTGGATCAACTGGTCAGGCCATCAAATCCACCATTGATCATAGTTCAGATAGGCATGAACTCAGGTCCTTTAGATCTGACACTGCTGGCATGAAGGCCGCAAGACATGGGCAGCAGCATCTACACAGGTGGCCCAGGTGCGGTGCGATCACCTACAAGTCATTAATTTCGTAGTTTGTTTCAGGTTTGTTAGCAGATAGGAGTTAATTGGTTACTTTGATAGGATTTGTTAGTTGGGTTATTGGGTGCCTGGTCTATAGAGGCAGCTGTACGCATCTCGTGTCGCAGGCAAGAAAAGAAGGCTAGGTCCTCTTCTTGTACCATGGGCGGCGCCCCCCAGCAGAGACCATATCAAACACCATTACACCTACCGCAATGTTGACATTAAAAGGGAAACACTCATTGTGCCGTTGTGTCTTCTGGTGTTCAGCGACATGATGATGATAAATAAGTGACTTTTGTACTCCTATTAAACATGTAACTTCGAGAAAAAGGCTTCTAGTTGTTTCTAACAGAAGTCCCAGAGCTCTCACAAACTTTCAAAACAAAGGCAGCACAGACGGAATAGACACTAATGCAAACAAGAACATATGGGGAAAATGAAGCTAGGTGCTTAGAACTTAAGTCAATTTGAACATATTATAAGTCAATAACCAGTTCAGCCCTTGTTGCAAAATTAATAACCAGGCTGCAAATTCTTTTACCAATATCAAGGTTATACAAGCAAAATAGCAAGGGATCCACCAGCTCCATACCATTTTGTCCGTGTTATAGCGAGAGGCAAAACCAATTCCAGACTTCCTTTGGTGACCAAGCCAGAACATTTCAGTTCCCATTGATAGGTTCGGAGTAACACTCTGAAAAGTAAGGTTTCATTATCAGAAAAAGCTTAAATAATGATCAATCAATCTTTATAGCTGGAATAAGCCAAGCTAATTTAACATACAGAAAATGCACATCATTCTAATAGATGAGAACATGAATTCTCCTGCTCCAATTCAATAGAGGAAACTCACATATAAAGAATTACTTAATGAACAAAAGAGCATAGCACTTAGCAAAGTACAAAATGTAAGAGCCAGGCACGAGTAAGTTGTTAGTGCTGAAAACTTCAAACTGTACTAGCATCTAGCATAACCTAAATGCAACAGAAAATGCATAACTTTTACTCCAGCCTACTTATCTTGAATTTGGCATTGAACAAAGCAACTCAGATGTCATCTCGACACATCCTGTAGTCAAATATAATTTGTATTCAAAACTGCAAGCTTAAAAGCGCATAGCGCAGACTGAATTGATCCTTGATCCTTAGGATATCCAGATCAACAAGGTAGTAAGATAATTAACTGACGGCAGCTAAGCAATCAAATAGTAAATGCTTGAGGAAAAAGATATATGCAACTCAAACAGATATCAAGAAGCACAAATATGAAAGGAGGGCATAAACCAAGGCTACTGAATTTTGCATGGCATTAAACCACCAAATGAGTCATTTTTTCCATCTTTCTACAACAACGCATTAACATTAAGATGGAAGTTGAAACTTAGAAAGTAAAGTGCATTGCTAAAGTTTTTACCTGAATATAATTTGCACCATAGAATGCATTGTTCCCAATTTGGAATTGTGCTCGATAGTCACTTCCCTGTACAAATAAGTGAAGTGTTGATGCAAGGAACTAATAAATGTATGATAAAGAGTACTCCTAGAAGTAAAGTAAAAGTTTGCCTATTACAAATGCTAATAAAAAATCAATCATGAAAGTTTGGAAAACTATAATTGACTGAATTGTCAGAAATGCCAACCTTGTAGTCAAAGTTAAACATTCCTTGTGAGTAATGTGCCTCTTGGGTAAGCTGGGAAAAGAGCAACCATCAGTAGAATAAGGAAAGCAAAGTATCAACAAAAGAAAGGATGACCCAGTGAACCTAAACTCTTTGATCCATCTACCTGTGCATTTACTTTCAGCGTCAGATTGTCTGTCAAATCACATTTCACACGAGCATTAAGCCTTCCATCTGTCATCACCCTTCCAATGAGCATTAACTACACGTAGTTTCATGCACAGAAGCAAATGAGTTGAAGAAATACATCATTGTGGAAGATGCCACAATAAAAATGGATGGCATGGAAACAAACCTTTGGATCTAAAAAATTGGCACCAAATTCATAATGCGCAGTTGGAACTTTAATAGTTTCAGATGCCTGGGCTGGAACTTCTAAGGAGCCCATAAAAACGCTGTGGAAGATGTTGTTAGGATATACTCTGGACAAATATAGCATAAGATATTTGCTAACATTTATGTAACGGTCTCACCTGTGGCTAAGAGAAAACTTTTGATTCAACGGTTTTGTGAAGTCAAACCTCAATCCTTCAAAAAGTTCAGGCTTCAAAGACACTGCAAAAGGAGCATGTCAGCAGAGATCATGAAAGCAATACTAAAGTTATACAGTAGTGTGGACGCACCAAAAAACAACAACAACAATTGGACCATTTGGTTTGCTATTGCTTTGGTCATACACAAAAATTAATGAACTACATAGGGCATATATCCCCTAGTTAATTGAAGGGGAACTCAACAAGTGGACAAAATTTCAAAATGGTATTCTATATTGTAATCTAAATCTAAATTTTGAACATTACTGCAGTTCAATCATTCTATTCAACCATAACATTTAGCTTCCAGTACTTCTCATCTCTTTCTGATACATTCAAGAACAATATTTGATGGAGACTACTTGACCAGTTGAACTTGACTAAAGTTAAGAAAGAAATGCTGAAGATTTTATTGGAGCGGGAAAAACAGAAAGGCAGCTTATGGGATCAACCTATATTTATAGCTAATTTTCAGTTATCAAAGTACACTGAGCAATGCCCATTGCCAAATATATAAGGTAGGAGTAGGACCCAAGCAAGTTGCCATGCACATCAGAATCTATAAGAAGTCTGAAAAGATCTTAGGCACTGAAGATGTGCATAAAAGCTTGTGGTAAGAACTAAACAGCAAAGCAGTCTGGACATGGACACAAAACACAGATTACCCCTTCACCTAAATTGTGCTTTCTATAACCAGCTAACTAATAATAGAATACTATTCTCTTAGTATATCAGAAGGCCATGTCAACTATCAAACTGATTGAGAACAGGCTCGTAGCTGGGTAACATGGCCTGTGAGGCAAGCTGCTCGCTCGGGTTCAATCATCAGGATTGCTTGAAAGGTGTCTCATCGTGGCATGCCCCCAAAATAGTTTCCAGATCAGCCTCTAGGATTTTTGCGCCACAACTCAGGGTCAGGTTCAATCCTCAGGATTATTTGGTGGGTGTCTCATCATGGCATGCCACCAAAATAATTTCCAGATCGGACACCAGCGTCTTTGAGCCACAATGGGACAGCGACGGGCTCATATTCCAAGCCAGAGCTTCATGAACCTCTTCAGCAGGTGTTCAGCAGGTGTATGTGTGCATAGGGTCAATCTAGTGTACGTTTTAAGGGCATTAATTGATGTACGTGTGGGGTGTGTTGAGATGTACGTTCAGATGCTACAACTTGTGCCACAAGTGGAGGCCTAAAAAAGCGTCAAGAAGATTTTCTTACAATTTATGGAATATGCATAAAAAACATGGGCAGTGAGCTGGTAAACTGAATAAACAAGTCATAAGTCATCTAGATAGAGGCGTGGTGTATATGGATAATTGACATTTGCGACAAGATGTCAATGTTATAAATAAATAATTAGACAAATACCAAATCCTAGAGACAGCAAGTGTAGTGGAGTTGGTGGAATCAAATGACTTATATTAGAGCAAAAACTGCATCTACAGTAGCAGTTCATGCGTTGCACAGTGAGAATTGTGTGCAAAAGATACTTGCGTCATACAAATCGCCGAGCAATTCCTAAGACACATCTATCAAAGCTGTGTAATAATGACAATCAACGAAGCACCATAATTTTCAGATCCAACTATGAACTCCGTAAAAGTAAAGCATCAGCCTAGAAATCGATCCACATCAAGCAATTCAATCGCTGTCAATCAACCAATTCTACCACGGGTATCACCAACCACATGAGGGCAGCGCATACCGAGTGAAAACTACACAATGCCGCAGCACTGCACACGCGCTAGCTGGTTATGGAGTTAAAACTTAAGGGGTAAGGGGACAAACTGAGGGCCTCGCGCTGGATCTCCTCGAATGGCACGGGGCAGGGGAGGTTGAGGTAGTCCACCTTCTCCTCCTTCTTCTCCTCCCCCTCCGACCTCGGCGGGAGGATCCCGGCGAGCCCGGGCCCATAGGGCGGCGCGCCCACCTGGGGCGGCGCTGAGTGAGGAGGAGGTGGCACGGCGGCGGAGGCAACAGATCCCATGGCGATGGCGTAACCCTAGGTCGGGGTTCTGGGGTTTGGGTTTGGGGCGCTCAGGCCACGTCTCGTCCCCCACCTCGGACCTCGCAACGCGGAGCGGCGGAGGCGGCGGGAACTTTTCACCAAACCCCTCCACTTCTTTTCCTATCTGCTCTCTTCTACGGCAGACAGCAATACGGTTAATCCCCGGCCTGGGGGGTTGGAAGCAAGGCCGCCTGGCCTTTGCGTGGGTTTTGCCGTTTTGGGAGGGTTTCTTCGCTCCAACCTCCATTGTTCGTGGGTCCTACTTTCAGTGGGACAATGAGATTATGTGCAACCGTGCGCGTTTAAGAAAGGTAGAAGATGAGCTAGGTGCCACCACACCAGTCGTGCCACGAACGAGCTCAGGTAGCTAATTCATGATACTGAGTGTTACGACACCAACGAAGATTTTGTATCTCCAAACTCAAAGCAAGAAAGGTGACAATGGAGGGCGGGAGACTTCGAGGGATCAGAGAGAGTGAAGAGCGAGCTCTTTAATATTAGATATATAATAGATAAATATAGATATTAATGTTAGGTATATAACAGATGATATATAATAGATAGATAAAAGTAGATATAGCCTATAAAATATGATGCTTCAGACGAAATAAGAAAATGTACTGGATTGAGATAACATTGGTTTCGTCCATAGGATGCTACAGACGAATATCATGTAACAAGAAAATATGCTGAATCTAGACTGAGACAGCCTTGGTTTCGATCAGATAAGAGTTCTAATTAGTTTACAATATCCAGTCTAAGATCTGGACTCATGACTCATACTTACAGGAGTTAGAATAGGGTGTGTGCAAACTCACAAGTCACAACCCATGTTTATATGAGTTAGAATAGTGTGTGCGTTCGATCACGGTACGAAGTCCATTCCAAGACATATTGGAACAGATGACACAAAATATATGTTTCGTTGCAAAGCACATGCATATCTGCTAGTACCAACGAAACATACTGGATCGAGACACCTTCGTTTCAACCTGTAGTAGCTTTAGACCCACTTAACCCTTGTGATAGGGGCACGGAGATTAGAGGCACCACTGAAACAAACGGGAACGATATCTTGTATCAGTAAATGATAAAATCGACGGCCATGAGCCCATGACTACAGGCCATTTCGCCGTAGGGCTCACCCGAATCGGTCACGCCACCACTAACAAAGTTGGGGGTGAGGCACGACTACTCGGACACGCCGACGTCATCAGCTACAACTACTCCGTCATGCACGCTATTTCCTATGGGACTCACCCGAGTAGATCATGCCTTCACTAGCAACATCATCGGCCACGATCACTCGTGCACAACGCCACTAAGCTCACTTGAGTAAGGCACACTACCACTAGCAACGTCGCTGATCACGACCACTCTGGCATATATATCGGCAAATCCAGTTGTCAAAAACATCAACGCCAAAATGGTTGATATACGCCCCTTTGTATGGAAATAGGACGCTTCCGATTTGAGCCCCTTTGAAAAACATCACCGTGCGCAATGCAAGGAATGGACTGATTACGACACGTACGGGGCTCAGCTAGCTTGTAGGTAGAGGACGCAATTCTGTTCCGTTGACTTTTGTACGTGAGGACCGTGAACGTATGCATCAATAGAGTAGGATGCTTGCGCTTGTCCACACAAGTGTACGGCTGTGTATGCACAGGTCGTTAATTCGCCGCAAACAGCAGCAGGATCAGGCCATGCAATCGGTGACCAATAGACCAATTGATAGCGCTGTGCTCCGACTTGATGTAGCGCTGTGCTCTGTGGAAAAATCGGGTGGGCACCTAGACCATGCAGGCGACATGCAATCGGTGACCAATAGACCAATGATATGTTGTCAAAAAAAAGAAGACGACCAATGATATGGCACCCGCCACTGCCAAGCCACCGCCGCGACCATTAGCCTATGTGCCGTCGTCGCATTTTCCAGCTCCGAACCCACCACAGCCTTCCTATTACTGTAATATCGGGGTGAGGGTGAATTAGACGAAAGCATCGATGGATGAAGAGCAACTTCGGGATACTTTGGGACCCTAGTTGTGGATGCCGCCCGACCCTTGCTCTGTGTTTGTCGGTGCAGTGCACTTGCTCCTCCTAGCTAACGTTGTGCCCTTGCGCTCGTCCAGCGCCACAGCGCACCAGATCTGACAGAGAGGAGAAGGAATGCAAAAGGAACACGCTTGCTAATGCTGAGATTGGGAACCAAAATGTTACACGCATCAAAATGATCAACGACTAACATGCTAATCAAGATGCCACGTCCAATCCAAAGTTCTAAAAAGAAAAAGATTTACCACATCCAAAAGATCACAAACACATCAATTAGATCTAGAAAAAAAAGTTTTTTTATTTTTAAAAATGTATTTATTTTATCATATTTTACAAAATTGTAAATTAAAATAAATATATATTTAATATATTATCTTCTTTGAGGTAACAGATGATTGTTATTAGCCGATCAAATTAAGAATATCATAGTAAAGCCGGTATGTAACACAATGCTTGTAATGATGGGACACGATACTCGCGCTTGATGCTATCCACACAAGTGTATTGCTGTAATGTAAGTTACAGAGCTCGTTAGTTTGCTCCAAATGTACAGTACTAGCGAGCTGTTTGTCCTTGTACCGTGGCTAGGTGAACCGCTAAATTCTATTCGTTGTTGCTTGAGGATTGATCTGCATATTACGCTTACGCACCACCACATGTACGGTCCGATCCCGTGCAAATGACCCCGCACCAAACGAAACGCAAAGTTTGTCTTAGCCACACAAACACTTCTTCGCGATGAGTAATTACAAGCCATGGATTACTGTGCAACTCTGTACTCCCTCCGTTTTTTACATATCACATTAGCTTTATTCTACATCAAACATTACGTCTTTGACCAACCATTTTTTTTAAAAGCTTTAATATAAATTATATATTATAAAAATATTTCTCATAGTGAATCTAAAACTCCTCTAATAGAAAAAAAAACCTTCTAAATGAGGTGCAGACGGCAGATCATAGCTAGGGACATATACACGCACCCAGAAAAAATGGCCAATCGACGTCCTAGTCGCCTGGCAAAGCAAAGATCAATCGATGTTGAGACATACGGTATGTTCGTTTGTTGGTTTCAGTCAGGGCTTATCAGTCAGCCAACAGTATTTTTCTCTCACCATAAACCAGCACTAGCCGGGCTTATCAGCCCAGGCCCGTTCGCTTCGCTGAAAAAATAAGCTAAAACACTGTTCCGGCTGATTTATTGTGAGAGAAAAACATTGTTCTGGCTGAAAAGACAAGTCAAAAAGTACGAATTATAAGATAAGTGAACAGAGACCCAGAAACCAACCAGCGAATAGGCCGATATACGTATAAGCTTACACGGCAAGTGAGCAGGTCAGAGTAGCCGAAAAGCGACCGCTCCACATGGACGAACCTTGTCTAGAAACACGTCGTCTTCGCGACAAGGCCGATATACGTATGAGCTTACATGGCAAGTGAGCAAGTCAGAGTAGCCGAAAAGCGACCGCTCCACATGGACGAACCTTGTCTAGAAACACGTTGTCTTCACGATGATAAGGTCTTCCCGTCACCAGATTCGCCGCTGCGCAGAGGGCCAAAGGCTAGACACGCATGCAGTCACACCGGACCTAATCACGATCGATCTAGAAGGCAGGCTGGGTTTGTGCGTATAGGCGAGGTCCCAATCATCTCGATCGGCTGGGTAGGAGAGACAAAATACAACTAGCGTGAAACCACTGCCGCGCGCGGTAACCAAACTAGCTACTTAGCTAGTGATGCGAAGCCGAAAATTGAAGTACCACGGTCTGTGAGTATTAACTTGCAGCAATTATACAGATATATTGCAATGAGAGAAAGAAGCTATCGAGTATTCATATAAAAAAGAACAAGAATGCTACATATCTATTTAATTCTATCCATCTATAAAATTCAAAAACTATAATTTATCCTGTGATGATCATGGCATCCACAATATAAATTGATAATGGCAATAAGATGAAACTATCCAATTAAACTTGTATCAAATTAAAATATAACTTTTATAGATTTTTTCTCCCATCAAAGCACAAAAATATTTACTTGTAAATATATCATAACTTTAATTTTCATATTATCCATGCATTACTACAGTTATATATCGAGTTCCTTGACCAAGTCGATAAGAAGTTAGTTACTGAATGATGATATGTTAAGTACCTGTCACTGGAGATCAATTTCCTCTAATTAGTTACTGAATAATAACATGAAAAGGAGATAAAAAGGATAACAGGAAAAATAACTCTAGATGCCACTGGAGATCAATTAGAGGGAGCAGACAAAGCAAAACATTAATTATAATTAACTAGCTAATTAGAGGATATACAATGGGGACGAACTAGATGTTTATAGGGATGCAAGACAGACGAATCCGCAAATAGGCCTAATTTTACTAGTTACTCGCATAACCCACAAAATTAAGCCTATTTGCATGTTCGGGGAAGCATTGCATCCCTAAATGTTTGGTAGCCAATAATAAAAAGAAGAAAAGAGATGGAGAAAATAATAGAAAGACCTAATTATTGATATTATTAGAGATTAATATGGAAAAGAATAAGGGACTTGACTGGTTAGGCTCAAAATTTGCCCTGCCAAAATTAGGGCAAGGCAAAACAAGGGCATGCCAAATTCTAGTTGCAAAAACCTAGGCAAGAAATTTAGTATTGGGTCTGCCCTGGCTAGGCTGATTTTGGAGTCCAACCAAATAACTGCCTAAGTTTTTGGACTGTCCTAGTTTTGGCCGAGCAGATTTTGGAGCCGAACCAATAAGGCTCAAGAAATCATAGCATAATTATATCATTAACTAACTAATTAAGGGGATATATTATACGGGACATAGGGACGTTGGGGGTGCTGGCCGCTCCGGCCTTGGCTAGAATATCTTGAGATTGAAAGTAAGGGCCTGTTCGGTTGAACTATGGCTTTTGAAAAAATTGTTGGAGCTATGGGCTATGAAAAAGTTCCTGTGGGCAATCGGCAATGAGTTGTGATAAAGCTGAAAGTCGTTTGGTTCAACAGTTGTGGCTTTTTGAAATAAAATGATGACAACCTCTCACTTACGAGCAGACCCCACAAGTCATGCATCGCTCTCCCCACTCAACTCTCTTCCTCTCTCACTGACGAGTAGACCCCACTCGTCAGCATCTTTTTCTTAGAGACTATGATTTGGCTAGTTATGAAAGTAAAGCAAACATACCCTAATTTGGCAAGTTCTAAAAGTAAAGCAAACATGCTCTAAAAGTCTCTTTGGTAGGGCTTCACCAAACTACAACTTCAAAACGATGAAGCTTTTGTAGCTACCAAAGCGCGAGTCATGTGAAGCTTCAAAATCATCGCCTTGTTCATTTGGGCTGGTTTGACTTATAAGCATGGCTGAAAGTACTGTTGGCTGGTTTGGTGTGAAAGAAAAATATTATTCGTTGGCTGATAAGATATGGCTTATAAGCCAAATACGATCAAGCAAACAGGCTGAATGACAACAACCTTTATCTAGTTTATTTTTCGTCTGTTCGCCACACTTATTTTAGCTATGGTTGCGGCTATTTCTAGTTGTAACTATAGTAGCTATGGTTGTCACCCTATTCGCTTGAACTTATCGGCCTGACTTATCAGTCATGATACAATATTTTTCTCTTATAATAAATTAGCTTTAACTGGCTTATCAGTCGCAGAAACCATCAGCGGAATAGCTCTTGGCCACTACTGCAGGTGCAGCAAACGACTTGAGTACAGTAACTATGTCAGGAAGAGCCAAAGCTTTTTTTTTTGTGTGTGTGGGGGGGGGGGGGGGTTTGGGGGGGAGGGGGGGTTGTGCATGCCAGAGAGGCCCATTTCTGCCGTTTCCTCTTGATGACTATCACGGCCACGGCTGCGGGCACTGTATAAGTCTCGATGGAGTCAACGAGTAGCAGCCTGTTCGGTTGGCTGGTTCGTATCGTTGCTGGTTCGTAAAGAAGTACGGCTGGCTGGTTTGTGTGAGAGAAAAATACTGTTCCGGTTAGAAATTTACGATCGTTTACGACAAGCCACGGCCAAACGAACAGGACGTAGATCACACACACACACAAAGGAAATTCTAGAAAGGCCGCACACGACGCAGCACGTCACAGTCTCACCCGCTTGGCGCGCGCGCCATCTTATCTTTCTAGATGCCCAGTCCAGAACTAGCAGGCACACAAACAGTGCTTAAGTGCCAACAGTAAAATCACGAGAAACTGGAGGTTAAATCCACCGATCACGTAAAGGTGATTAGCGCGTAATCGTACCAGTAGCGAGTCGCAAATCAGACAACCCGTGCTTCCCCGTGGCCAGACATGAAAATGGTACGGATATTTTTAGACCGTATTCGAGACCGAATCTATTTAGGGAGTTTAAATCTGTTCGTATTCGAGTTCGGATATTTAACATCTGATACCGTATCCGTATCCGAATGCTCAAATCATATATTTATGACGTCGATATCCAATCGTATCCTATCAATGGTTGATACTATCCGTATTTGAATCGAAATCCGGATAGAAATATAAAAATAAATATAATATCAGTAATATTCCCTGCCCGTGGGCGACGACGCCCTTCGTTTAAACCCCCCGCCTCCGCCCCTTCCAGAACAGAGCGGACCTCGTCGCTCACGCTGTCCAACTGCTATATAAACGGCACGTCCCCGGCCATTCAGCGCCACGACTGCAGAGCCAGAGAGACGCGCGACTCATTTTCTACTCTTCATTGGTAGCTAGCTTACACGTTCACGCATCACTTTCCGGGCTGTCTGTGGTGGTTTAGCTCAGCAGAGCAGGGCGGGGAAGGAAGAAGAAGATGACCTCCGTGAGCGCGAGTCCCGTTGGCGTGGGGTACTACTTCGGCTGCGGGGCGAGGTGCCAACGACGGTCGCGGGTGCGGGTGTCGGCCGCGCCCGCGAGGGCGGCGACGATGTACGAGGTGCTGGCCGTGGAGGAGACGGCGGGGCCCGACGAGATCAAGGCGGCGTATCGGCGCGCCGCGCGGCGGTGGCACCCGGACGCGTGCCCCGGCGGCGCCGACCGCTTCATGGCGGCGCGGGAGGCCTACGAGGTGCTGTCCGACCCGGAGCGCAGGCGCGGCTACGACGTCCAGCTCCGCTGCGGCGCCCGCTTCGGCGACGCCGGGTACCGCGCGGCACGCCGCGCCGGGTTCGCCGACTGGGAGGCGCAGCTGGCCGGGCTGCAGTGGCGCGCGGCGGAGCGCCGCGGGCGCGCCAGCGGGGAGACTTGGGGCAGCACGATGCGCCGGGCGGCCGCGCAGCCGCCCCGGTAGCGGCGTCGCCGGTGGCTGGCCCTTGATAGTTGATATAGTGCTAGTACTTTTTTTTGTTTTCCCTTTTCTCTTCGACAATCGAATGGCTCGAGAAGCTGTAATTGCGCTGTTCTATAGCGTTTTCCCCTGCCAATCGCCCAAGTTGCCATCCTCGTCGCACTGTTTGGAGTGTAGAGGAGCTCAAAGTAAATACGGTGAATAGAAGCAGTAGACATTTTCTTCCCTCCTACATGCTGAAACTTTAGCAGCTCTGCGGAGTGTTGAAAGGGCTATTCAACTTGGCATGAACCGTGTTATCTTAGAGAGATGCAGCCATTCTCGGTGATGCTCTTAGAACAACAACTTGGGATAGGAGTCCATATGGTTGATTATTTAGACAAATTAGAGATTATGCTGTATGAATTTAACACTTGTGTAATCTCTGTTTGTAATAGAACCTGCAATCAATTGGCACACTATCTAGCTGCTTACGGTGCATGTATGGAGGGTGTTGAAGCTTGTATGTATACTGATCATGCACCAGACTTTGTATATCTCATTTGGTTTCTGGCGACATGCCTAGAGCCAATGTTTAATGGAAGTTTTCTCTTAAAAAAATTCCAGAAATGAGAAATCAAACCCGGGTCGCTGGCTCACGGAGCCACTGGGAGCTGTTTGGGTACGCGCCCACGACCGCGCTGTGCGGTAGCGGGTGGGCGTGATGTGAGAAATCGGACTCCCAATTTAATCCCGTAGTTTGCGAGTCTTGAATGGTGAAAAGAATCATCAAAATCGTGAGACATCTCTTTGCTACGAATCCTGCTACAAAAGAGCACCGGGCAGCGTAGCCACGTTGTCCGTTTTTCCCGGCCATTGGATCGGCCGGGCGGACGGCCATCGTGCGAGCATCGGTTTTTTTTGCAAAAAAAAAAAATCTTAAACTTTAGTCGAATCAACTTATAGTCTAGGCCTCCTCTTAGGTTTTTTTTACAAATAAGCCCTCAAACTTTACCGAAATCAACCCGCACTCTAGACCTTTTAAATGGGTCGGCCTGCCTTCCGCTCGGGCCTGTATATCATCGGACCTGGGCCTTATTGGGCCGAATTAAAAAACCTCAAACTTTAGTCGAATCAACTCGCAGTCCAGGTCTCCTCTTAGTTTTTTTTACAAATAAGCCATCGAACTTTACCGAAATCAACACGCAGTCCAGGCCTTTTAAATGGGCCGGCCGGCATGCATCCCGCTCGGGCCTGTATATCGCCGGACCTGGGCCTTACTGGGCCGAATTCGGCCCGACGACGTTTTTCTATTTTTCTGCGAATTTATTATTTATCTAAAACGGTTGAAATTTTGTAAAGAACATAATGTGAATCTAGATTTCTCTAAAGTTTTCTATAAATAATTAATAGAGTTAGTTTCTTTATTCAAATTGCTATGAAAATTTTACGATAGCTTACCCATACCACGCATAAAATAAAACGATTGAGTGATTTTACCGGCTTTATGATCCATATATATATATATATATATACGCTGGATGAGCGAGCGCTCAATTAGTGAATATAAATATTGATATGTCGCTTTCGCGATTAGCTAATCTGATGCTTAGTGAATATACTTATGCGGATTATTTCTAAGGATCTTCTGTAGGCTGGCGAGACCAAAAGTTCAGTCGGTCGTGCGTACTATGCTTGTGATAGTCCTACTCGGTACTCACCGTATGCATCACTAACTTGCTTCAGAACTAGACTAACTCGGTCTACTCCCTTGCTATCCCCAGCCACGAACACACAGGACTCAGGCTCTATCGTCTCCCCAGGCAGTTTCACCCAAGGGGAACACTTCTCTGCGCACACAGGGTTCTCTACAAACGCCGCTATCTGGGCTAACACGAGAACAACACACGTAGAGGTTTCTCCTCTAGGGTCCCTAGCATATTACTATTCAAATTCGCGGCTACTATTCAAATTCGGGATATGAACAGTGCCCGAGCACTCATCGGGAGTGGCTCAACCACTTCACTATTCAAGGCAAGTGTCGCTTTCACGCTCAAATATTTTATGCACGCTGGATGAGCGAGCGCTCAATTAGTGAATATAAATATTGATATGTCGCTTTCGCGATTAGCTAATCTGGTGCTTAGTGAATATGCTTATGCGGATTATTTCTAAGGATCTTCTGCAGGCTGACGAGATCAAAAGTTCAGCCGGTCGTGCGTACTATGCTTGTGACAGTCCTACTCGGAACTCACCGTATGCATCACTAACTTGCTTCAGAACTAGACTAACCCGGTCTACTCCTTTGCTATCCCCAGCCACGAACACACAAGACCTCAAGAATTTTAAAATTCGAATTTTGAGTTCTGAGTTCGCTTCTCGTAAGAAGGTACCCTGATCGTTTTGGTATCAGAGCCAGGTTATTATAATTTGAATTTAAGGGATTTTAATATAATCTGTTGAAGATTGAAAAGTTACATTACTTAAATTTGGAAGTGAATACAGGAAAGACAGTCACTACTAAAGAGAATATAAATATAAGGTGCAGACTAAATAGTTCTGAAGAACATACTTGGCATACCTCTCACGGACAGATAAATTTAATAGTTGATTTGATACATAACTTTTACATATCTTGGGGAAAGAGGCAAGACGAGCTAGAACTAAAATTTGATAAGTTGCAAAAGGAACATAAGCACCTTGAAGAGCAATATTTAGCTACCAATAATAAATTAGAATTAGCTTTACAAATTTTAGAAGAAAGTAAAGTTTCTCTAGGAAGAATTAGCCAGAATAGTGATTATATTAAAAAAGATATAACTTATCTATATAAGAAGACTGATAATATTGTTGAGCATAACAAAGAAATTGTGTTATCATCAGCAGGAATAGTTGAGTCCACTAGATCTTTAAATTCAGAAAGATGGAAGTATCTGAGAGCCTGTCTAGAAGAGACAAGTCACTCCAGCTAGTAAATAAAGACATAAGACCTCTAAGTTTTAAAGATAAACTAAAAGGAGGTTGTGAGGATATTGAAACCTTAGAAGAAGTGATAGACTTAGAAAGAGATCTCGAAAGATATCAGAAAGATACTTTGAGAAAAATAAGGCCTCAACAAATATATCAAATGAGATGGTTTGAAAATAAAAATGGATTATATAGAATATCTAGAGAAGTAGAATTAAGTGTATTGACAGAACCAGTTCTGCTAAGAATTGTTAGTAAACAATTTGAGAACGCTTTAAAATATTCAGGGTATAAATATATACATCAGGGAATGTATATTATTGGAATTAAAGGAATGACAAGGAAAAAATTAGGAACCAAGGTTCTAATAACTTTATTAGATAAAAGATGGGACTCAATAAATAAAGCAGCATTAGGATTTTTAGAAGGTGATATGAATGAAAATATGTTGATAACATATATAGCTCCAGATTTAATAATGCCAGTTAAAGAATTTATAGATAAGATGGCATTCGGATTTCAAACTAAAGGATATGAAGAATTTAAAGGAACGAATTTATTAGTAAGCATAGAATTTATAGGAAGGTTGTAACACCCCTGGTGTTATTCTTGCCTAATTGCACTTGCATTTCATATTCATGAGCATCATTCATCAATTCATGAGCATATGTCACTTGAAACATGGGAAACATGATTTGAAACAAATGTATCATTTCAAGTGTTTTCATAATTTCAGTACCTTTAGTGCTTGCTTATTGTATGACCAATGTGTGGTATAGCTAAATCTATTGTTAAACACCTTAGCTATGCTTAGAAAGTCATTAGGAGCAATGTTCATGTAGATCATTTTGCCCAATTAGGATTTCAAATCATGGTTTGACTTGTTTTGACCCTAGGACTTTTTGGTTTGACTGTTTAAAAAGTACCACTTAGAATGTTTGCATGCCAGAGCAACCTAAAGCAAAGTTGTAGGGAATTGAATTCTAAGCAATTTTCATTTTTGGTACATTTTCAAAAGAGGTCATTTTCTTGCTCAAAATAATGTTTGAATGGTGGCATTTAAAAATTTCTTGAAAATAAATTGAAAATCTTCATTTCCTTTTTCCTGGGCCGCCGCCTCGCTTTCGGCCCAGCCGCACAGGCGGCCCGGCCTGCCTCCGCGCCCGTCGCCGCTCACCCGCGCCTGCCTCGGCCCAGCTGGCTCGCCGCGGCCCAGTTCTCCGCGCGCTGCCTTCTCTCCCCCGCGCGCCGCGCGTCCCGGCCATGGCAGAGCTTGCCCGCCGCGTGGCCGCTCTGCTCTGGCGTCGCCCGCCGCGCGGCAGCCGTGGCCTGGCACTGTGCCCACGCGCCCGCCTTCACCTGCCCGTGCCCGCGCGCTTGTTCACTCGCGCCCGCACTTCCTTCCCTTCTCCTCCGCAGCCGCGAGCTCCGAGCCCCGCCGTCACCGTGCTCGAGCTCCGCCGGCGTCTAACTCCCTCACCACCGAGCCATTCTTCAATTCGTCGCGCCCGCAGCTCCGCCTCGCCTCCCTTTGGCTCACGCGCGAGCTTGCTCCGCCTTCCGAGCCCTGGGTACGCCTCCCCACGTCTCGCCACCGACGGCCATGGCGCCGCCGTGCTCGGCCGCCATGGGAGTCGCCTTCCTCCTCTTCTCCAGCCCCGCCTAGCTGCCCTACCGCACTCACCATCTTCTCGCGCGTCGCATGCGCCCGCTAGCCCGCCTTGCCTCGGCCGGAGATGGCCGCCGGCCTCGTGGCCGAGCCGCGCCGCCGTGCCAGCGCAAGCGCCGGCATGGCCCTGCCTCAGCCAGGCCGGCCAGGCCAAGTGGCCGTGGGCCGAGCCCCGAGCCAGGCCGACTCCCCCTCCCTCGCGCTTGGGCCGCGCAGGCCGAAAGTGGCCGTGGGCCGTCGGGTCCCTTCGAGCCGGCCCAGCATCACTTAAGCGAATTGATTTCCATTTATTCATTTTTTTATTTGAAAACAGAAATGGTTTGCAAAATATTTGGATACTCAAAGTTGCTCCAAATTTGTTGAAACAAATTTTTCTAGGTTCCTTATTACCAGATCTACTAAGGAAAATTATTGCATGTCATTTTTGGGATACTTTTCTATAGGATTTTATTTAATCTTGAATATTGCTGATAACTTGAAAAATGGGTATAGAAATATATAGGCTTCAGAAAAATATGATTTCAAGTTTGTTCATCTTCTTATGTCATGTACTTCCTAGGAAAAATATATTTCATGCATGTTCTGTGGAAAAATTTTGAGGTGTAGTTCAAGTACTTTTAATGGCTGATTTTTGTTATTTTTGCTAGGGCACAAATTTTGTATAAAACATGCATGTGATAATTTTTGTACAGTCATTATATGCTATGAAGAACCTAGGAAAAATATTATTTCTGTTGTTTGACACTTTTCATAGTACAAAGTAATTTCATGCTCATTTTCATGCTATAGCTTGTCATTTTTGTGTAGGATAGTTTACTTATCCAAATGCCATGAAATTTTTATGGTAGTCTGTTTAGAGTAGTATTATGCTACTGTAATTTTCTCAGATTTTTAGGAGCATCAGAAATATATGTTGCTATTCAAACCTATTATTAATTAAGGTTTAAGCAAGTGTCGCTTTAAGTGTGATTAAGAAATTAGTAAAGCTTTGGTGTATCTTTGAAGCATTTCATAAGATAGGTTAACTTAACATAATAGTAGTAGAAGAAAATGCAGTAGATGACATGTGCTTGTATTATAGTTTCGTGGATGATGTTGACTACCTTGCATTTAAACATATCCATTGCATTCATCTCCTTCGATGCACCGTTTGCATAATCACTTACGCGCATTGCATCATACAGGATCGCAAACCGAGAACCCAGTCGTCATAACCGAGGAGCCCGAGGAGCAGCTCGAGGCGCAGCAGCAGGAAGTGCCAGAAGTCGACGAGGAGGACGTTGAGGAACTTCCGGAGTGCCCCGATCACCGTCCGAGCTCCTTCGAGAGAGGCAAGCCCCGGAGCATTTTCTCCCGGTTTGCAATTAATTAATTAAATGTTTTACTTTAAATTGATGCATTACGTTCAGGAGTTGTTTGCAACCGTTGCTGCATTATACCTTGTTTACCTTTGTATACTATATCCTTGTTACCCTGGTATCCGCAGTCGAGTCAATGCTTAGCTGGCTTAGACCGGTAGAAGTCGGGTGATTTCCTGTCACCTGCGAGCTATAGGTGGTTACCTGGATCTGCTTGGATGACTATGAAGTCATGGTATAACTAAGGGTTAAATGAAGTTGAGACCGGACGGAGACTTGCAGAGTTTTGAACTGTAGTGTTTCCGTCTGTGTCGATTAAGGACCGACCGTTGTTGGGCCTCGAGTCATGTTGAACGCATGCCTTACATTTAGCTGGCCGGATAAAGTACCTTCCGACCGCGAAGCTGGGAGATTTTTCGGGCCGAGTAGATTGCCCGCAGCGCACTGTGCCGAAGCAGGTGTGGTAGGAAACGGGGGCGGGATGATAAGACCAAAGTGCAGTCGGTCGGCCCCCGGGTACATGTGGTTCCTGGCAAACTCGAGATACCTGGAAAGTTGGCTCGGTGATCAATATCTCACTTTAGCGGGTGAGTGAGGTTTGTGTAAGGAATAAATCACCAGCTGGTTAGGAATCGATTCGAATCGCCATCGCTCCTGGATAGTGAGCACTTGACTTGAGTGACTTCATCGTAGTAAATGTTATGGAACACTTGGACAGTTATAATGAATATGACGGTATGGAAGTTACTTAATGATCATTGGTTATCATTATCTGCTTAATCACATGTTTACTCTAGTATAGGTGCAATTCTAGTGGACAGGTTAATAATAATTAACTTGGCAATAATGCTTTTAGAAAGGTTCTTGAAATGCTAAAAATGCTTCTTTTGCAAATGAGTCAGCTACCCTACTATAAAGCCCTTCATAATCCTTGGTGTCATTTATTTTCGGTTATGTCGGGTAAGTCTGGCTGAGTACCTTCTCGTACTCAGGGTTTTATTCCCACTTGTTGCAGATGGGCAGATGTACTATGGCTACTGTATCAACTGCCTGTATCCTGCGATGGGTGATGCTTAGGACCATGGGCATGGTCATTCCTTACGTCTCATCTGATGCTTTTGTTGGAGATGATCATTCGCTGGCACTATATTTGAACTCCGTGTGAGTGTGTGTGGTTTTAAACAAATGACTTCCGCTACTTTTTATTTGAACTTGTTTTGTAATAACTATGTTTAAACTCTGATGTATCTGTATGCAAACTTTTATGTAATATGTGATTGGTGACCGCTAAACTTATTACGATCATGGCTGGGACATGAGTTGGTTTGAAATCCTTCGTGATTTCACGGACTACCGGGTTATACGGGCTTAAGTTTGCTAAAGCGTCTGCTCTGGCGGATGATTTTCTTACTTAATTTCGTATAATTGGTCGGTTCTGTTACAGCTGGCATCAGAGCATGGTTTAGCGTGTTACTGTTCACAAGTGTATTTAAAACAAAAAGGCATTTGAAAAACGTGATTTTAAAACTATAAAGTGTGCCAGTGATCATACCCTTTATGCCCAGTTAAGGACTTTAGGTGGCTTAATTAAGTACTGACTGGGGTTCTTGCATCATATTTCTCTTTCGTCGCTCATACGGCGTGCTATTGTATGAGTACCACTTGTTTGAGTGGTAATGAATGGATCATTTGCCTCTGCGCCTCGGTAAGTGTGAGTGGTGAGAGCATGATCGGATACACCGCCGATCTAGGGTGAATGCTTATTTGATGCTGGAGTAATTACATGTTCTACGCATGTTTTACAAAGGTATCTCATGTATGGGTCTTCCGTCTGTTGAGGCGATGCCGTCAATAGGACGATGGTTCGGGTAGTTACTACCGTTGTACACGTATCTGGGGATTCGTGTAGATCGTGTAGATAAAATTTTACTGCTTTATGCATTCATTGGGAATTGGGCTGAAATGAATCTTCTGCAGGTACATAACAGCGCTATCGTGTAGAACGTATTAGCTACGTTTTGAGAGATCGTTGTATGCCACCAACTTAGTCGTTAGAAATTAATTATTTCCTAAGTTTGTGAGAACGTACGACCCGTACATACATCATGTTACTTGTGCATTTCATTCATCTCATGCATTCCTCCCCTTATAAATTGATTATCTCATTTTGATAAAAGTTGTATCACCTAAAATATGTTTCCCCGGAGTAATAAGAGAACTTTTGCTACAGATGGCCCGCACGAAGCAGACCGCCCGTAAGTCCACCGGAGGAAGAGCACCCCGACGTCCGTTGGCCCTAAGGGAGCACCGCACCACGGACACCTTCTTGAGCGAGTTTGGCATGCCAACTTTGCTTTGGAGAGTGCTCCATGATGTGGGGTACCCAGAGGGTCAAGAGCCGGTGTACTCTTGGAATGAGAGCCAGTTAGCAGATGAGGGACTTGCAGTGGTGGAGATCACGGTTCCTGCTCTCGGTGATGCTCCAGATTGGGATGGTTGGCATTTGGAGTTTGAGGGTCGCACTCCCGCTGAGGGTGCAGAGGGAGCAGCCTTCCGTGTCATCAGGGACATTATGAGCAGATTTCCCAGTGAGCTTGCAGCAGCTCTAGCTGGTACTTTTCCTAGGGATGATCCTCGTGATGCCATTTGGGTTCAGCCTCAAGGAAGCGCATTAGTCAGAGGCTCAGCTGAGGGACAGGCTAGCGACAACCAGGCGATGAGTGCTATGTTCGCCGCTATCAGAGCGTATGAGGGTCTCGAGAGTACCTACTGGACTTTGACTGGCTTGCGTAGTGAGGATAAGCTCAAAGGGAAAAAGCAGAAGAAGAGACAGGCACGAGCTATAGCTAGCTTGCAGGAGCAGTTGGCTGATATGAACTTACAGCGAGATCAGGCGGTTGAGAGAGGTGATAGAGCTATGCAGCGAGTGCATACGTTGACTCAAGCCAACAACAATGCAGACCGCATGATTGGACAGTTGGTCCAGGAAAGGAATGAAGCCTGGAACGCAAGAAACCTTCTGTTGCAGAGAGTCGATGAGCTAGAGGAATACAACGGCAACCTGCACGAGGAGTTTCACGCGCTCTACAATGGGGTTGGCCCTTATGCTCCAGCAAACGCCGCTGGCATGGACATCGATGACGACAACCAGAACGAGCCTGTAGTTTCACCTGGAGGCGATGGTGACGTCTCCGATCCCGACGATGGCCCCGAGGAGTAGGCTAGTTGCTTTGCGCTAGTATCTGGGTCTTGTCGCGATGACCTTTCTTTTGTTGGCATGTAATCTATCGTATGTTGCTTCGAACGTATGAGAATTGGCATGTGTTTGGAACTTGATTTTCGAATGCGATATCTGAACGCATAAAAAGTCCAGTGTATGTATGCTGGCAATGTGATTGTATGGACGCGATGTTTGCCGTTTAAGTAATACGATTAAGTGCTGTTGTTTTAATTGGAATTGCGATTGTTGTGCCTCTGTTTTATTGTATGAATTTATTCTCTCCAGTAAATTCAGTACGGCATAATTTTTCCTTCACTCGCAATTATTACAGCTCCACTCAATCATTACTTGTTGCTGAAATATGCAGATGACAAACACTCGCCGAACCACGTATGAAGCCGCTGAGCCCGGTGCTAACGGTTCAGGGACTGGTGGTGGTGGAGGAAATCATGGCAACAACAATGAGCCTCCCCATGAACCGCATTTGCCACCTCCTCCCCCGTTTACCCCCGAGATGTTTCTCGCACAGCTGCTCGGGAGTCAGCGCAACACGGAACAATCCCAGAAGAACATGGAAGATTTTCTGCGCACCATAGCCAACAACGTGCAACGTGGTAACAATCAAGGTGGTGGCATGGGAGTAAACCAATATAGCAGCTTCAAAGATTTCATGGACACCAGGCCACCCGTATTCAAGGAAGCCACAGAGCCACTCGACGCTGAGGAATGGATCAACACGATGGAAGATAAATTCCGTGTGTTGAGGATGACTGAGGTTCTGAAAACGGAGTATGCTGCACTTCAATTGCAGGGACCGGCGGGAATGTGGTGGAAGCACCATCGCACCACCTTCCCTCCAAATGCTCAGATTTCTTGGAGAGAGTTTGCTGAGGCCTTCCGTGGAGTCTATATTCCACCCGGGCTGACAGGGATGAAGTTGGGAGAGTTTCTGGCATTGAACCAGGGTACCAGAACCGTGACGCAATACCTGCATGCCTTCAACAACTTGTGTCGCTATGCTCCCGACATGGTTGACACAGATACCAAAAGGATAGCCAGTTTTAAGAGGGGTCTCAATCCAAAAATGATGAAGCATGTTGGTACCAACAACCGCGTCAGATTCAACGACTTCATCAGTGACTGTCTGAAGCAGGAGAAGAATAACAACGCCAGCACCGCAGCCAAGACACGCAAGAGAGCCTTCGAAGGTGGGCCGTCACAAGCTAGAGCACCTATGGGAGGTCGTCCTCCTTATCGCCCATCGGCACCTGGCGCTAGATTCAGGCCACCTCAGCCAAGAAGCCAAAATTTCCGTGGACCTCAAAAGCCGTACAAGATGGCAGTACAGCCCAACAAAGCAGCCGCAACTGCGGTACAAGGCAGTTCCAAGGGAGCTGTGGGATCTGCCGGGACAGTGAGAGGACCCTGCTATAACTGTGATCAACCCGGTCATTTCTCGAGGTTTTGTCCATACCCGCCCAAGAAGAAGCAGCAGACTTATAATGCTAGAGTGCACAGTACAACAGTGGATGAAATTCCAGAGGGAGAGCCCGTCACTGCTGGTAAGTTTACTGTCAATGAAAACCCTGCAGTTGTTCTATTTGATTCTGGATCATCGCATTCTTTTATGAGTCAAGCATTTGCACAGAAACATGAACAACCATGCACAGAATTGGGTTATGGTTACCGTATAAGTTCAGCAGGGGCTGATGTTTTGACCAACCGGATGGTTCGAGGGGCAACCCTTGAATTAGGTAGCAGGAAGTTCCGAGTGAACTTGATAGTTATGCCTGGGTTAGTCTTGGATGTCATTATAGGGATGAATTGGATGAAGGATTGGGGAGCAGTCATAGATACTGGAGGTCGAGTACTTACCCTTAAGGATCCCCTAGGTGGGGGGTACTTTCCAAGTACCATTGCCTAAAAGAACAGACCTTATAAGTGTTACATGCGCTACGGCAGTCATTCCTATTCATCAGATTCCGGTAGTGTGTGAATTCCCGGACGTATTCCCGGATGAGCTACCTGGTCTTCCGCCAGATAGGGAGATTGAGTTTGGAATTGAGCTAGTCCCCGGAACAGCTCCAATTTCAAGAAGACCCTATCGGATGCCTCCAGATGAGTTAGCTGAGCTAAAGAAGCAATTAGAAGATTTGTCGAAAAAGGGGTTTATTCGGCCAAGCAAGTCTGAATGGGGATGTCCAGCTTTGTTTGTGAAGAAAAAGAAAGAGGGCACGTTGAGAATGTGCGTAGATTATAGGCCACTCAATGCTGTGACCGTCAAGAATAAGTATCCCTTGCCACATATTGATGTTCTGTTTGACCAATTATCCAAGGCCAAGGTGTTCTCAAAAATAGATTTGAGATCCGGTTATCATCAGATTAAGATTAGGCCACAGGATATACCAAAAACTGCCTTTTCCACCAGATACGGGTTGTATGAGTATCTTGTCATGTCTTTTGGCTTGACAAATGCTCCCGCATATTTTATGTTCTTGATGAATACAGTTTTCATGCCGGAATTGGATAAGTTTGTGGTAGTATTCATCGATGACATTCTGGTGTACTCCGAGAATGAGAGAGATCACGAAGAGCATCTGAGAACTGTCTTGACCAGACTTAGAGACCATCAATTGTATGCTAAGTTTAGCAAATGCGAATTCTGGTTGAAGGAAGTTCCTTTCCTTGGTCACATTCTGTCAGAGAATGGAGTTTCAGTCGATCCAAGTAAGGTGCAAGAAGTTATGAATTGGAAAGCACCGACCTCAGTTCCTGAGATTAGAAGTTTCTTAGGACTAGCGGGTTATTACCGTCGCTTTATACCAGATTTCTCAAAGATCGCCAAACCGATGACGAGTCTCCTACAGAAGGATCACAAGTTTGTGTGGACAGAGGAGTGTGAAGCAGCTTTCCACACTTTGCGGAAACTGTTGACCACTGCTCCTGTTCTAGCACAACCAGATATTGAGAAACCCTTTGATGTGTTTTGCGACGCATCAAAGACTGGATTGGGTTGTGTTCTTATGCAAGAAAGGAGAGTCATAGCTTATGCATCACGTCAATTGAGAAAGCACGAGGTCAACTATCCAACACACGATCTTGAACTTGCTGCAGTTGTGCACGCCCTAAAAATTTGGAGACATTACCTACTTGGTAACGTGTGCAATATTTTCACGGATCACAAGAGTCTTAAGTATATCTTTACCCAACCAGAGCTAAACATGAGACAGCGTAGATGGTTGGAATTGATCAAAGATTACAACTTGAATGTGCAATATCATCCTGGTAAAGCCAATGTTGTGGCAGATGCTTTGAGCAGGAAGTCACATTACTTGACTGTGCAGCCATTACTTGAAGATGGATTCGATCTAATGCATCCTGCTGTGTTAAATAGTATTCAGATTAGTTGCTCGTTGGAGAGTAAGATAATAGAAGGACAGAAAACTGACAAGGGGATATTCCACATCAAAGAGAAAATAAAAGAAAAGCCGTCTCAACACTTTAAAGTGGATGAACAGGGCGTGTTGTGGTTTGACAACCGTCTTGTGGTTCCCAAGGATCGAGAGCTTAGGAATAAACTCATGGATGAAGCTCACCTGTCTAAGCTATCTATCCATCCTGGAAGTAGTAAGATGTATCAAGAACTAAGATCTCGCTATTGGTGGACCAAAATGAAGAAAGAAATTACAGCATATGTTGCCAGATGTGACACATGTTGTCGAGTGAAAGCCATTCACATGAAACCTGCCGGTATGTTGCAACCCTTATCAGTCCCTAGTTGGAAGTGGGACGATATCAGTATGGATTTTATCACGGGTTTGCCCACTACTCAAAAAGGACATGATTCGATTTGGGTAATTGTGGATCGTCTTACCAAGACCGCTCATTTCCTACCTGTCAAAACCACTTATCGACCACCTCAATATGCCGAAAAGTACGTCGCAGAAATTGTGAGGTTGCATGGTATACCAAAGACCATAATATCTGATAGAGGCTCACAGTTCACGGCTCATTTTTGGGAACATTTACACAAAGGCTTAGGAACTAGTTTGATTCGCAGTACCGCTTATCATCCTCAGACAGATGGTCAGACTGAACGAGTAAATGCTGTTTTGGAGGATATGTTGAGAGCCTGTGTATTGTCTTCCAAGGGATCATGGGAGTCATGGTTACCGTTAGCTGAGTTTTCTTATAATAATAGCTATCAAGAAAGCATCAAGATGGCCCCATTCGAAGCTTTATATGGTAGAAAATGTAGAACACCATTGAATTGGGTCGAACCTGGAGATCGAAGGTATTATGGCATTGATTTTGTAGAAGAAGCCGAGAAGAGAGTTCAGATTATTCAGCAGAATATGAAAGCTGCCCAATCACGTCAGAAAAGCTATGCGGACAAAAGAAGGAGACCCCTTGTGTTTGAAGTTGGTGAGTATGTTTATCTGAAAGTCACACCAATGAAGAAGAAAAGGTTTGGAATCCGCAGAAAGCTTGCCGCAAGATTCGTAGGACCATACAAAATCTTGGAACAAAGAGGTCCGGTAGCCTACAAGTTAGAGTTACCTGAGACAATGAGTACAGTTTTCCCAGTTTTCCATGTATCACATCTCAAGAAATGTTTGCGTGTTCCGGAGGAAAGAATAGAACCTCGAGGTATTCAACTCAAATCAGATTTGGTGTATCGTGAACAACCAGTCCGAGTGTTAGACACTAAGGAACGTGCTACTCGAAATAGTGTGGTGAAAACATACAAGATACAGTGGGATCATCATGATGAGGGAGATGCAACTTGGGAAACAGGAGAGTATCTACAAAAGGCTTATGAAGAATTTTATAACAAATGGTTCGTAACCCAAATCTCGGGACGAGATTTTTATAAGGGGGGAGGGCTGTAACACCCCTGGTGTTATTCTTGCCTAATTGCACTTGCATTTCATATTCATGAGCATCATTCATCAATTCATGAGCATATGTCACTTGAAACATGGGAAACATGATTTGAAACAAATGTATCATTTCAAGTGTTTTCATAATTTCAGTACCTTTAGTGCTTGCTTATTGTATGACCAATGTGTGGTATAGCTAAATCTATTGTTAAACACCTTAGCTATGCTTAGAAAGTCATTAGGAGCAATGTTCATGTAGATCATTTTGCCCAATTAGGATTTCAAATCATGGTTTGACTTGTTTTGACCCTAGGACTTTTTGGTTTGACTGTTTAAAAAGTACCACTTAGAATGTTTGCATGCCAGAGCAACCTAAAGCAAAGTTGTAGGGAATTGAATTCTAAGCAATTTTCATTTTTGGTACATTTTCAAAAGAGGTCATTTTCTTGCTCAAAATAATGTTTGAATGGTGGCATTTAAAAATTTCTTGAAAATAAATTGAAAATCTTCATTTCCTTTTTCCTGGGCCGCCGCCTCGCTTTCGGCCCAGCCGCACAGGCGGCCCGGCCTGCCTCCGCGCCCGTCGCCGCTCACCCGCGCCTGCCTCGGCCCAGCTGGCTCGCCGCGGCCCAGTTCTCCGCGCGCTGCCTTCTCTCCCCCGCGCGCCGCGCGTCCCGGCCATGGCAGAGCTTGCCCGCCGCGTGGCCGCTCTGCTCTGGCGTCGCCCGCCGCGCGGCAGCCGTGGCCTGGCACTGTGCCCACGCGCCCGCCTTCACCTGCCCGTGCCCGCGCGCTTGTTCACTCGCGCCCGCACTTCCTTCCCTTCTCCTCCGCAGCCGCGAGCTCCGAGCCCCGCCGTCACCGTGCTCGAGCTCCGCCGGCGTCTAACTCCCTCACCACCGAGCCATTCTTCAATTCGTCGCGCCCGCAGCTCCGCCTCGCCTCCCTTTGGCTCACGCGCGAGCTTGCTCCGCCTTCCGAGCCCTGGGTACGCCTCCCCACGTCTCGCCACCGACGGCCATGGCGCCGCCGTGCTCGGCCGCCATGGGAGTCGCCTTCCTCCTCTTCTCCAGCCCCGCCTAGCTGCCCTACCGCACTCACCATCTTCTCGCGCGTCGCATGCGCCCGCTAGCCCGCCTTGCCTCGGCCGGAGATGGCCGCCGGCCTCGTGGCCGAGCCGCGCCGCCGTGCCAGCGCAAGCGCCGGCATGGCCCTGCCTCAGCCAGGCCGGCCAGGCCAAGTGGCCGTGGGCCGAGCCCCGAGCCAGGCCGACTCCCCCTCCCTCGCGCTTGGGCCGCGCAGGCCGAAAGTGGCCGTGGGCCGTCGGGTCCCTTCGAGCCGGCCCAGCATCACTTAAGCGAATTGATTTCCATTTATTCATTTTTTTATTTGAAAACAGAAATGGTTTGCAAAATATTTGGATACTCAAAGTTGCTCCAAATTTGTTGAAACAAATTTTTCTAGGTTCCTTATTACCAGATCTACTAAGGAAAATTATTGCATGTCATTTTTGGGATACTTTTCTATAGGATTTTATTTAATCTTGAATATTGCTGATAACTTGAAAAATGGGTATAGAAATATATAGGCTTCAGAAAAATATGATTTCAAGTTTGTTCATCTTCTTATGTCATGTACTTCCTAGGAAAAATATATTTCATGCATGTTCTGTGGAAAAATTTTGAGGTGTAGTTCAAGTACTTTTAATGGCTGATTTTTGTTATTTTTGCTAGGGCACAAATTTTGTATAAAACATGCATGTGATAATTTTTGTACAGTCATTATATGCTATGAAGAACCTAGGAAAAATATTATTTCTGTTGTTTGACACTTTTCATAGTACAAAGTAATTTCATGCTCATTTTCATGCTATAGCTTGTCATTTTTGTGTAGGATAGTTTACTTATCCAAATGCCATGAAATTTTTATGGTAGTCTGTTTAGAGTAGTATTATGCTACTGTAATTTTCTCAGATTTTTAGGAGCATCAGAAATATATGTTGCTATTCAAACCTATTATTAATTAAGGTTTAAGCAAGTGTCGCTTTAAGTGTGATTAAGAAATTAGTAAAGCTTTGGTGTATCTTTGAAGCATTTCATAAGATAGGTTAACTTAACATAATAGTAGTAGAAGAAAATGCAGTAGATGACATGTGCTTGTATTATAGTTTCGTGGATGATGTTGACTACCTTGCATTTAAACATATCCATTGCATTCATCTCCTTCGATGCACCGTTTGCATAATCACTTACGCGCATTGCATCATACAGGATCGCAAACCGAGAACCCAGTCGTCATAACCGAGGAGCCCGAGGAGCAGCTCGAGGCGCAGCAGCAGGAAGTGCCAGAAGTCGACGAGGAGGACGTTGAGGAACTTCCGGAGTGCCCCGATCACCGTCCGAGCTCCTTCGAGAGAGGCAAGCCCCGGAGCATTTTCTCCCGGTTTGCAATTAATTAATTAAATGTTTTACTTTAAATTGATGCATTACGTTCAGGAGTTGTTTGCAACCGTTGCTGCATTATACCTTGTTTACCTTTGTATACTATATCCTTGTTACCCTGGTATCCGCAGTCGAGTCAATGCTTAGCTGGCTTAGACCGGTAGAAGTCGGGTGATTTCCTGTCACCTGCGAGCTATAGGTGGTTACCTGGATCTGCTTGGATGACTATGAAGTCATGGTATAACTAAGGGTTAAATGAAGTTGAGACCGGACGGAGACTTGCAGAGTTTTGAACTGTAGTGTTTCCGTCTGTGTCGATTAAGGACCGACCGTTGTTGGGCCTCGAGTCATGTTGAACGCATGCCTTACATTTAGCTGGCCGGATAAAGTACCTTCCGACCGCGAAGCTGGGAGATTTTTCGGGCCGAGTAGATTGCCCGCAGCGCACTGTGCCGAAGCAGGTGTGGTAGGAAACGGGGGCGGGATGATAAGACCAAAGTGCAGTCGGTCGGCCCCCGGGTACATGTGGTTCCTGGCAAACTCGAGATACCTGGAAAGTTGGCTCGGTGATCAATATCTCACTTTAGCGGGTGAGTGAGGTTTGTGTAAGGAATAAATCACCAGCTGGTTAGGAATCGATTCGAATCGCCATCGCTCCTGGATAGTGAGCACTTGACTTGAGTGACTTCATCGTAGTAAATGTTATGGAACACTTGGACAGTTATAATGAATATGACGGTATGGAAGTTACTTAATGATCATTGGTTATCATTATCTGCTTAATCACATGTTTACTCTAGTATAGGTGCAATTCTAGTGGACAGGTTAATAATAATTAACTTGGCAATAATGCTTTTAGAAAGGTTCTTGAAATGCTAAAAATGCTTCTTTTGCAAATGAGTCAGCTACCCTACTATAAAGCCCTTCATAATCCTTGGTGTCATTTATTTTCGGTTATGTCGGGTAAGTCTGGCTGAGTACCTTCTCGTACTCAGGGTTTTATTCCCACTTGTTGCAGATGGGCAGATGTACTATGGCTACTGTATCAACTGCCTGTATCCTGCGATGGGTGATGCTTAGGACCATGGGCATGGTCATTCCTTACGTCTCATCTGATGCTTTTGTTGGAGATGATCATTCGCTGGCACTATATTTGAACTCCGTGTGAGTGTGTGTGGTTTTAAACAAATGACTTCCGCTACTTTTTATTTGAACTTGTTTTGTAATAACTATGTTTAAACTCTGATGTATCTGTATGCAAACTTTTATGTAATATGTGATTGGTGACCGCTAAACTTATTACGATCATGGCTGGGACATGAGTTGGTTTGAAATCCTTCGTGATTTCACGGACTACCGGGTTATACGGGCTTAAGTTTGCTAAAGCGTCTGCTCTGGCGGATGATTTTCTTACTTAATTTCGTATAATTGGTCGGTTCTGTTACAAAGGTTAACCAATAGAAGTGGAACCAGATATAAGGTAAATGTAAACAATGTGGTAGAAAGTATGCAATCTAAAGGAATAAAATTTATGAGTCCTCTGAAAATAAGTTCTGAAGAAAGAGTAGGAGAAGAATGGAATATAAGCTCATTAATAGAACCAAAAATTTTAAAACAACCTAAAGATTACATAAGCTATGAAAATAATAGAGGGTTGACTAGTATTAGGTTTGTAGATTATAAAGAACAAAGTTTAGATGATTTAGAAGCATCCAGTTCAGAGGCAAAATTGAAAGAAAACAGAAGACATAGCATATGTGAATTTATGGAAAAATTAGATATAGATAATGAAATAAATCATTATAAGCAAAAGCTAAGCAAAATTCATGATGAATATAAAACCTCCATGATATGCAAATGGGCTGCTATAAGAGAAAGGGAACTCTACTTTAGACGAGAAATATGTAGACTTGATAATATCAAGAAAGATAGAGAATTAAATGCTAAGAAATTTAGCATTCCAATAAAGAAAAATGACTTTGTGTCAAAACAAATAGATAACAGGGTAAGGGAAGTCCAAAAAGAATTAGAACATAGCAAGGATAAGATAAACGACATAGAAGATAATGATATAAGCGAAGATGAGCAATGGGAAATTAATAATAAGCTCTTACTAAAAGCTATGAAGAAGAGAATGAAGATATAATTGAGATATGCAGTAATAACTCAATAACTCTCATAAACCCCTTAGAAAATAAAAAGTTGCCTAAAAATAATGCCATAGAAGCAATGGAAATAGATCCAAGTACATCAAAAAGAAGACGAGGTCCTGAAATAAAGATAGAAGGAGAAAGTGAGAGACCAACTAGAAAACCAGGAACTTGGCCACCAGAAAAAGAAGAGCCTGCATATAGATATATACCTGGACAATATAAGCATATGGGTTCAAAAAGAAGAGAATTTGAAAAGAAGGTGCAATTCCAGAATTATAAAAGTGATGGTGCTATACTAAATTTAGCAGCACATGATCCTATAGATTGGTCAAATATAATTAGCATATGGAAAAGATTGATAGTCCAAAAGTATATATAAAATCAGCATAATATTGGAAATAGAGTAGAAGATATGATTACATATTTAGAAACATTTTTAGGTGAATCAGTCAAAGTTTTATGGGAACAATGGGTAGAAGCTTTCCCTAACCATTATGCCCAATTAAAAATGGCTGGTAGTAATCCATATAATTTTACAAATATTATATCAAGCATTGTAATAGGTGAAGATCCTGAATTAGGATTTACTGTTTTACAGAATGAAAGATTAAAAGAAATAGAAAAATTGTTACTGACAAGCTGGAAAGGAATAAAAGAATTTTCTCAACACTATTTGTATAATGCTACTACTGCCAAGCAAGGCTATAACCAAGGTATAGTAGAAAAATATTTTAATAAATTACCAGAGCCTTTAGGTTCTATGATATTAGAAGAATATAAAAAGGAAACTATTGGTAAAGAATATAATATCTCTCAGGCTATAACATTTGTCTTCAAACAGTTAAGAAAAATATGCACCAACATACAAGCCCAAAGATCAATGAAACAATCGGACTATAATTTTTGCAATAAAATAGTTCAAATACCATTAACATATGGAGAAGAGAGATCTAGAAATAAGAAATATCCTAAGAATTATAAGAAAGGAAATGTAAAGACAAAGAGACGTTATTTCCTTAGAAGATCAGACAATAGAGCTCCATTCCTCCATAAGAGAAATGTAAGAAGATATAATCCTAGAAAAAATTATGATAGTTCATGTAGATGCTTTATCTGCAACTCGCCAGATCACTTAAGCAAAACATGTCCTAACAAAGACAAGAAAAGGTATTCCAATAAGCAAGAAGAACAAGAAAATGTTCAAATAATAGATAGTGTGAATGAAAATATCTTAGTCTGTGATGATGATATAATGGATGATGAATCAATATATTCAATTATAGAGACAGATGAAATAGAATATGATGAAGAAAAAGAATCAAGTGATGAAGAGTTAGATTTAATTGATGAGTTAGCAGGATTAAAGATAGAAATGAGGGATCAAATAAATTGCAAGCACAAGTGGGATCATAAAAAAGGTGATTCTAATATAAATTGTGTATTTTGCATATATTATCAAGATCCAGCAAAAAGAGCAACATGTAGGCTATGCTTAAGACAAGCATGCATGTCATGTTTAAACCAGCAAAGCAATATGAAAAAGAACTCAGAAGCTAAAATAATATATGAAGAAAATAAAGTGCAATCAGGAAAAGAAGTAATTCTAGAGGAAAAAAGAAACAAATATTTAAGCAATATTCCACAAGAGTTTCTCATACCTAGATTAAGTTTTAAGACTGAACAAACTTTGTCATACTTTACTCGTGATATTATAGATCTAATTTGGAAGAAATATGCTGAAAGGCATTACAAAACCTTTCATGATATACAAAAATACTTTATGAAATTATACCAAGGTAAAGAAAGACATCTAGGAATAATTGTGAATACAAATACTTTTCCTTTACTTCATCTTGATGATAAATTAATTGTTAAGCCTCATCAAAGATTCTTAATATTGAAGGCTGATATAAATTTAAAATATTTCAGAAGTATACAAAGAAATATTGGAGATGATATATCTTTACAGACTATTATTGATCATAGATTAGTCCATGATATATATGGTACACTTGAAGAGATACTCCAATCAGACCTTGGAATAGCTATCAAAGAAGCTTGTAAGAAATTAGCATGCATTCAAGGTAGATACAAAATTAAGTTTTGTTCTAATCCACCAAAGTTTACACAACCAATAAGACCAGCATGCCATGATATATATATTACAAAAGGATCATACAAATTTCCTACTACATGGACTTCAGACTCATGGCAAAATTATGAAGAGTTGTTCGTAAAAGACACGAACCATGATAATTGAAGAATTTTCAGTGAAGCAAAAGAATTAGAAGGGAATACCAAATTTGCTTCTGAATATTATATGATGTACCAAAATAAAATAATAAAAGTATTCTTGAGAGAATACTATTGAAGATATAGTATAATACAAAGAGAAGTTGACAGACTAATAAAGCCAAGTTATGGCAAAGAATGTCAATTACGAAAAGAATATCGTGAATTATTGTCCTGGTATGAAATATGGCAACCTGAAGAAGTGGACAACGAAGAAAATATTGAAGAGTCAATATAAACTTAGTTCAATATCAATATATGTGCATATAAGAAATATACTCCTTATGTTGATAAGGTGTTATCAACAATTTATTTGGGGGAAGAGATAATAATACATGCCAGATAATACCGCATGCCTATCCTTGATTTGATGTTTGCAACATCAATCATTCGGGCGTGGAAGACCATACCAAAGAATATCCAGAAGGATATTATCTGTGCGCGATGGAGGACAGCGCAAAAGGAATATACAGTCACTCTACTGTAGCCAGGACAATTATTCTCTGTCCAGCTGTCCAGGCAACAGTAAAGGATGATAATTGAAGACGCCAGACGCTTCCTTAAGCACGAAGGCTCCTCAATTAAATAATTGAAGACATCGCCTCGAAGGAACTCCAGAAGATAAGCGCGAAGGACGCTCCCTCAGTGCTATAAAGCGGGACGCCGGGCGCATTTATGGATCATCGGCATTCAGCATCGGAGCAAACCACCAGACACCGAAGACACCCACTCTCATCCACCACCCACTCCACCAACTCTCCACCCACACACATACACATGAAGACATGATCTCAGGAGCATTCTGAGAATCATCCACGAATAATAGTAATCACCCACTACCGTTGTATCACTCCACCTTTGTAAATTAGAGAATAAAGGAGGTCCCCGTGATCATCCTGCGCTTGTAAGATAATCCCTAAAGTTTGTGCTAAGTGCTTAGGGTTTCCCGAAAGGAAAAGCCGTATGTAAGCTTGCTCTGTGGAAATGAATTCAGCTTTTCCGTTTGAATCCCTGCCTTCCTTCAAGCTCGTTCATATGGGGCGACATCTCTATGCTAGGGACCCTAGAGGAGAAACCTCTGCGTGTGTTGTTCTCGTGTTAGCCCAGATAGCGGTGTTTATAGAGAACACTGTATGCGCAGAGAAGTGTTCCCCTTGGGTGGAACTGCCTGGGGAGACGATAGAGCCTGAGTCCTGTGTGTTCGTAGCTGGGGATAGCAAGGGAGTAGACCGGGTTAGTCTAGTTCTGAAGCAAGTTAGTGATGCATACGGTGAGTACCGGGTAGGACTGTCACAAGCATAGTACGCACGACCGGTTGAACTTTTGGTCTCGCCAGCCTGCAGAAGATCCTTAGAAATAATCCGCATAAGCATATTCACTAAGCACCAGATTAGCTAATCGCGAAAGCGACATATCAATATTTATATTCACTAATTGAGCGCTCGCTCATCCGGCGTGCATAAAATATTTGAGCGTGAAAGCGACACTTGCCTTGAATAGTGAAGTGGTTGAGCCACTCCCGGTGAGTGCTCGGGCACTGTTCATATCCCGAATTTGAATAGTAGCCGCGAATTTGAATAGTAAATCTGAATTTGAATAGTGCTGTGAATAGTAACTCGAGAATTTTAAAATTCAAATTTTGAGTTTCGAGTTCTCGTCAGAAGGTAAGTAGGTACCCCCCGTCGCTTTGGTAATATATATATATATATATATATATATATATATATATATATATATATATATATATATATATATATATCCGCAGGAAACGTGCATGTACTTGAACAACTTGGACAATTGGATTGGATTGGATGAAGTCATCCATATCGTTTGTAGGTATCAGAAAGAGATGTACCACAGAGGATGCCCCGCAGTGCTGAATAATCCTGTCCATTTTAGAGTACATGAACGGAGAAAGAATATACACATTCCTCCGGCAGAAACTCATAATCACTAAACATTCCTCCAGCGAGTCCTGGAGGTGCTATCATATTCCCCACCCGCTCTGATCACCTTGCACGGTGTCCGGGTTCTCACAGAAAAGATTCCTAGCTCTAAGTTCATTGCACTAAAGGAACATGCCAAGTCCAAGACGCAGATTTTTCACTGTGATGCTCTCTATACAAAAGGGTTTCCAGTTGATACAGTGCCCACAGGTATATTCCTAGATCGACAAAACCAATATCAGCAGATAGCCTGAATAACGATACCTGGTTTATACTAAAGCATGCAGCAGAGGGGAGCAACTTACCGCAACGAAGAGTTCGGGCCCTGCTCGAGAAGGCACGGTAGTCCACCTGAATATGCACAGGCTGTTCCAGTCATGTCCGGTGGTTTTGATGTGAAGTTGTGAACGGTAGAAATATAATCATTGATAGATCCAGGAGAGCATACCATGTGACGCTGATGGAACATAAGCACAAGAACTGCTGGGGAACCATCTTTCAGGTAAACCATCAAGGAAAGCTGGCAGATCTGGACTAGGCAAGGCCTCTTGCAATGAACTTACGTCCATGAACTGCAAAAGATTGGAGCATGTCAGAAAGTTGATAGCAAGTATAGTCCAGGATGTTGGTGGCAAGTTGACCATGCTGGCCATCACTTGATACAGACTGCAGGTCGGGAGTCGGGAATAGGACTGAATTTTAAGGTTAGGTAATGATTTGTTCTACAGCACCGAATAGACTATCAGCCATAATTGAAACAGCATCGCAGATTACTTGGTTGACTGGAATACAGTCGACTCCTACAAGTACATGATTATAATTATTATCTAATCTCGGTTACAGCCAAATCTGCTTATGTACTCTGTAGTAGTGTAGTACTCAGACATGGGTAAATGGCTAGTCCAAGTAAAATAGAACTCTGAAAATTGACCGGACTTCATGAGCCACCATCAATTGAGATATTGTATGATTCAATCATGAACTTTCTAAATTTATATGCTATCAGACCTCTGACAATATGATGCTTTTGCTGATGTCACATGACTATGACATCCTTGATGTTGAAAACATATATCAACAGTGTTCTAGACTGTTATGGATTTGCAGATTCTATCAGGCATAGCACTTATAGCTTTGCACAGCAGCGGAATGCTTTAGGCTATATTAATGATGCATTATACAGTTTGCAAGATTCTACTGGTTACAGGAGCCATCTAGAGGAACCCATTTGCGGAAGGTTATCAATCAAAGAAAAACTTTATCAATGGAAGGAAGAAATGGCATTAGGATACCAGATCAGGAGTCCCCAACTGAGTGTCAAATGGAAGATCAAATGGATTTAATGGCATCTGCTTAGTAGAGGGTCCACCCTGTAAACAAGAGTAATGTATAAACCCTAAATAAATCTTGATAGAAACTGTATACCAAAAGCTAAATGGCATAGGAACTACAGAAGCCATATCACTGAATGGAAGATACCAGAGATGGCTCTGCGGAAGCAGCAATCAATGTATTAGGTGACAATTCACCCATGAATACTATATGGGAATCATCATCACAAGATTCCTACATGGAAGGAAATATCCTTAGTACTGGATTATTCATACCATACAAAAACGGAAGAGGAAAAAGGTATACCTTTGAAACTACAGAGCACATAAATGGATTGCTGGTTGAAAGGGAAATGCTTACTACATTGCCGTGGTCTTCAATTCGCGGCTTAGCAAAAACGACCTCATTAGCATCATCAAATGAATGCCAAAGCTGCAAATAAATAACAACCACAGTAAGAGTTAGAAGCAAAAATAACCTAACAAAATTTCAACAGCCAAAAAGTAACTCCCTTATTCATGTTTACCCACCTGAGAACTATTTCTGTCTATTGGTCTTTTAGGCTCTTGCAATCTAGAAGTCATTAATGATAGGTCTCCCTTGACAGTGTACTGGGTGCTGGAGGCATCGAAAGTACTCCAAGGCTGGAGAGGAACGAGGAAGAGAAAGTTAACAATTGAAACAAAGGTATGAAGCACAAGACAGTTTATCGCAGAACTTGATAAATGATAGTGTCACTAGCCTATTCAGAAAAGCAAATGATTTCAAATATTCAAAAAAGTGTGCCATATTTTACAAGGAGCAAACTTCATTTTATTGTGAACAAATGTTGACTCAAAATAGATAATTTTCCTTACCTGAGAACTGCCTGTATCAAGAGATGTAGCAGTAGACTGATTCTGATTGGTAACTGAAGTATCATCCTTAGAGCTCTGAAACCATGTTAGCTCATCATTTGATTCAAATGAAAACAAATCACGATTCTCAGCCTGTTTATCAATGCTTGTGGCAGCAACATAAGAAAGCCCAGTGAGTGCAGGTTGCTTTTGTTCTGGAGATGTATCAAATGTAGCCCACCCAGCATTGTCCATTGACGAAGCTGCTGGTATCACTTTATCAGCAGATGGAGTTTCAGTAAGCATGTTTGAAAATAGATCAACAGATTGATCCATGGTAGTTACATTATGTTCCTGAGTAGCTTCGAAATCTTGATTTGGAGCACTAATATCATCAGAGAAGACTATGAAACTTGGAGCAGCGGAATTTGTGGATTTTTCAGTTCTTTGAACATTATCATCCTCAAAAATAAAATCAAATAAGCTTGACTTGCCTGATTTAAGAGAGACAGAATCTATGTTTCCTGCTGATACAGTTCTCTGCAAAAGAGACTAGAATATTTATTTAATGCGATAGAAATGAGAGTTGATGGTTTTGAAAAAAAGATATTTCTACCCACCTGTAAACTAGTGAGTCCACAAGAACTCTGTACATTTGATTGATCTTGTAGCACAGGGGGACTGAAACATACATTATCAGGAAAATTAGGTGATTGTGGTGCAGATTTAACTGTATCACCCGTGCTTGACCCTGAGCAGTTAGAAGTCCTCGATCCACAACTCTCACCAGTAAATCCATCCTGAGACATTCTCTCACGCAAGCTATGTGAACTGTAAGAATATCCAGAAATCTTCCCCTCACGCCCCCTATCTGAACCAGGCTTCCTACTTAGAAATGCAGATTGCTTGCCATTGTGCCTCTCTTCATACTGGCAATCATAAGGTGGGCTCTGTGAAAATGAATGGTAGGAACTTGGCCTTCTATGCTCTTGTTCATGGGCCTTTTGGTTCTGCAAAGATGTAATATAATTTACTTCAGAAAGATGCATTGCTGCAAGATATGCTAGGATAGGTACATTACAAGAAGGCTTTACTTAATGAATAAAACATAAGTGAACTCTAATCACAAGTACACCTCCTTAAGTATTCAGTGACATCTACAGATACAGCAGCAGGCTTGCTGAAGCCACTCAACCGACGAAGGACAATTTTCAGGCAGGATAACAACTAGAATTCGAGGACCGCACGTAGTGCGGTTGGCAACGACGCCAGGTGCGCGTCCACACCCGCCTGCGTTCGAGTCTCAGCTCACACAGGTGCTCACCGGGGCTTTGTTCCCATTTTCAACAGTCTCCACTTGGACTGGTTGAGACTGGTTCAAGCGTGTGCCTCTCCCGCGTGATGCTACAATCGGATCGTTCCGTCGCCTACGAAATCAGAGGATTTCGGTGATCTCAATAAGGACGCGGTCTTCAGATCTGAGTGTAGTTGTAGGTTTGTTTTTACACGGGTGGTATGAGTTGTGTGCGTGTGTGTTGTGTGGACGTGCGTGTGTACGAACAGATGCTACAGCTGTACCAAGATGAGAGGCAATAAAAAAAACAACTAGAATTCTAAGATTCATCCAAATTTACCTGTTTATCTCTTGGAGGCCTTTCAGAAAATCTACCACCAGCATACCTTCTCTCCACATAGACAGCTTTTATGAATTCCCTAAGACTGCCAATGTTGCTGCAACAACAGGTTATAGTCAGAGCATGTGCTTGACAAGTAAAAGACACACACATAAAAGTGGTTGGATTACTCATTACCTGCTATCAGGTAGCCTCATTTTCTGGGTATCAAAGTCCTTCAGGAATGATTCCTTGGCACGCTGTATCAATCAGCTGAAGTGTTACCACATGAACCAAAAGGGCATCCCCTAGCCTCAAAAAACAACAAACTCAGTGGATGTCTTCACCTGGTTCCCACCCTTCTGGAGAGCCTCGACCTCTTGCGTGCTGAACGTTGACATAGAGACGGATTTCACACGGTGCGTGAACTCTCGGCTACAAGTGCATCGATCAGTGTGTTAGGATAATAGTACTAGAAGAGATCAAAACATCAGCATGTGCAAATCCGACTAGTTAAGTCATCTTCTGCAGAACTTTGTTCCCTTATCTAAAAAAACTTGAATTCGAAAGTTTTGACACAGCGACATCTATTCGCATTACGGTGGCAAAAGAATGCATTAAACCTTCAACTCCACAAGCTTTGGCACTGAACTGAAACCATCGAGTACCGCCGACTAGAATGTATCGCTGTTTGGATAAACGCGCATGGCGCATTGCATATCCCATTCCAGCAAACGTGACAGAATAACAAGAGAGCAATGCTGATAACAACATACGTGCACGGAATCCAGTAGCAGGCGCGGAAAAAAATGGCAAGGCAGCACTCACTGGATGCCGCTGCAGGAGACGCAGACGAAGGTCCAGAAGCTGGTGCACACGTACTGCGGCCCCTGGATCAGAAGTCACAGACGCACAAGCACAGGCCGGCAAAGTGAGCAAACATTGAGCACCGCCAGCGTATCAGAAGCTGCGGGCCACATCGAACAGTGCGGAAAAGGAGCACTTACGAGCCCGTTGCAGTTGACGCATCTGCGGTTGGGCGGCAGCTTGAGGAGCCCCCGCACGATCCGCTCGTTCCTCTCCTCCTCCTTCCTCGACGCGGCCGCCATCGCTCACTATCAGAGCGGCCACTCCACCGCCCCCCCCCCCCCCCCCCCCCCTCTCCCGGAATCGAGCGCGGGGCACCGCCGGCGAGCTCCGAGCGATTTCCGCGAACGAAGAGTGGACGCCGGAATCGGAGGGAGCAGGGCGCTCCCGTGAAATTGGTGCGGTTCTTTTGTAGCGGGAGGAGAGCAGAGGGCAGCAGAAGCGAGGCGTGGGCGTGGCGGAATGGTGGGAGAGAGTGGACTGGCGACTGGCGTCGTGCCTGTCCGTCTGCGGGCTCGGCGTTGGTTTGCGCTTGGTTTCTTCCGTTTCGAACAGGGCTACCGCTGTCGCTGTGCGAGTGTGCGTGAGGGGGATTTGGGGATGGCCGGACGCCCGGACGCCCGGACCGGACATAGGAGGAGACCGGGTGACCTGTACTGTACGTTGGTAGCTGCAACGGCTTAATTTTTTAAACAAGGTTTTTACGCCCCTAAACCAAACTGCCCGTGATGTTTGTTGTACATACAAGGCCAAGCATACCCTTTTCTCAATTCTTTCAGCACTGTTCGGCTGGCGTTGATATGATTGTATACGATCGTGAATTATTACTGCTGACTGGTTTGGTATGAGAGAAAAATACTGTTCTGATTGAAAATTTACGATAGTTTACGACCAAACGAATAGGGCGTTTACTAGAAAAGAAAAAAAAATCCGCATCAATACTACTATGGGCACGTTTAGATCCAAAAAATTTTGGGTTTTGGCTACTGTAGCACTTTCGTTTGTATTTGGTAATTAGTGTCTAATTATGGACTAATTAGATTCAAAAGTTTCGTCTCGCGATTTCTCATCCAACTGTGCAATTAGTTTTTTTTCGTTTACATTTAATACTCCATGCATGTGCCGCAAGATTTGATGTGACGGGTACTGCGCAAAATTTTTTGGAAACTAAACGGTGCCTATGTATGGATCTGGGATGACCAATAATGGAACTGGACCGGACACAAGGAGCTTGTGAACATCATGGAAAACAGCAATGACAACGCCACCAGATTCCCGTCCCATCCGGGGATCTTGCTTCCCGCCTTCGCCTCAAACTACGGCCAAACGCGGCAAACCTGTCTCATTTTCGGTTCTTCCTTCCACCGTTCGCATTCACAGCAAACTGTCCAGCAGGCTGTGACCGAAACGTAGAATTTCTCCTTGTGCTCATCTCTCCGAGCGCCCAAGCGACACAGGCAGCCTAGAAAATATAATCTGCTGATCCGGCCAAAAGGCCGGCTCCCCCGGAACGCGTGAGACTGGCAAGAGGCGGATTTGTGGCCTGTTCGTTTGGCTGTGGCTTGTCGTGAACGATCGTAAATTTTTAGCCGGAACAATATTTTTCTCTCACACAAACTAGCTAATAATACTTTTTACCAACCAGCAACGATACGAACCAGCCAACCGAACAGGCTGAACTTAACAGCTAGGCCAAAATGCGGCAGCTGCTGGATCCCTTGTTAGGTGGGGCGGAGGGCGTGGGCGCGGGGCGCTGTTGGGTTTGAACTGGCATGGCACCACAGATACGATTATTTCGCAACCACCAGTGTCATCCGGATTACCGGAAGGTGCAACCACACGCATGCATGATCCAAATCCGTGGACCCAAAGGGCATGCCATGGTCCTCTTCCTCTCCTCGCTCGCTGGTACTACTAGCTAGATCGAATCTCAGCTGAGCTGGTATCAAACCTACTACCATCGGACATTGGGCATGGAGTTAGGCCCTCAGATTCATGCTCTTGCTCTCGTCCTTTTTATTTTCGATAATACTCTGCCCGAGCATCCGACGCTTGGAAATACCATACGGACTCCAGGCTATCCCACAGGCAACAACAACCACTCATTTCTAATTAATTCTTATCCACTCATTCTTAGCCTTCACCAACACCGTGCTCCTGCCCTACCTCTTTCTTCAAACTCGCATCCACATGCTCCACTCTGGCCCACCGCGCCACACCCCATCGCTGGCCATGCCCGCGCCCTATTCCCTGCCACGCCCACTCCACCTCGCGCCATCGCAGTCATGGCGTCACCGGGCCACCACCAACCCGGTGCCACCAGTAAGAGGTCGTTGTTGTCCGGGACATCGTCTACCGCGGTCAGCCGAAGACACCATGGTAGGAAAGAAAGTCCTGTAGCGAAGGTGTATGCTGGGTCGTTGTTCTTGACGTCCCCCCTAACCCGAGCTTGTGTTGGCTACCACAGTCCCCATTAGGTAGGCCGTGGCCACACGGACGAACGTTGTGTTTTAAATGTTTCAGTCTTTTATTTCAAGTGTTTCATCTGGGTGTTGCAAAAGTAAATATCGGATGTTGCATATGCTGCGATAACAAAATACTCATGTTGCAAGCTTATGTTTCAAGTGTTTCAGGTTGTTCAGACGTGCGTTGCAAATGTTTCATCTGGATGTTTTAAAAATAGATCTTGGTGTTGCACATGTTGCAATGGGCTACACACGTATGTTTCAGACGTATGGTTCAAATGTTTCATTTGTCGTCAAATATATATTGCAAATGTTTTATTTGGATATTACAAAAGTAGATTTAGTGTTACACATATTGCAATGGCGCCGTTGGCTGGCCACCACCTTCTCCTTGTCTGCGAACTCCCTGATCAACGCCACGGCGCGTCCTGTCGTGGTCACCGGCAGCTTTGACGCCCAGTCGAGGGAGATTAGGGCTGGATATCGAGCCAGCTCGGCTCGGCTCGGTCCAGCTCGTGCTGGCTCATTAGGCTAACGAGCCAGCTCAGCTCAGCTCGTTAATATTACAAGCTAGAGGCGTAGCTCAGCTCGGCTCGTTAGCGAGCTCGAGCTGGCTTGTTTAACTCGCGAGCTACTAAAAAAATATGACACACATGTTTATAATATTTATGCTACATTAAGTTTAGAATGTCACGTCTACTATTATGCAACCATACATGATTAATACACATCAGGTTCATCAAAAGTATCAACTATGCAACATAGTTGGTCCATCCATGATCCATGCAGTTCCAGCATACTTACTAGTTGCTTGCCACCACAGACTTAGGAAAAGTCCATAAATTCAATATTAGCATCATCATCTTCTCCCTGGAAAATAATCCATAAATCAACATTTAAGTACCACGACAATTATAAAATCAAAATCCATATGAAACAGCTGAAAATAAGGATTACATACCAATAGAATATGTTGACATTTCTAGTTCAGTATCATTATCTTTTGGATTCATGGTCGTGGACTGATAGGCCTTAGCTCGTGAGCAGTCCGCGAGCTGGCCCGAGCTGGATCATTAAAACAGTGAGCTAGACTTCCAGCTCAGCTCGTGAAAAAGTTAAAACGAGCCGAGCCGAGCCGACCACGAGTCGAGTAAGTTGACGAGCCGCGAGTATTTTGTGCAGCCCTAACGGAGATGCAGCACGAGTGCGAGAAGCGGCGAGAGTGCACGCAAGGAAGCGGAGAGAGCATGGGCGTCGTAGAGCAGCGGGCACGGACCCCGTTCGCTTGTCTTAAAAATAGTTTGTTCGGCTTCTTTTTTCAGCCGAAACAGTATTTTTCTCTCACAACAATTCAGCCGGAACAGTGTTTTTCAGCCAGTTTCAGCCAAGTTTCAGCCCAGCGAACGGGGCCATTTTGTAAGAGGAGGGTCCATAATTGGTGTTTGGTTTTGGGCCATCCCAGAAAATTCAAGCCCAAAATGGACTATCCGGCCTGGCCTTCGTTCGGCCCTTTCAGGCTGTAAATGGGCTCAGGCTCACCTCTTCTTTGCACAGAGGAAACGAAGGGTCCAGAACGATTACCGACCACGGTCGCAAGCAGCACAATGCATCGGCAGCAGAGCCACGGTAGCACGCGTCGGCCTCCGGTGCGAAGCGGCGCGCCGGTCACGTACGTGTTACGTGTCACTGGTTCCTGTCTGCCTACATGAACCCCACGTGTCCGTCCTTGCGGTGGTACGTGTCCCGCTCTCATTTCTCAGGACAGGGTATTTATCTACACGGCGCTTGCTCACTAGTGTGCTGCGACGCTTCAAACCCAGTAACACGATCTAGTAGCTCAGAGACCAGGCGAAACAAAACAAACACTACTGCGTTTCGAGAGAAGCCGAGACTAGAGAGAGAGGCTACACCGAGTCACCGACCCACCGCCATGGCATCGAGGCAGAACACGCGTGAGGCGCGCGCCGAGGCCGACGCGCGGCGCGCCGTGGAGGAGCTGGCGCGGGCGCGGGACGAGCACCTCGAGAAGGCGGAGTTGAACGCCCGCTCGGCCGCGGACGAGATCGCGCGCTCCCGCGCCGACCGCGGTGGCACCGGCGCCGGCGCCGGTGCCGGCATCCTGGAGAGCGTGCAGGAGGGCGCCAGGTCCTTAGCCAGCTCCGTGGGCCGCACCTTCGGCGGCGCCAAGGACGCGGCGGTGGAGAAGACGTCGCAGACGTCGCAGGCCATGGGCGAGAAGCTCGGCGAGTACAAGGACTACACCGCCGAGAAGGCCCGGGAGACCAAGGACAGCGTCGCGCAGAAGACGAGCGAGACCGCGGAGGCGACCAAGAACAAGCTCGGGGAGTACAAGGACGCGGCGGCCGGGAAGGCGCGGGAGGCCGTGGACACCACCGCCGAGAAGGCGAGGCAGGCCAAGGACGCTACCAAGCAGAAGGCCCAGGAGACGATGGGCGCCACCGCCGACAAGGCGAGGGAGGCCAAGGACGTGACCAGGCAGAAGGCGAGCGAGTACACGGAAGCTAGCAGGGAGGCCGCGCAGGAGGCCAGGGACAGGACCTGGGCCACAGCGCAGACCGCCGCCGACAAGGCAAGGGAGACGGCCAGCACTCAGGACACCGATAAGGGCGTCCGCAACGGACGAAGCAAATCGCCGGCTGCTGTGCTTGCTAGAAATAATAAAGAAAGGAAGGAACTTAGACAGGGACAACAGGTCAGAGACTCAGAAAATATTGAAAACCGTGCGAGCTAGGCGATTGTTTCATCGCTAGCGATGTGATTTTTCACATCCTCTCTCCTCTCGATTGGTTGAGCAGGTGCTCCTAGCTAGCACTGTGTCAGCCATTGGGGACGCCCTAAGTATGATGTCCTGCCGTATAGTAACAGTTAAATCTAGTGATCGAATGATTGTCAATCGTGTGATTTAAATGCACGCAGGGGGCAGGGACAAGGTCTGCTGGGGGCGCTGGGGAACGTGACGGGCGCGATCAAGGAGAAGCTGACGCTGGGGCAAGGCCAGCAGCAGCAGCACGTCGACGTCCGCCTGGGCGGCGAGGACGAGCGCGCGGCGAAGGAGCGCGCAGCGGAGAAGGCGGCGTCGGTGTACTTCGAGGAGAAGGACCGGCTGATGCGGCAGCGCGCGGAGGAGCGGGTGGACCAGTGCGTGGAGGGGTGCGCCGGCTCGTCCTGCGTGCACCGCCAGGGGAAGATGTGATGGCGTGGCGCACGCCCCCGCCGCTATGTGCCGCGCCTTCCTGTGCCGTCCCTGCATGCGCGTTGGGCGATACAAATAACTGTTACACTAGTAGCCTTCCGTGATGTTTAGTTCTGTGCCCTTATGGCTATATGTTTATTTTCGCTCCTTCTGTACATTACCGAGCACTTTGGTACTCCTAGTCCTAAGACTCCGTTTGGATGGGAACAGCCCTGCTTTTGCACTGTAGCAGTGACTCGTTTTTCTCTTACCTCTATAAATACTTACCACTTAAATAAAACTACTAGAAAGTCTAGAACAGTGAAATGCACTACGTCCATAAAGTTGTCTGTGGCTGTTATACATAGGTTTCAAAAGTAAAGTTGTCCGTGGGTGTTGCATGGTTTTCAAAAGTTTCAAAATGGTATTTATTTTTTTTGGATCCTAAGGTTAAAGGTTAGTTCAGGCCTTATCCAAGGTCCAAAAGGCTGCTTATTCGATCCAGTTTTAAAATGGTGTTTTTTTATCCAAGGTTCCAAACGGGTGCATATTCGATCCAGTTTTAAAATGGTGTTTTTAGGTCCAAGTTCAAACGGGCGCTTACCCGACCCACTCTTATCCAGGTCCAAACGGGATTTTATTTGACCCAGCTTCAAAATGGTGTTTTTAGGTCCCGGTCCAAACGGACGCTTATCCGATCCAGTTTCAAAATGGTATTTTTAGGTCTCTAAGTTAGTTCGGATCTCATTCAGGTTCGTTCTCAGAGATAGGATGTGAAAATGCTTTTGTGCAACATATTGAGGAAAATCCTTCTCATATATATTTGTTCTTTGTATTATCGAGACCTCAGGTGTACATTCTGGAGGTATCATATTTTTTAGGAAAGACTTAGGCATTGAGAATCTGACAGCAAAACTATCCTTTGTACTCTATGCTATGTATACTCATAATCTTTGCATGAGACTGAGGTTTTAGGAGGAGGAAAAAAAAGTTACACTAGTAGATAATACAAATTGTTCAATGGTGAGAATATGGACACAACCTTTCAGTTAGATGACTCTTTTGATGACACCAATAGGCGCTTTGTGCGGAGAATCCAAGAATCTGAGGTCAGAGAGGCGTTGAAAAGGATGAAAGGAGGTAAGACGATGGGACCGGATGGTATCCCAATCGAGGTGTGGAGATGCCTCGGGAACATAGCTAGTAGTATGGTTAACCAAGCTGTTCAACCATATTTTTCGATCGAACAAGATGCCTGATGAGTGGAGGAGAAGTATATTGGTACCGATCTACAAGAATAAAGGGAATATTCAAAGTTGTACAAATTACCGGGGAATTAAGTTGATGAGCCATAATATGAAGCTATGGGAGAGAGTTATCGAGCATCGCTTGAGAGCAATAACGCGGGTCTCTATGAACCAATTTAGTTTCATGCCCGAAAGGTCAACTATGGAAGCCATTTTCTTAATAAGATAAGTTATGGAGCGGTATAGGGAGAAGAAGAAAGACCTACACATGATTTTTATTGACTTGGAGAAGGCTTATGATAAAATACCAAGGAATGTTATGTGGTGGGCTTTGGACAAACATAAAGTCCCAACAAAGTACGTTGGGCTCATTAAGGACATGTACAGCAATGTTGTGACTAGAGTTCGAACAAGTGATGGAGACACGGATGACGTTCCGATTAGGATAGGACTACATCAAGGGTCAGCTTTGAGCCCTTATTTGTTTGCTTTAGTGATAGATGAGGTCACAAGGGACATACAAGGGGACATCCCTTGGTGTATGCTTTTTGCGGACGATGTAGTGCTAGTTGATGAAAGCCGGACATAAGTGAATCAGAAACTGGAGTTATGGCGGGAGACTTTGGAGTCCAAAGGTTTTAGACTTAGTAGAACTAAAACTGAGTATATGAGATGTGACTTCGGCACTACTACTCGGGAGGAGAAAGATGTTAGTTTGGAAGGTCAAGTAGTGCCTAGGAATGATACCTTTTGATATTTAGGATCAATGCTACAGAGGGACGGGGATATTGATGAAGATGTTAGCCATAGAATCAAAGCAGGGTGGATGAAGTGGCGGCAAGCGTCTGGTGTCCTATGTGACAAAAGGGTACCACAGAAGCTAAAAGGCAAGTTTTATAGGACGACGATTAGACCTGCTATGTTGTATGGTGCAAAATATTAGACTACGAAAAGACGACATATTCAACAGCTAAGTGTCGTGGAAATGCGTATGTTGCGTTGGATTTGAGGTCATACAAGAAGGGATCGAGTTCGGAACGATGATATACGTGAGAGATTAGGGGTAGCGCCAATTGAAGAAAAGCTTATCCAACACCGGTTGAGATGGTTTGGACATGTGCAACGGAGACCTCCAGATGCACCGGTGCGTAGTGGAATCCTAAGTCAGGATAGTAACGTGAAGAGAGGCAGAGGAAGACCGAAGTTGACTTGGGTAGAGGCAATAAAAGGAGACTTGAAAGGATGGAATATACCCAAAGACTTAGTCTTAGATAGGAGTGCTTGGAAGACAGCTATTCACGTGCCTGAACCTTGATTGTTTCTGTTGGGTTTCAACTCTAGCCTACCCCAACTTGTTTGGGACTTAAAGGCTTTGTTGTTGTTGTTGTTGTAGTAGTAGATAATACAAATATACACTCAGATATTTGTGAAAAAAGACAACCTTACTACCATCCTAGGAGATGATTCAAATTGAATTGAATGAATATATTACGAGCCTATCATTTGAATCATTTGAATTGTTAACTTGCATGCCTCAATTTTTTTTTCTATATGTGGTTTTTAGTTCTATAGGAGTGCTTAGCTCTCTTTGTATGTATCTTGGACTTGGAATTGGAAAATTGAAGACTGAAGTCTACCTAATGCAGGGAAGGCAAGATCGAGGAGTAATAAAGCACTAGGGCACATGCTTATTGAAAGATACAACCACGCCACTGCTCTCTGTCAGGCTATGAGGAAGCGGTGGGTTATACAATCAGAAAAGGATCTCCAACATTCTGGGCCACACTGCGGGTAGTGTTAGTAATAGTGTTCTACAAGCTGGAGAGAGTATGTCTCACTGCAGGCTTTGTTGAGTCTGTGAAACGGTTTATGGAGTTTGTGTTCCTGATGAGGCAACATATGGTGCTCCATCAGATGAGAAAGAAGAGCAATCTTGTTCAATGGCCTGCGCAGCTTTTTTTTTTTTTTTTTTTGCCATAGTCGACTTGTTGAAAAGCTTGGTGCAAGTACAACCTGATCGCTCCTAGATGACATCGATCATGCATCAAGCTATAAGTAGGAAGGCCAGCAGCTGCAAAGCTTTAAAATGAAGGTGGTTAGACTATCTCTAACGATAAGAAGGCAAACACGAGACCTATTTCATGACTTGAGTCACGTACAGAAAAAGGGTCACGAACCCAAAACCTTCCTTCTCCAACAGTGATGCCGCTTGCTCCTCCGTCTTTGTCTTCCCCATGGCCGGCCACCAAGTTGCGAGCTCCGGCGCAAGATCCGGCGAGGTGCGCAGCCCCTTCGCGCGGATGAGCCCCTCCACTGAAGAACAGCGATGCTGCAAATAAAGAACAGAAAAGAATGCACGAACCGAAGACAGAGAACGGCGGACACAAAATCAACCAAAAATAGGTCAAATCACAATGATTCGTTCCCAAACTTTGCACAGGCCATCACAAGGAAGTTGTCGAGCTACTCCTACAAGATCATGGCTCAAACCAACCTCAATCTCTGGGAAAAACAGATCATGGCCAAGAACACGAAAAAGTCCCCAAAAACAAAATTCAAAATTCAAGCCGAATTCGTGAGGGATTTGGAGGGGGGATCATATCAAAGATGCTCCCTAAGGTCCTAGCAACATTTCCCCTCAACCAATTCCACGAGATTCGGGCTCAAACACGAAGAACAAAAAATCCCCCAAAAAGGGCTCCGAAAATAGGAAAAAGAAAAACGCACGGGAATCAAAGATTTAGCACGAAATTAGACAACAGGCACAGCTAAATCACGAACGCATCATCTTTACAAGGCTCTCTCACCTGGCCCATACCCACTCCCTGTATAAATGAGTAGCCAGCAGACCCCGCCCAAGGCAGCAAGCAAAGCACAGCAGCAGCACTCCAGCCTCTCTTGTCCTAACCAAAGGCTAGCTCGAGACTGCACTGCACACCGACAGCAGCAGCAACGCGACGAGCCAAGGTGAGAGTAGACCAGAGTAGAGTGGTCGATTGAGATGAAGAGCCAGAGGCAGAGCAGCGGGGGCAGTTTCGGCCGCGTGCGCCGCGGGGAGGCGAACACGCACACGCACAGCAGCGGCGGCGGCGGCGGCGGGGGATGCAAGCTGGAGAGGAAGGACGTGGAGAAGAACCGTAGGCCGCACATGAAGAGCTCCCTCCGCTGCGCGGTCACGCCGGACTCCCGCTCCTGCCTTGCCTCCTTCACGCCGTCGCGCCGCTGAGATATGGGTCGAGGAGAGAGGACGCTTTTTTGCGTTTCCTTTGGCCCGGTTGCCAAAATGTGTCGCGCGGATGGGTCAGCTGTTGGAGCGGGTAATTGATAGGCAAAGTACTGTGTGAGACTTATTTTTAGGTTTGGGTACCGCCGTTGGAGTCAGTCTTAGCAAAGCGGAAAAAATGTTGCCGATGAACTTGCACATATTTTCATTATATTGTGTTCACTACCAAAATGGAATTTTCCTAGTGTTTTTAATTAGTAATAAAACACTATCACTAGTCATGCACATGGAAATCCTCACTATGAGACATTTAGTAGGGAAAGTTTATACTAAAAATTAAATACTAAAACACTAGAAGAAGCCTACCTCACTGGGTGAAGTCCAAGATTCTAGGTTGTGGATGTTTTGCCCCAATTGCACGTTATGGTTCAGTCCGAACTCAACATGCTCTATATATATTATATAAATTGTTGCTCGTAGGCCGTAGCGAGCGAGCACAGAGCACAAGGGACACCAAATGGTCTAGTCTGGATCGAGGCCAGGGAAAAGGATTGGGCAGTCCCGAGCGCCGCCAGCGATGACGACGGCGCTCAGTCCACGGCGGTGGCTAGAGGATGAGTTTGAGTGGGTCGTCGGGGCAGCAGGCGCCTGTCCCGTCGTAGTCCGGGAGGTCGCTGGGGACATCATGGAGTGAGGTGTGAGGTTGTTGCGTGCACATGCGGGGCGGCGGCAGCAGTAGGGTCAGGGCGGACGAGGACCAGAAGCATCGGCTGCCTGCCTAATCAATCGTACGTCTTCTCCGATTGCTTCTTGCTCGCCTGGTTCGTTCTCAAACCGAGCGGGGCAGGTGGGGAAGAGTGGACGGGTACCGACGAAGGGGTATGACAGATGGGCCTCACCGCCAGTGTGTTTTTTGCTACCAGGTTGAGCGGCACGTAGGCAAAACAGATTGCTAAAACCATTCCAGGGGGTTAATTAAACGGTTCAAGAAGCTTTAATGTGCTCGTTAGATGGTTTTAAAGTTTAGAGGTGGAGTAGCCAAAGTGCCAAAAGTGATGGAGTTATGTAGACTTTTTTCAAACTAATTATATGCCTTCTGCATTCTTAGCAATTTCAGGCAATCTATGAATCTAATTTGCAACGAGCAATTTAAGTAAAGCCAAGACCATAAGATATGATGTTGTAGAACCGCCCGAAATAACACACTTTCGGAGGCGCTCGTCTTTCTCTAAACACTAAGCAGCCCAAAAGTTTGCTATATCGGACAGTTCTGTCGAGCCCACCCCAAGGGAGAACTCGAAACAATCCACGTTTTACATCCAGAATCCAATAGTGAGTACGATCTTACAATACTTAGTCCATTCATACAACAAGAGTTTTTAGAAATTATTTATTACAATACCAGAGTTCAGAGTGCGATAATTAAACAACAGAATGAAAATAAGCATCTAGTGAAAACGATAAAAGGATCCGTCTGTGCCCACCAGAAGAATCCTCCACACAAGAGCTACTCCTCAAGCTGCACCTGCAACAGGGGTAAAATAAACCCTGAGTACACAATGTACTCGCAAGACTTACCCGACTAGTGGAAATAGTTTCTCGACTCTCAAGGAGTATGATAGACAATATGGGTTTATTGTTTTCTTTTTGTTTGCGAAAAACATTACTAATAGTTCATCCTTACAGTCAAGTTTTATTAGCAGTCATAATTACTTCATTAGCTAACCATTCTAGGTAAGCACCTATTCTACTTTTAAGAAAGAGTTGAGCAATCAGAACCATTTTACCATCTTTCATCTTTCAGTTCTTACTACGGTGTTAGACCATAGCCAAGTTGTACTGTCTCATGAAAACGGCGATTCATGAACCAATGTATCCTAGCTAGATACCCCAAAACACACGCCCCGTTTGTACCCCAGGCACAAACAAGACCAACCCATTCCACTCCTGTCGAGAGGTCTAGGTCCCCGTCCAAACTTAGACTCCAAGCCCCCACACTTGAGACCCAGTCTCAGTATGATGTTTAGACCTCCACCTGTCCCCGTGTCCAAACAGTCAGTCCAGAAAGAGCCAGAACCCACAACAAGAGCATAACGAGCCTTCCCGCTTCCATAAGCAAGTATGTTCTCAAGATAATAAGTCTGTGACCTGACTATCATCCATAGCAACGAACGGTCCTTAATCAACATGAACAGGAAAAATAGTGTAACCAAGCTAAGCCCCCTTGGCCTCGGGACACAACCTGTTACACCCACCAATACACATACCATATCCCTGTCCGGTCTCTATTTTTTCTTTCATCATTTTATCATGAGAGTAAATATAATAATCACTTATTGTGAGTAATGACAGGTTACTCATGCTACCAAAAACCTAAGCAGAGCAGCTACTCGAACCTGCACTAGTAAGACTCTTAGGATAGATATATTTATGAAGGTGATTTCCATAAAATTTCTGTAATGTAATGCACATAACATATATAAACAGTGATTATAAAAAATAAGGGGTTATGCACCCAGGCTTGCCTTGGGTAGGCTCGGTGTCAGCTGAGTCAGTCAGTGGTGGCTCCGAGACCTCCTCCTGCACGAGAATCTCCACCTCGTACTCCTTGAACTCATGATCGTTGGTGGTCATGATCTCCGCCAATTCGTTCTCTACATGCATGCGATGATGATGCAACACTTATCATTTAAGCAATAGCAACTCCTAAACTAAGAATACGCATACTAAGCTACTAAGCTAACTATCATTTTCATCAAGCAAGGTGTTAGACTCAACTAACAAACACCTAGCTTTACAAATAAAGAATATATCTTTATTTCTATTAATGATTTAATGCATATTGAAACAAGAGCATTTAACTATCCTAATGTTTAGTCGATTCTAAAGCTACAAAAATTACAGTGAGCACATAATAATACCATGAAGCTACTATAAAATTTTCAGGACTAAATCTACCACCAATTTACCACAAGAATTCCTACAATAATTCTCCGAGCAATATTAAATATTTTCTAATGATTTAATAGCTCCTGGTATCAACATGTACATATATGAACTAAATACACTAATAGATAGAGCATAATTTTAGGAACCTAACAAAATTTGTTTCACAATTTTTGGACACTTACATGATTTTATATAATTTACCAAACATCAGCTCAAAAATTAAATTATAAAACTATTTCTAATTCCTTATGAAAGGAAAATGAAACCTCCCACGCGGCCCACGCGACGCGGCCCACACGACTCGGCCCACGCGAGGCCGGCCCACGGCGGAGAAGCCCCCCGCGCGCTGGCATTTTAGCAGAAAAGCCCCTATGCTTTCTGCTATTAACGTGACTACTATGCGCCCTATTCCTTTAGTCAACGATTATGCACGAAGGCCCCCAAAGAGACTCATCTTCGCATTGGGAAGGTCCTCGAAGCCCTCGCGCTCACCGACACGATGGTGGTCGGCACAGAGCCGCTACGTGTGGCCAACTAGGACCCACATAGACCTAGCTAGAGGGTTGATGCTCACCTATGGACCGACGTGCAACGCTGGGCACCGGTTAGAAGACCGGAGGCAAAGTGGGGTGACTTCTCCACGTCGGCGGGCACCTTGCGGTGGCGACAACAACATTTCGGTGAGCCACGGCGCTAAGGAAGCAGTAGAGGTAGAGGGTGAGCATCAACGACTCACCAAGGACCTGGTCAAGGTGATGCTTCGGCTAAAGACGCACTGAGCAAGGTTGGCCACGTATGCGCGATGAGCTTGGCGACGAGCCATGGCGGACATGACCGCGTCAGTAGTGTCAGGACAATGGTAGGGGTATGGCTCAGATGTGCATGGTGAGGAGCGGTTTGAGGCGAGTCTAGCGGTGCATCCAATTTGGCTCGAGGTGGTCTGATGGGAGCTGCCCTCGGTGATGGGTGGACTCTGCCTTATCGGCACAGTGGCCGAGAAAAGCTCCAAAATTGAAGCTCGACCGAGCACCATTCAGGGTAGGGTGGGGGCGGGTAGCTAGGCAACTGTGTGACTGAGCCAGCGACGTGATGAATTGGGCGATGGCGACTCCTCCTTGCTTGTTTTGAATGGTGCGGCTTAGTCCACCAAGGCAACAACGAAGAGAGAGGGGAGGAGGTAAGTCAGAGCTCAGCTCGTCCTTGCCTTGGTGGGACGCAAGAAGCGCGATTAGGACACCCACACGCAAGCGCTATGGACAAGGCATGCGCGCGTCCAACCGGCATGGCCCGCACGGCCGCAGTGTCTTAAATGACAAGGCAATGGCGGCTCGGCCATGTGCGCGCGGTAGTGGTGGCCTTGAACTGGGCCGGCAACGGCGTAGAGAGTACAACGGACATGTGTGGACACGACAACGATGCGACGACAATGGCAGCGTCGTGGCGTGAGGCTGGTCGGCCATGCGGTGAGGCAGTAGTGGTCGGACACGACGATGAGGTGATAGCCGCGCAGCGTGACCATGGTGGCACCAATGGCGGCAGCACGAGGCAGGGCAGCAGGGTGCGGGGCCAGCGGCTCACTGTGGCTGACCTCGGCCAAGCCCAGGCGGTCTGACTGACCCAGCGTGGCGGCACGGGGTGACCGCGTGGGACGCAGTCATGTGCACGGTGTGGGGTGGCCGCGCGGTGAGCGCGCGCACGTCGCCAACCATTCCGAGACTGTGACGTGCATGAATTTTAAAGCGCCTAAAACGACTAAACGGTTGCTCCAGGAGCCAAACTATCTTCATCATGCTCAAGATGGCATGTGAGACTACCAAATTGAGCTATAATACTACACTACCCCTTAACTCAATCTCTTAAAATAATTTGCTAAACATAGCAATGTCTAGTTGTTGACAAACTTGAAAATTTTCTAAGTTTTTGAGTTGAACTTGATTTCAATTTGCAATTTCTAGGCTAGTAGAAATATTAGCTAGTAATATCATTTTTCGACAGCAAGTATTTCACTGACATCTACAATGTTTGTACTTCAAAATTTATTTAAATATCACACACATATCCTATAGTATTTTTGCTTAATAAAAATTGGTTTTCAACCCTACTTGATATATTGAGCTACTGAATCAACTTTCATTTAGCATTTTTATTGATCATTTTAAGTTACAAGAAATTGATCTACACACTTTATCACATGCATTAACACATAAATATGATGCTCATGACTTATTTTAGTAAATAATTTAATGTATAACACCGAGGGTGTTACATATGAATACCCACCAGGCTTTTGCTTTGGGACCATACAAATAACTGATGCAGCAATTAGGGCCTATTTGGCTGGAGGCCTGAGGTGACTTGCCTGACAAAAAGTGCTGCCTAAAAATTGCCTGATAATTGATGAGATATATGCTTGGTGAGACAAGGTCAGAGAAAGTCTGTTTGGTTGGAAGCATGTGTCTGAGAATGTTCATGTGAGATAAATTTTACTTTTTTATTGTCTGTACGTTATTAATGAGCGCTATTATTGTGTGTTCACTAGAATAAATGACTTAGATTATCTTTTATTTTTAAAAAATAATTCGAAATTAATATTTCTAATGGTTGTCTGTACTATATATTTAATTAGAGGAGAAAGAGATAAGTACTTCTATTGAGTTGACATGTTTATGTAATAAATTTCACATGGGAGAAGATAAAGGGTTCACCTGATGATTTGTTAAAGACAAAAATAGGAGCTAGGCAAAACAGTAAAGACAAAAAAAAATCCCGCCGTCAACTAATCACGGTATTAGGCCAGGCAACACTCACACCAAAGCCAGGCGCTCGGTTTCGTTCGACTGGGCAAGGGAGATGTTGTAAAAAACTGGGCAAGGGAGCACATGCCTGGTACAAGCAGGTACCCAGGAGGCCAGGACGGTAACCAAACACATCATAGGGAATATATGAGCAGAGTATAGAGTACAGAGTAGGCTAAATTGGTCCAGATATTGAACCAAACAAGCCCTTAGTGGCAGTCATAACAAAACCCTACAGAATAACATGTGCTCCTCTGTTCGCCGTCCGCAAAAGCTGATGTCGCTTCGATTCCTCAGCTCTTTCTTGCCTGGCGGCCGTGGCTCCTCTGCTTCGTCTCCGACACTGCTTCCCCTCCGCACCAACTGCTCCGTCTCTGACGTTGGGCTGCACGCTCCGCTTCCGCTTGTCATTGGTCCGCCTCACCAGCAGCATTGCGTGCTCAGGGGTCTGCTCGATGCTGGGCCGCCTCCACTCGCACTGATCCGCCGGATCCACCTCGACGCAGGCCCATAGAGGAAGTCGAGAAGGCCGACAGTGCCCAGCAAAGGAAAGCGCAGGGGACAGGCTCCGCCCCTGAATAGCGCCGTGCTCGGAGGAGAAGAGGCGCTTGCCTCCAGTAGGTGGTGGCGACAACAGGTGCCTCCAGAGTGGCGACGGGCCCCTCCACGGTGGTGACGATGGGCGCCAGCGGGGAAAGGGGGTGACAGGGAAGGGGAAGGGGAAGGGGAAGGGGAAGGGGAGACTCGGAGAGGCCATGCAGGACACTGAGGACGAGAATATAGTTGGCCAACGGGCTGGCCTGGCCTGACCCGGGTCCGGGCCAAGCACGGTCTGCAGGGGGTCAGGTCTGCACGGCACGCCGTGCCTCCCGTGCCGTGCTTCTCTGGGTCTCGTGTCTGGCCTTTGGCCCAAGCACAGCTCTATGGGCCAAAATCCATGCCGTGCTAGCAGGGTAAGCACGGCCAAATTCGCGGGCCGTGCCAGCCCACAGCCCGGTGCCATTAAAACACCTCAAACTGCTTCTCTCATCCAACACTTCTTCATATTCACTATCATATTTCACAATTCATTCACATTTCAGTATTTCACATTCACAAGTCACGCATTCACAGTCACATATTCTCAATTCTAACAAAAGCTACCAAAGGAGATAAAAGAATTAAAATAACTGAGCTATTTATGCAATGTTGTCTCATTAAAAACCTTTCTAGGTAAAACTCACCTTTGTGACAAACCCTAGAAAGAAAAAAAGAGTGCAGCACAGCTCTTAATAAGTCTTCCATCATTGTTCAAAGGTCTCAAGTCACACTGTCACAGTCACAGATGATAGATACAAAATGGAGATAACAGATTAATAGAGCACTCTCCTCTCTCAACACTAATTACCAACAACCCTAGATGTACCAGCCCCAGATGAACCAGCCCCAGCCCCAGATGAACTAGCAGTACCAGCAGCCCCATCTGCATCTTGATCGAGGTACAGATTCTTTAAGGAGTCCTCCAGTTCTTGGTTATCAACATCATGTTGTAATTTACTTTCTCCCAACTCCCAATCCTTTATACAGGCTAGCATCTCCATAGTTTTAAGCAAGAGGTGGCGTCGCCACTCTTCAATTATCCTTCCTGTCAAGCTGAAACATAATTTCGAAGAGACAGTAGAAACAGGAACAGACATAATATCTCTAGCCATTATAGATAGGATTAGATAGGTTAGTTTGTGGTCACGCCACCAGAGAAGTAAATCAAAATTATCCTCATATGTAGTGACATTGTCACTGTCCAGATAAACTGAGAGCTCATTAGCGGTAGAAGCAGATGAAGATAAAGTGGGGGCACAGGTAGAGGAAGGACCAACAACAAATCTAGGGCCTCCAAAGATTCTTCCACATGCCTATTTTCTCTTACCTGTATGGATTGCAGGCTGTGCAACCCTTTGACTCCTAGCTGCACTAAACTTTCTTTCATATTTGTTAAATAACTTATAATTTAGTTTTCACATCAGCATAATATGAAGTATAATCACAACCAGTGCTCTCTTTAAGTAATTCCATGACTCTAAATTAACCTCTCATCTTAGTTCTAAGATCAAGAATGAATGCAAATGAATATAACAGAGGTATATGTTGTCAGTATTTAAGAAATTTAAGCTTCATAGGATATACAATAGCAATTATATTTTGATCTTTTTCACTTGCATGTAAATGAGAAGCAATTTCTAGCAGATGGTGCAGGATAAGTGGACTAGTTGGATAGTGTCGGGTACCTTAGAATGGGGTACCCCAAGCAAAACATCAAGTGGGTTGCCAAAGTCCCATCTAAAAATAATAAAAGCAAGAAGGTAAGTCGTGGGCCCCTCACCCGCCACGACCGAGCCCACTGGGTCCTCCCCCTCCTCGCCTCGAGCCTCGAGCAGAAGGTCTCGGCACCCTGACGCAAACTCTGCTTCGTGCGAGGCTCCCCAGGGAAGGCCTCGGTAGGGAACGCCGCCTCCGCCTCGTTCGAGACTCCCCACGGAAGGCCTCGGCAGGAGGCGCGTTCTCCGTATCGCGCGAGGCCTCTCGCGTGAGGCCTCGGCAAGGAGCCTAATCTCCGTCTCGTGCGAGGCCTCATTCTCCGTGTCGCTCGAGGCCGGCTCGTCCATGGTCCGTCGCCCCCCGCCTTGGCCGACCCTCCCGACAGCGTGTCGTGTCTCATTAATGCTTCAACCACTCCTGCAATCTTAGCCGGACGGTGATTCAACGCCACAGAATGGCCGACGCGACCCAAGGTCGCATCAGCGCCATACCGGCCGGGACAGGGCATGGCGGGGATTACCGGCCACTGTGTCCTACCACTGTGTCCACGATCAGTGCCATACCGGCTGGGACAAGGTACGACGGGGATTACCGGCCACTGTGTCCTAACGCTGTACCCATGATCGGCTGCCCGCCCAAGGCCTCGGCACTGTACACCAGGGCCTCGGTGATCTTGGGGTTCGTGCCTGCCGAGACCCCCCCACCGCAGTGCAAGCCTCGGCATCGACCAAATCTCGGCCTCACGTACAGTCCGTCCACAGTGGCTTGCACGCTCGCCCCCACGTCCACTCCGAGGCATTCCCGGGGCTCCCACGACGCACAGGATCTGATGGGACGACCACGCCGCCCCAGTACTCCAAGGATGGACCACTCCGATGACCATGCCGCCACAGGGACAGGCCACAGGATTCGGACATGCCGCCCCTGTTGGCATGACGCCGCATAGTAATACATGTACTGCCCTTGTCCTCCCTTCAACTATAAAAGGAGAAGACTTGGGCCACTTAGAGGGACATGAGAGAGAACACCTGGTAACACACACAGGCACACATCCCAGCCGCTTGAGAGCAATGTCTCAGATGGCCCACATGACACCTTGCCAAGACTTGGGACTAGTTCCCTCTCTCTCTTAGCTTGTAACCCCCTACTACGAGCACTTTGGTGCAAGGAATACAAGTTTGATCTCTCAGACTGGACGTAGGGCACCGATTGCCCGAACCAGTATAAATCTTGTGTCTCTTTGCATCACCATCCGGAATCGGGAGCACGCAGAACAAATTCACTAGTCGGTTGAGGACCCCCCGGTCCGAAACACCGATAGTTGGCGCGCCAGGTAGGGGACGCTCTGCGTGTTAGTTTCATCATCCCAACAGGTGCCGGATGGCCGACCCCGTACGACCATTGCGTCTTGGCACCGTGGTTTGGTTCGGGAGCCTAGAGTTCATGTCTTTAGGGCATGAGTACGACATGGTACTCCTCACTCCTCGAGCCGCACCGTCCGACGAGGAAGTTACGCACCAGCAGCCCAGGCGCAGGCGGCGCCCGGGCGGCCGCTCTCGTCGCGCTCGCCAGGCACGACGCGAGCAAGGCCACCCCGACGCTACGCGAACCCGGGGCGGCACGCCACTCCCCGCCGATATCCTATGACCAGCTGTTGGTACGGGGTCCCTAGCTAGGGTCCTATCTGGCCTGAGCTTGGACAAAGGAAAATCACCGGTGGCTCACGGCGATGCCCAGTCGTCTAGCTCCGCTCCACCACTCCCTGAAGAACCGACCCCGGCAGAGCAGAATTTGGCGACGGCACCATCCCCATACCCCTTTGGGTTGAGAAACGCCATCGCTTCTTATGCCTATGCATACGCTGCCGCTCACGAGGATCCCTCAGAGCGCTGCCAGCGCTTCGGTCTCGACCTAGACACCCACGCCGACTCCTCGGATGAGGACGAGGCATGGCCCAGAGTGGATTTCTCCGGGCTCCACGACCCTGGGGCTTTGCGCTAGTTCTTGACCGCAAGCGACTACTGCTTTGGTTACTCCAACTCCGACGACGAAGGCACTAACGATCCCACTCGTGAGTGTTTCCACGTCAGGCTCAGGATGCCAAGGGCAGGCGAAGAGGACGAGGCGGCAGGTAGCCGCTCCCTGCTTCGCCCAGGGGCGGGCGCCGCCACCCACGCATTGCCCTGCCGACCGCACGAAATGAGAACATCGCTCTTGCACGACCTCAGCGCCCAGACCTAGAGCAGCTCCGTGAGCTCCAGGCCAAGGTGAACAAGACCAACTCCTTCTGTAGCAGCTTCGAGACTCTCTCGAACAAGAACAGCAAGGCCACGGTGAAGGCGGAGGAGCCCGACAGAGGGCCCGTGATGTGCATCACCGCATCCACGACGACGAAGGGAGTGAGCAACCCCCAATCTTCAATCGCGCTAGCCAAAACGTCGTGGCTGCGGCAATGCTGGTCCGCGCAATGCCCGAGCCTTCTACCATGGAGGGGTGGCGGGTCCGCGGCGAGCTCTGTGATCTCCTAGAGACCGCTGTGGTTCAGCAGGGCGAGAGTTCTGCCTCCCGATGGCACGGGGGCACCTCAAACCTGCCCATGGCGCCGCCTCGGCAGGAGAGGGAAGCCCTAGCTCGTCTCGAGCCCCACCAAGCGCCAATAGCCCACAGGGCCCCCGTGCTTCTGGACCACCTCGGCAATCGACGCAAGGTGTAGGGAGATCACGAGGTAGTCAGCAGGCGACGATGCCACGACAACGAGGGGCCCACTCGGGGCTACCACCCACACCGAGGCGGTCGCTATGATAGCGGGGAAGACCGCAGTCCTTCCCCTGAACCGCCAGGCCCTTGGGTCTTCAGCAGGGCCATTCGCGCTGCTCTTTTCCCTGCCTGGTTTCGGCAACCAGCCAATCTCGCAAAGTACAGTGGCGAGACTAACCCGGAGCTCTGGCTTGCCGATTACCGCCTGGCCTGCCAGCTGGGTGGCACGAACGATGACCTACTCATCATCCGCAATCTCCCCTTGCTCCTGTCGGACTCGGCGCGAGCCTGGCTCAAGCACCTTCCTCCCTCGCAAATCCATGACTGGCGCGACTTGGTTAGGATCTTCGTCGGGAACTTCCAGGGCACATACGTGCGCCCTGGGAACTCCTGGGACCTTAAGAACTGTCACCAAAAGCCGGATGAGTCTCTCCGAGACTTCATCCGGCGCTTCTCCAAACAGTGCACCAAGTTGCCCAGCGTCGGCGATTCAGAGATCGTCCAAGCTTTCCTCTCCGGCACCACTTGTCGGGACTTGGTCCGAGAGTTAGATCAGAATGTGCCACGCTCTACTGCCGCGCTTCTCGACATTGCCACCAGCTTCGCCTCGGGTGAAGAGGCTGTCGGAGCCATCTTCCCTGACACCGACACCAAGGGTAAGCAGAGGGACGAGGCCCCCGAGGCCTCAGCCTCCCACCTCCCTAAGAGAAAGAAAAAGGGGTGCCTAGGGAAGCAGGAGGTCCTGGAGGCTGATCTGGTCGCAGCCGCTGAACGCAAGAACCCCCGAGGCTTCAAAGGCCCCAGGCCCTTCGACAACATGCTCAAGAAACCCTGCCCTTACCACCAAGGCCCGGTCAAGCACGCTCTCGAGGATTGCACCATGCTGTGGCGCTACTACGCCAAGCTCAGGCTCCCCGACGATGACGCCAAGCAGAAGGGCGCTGCCGGCCGGGACGAAGACAAGGACGACGGGTTCCCCGAGGTACGCAACGCCTTCATGATCTTTGGTGGGCCCTCGGCCTGCCTTATGGCACGGCAGCGCAAGAGGGAACACCGAGAAGTCTTCTCGGTCAAGGTGGCCACCCCCTAGTACCTCGACTGGTCTCGAGAGGCGATCACCTTCGATCAAGATGACCACCCTGACCATATTCCGAATCCTGGGCAGTACCCACTGGTCGTCAACCCGATCATTGGCAACACCCGACTCTCCAAAGTATTGATGGACGGAGGCAGCAACCTCAACATCCTCTACGCCAACACCCTGGAGCTCTTGGAGATCGACCGGTCGAGGCTCCGAGGCGACGTTGCACCCTTCCACGGCATCGTGCCAGGGAAGCGCACGTGACCCCTCGGGCGTATCGACCTTCCTGTCTGCTTCGGCACCCCCTCCAACTATCGCAAGGAAGTCCTCACCTTTGAGGTCGTCGGGTTCGGGGGAGCCTACCACGCCATTCTGGGGCGGCCGTGCTACGCCAAGTTCATGGTAGTGCCTAACTATACCTACCTCAAGCTCAAGATGCCAGGCCCTAGCGGTGTCATCACAATTGAGTCCACGTACGAACATGCATACGACTGTGACGTTGAATGCATCGAGTACGCCAAGGCTCTTGTAGAGGCCAAGACCCTCATCGCCCACCTTGACCAACTCAGTGGCAAGGTGCCTGACTCCAAGCAACGCGTGGGGGCGTTCGAGCCCACGGAAACCATCAAACTCATCCCGGTCGACCCCACCTGCCCCGACGACCGAGCGCTTAGGATCAACGCCTCCCTCGACATCAAATAGGAAGCCGTGCTCGTCGACTTTCTCTGTGCGAATGCCGACATATTCGCATGGAGTCCCTCGGACATGCCGGGCATACCAAGAGAGGTCACCGAGCACGCCCTGAACATTCGAGCCGGATCTAGACCCGCGAGACAACGCCTACGCCGCTTCGACGAGGAAAAGCGTAGGGCCATTGGTGAGGAGATACAGAAACTCTTGGCGGCCGGGTTCATCAAGGAAGTGTCCCACCCAGAGTGGTTGGCTAACCCCGTGTTAGTTAAGAAGAAAAATGGGAAATGGAGGATGTGTGTAGACTACACCGGTCTGAACAAAGCCTATCCAAAGGTCCCCTTCCCATTACCTCGAATCGATCAAATTGTTGATTCCACTGCAGGGTGCGAGACGCTGTCTTTCCTTGACGCGTACTCCGGTTACCATCAAATCAAAATGAAAGAGTCCGACCAGCTTGCGACTTCTTTCATCACACCGTTCGGCATGTACTGCTACGTGATGATGCCCTTCGGTCTTAGAAACGCAGGTGCCACGTACCAGCGGTGCATGACCTAGGTCTTCGGAGACAACATCGGGCGGACCATCGAGACCTATGTAGACAACATTGTGGTCAAGACCAGAAAGGCCGAAGGTCTCGTCGACGACTTGAGGATAACCTTCAAATGCCTTAGAGAGAAGGGCATCAAGCTCAACCCCGAGAAGTGTGTGTTCGGGGTCCCCCGAGGCATGCTCTTGGGATTCATAGTCTCGGAACGCGGCATTGAAGCCAACCCAGAGAAGGTCTCGGCCATAACCAGCATGGGACCAATTAGAGACCTCAAGGGAGTACAAAAGGTCATGGGATGCCTTGCAGCCCTGAGCCGCTTCATCTCGCGCCTCGGCGAAAAAGGTTTTCCTCTATACCGACTCTTGAGAAAGTCCGAGCGTTTTTCTTGGACCCCCAAGGCCGAGGAAGCCCTTGACAGACTCAAGAGGCTGCTCACCAATCCTCCCGTCCTGATACCCCCAGCCATGGACGAGGTCCTCCTACTCTACGTCACCGCAACAACCCAAGTGGTCAGCGCCGCCGTAGTGGTAGAGAGGCAGGAAGAAGGGCATACTTTACCCACCCAATGACCTATTTATTTCATCAGCGAGGTGCTCTCCGAGACCAAAGCACGCTACCCCCACATGCAGAAACTGGTCTACGCCGTGGTCCTGGCCTGGCGCAAACTGTGCCACTACTTCGAGTCGCACCCAGTGACTGTGGTATCATCCTTCCCCCTGGGCGAGATAGTTCATAACCGGGAGGCCTCGGGCAGGATAGCCAAGTGGGCTGTCGAGCTTATGGGGGAAACCTTGACCTTTGCGCCTCAAAAAGCGATCAAGTCTCAGGTCTTGGCTGATTTCGTGGCTGAATGGACAGATACCCAACTGCCACCTGCTCAAATTCAGATGGAGTGCTGGACCGTGTACTTCGATGGATCCCTGATGAAGACCGGGGTAGGCGTGGGTCTGCTCTTCATTTCGCCCCTTAGAGTACACATGCGCTACATGGCGTGGCTCCACTTCGCCGCCTCCAACAACATGGCCGAATATGAGGCCCTCATCAATGGCTTACAAGTCGCCATCGAGCTTGGGGCACGGCGCCTCGACGTCCGAGGTGACTCGCGGCTCGTCATAGATCAAGTGATGAAGGAGTCAAACTGCCTCGACCCTAAAATAGAGGCTTACTGCAAGATGGTACGACGCCTAGAAGACAAGTTCGACGGCCTCGAACTAAATCACATCGCACGAAAGTACAACGAGGCCACCGATGAGCTGGCAAAGATAGCCTCGGCATGAGCCCCAGTCCCCCCGAACATCTTCGCCAGAGACCTCCACAAACCTTCCATCAGTTGCACCTCGACAACAGAGGAGGGCCCACCTATGGAACCCATAGCAAAGCCCGACGCCCCTTCTGCTACTGAGACCCCCTCGACCGAGCCCGAGGTCATGCAAGTCAACGCCGAGCCTCCGTAGACTGATCAGGGCGCGGATTGGTGAGTCATGTTCCTCGATTGGCTTGATCGGGGGGAGCTTCCTGACGATAGAACCAAAGCGCGATGGCTCACGCACCGAGCCAAGACCTACACCCTCTACAATGACGAATTGTATAGGCGAAGTCCCTCAGGTGTCCTCCAACGTTGTATCAGTGCCGAGGTGGGCCAAGCCCTGCTTTGGGACTTACATGCAGGCGCCTGCGGGCACCATGCAGTGCCTTAGACGCTCGTAGGGAACGCTTTCCGCTAAGGGTTCTATTGGCCGACGGCGGTCGCTGATGCTACCAAGCTAGTACGCTCCTGCGAAGGATGCCAGTATTATGCTCGGTAGACGCATCTCCCGGCCCTGGCCCTGCAAACCATCCCCATCACATGGCCGTTTGCCGTGTGGGGGCTCAACATGGTCGGGCCTCTGCAAAAGGCCCCCGGGGGCTACACCCATCTACTGGTATCAATCGACAAGTTCTCCAAATGGATCGAGGCTCGTCCGATCAGTCGAATCAAATCTGAGCAGGCGATGCTGTTCTTCACTGACATTATCCATAGGTTTGGGGTCCTGAAGGGTCGAGATGGCGACTAGAGGGGGGTGAATAGTCTTTTCTAAAACTTAATCGCGTCGGCTAACCGAAACAAATGCGGAATTAAAAACTATTGGTCTAGCCAAGACTATACCCCACTATATGTGTTCACTAGCACCTTGCAAAGATAACAATTATGCAATAAAGGTGCCGGGCTAACTAGAGCTCTCCTAAACAATTCTAGGAGCAAGGTTACACAAACCTATGCCACTAGTACTTTAAGCAACAAGGGAGCTCCTACACATGCTAGTAAGCAAAAGCACAAAGCTAACTAAGCTCACTAGCAATGCTCAATAACAAGGCAACCAATACCTAATTAGAGACCGCAAATACTTAGCTACACAAACTAAGCAATGTGACTAACAAGGTTACTAAAACCAAATTAGCCACGCAAGGGAGCTACTTCTATGCTACACAAGCAAGAAGGTAATTAGCAAGCTACACAAGCTATCTAATTACAAGAGCAACAACACAAGCTTAATGTATATGAATGTAAACGCAAGCTTGTGTAACGGGGATGCAAACCAACGGGAAGAACAAGGTTGACACGATGATTTTTCTCCCGAGGTTCACGTGTTTGCCAACACGCTAGTCCCCGTTGTGTCGACCACTCACTTGGTGGTTCGGCGGCTAATTAGCATCACCCGCTAAGCCCGCACGTCGGGCGCCGCAAGAACCAACCCCTTGAGTGAGGGTAGCTCAATGACACGCTTTTACTAGAGTTGCTCTTCGTGGCTCCCGCGAGGCGAGCACAATGCCCCTCACAAGCACTTCTCCGGAGCGCCGCACAAGCTTCTTGCACACTTCGATGGAGACCACCACCAAGCCGTCTAGGAGGTGGCAACCTCCAAGAGTAACAAGCACCACCGGCTTGCAACTCGATCACCTAGTGCCACTCGATGCAACCTCATGATGCAATCGCACTAGAATCGCTCACTCACACAATCGAATGATCACTATCAAGTATATGTGTGATGGAGGGCTCCCAAGCACTCACAAGCATGGACACTAAGTCCCTTGAGGTGCTCCACACCAGCCATGGCCGAAGGCCACTTCTATTTATAGCCCCAAGGGCTAAACTAGCCGTTACCCCTTCACTGGGCAACGGTCGAGCTGACCGGACGCTCCGGTCGTGTTGACCGGACGCTGGACCTCAGCGTCCGGTCGCTTGCAGATGACCACGTGTCCCGGTTCCAACGGTCACTTGACTTGACCAGACGCTGAACCCCCAGCATTCGGTCGTTTCCAGTAAGCTCCCGAGCATGACCGGACGCGTCCGGTCGAACGCGATCGGACACAGCCAGCGTCCGGTCACACTCTAGCTTCTGCTACACTCCACGTCAGCACGACCGGACGCAGCCTGCCAGCGTCCGGTGCATTCAGATCCAGCATCCGGTCAGTTGACCGACGCCAACATCTTCTCCATTCTCTTCACCCTTGCTCAAGTGTGCTAACCACCAAGAATTTGCATCCGGCGCAATAGAAAATAGACATTCCATTTTCCCAAAAGTGCCGAATCCCGCCTCGCAAGCTCGGTCAACACCTCCTTTGTAAATGTGCCAACACCACCAAGTGTACACCACCATGTGTATGTGTGTTAGCATTTTCACAATCATTTCCCAAAGGATGTTAGCCACTCAACTTGCCACGCCACTCGATCCTAGCGACAATGCAAAGTTAGATCACTCGAGTGGCACTAGATGACCGATATGCAAACAAGTTTACCCCTCTTGATAGTACGGCCATCTATCCTAAACCCGGTCATAAACTTCTCTACACACCTATGACCGGTGAAATGAAATGCCCTAGGTTATACCTTTGCCTTGCGCATTCCATTCCATCTCCTTCAATGTCGATGCAACACATGCACCAACACGATCAACAATGATATGATCCACTTCATATCATCACATGATCATATTGGTTCATCGATCTTGACTCTACTTGCTCTTCACCGTTGCCATCGTCCATCGACGCCAAGTCTTGCTCAAGCTTCACCGCCACGCGGTCTATCACTCCAAAGTCTTCGACTTGCCCTTCACGCTTGCAACCGGTCCATCAAGCCAAGTCTTGTCTTGATCTTCTCCACCTTGATCACATGACTCAATGTCATGTCTCATGTGCATTTAAGCTCCTTCATCATCACATGTGTGAGCTTTGCAACATCTCCAAGCCATTTTCACCTTCATGGCATATGTTGCTCACACACATGTACCTGTGGACTAATCACCTGTGTATCTCACATAAACACAATTAGTCCACCTAGGTTGTCACTCAATTACCAAAACCAAACAAGGACCTTTCAGGTCCCCAACACCAGCATCACCGACAACGGGACGCAGTTCACCGGCAAAAAGTTCCTGATGTTTTGCGACGACCACCACATCTGTGTGGCATGGTCGGCCGTAGGACACCCGAGGACCAATGGCCAAGTAGAACGTGCCAACGACATGATCCTACAAGGCCTCAAGCCAAGGATTCACAACCGGTTGAAAAAGTTTGGCAAGAAATGGCTCATCGAACTCCCGTCGGTCATCTAGAGCCTGAGGAACACTCCAAGCCAAGCCACGGGATTCACGCCTTTCTTCCTAGTCTATGGGGCCGAGGCCATCCTCCCCACCGACCTGGAATATGGTTCCCTGAGGCTGCAAGCCTATAATGAACAAAGCAACCACACCACCCGAGAGGACGCCCTCGATCAGCTGGAGGAAGCCCGAGACGTTGCGCTACTACACTCGGCCAAGTATCAGCAGAGCCTACGGTGCTACCAGGCCCGACGCATCCGAGGCCGAGACCTGAAAGTAGGCGACCTGGTGTTGAGGCTAGCACAGAGCAACAAGGGTCGCCACAAGCCGACCCCGCCATGGGAAGGACCGTACATCATCGCCCAAGTACTGAAGCCCGGGACCTACAAGCTGGCCAACGAGAAGGGCAAAATCTTCACCAACGCTTGGAACATAGAACAGCTACGTCGCTTTTATCCCTAAAATTCCAAGCATTGAATATGTCGTTTCGCGAAATATAATTAAAAAGCGTTCTTTAGTTGGTCTTATTTTTCGAGAAACCCCCTGAGCCCACCGTAGGTCTCGGCAGTACAATAACATGACAAGGGAGACCCGGCTCTGCCCCAGCAGAACCAAGCCTCCCTCAGGGGCTAGATGGGGGACTCCCCCTAGGTCCCACGCACCATTCTTTAGTTGCTTTTCACAAAAATTCCTACGCCAAGACTCTAGCAGGCTCTGACGAATCATTTGTGAAGACTCCTCGGACCAAGGTCTGTTTCCTAAGCAAGAGGTCGGTAGAGTCGCGAGACGGCCTACGCCCCCGGGCTACGGCACTCCCTCACTACCTCTCGCTCAAGGAACGGCTTAGGAACCAAAGGGGTGCTTCGCAAACGAAATCTGATCAGAAGCAACATAGGGCAAAGGCTCGGAAACATGAGAAAAACAACTAAGAAACACAAATACTTCAGAAATAAAGGCCTCGACGGCCACAAATGTTATGATACAAAAATAACCCCTATTCTATCTTTACATAGCCCCCGGGGCCTAGATCAAGGTTCAGGGCCTTCAGCGCCGGCAGATGGTAGGGGGGGCACCACCTCCTCTTCGAAGAGCGTCGCCAGCGCCGCGCCAGGGCCCTCCGCCACCTCCATCAGCTTTGCGACCGCCGCGTCGGCCTCCTCCTCCTCATCAGGTAGAACGTAGCCATCACTGACGGCCGAGAGGTCGACGCCAAGGTAGTGAGAGGAGATGACGGCCATCGCCCGCTTGACACCGGTGTGCAGCGCCCCTCGGAGCCGCTCACGCATCTGGCTGCTCAGCGCAATCAAGCGGCTCCCAAGGGAGTTGCCTGACTGAACCCCCTCGACCTCCAAGGCCTCGCAGGCGGAAAGGGCGGCATGTTTCAGCGCCTCGTGCTCCTTGATCTCGGTATCGAGCACTGTCTGCACCGCGCTGGAAGCCTCGGTAGCCCGGGTGAACTCCACCTCTGACTCTGCACTGCGGAAAATGTAATGAGATCGAGCCAGAGAAAAAACAACCTAAGTTAGGGACGAAAGCCCACGGAACTCACCCTTGGCCTTCAGCTCCCAGCGTCGGGTCTCGGCCTGACAGGCCTCGGCCTTCTCCTTCAACCGCTGGGCCTCGACCCAAGAGGCCTCGGCCACCCTGGAAGCTTCACTCCCCAGCTCTGTGCCATACAAGGAAGTTAGGAAGCGAACATAAGGAGAAGAAAACAAAACAAAGGGACTCAAACTCACCCTCGACCGTCCTCCTCAAAACCACAGCCTTGATTTGCGAGGCCTTAACCGCAGCAAGGGCCTTGTTCAGAGCGCCTTCGGTCAGCCGGTGCGCACTCTCCTCTACCCCCAGCTGCCCGACGAGGGCCTTGCCCGAGGCCGTCGCTTCTTCAGCCCGGGATCTGAAGGCATCCCGATCGCTGACGGCACGGGTAAGCTCCTCCTCTAGCTCCTTGCTCCGCGCCACCAAGGGGGCGAGCTACATCTGGGCTGTGGCCGCCTCGACCTTCACGTCGGCACAGCGAAGGCAGAGGTCCTCCACCTCCGCGCTTCGTGCCGACAGAAGCTCGTTAGCATCGGCAAGAAGGCCCCTCTGCCGCTGAAGCTGGTCCCAGATGTGGCAGAACCTCCTAAGGAATCGGGCCCACATGCACCTATCGTTGTCTTAACAGACCTCGAATAGCGTACATGAGTTCCCAACAACTCAACAGGTCTGTCGGGTGTCCTCGGGAAACCCGAATCATCCACGTTTCTCTTTTCAAACAGGATCCCAATCACAGTCATTGCAGATTACAACAGTTTATTCAAATATATACCAGAGTAAAAGATAGCGGAAGTCTTAAGATAACATAATTACAAACCAGTTGTTTTCAAACTTACAATACCATAAGTGTTATACAACCATAGTAGCGGGATAATATTACATTAACTTTATTTATCATACAAACTAGTGCCTTGTCCAAAGGCCATTCATCACTCCTCATCGTCATTGACTTCAAACACAGACATGCAGCAGGGACCAAAACAAGCCTGCGCATGCGACTCACCTGCAACAAGGGTTAACAAACCCTGAGTACAAAAGTACTCAACAAGACTAACCCGACGTAACGGGTGTAAGACTTTAGGGATGCAGGGGTTTAGGACAAGGTAAGGATGTAGCAAAATTCAAAGTCCTTTGCCAAAAGCTTACTATAGTTATCCTATTCTCAAATTTTACCCCTAAGTCCTTTTAGTTCATTATCTCAACTAAATATACATTTCCCATATTCCATTCCTTCTCATTTCATTCTTTTCTCATATTTTAGTAATTCACCAGTCCTACATTGCTTCTGTAATGAATCGAGTCTCCATATCCGCGGAGCACCGGCAATTCGAATTGATTCAAGTCCCAGCTGGGGATTCCTTATCACACGACATATGTAGAACTTAATCTTGCATATATCAACCTCGCTACCGGATCCTCCTATACTAAGCCGTCTCCACGCCACCCGAGAGCACAGCACACCTCAAATCCGGCCACATTCCAGCCACGAGGGTACATGCTACTCCCACCATCTCTCCACTCCCAGTGCGCGGGCATTCGTCTTAGTATTGGATTAGCCGAAGTAGGCTTACCGGAGTATGTGACCAGTACTACAAAGTGTCTCGTTCAGAAGATCCACAATGAGTGGCCTTTAAGCGACATAGTCGGCAACATTACCCAACGTTCAAGATAAGTCACCCGACTAGTCTCTAGTTCATTCTACTTTCTTTCTTTCTTTGGCCAGTATGCCATCTTTGATTGTATCAAAACTTTTGCTTTGAAAGCCTATCATAAAGCATACTAAGCATTCTACGCCTTTGTAAATAAACACATCTTCAAGGATGGTAAACAAGTAACAAGGTAGGCAATGCATCAAGTAGGTAATATTTGAATTGAACAACTTAATGCAATAAGTAACATAGGTGATAAACTTTTCAAAGTAACAAGGTAATGGCTTAATGCATAAACCGGGGCTTGCCTTCGTTGATGATCTCAGGTTCCGGGTCAGTACCACAATTATCAAATCCCGTGACAACCGGGGATTCTTCCAGAACTTGCTCAACTAGAATCGTTTCATTCTCGGGTTCTACACGAAATGATAACATATGCTTTAACATGATGATAATGTAAACATGATGCTTTCACGGCACATGAAATGTAAAAACACCCGCAAACGATTTGATTTCGCGGTACAGTTGCAAGCCAACAAAACCAACCTGTAACCCTATCATTAAGAACCACACATGTGACTTGACCTAATGGATCTTGGAACCCTACTAGTCACAAAACATGACCAAAACAAGATCCAACACTAATCAAACACTTAGGGTTTGTTTTTATCTATTTTTGAATTAATTTGGAATTAAGCCCAAAAATAAACTTGTTCCAAATGACCTGAAAATTTTATGTAAGCTTCCTTATGACAAATTAGTGTACCAAAACAAATTTCATAATTTTTGGAATTATACAGTGACCTACAAAAATCATGGAAATTGCATTTCTCAATTAATGGACTGAATATTTGAACATTCAAAATTTATCCAAATTTCAAATTTCAAATTTTTAAACCATACTAGAACATGTACAGAAGCTACACAAAAATTTTCAGAATTTTTGGATGTGTAAATAAATTCCTACAAAATTACAAAACTGCTGCACTATTCAAAATCAGAAATTAATAAAAGTCACTATTCTCACTCACGCTCTCACTGACAGCCGGCCCCCACCTGTCATCCCTAACCTCGGGATTTGACCGTGGCTGCGACGGCGCTGACCGGCGCTAGCTCACCGATGGCGAGCTCAACTGTGACGACCATGGTACCAAAACAATCACAAGGACTAGCCGCGTCGACCAGTGGGATTTCGGAGGTAAATTACAACACGGAGCTAGGCTTACGCCGTCCATGGCGGACGCGGTGGCACGGCGATGTTACGCCGGCGAAACAAGGGCGGTTGAGATCAATCAAAAAGCTTAGAAAGGATCAGCAGCTCACAGTGATCACGATGATGTGCTTGGCGCAGTCGGAGATGGCCTGGAGTAGCCTGGCCACGGTGAAGGCAGTCGCGGCGGAGCTTCGACCGGTCACGGGGAAGACGGGTTGCGCCGGGCGATTCCGGCCAACACCAGCGACGAGAGCTAGTCGAGGAGGAGCGCAAGAACAATGTGATCGTGTTGACGTAGCTGGGAACGGCAGACGCGGCTCGACGAGGCCTACGGCGAGCGGCGGAGCTATGCGGTGGCGGAGCAGAGCAGAGGGAAGAAATGGGAGCGACGGCGACGACGGTGGCTATTTATAGCCCGGAAGGAGGCGTACGGTGTCGCCAACGCACGGGCGGACTCGCCACGGTGACAACGGCGTGTCACCGCGCGTGAAAGCGGCGAAGAAGGGCGGCGGCAAGCTGACTGCGTGGCGCCGGCGGTGAGCAGTGAGGTGGAGGTGAAATTTTGAAAAATTTACTAAACTGCCATTGCGTCCATTTCTCAAATTACTCTCAAATTTTCTAAAGAAGTTGAAAATCTCCAAAAATGAAAGTTGCTCAACTTTTCAAGTACTACAACTTTGGTTTAAGAAACATTTTCAAATTCTACCTCCATTTTGAATTTCACATTTGGGGTACATTTAAAGATTTGAATCATTTCAAAATTACTCCAAATTTTGTATGTAAACTTGAAAAACTTTGAATACCAAAGTTGATCCTTATAAAATAATCTCCAACTTTGTTTTTTGCCTCAACCCCAAATTCCTCATGGATTTTGAATTAGTTAAAAGGGGCAAAAAGGACTTTTATAATTTGAATGTGAATTCAAATTTGATTTGTCTTCCTTTTACTTAGATTTTGATTTTTGACCAGTAACATGGCCCATTAGGGTTATTTGAGTCAAAGGACATATGACCTCACATGATCACATGAAATTTAACCCCTGTGGTCATGATCTGTATTTAGGGTTTTTGAAACACATCACATGAAATAACAACATTATGAAATAAACCTTATTTAGTGAATGCATTCAAAACTTTATACTATATGAATGCTTTGCAATGCACATGATGACATGTCAAATTTTAGTATTAGGTCAAAACACTAGAGGTGTTACAACCCTTCCCCCTTAAAGAAATCTCGTCCCGAGATTTAAAACTTAAGGCTAAGTAATGGAAAAGGAAATGTGTCAAGCTAACACATCATAACTTTATTCAAAAAGCTAGTGAGGGGGTTTTCTATTCTGTTAACAACAAGACAAGTTACAATATAGACAAGGTATTGCAACTAGATAGAAGCGAAGAAGTCAGGAAAATTCTCTTCTAAGTAATCCTCGGACTCCCAAGTAGCTTCATCTTCAGTGTGTTGATTCCATTGTACTTTGTAGAACTTGATCGTACGTCTCCGAGTGACTCGATCTTTCTGATCTAAGACTCTAATGGGGTACTCGGCATAAGTCAAATCAGGTTCTAGTTCTACACCACCAAAGTCGATTTCCTGGTCAGGTACTTGAAGACACTTCTTTAACTGAGATACATGAAAGATATCATGCACCGCTGACATGTGATCTGGTAGTTTGACGCGATAGGCGACTGGTCCACATCGTTGTTGGATCTGAAAAGGACCGACATAACGGGGCGCCAACTTTCCCCGAATCCCAAAACGATGAACTCCTTTCATCGGTGATACCTTGAGGTAGACATAATCTCCCACTTTGAATTCTAGCGGTCTTCTCCTCTTATCAGCATAGCTTTTCTGCCGGGATTGAGCTATCTTCATATTAGCTTGTATGAGTTTAACTTTCTCTTCAGCTTCCTTGACCACATCCGGTCCAAAGAACCAACGTTCTCCAGATTCTGACCAATTTAAAGGCGTTTGGCACCTACGGCCATACAGTGCTTCGAATGGTGCCATTTTAATACTCTCTTGATGGCTATTGTTATACGAGAACTCAGCTAAGGGAAGGCATTCATCCCATTTAGCACCAAAAGAAAGAACACATGCTCTTAACATATCTTCAAGAATTTGATTTACCCTTTCAGTCTGTCCGTCTGTTTGCGGATGATAAGCAGAACTACGGATAAGTTTAGTTCCTAACGACTCATGTAGACTTTTCCAAAACTTGGATATGAACAATGACCCTCTATCAGAGACAATGGTCTTGGGTGCCCCATGCAGACTGAAGATTCTATCAAGATAAAGCTTTGCATACTGTTCCGCTCGATATTTATCTCTGACAGGTAAGAAATGAGCTATTTTGGTTAATCGATCAACAATAACCCATATTGAATTGTATCCGGCAGATGTCCTAGGCAACCCTACTATGAAGTCCATACAAATATCTTCCCACTTCCAAGATGGAACTGGCAACGAATGTAATGGACCTGCAGTCTTCATATGAACTGCTTTGACTCTCTGGCAAATATCACACTTGGCCACATATTGAGCTATTTCTATTTTCATTTTGGTCCACCAATATCTCTTTCTCAGATCATGATACATTTTGTTGCTACCCGGATGAATGGAGTATCTTGTAGAATGAGCTTCATCAAGAATCTGCTTTCGCAGCTCTGGATTTTTGGGTACTACCAACCTATCCTTGAACCATACAACATCTGATTCATCAATCTTGAAACATGTTGGTCTTCCAGATCTGACTTTATCCTTAATATGGGCTATGCCCTTACTTTTCTGTTGAGCAGCAATGATCTGATCTTTGATAGTGGACTCAACTACAATATTGGACAGGGAACCTTGTTCTATGATTTGTAAATCCAGATGCTCCATCTCTTGACACAATGTTCGCTGCATAGGTTCTACAATTAGGCAATGACAATGACTCTTGCGACTCAGGGCATCGGCAACCACATTAGCCTTGCCCGGATGATAATGCACTTCTAAGTCATAATCTTTGATAAGTTCTAACCATCTCCTTTGCCTCATATTCAGTTCTAACTGAGTGAAGATGTATTTCAGACTCTTGTGATCCGTATAGATATGACATATATTGCCCAATAAATAATGTCGCCAAATCTTGAGTGAATGGACAACAGCAGCTAATTCAAGATCATGGGTGGGATATTGTTCTTCGTGCTTCTTGAGTTGTCTGGAAGCATATGCTATGACTCTGCCTTCTTGCATAAGAACACAGCCAATACCAATTCCAGATGCATCACAATAGATATCAAATGGCCTCTCGATATCAGGTTGTGCTAATACTGGTGCAGTTGTCAACAACTTCTTCAATGTCTGAAAGGCCTCTTCACATTCGGTTGACCACACAAACTTTGTTTGATTTTTCAATAGTCCAGTAATTGGCTTCGCAATTCTAGAGAAGTCAGGGATAAACCGACGGTAATACCCTGCCAACCCCAGGAAACTACGAACTTGATGAACAGTTGTAGGTGCTTTCCAGTTAAGGACTTCTTCTACCTTGCTCGGATCAACAGCTATACCTTCAGCAGATAGCACATGACCCAGAAATTGTACTTCCTCCAACCAAAATGCACATTTGTTGAACTTGGCATATAGTTGGTGATCTCTTAATCTTTGTAGAACAATACGGAGATGTTCCGCATGTTCCTCTTTGCTCTTAGAGTAGATAAGAATGTCATCAATAAATACCACAACAAACTTATCCAACTCAGGCATGAAAACTGAGTTCATCAGGTACATGAAATGAGCCGGGGCATTGGTCAGCCCAAAAGACATGACTAAATACTCATATAGTCCATATCGGGTAGTAAACGCTGTCTTTGGCACATCTTCACGTCTGATCTTAATCTGGTGGTAACCTGATCTTAAGTCTATCTTAGAGAATACCTTAGCTCCCGCAAGTTGATCAAACAGTAAATCAATTCGGGGTAAGGGGTATTTGTTCTTGATAGTGACTTCATTTAATGGCCTATAGTCAACACATAACCTTAAGGTTTGGTCCTTCTTCTTCACGAAAATAGCAGGACATCCCCAAGGTGACGAACTGGGTTGAATGAAACCCTTGTCTAACAACTCTTGTAGTTGCATTTTTAATTCTGCTAATTCTTTCGGTGGCATCCTATATGCTCTTGTAGACACTGGTGCTGTCCCTGGTTTCAGATCAATTCTGAACTCTACGTCTCGGTCTGGTGGCAGACTAGGCAAGTCATCGGGAAAGACATCCATAAACTCACATACCACTGAAATTTCCTCTGCTCCTTCAACAATAGTTGCACAGACGGTCTCCACTGTACTCTTAGGAAAAGGAAGTTGGATAAGAAGTTGGGTTTTGCTGTCAGGTGCATTTACCCTTATTGTTCTATGTAGGACATCTATGATAGCCCCGTGTTGAGTTAGCCAATTCATACCAAGGATCACATCTATATCTTGATCCTTTAATATCAGCATATTGGTAGGGAACTCATAACCTCCCAAATCAAGAGGTACATGCTGAACTACCTCCCTTGTACAGATTCATCCCCCAGGCGACTGTATGTGATAGGGTTCTTTTGTTTCCCCAATAGCTATCCCATGCTTCACAACAAATGTACGATTGATGAATGTATGGGATGCACCAGAATCAAATAAGGTAATTGCAGGATGCTTAGCAATGGGAAACATACCCATCATAACTGGTTCTCCTTCTGGAATAGATTCCACTTGCGTATAGAATACCCTTCCAGTTTTCTTCTCAGTCTGACCCTTCTGATTGTTCTGAGCATTGCCCTTATACTGATTTGGAGTTTGATTAACAGGGGCTTTGGGTGCATCAGGATTGTTCTTCTTCGGATACGGACATTCTCGGGAAAAATGTCCGAGTTTACCACAATTATAGCATGGAAAATTGTGATTCTGGGGAGTAGCATTGCGGTTTGCATTATTGGCATTGTTCTGCTGCTGTGGTGCTTGATGTGTATAAGGTGTATTAATTGCAGGGCGAATGAAGATTTGCTGCCTGCTTTGGCCTTGCTGTGGGCGGAATGGCGTACGGCCATGATTCTGAGGATGGTATACTATCTTCTGACGCTTGCCACTTGATGATCCGGAAGCAAATATTTTCTTCTTCTTCGCCTCCTTGTGTCGGCGGTAATTTTCTTCTGAAGCGATAGCAATGTTGATTGTTTCATGGTAAGTTGCATTACCACAGGCTGCCATCATTGTCTGAAGTTTAGTGTTCAAGCCTCTAAGAAAATGATTCTTTTTCTTCCTGTCAGTATTGACATACTCAATAGCATACTGCGACAGGTGGTTGAAACGCCCAACATAATGCATCACCGGGTGCTCCCCTTGCTTAAGAGCCAAGAACTCTTCCAACTTCATGGTCATCACACCGTCTGGAATATAATGTGCCCTGAAGGCATCCTTGAACTCCCTCCAGTTGATTTGGTGACCAGCGGGCTGTACTGCTACCAAATTTGCCCACCAGGCACCAGCAGCTCCTCGGAGTTGCTGTGCCGCAAACCTTGGTTTTTGAACCTCAGTACAGTGGATTAGCTCGAACTTTTGCTCTATTGTCCTAAGCCAATCATCAGCTTCTAAAGGTTCGTCTGCCTTAGAGAACATAGGCGGACGTGTGTCAGTAAAATCCACATAAGTTGACTCGTCGTTTCCATTATTGCGACGGCCACGATTAGGGTATGGTGCCTGCTGGTTCTGCGCCAACTCCCTTAACAGCCTGGCATTCTCTGCCGTCACGTTGACGAGTGCAGCTATGGCATCTGCCATAGTCGAGGGCATTGGTGGAGGATTTGGGCACTCATCATCATCATGCGAGCCACTAGCACCAGTTCGGGTGATAGGACGAGGCATCTGTTAGAGAAACACATTTACTTACATTATTCTTTATTGAAAGCTTTTAAAAGGTTGCATACTACAAAGGGTTCTTATTTAAATTACATGTCTTGTATCCCACAAGACAACCCTGGTTTTCTAGGAAAGCAGTAAAGGAACTACTTCTACTCTAAGCTTTCAGTCTTCGGCATCCGTGCCCGTATCAGATGAAACCTCATCTTCATCTGAGAAGTACACTAACTCCTCAGGGTCCTCCTCCTCTTCTTCATTCTCGACTTCTCCTGGAGCTACAATCATTTCTTCATCGGTAACTTCACCATCCCCATGAGGAGGATGAAGTTGAGCATATAGCATATGGACATTCTCATGTAGAATGGCATTGTCCATCTCCAGGTCCTCTACGTAGAACTCCAACTCATTGACGCGTTCATTGGCCGCATCTTCTCGTGTCCAGGCTTCATTCCGCAGCTCCATGGTCATGGTGATACCCCTTTGCATTTCCACCAGCTCTTCTTGGTCTTTGGCATGAGCTTGATGAAGAGTGTTGAGCTCCTTGTTAAGGTTCTCGACGTTGGCGGGGTTGCTCGAAGATCCTTCCTCTCCTAGGTTCTTGGAACTTCCTTCACCTAGCTCGTGATTTCTTGGTGCCAATTGGTGACGAGGGACTCCATGAGGTCCGGTGGACTTGCGTGCGGTTTTCTTGGTCTTTGCCATAGCCTGAAGAATTTAGGGTAGAACTATAAGAATAGCTTGAGGATAACGGAGGTTAGCAAGAATGGGATTGACATTACTTACCCAACCATTATTAAGGGGAATTATTATGCAATGTGCTCAAGCATGATGCATGAATCGATCTTACGAATCTATGTACAAAAGATTAATATAATCATAAGTACTAGATTTTTATATTACATAGGACAAACCTACACATATTATCCGCCACAAACTTTTCAAATAAGTCAGGATTGAGCCTAGATCAAAGGTAAGAAGAAAGAAATTGAACTTTCAAAATATCATGTTTACTTTCATTGATCCAAATCATTTTGAAGGTTTTCCAAAGTAACCTACAATGATCTTAGATGGGAACTGCTCTGATACCAGCTGTGGCAGAACCTCCTAAGGAATCGGGCCCACATGCACCTATCGTTGTCTTAACAGACCTCGAATAGCGTACACGAGTTCCCAACAACTCAACAGGTCTGTCGGGTGTCCTCGGGAAACCCGAATCATCCACGTTTCTCTTTTCAAACAGGATCCCAATCACAGTCATTGCAGATTACAACAGTTTATTCAAATATATACCAGAGTAAAAGATAGCGGAAGTCTTAAGATAACATAATTACAAACCAGTTGTTTTCAAACTTACAATACCATAAGTGTTATACAACCATAGTAGCGGGATAATATTACATTAACTTTATTTATCATACAAACTAGTGCCTTGTCCAAAGGCCATTCATCACTCCTCATCGTCATTGACTTCAAACACAGACATGCAGCAGGGACCAAAACAAGCCTGCGCATGCGACTCACCTGCAACAAGGGTTAACAAACCCTGAGTACAAAAGTACTCAACAAGACTAACCCGACGTAACGGGTGTAAGACTTTAGGGATGCAGGGGTTTGGGACAAGGTAAGGATGTAGCAAAATTCAAAGTCCTTTGCCAAAAGCTTACTATAGTTATCCTATTCTCAAATTTTACCCCTAAGTCCTTTTAGTTCATTATCTCAACTAAATATACATTTCCCATATTCCATTCCTTCTCATTTCATTCTTTTCTCATATTTTAGTAATTCACCAGTCCTACATTGCTTCTGTAATGAATCGAGTCTCCATATCCGCGGAGCACCGGCAATTCGAATTGATTCAAGTCCCAGCTGGGGATTCCTTATCACACGACATATGTAGAACTTAATCTTGCATATATCAACCTCGCTACCGGATCCTCCTATACTAAGCCGTCTCCACGCCACCCGAGAGCACAGCACACCTCAAATCCGGCCACATTCCAGCCACGAGGGTACACGCTACTCCCGCCATCTCTCCACTCCCAGTGCGCGGGCATTCGTCTTAGTATTGGATTAGCCGAAGTAGGCTTACCGGAGTATGTGACCAGTACTACAAAGTGTCTCGTTCAGAAGATCCACAATGAGTGGCCTTTAAGCGACATAGTCGGCAACATTACCCAACGTTCAAGATAAGTCACCCGACTAGTCTCTAGTTCATTCTACTTTCTTTCTTTCTTTGGCCAGTATGCCATCTTTGATTGTATCAAAACTTTTGCTTTGAAAGCCTATCATAAAGCATACTAAGCATTCTACGCCTTTGTAAATAAACACATCTTCAAGGATGGTAAACAAGTAACAAGGTAGGCAATGCATCAAGTAGGTAATATTTGAATTGAACAACTTAATGCAATAAGTAACATAGGTGATAAACTTTTCAAAGTAACAAGGTAATGGCTTAATGCATAAACCGGGGCTTGCCTTCGTTGATGATCTCAGGTTCCGGGTCAGTACCACAATTATCAAATCCCGTGACAACCGGGGATTCTTCCAGAACTTGCTCAACTAGAATCGTTTCGTTCTCGGGTTCTACACGAAATGATAACATATGCTTTAACATGATGATAATGTAAACATGATGCTTTCACGGCACATGAAATGTAAAAACACCCGCAAACGATTTGATTTCGCGGTACAGTTGCAAGCCAACAAAACCAACCTGTAACCCTATCATTAAGAACCACACATGTGACTTGACCTAATGGATCTTGGAACCCTACTAGTCACAAAACATGACCAAAACAAGATCCAACACTAATCAAACACTTAGGGTTTGTTTTTATCTATTTTTGAATTAATTTGGAATTAAGCCCAAAAATAAACTTGTTCCAAATGACCTGAAAATTTTATGTAAGCTTCCTTATGACAAATTAGTGTACCAAAACAAATTTCATAATTTTTGGAATTATACAGTGACCTACAAAAATCATGGAAATTGCATTTCTCAATTAATGGACTGAATATTTGAACATTCAAAATTTATCCAAATTTCAAATTTCAAATTTTTAAACCATACTAGAACATGTACAGAAGCTACACAAAAATTTTCAGAATTTTTGGATGTGTAAATAAATTCCTACAAAATTACAAAACTGCTGCACTATTCAAAATCAGAAATTAATAAAAGTCACTATTCTCACTCACGCTCTCACTGACAGCCGGCCCCCACCTGTCATCCCTAACCTCGGGATTTGACCGTGGCTGCGACGGCGCTGACCGGCGCTAGCTCACCGATGGCGAGCTCAACTGTGACGACCATGGTACCAAAACAATCACAAGGACTAGCCGCGTCGACCAGTGGGATTTCGGAGGTAAATTACAACACGGAGCTAGGCTTATGCCGTCCATGGCGGACGCGGTGGCACGGCGATGTTACGCCGGCGAAACAAGGGCGGTTGAGATCAATCAAAAAGCTTAGAAAGGATCAGCAGCTCACAGTGATCACGATGATGTGCTTGGCGCAGTCGGAGATGGCCTGGAGTAGCCTGGCCACGGTGAAGGCAGTCGCGGCGGAGCTCCGACCGGTCACGGGGAAGACGGGTTGCGCCGGGCGATTCCGGCCAACACCAGCGACGAGAGCTAGTCGAGGAGGAGCGCAAGAACAATGCGATCGTGTTGACGTAGCTGGGAACGGCAGACGCGGCTCGACGAGGCCTACGGCGAGCGGCGGAGCTATGCGGTGGCGGAGCAGAGCAGAGGGAAGAAATGGGAGCGACGGCGACGACGGTGGCTATTTATAGCCCGGAAGGAGGCGTACGGTGTCGCCAACGCACGGGCGGACTCGCCACGGTGACAACGGCGTGTCACCGCGCGTGAAAGCGGCGAAGAAGGGCGGCGGCAAGCTGACTGCGTGGCGCCGGCGGTGAGCAGTGAGGTGGAGGTGAAATTTTGAAAAATTTACTAAACTGCCATTGCGTCTATTTCTCAAATTACTCTCAAATTTTCTAAAGAAGTTGAAAATCTCCAAAAATGAAAGTTGCTCAACTTTTCAAGTACTACAACTTTGATTTAAGAAACATTTTCAAATTCTACCTCCATTTTGAATTTCACATTTGGGGTACATTTAAAGATTTGAATCATTTCAAAATTACTCCAAATTTTGTATGTAAACTTGAAAAACTTTGAATACCAAAGTTGATCCTTATAAAATAATCTCCAACTTTGTTTTTTGCCTCAACCCCAAATTCCTCATGGATTTTGAATTAGTTAAAAGGGGCAAAAAGGACTTTTATAATTTGAATGTGAATTCAAATTTGATTTGTCTTCCTTTTACTTAGATTTTGATTTTTGACCAGTAACATGGCCCATTAGGGTTATTTGAGTCAAAGGACATATGACCTCACATGATCACATGAAATTTAACCCCTGTGGTCATGATCTGTATTTAGGGTTTTTGAAACACATCACATGAAATAACAACATTATGAAATAAACCTTATTTAGTGAATGCATTCAAAACTTTATACTATATGAATGCTTTGCAATGCACATGATGACATGTCAAATTTTAGTATTAGGTCAAAACACTAGAGGTGTTACACCAGATTCCCCTCTCCTGTCGGAGGAAGACCGACTTCCCGAGGGACCAGGTCTCGAGCTCCTGAGGGGGCAGAGCAGAGGTTGTGGACTGCGACAAAATCAAGAAAAGAACAAAGTCACGCGAGAGAGGAAAACACGAACCTGGGCGACTCCGGGTAGTTCGTCGGCCACCATGGATAGCGCCGTCCGTAGCGACCGCTCCGCCAGCTCATGGTATTGCTTGAAGGTACGCCAGTGCCCGCCCTCGGCCGTGTCCTCGAGGATGAACAGGGGCTCCCCCTCTGGGTCATCCTGGCTCCGCCATAGTACCTGCGGGTGATCCCATCCGTGGGGCTCGGGTCGCACCCGCACGATGGCCGAGCTTTCCTCGTCCAAGAGCGGCGCTGGTTGCTCCATGGCATCAGTCTCCTCGGCGTCGACCACCTCCCGTGCCCGGGAAGTATCGTCGGAGGAGATCAGATAGACCTCCGTCTCCCGGGCGCTCTCCCGCAACAACAGCGGGCCCTGAGCCAAGGGCATGGCCGAGGCCTCCGCCGCCTGCACCTCCTGCGTAGACAGCCTTGCCGCCATCACGATGGCCATGGTGACCTTGGGGGCTCTGGCCTCTACAATCACGGCCCCGACGGTCTTGGGGGCTCTGGCCTCTGCCATTGTGGCCTCGGCAGGCGTAGAAACGCCGACCGCAGACACTGCAGTCTCGGCGGTCGTGGGCGCTGGGCCTCCATCGCCTCAGCCTCGGAGGCCCCGAGAGCCTCGGCAACAAAGGGCACGACGGCCCCATCTGACCATGTAGGGGCTGCCTCGGCAACCCCTCCTGGGGCGGCCGGTTCCTTTGGGTCGACCCTCGCCGACGCCGCGCCACGTTGGATGGCGGCTTGTGCCTCCGCCACCCAGTGGGCGAAGGAGCCAGGGCTCGCCTTAAGCGCCTTGAGGGGCACCAAGGGGAGGTCGTCCGCAAGCCGCTTCTGACTAAAGAAAATTAACCTACAGGGTCAGCACGAGACCAAAAAAGCGAATGAATGACACTACGACCCTGCCAAAAATACACTTACTTAGAACGGGGCGGCCCCCGCTTCACCACAGCAAACCTCATCTGCAACGGCGGAGGCGGCGGCAGTGGCGTCGCATCCGTATCCATCGGCGCCGGTCGGTCCTCTACGGGGGCAGTGGCGTTGCCTCCACCACCACCTGCTCCGCCACAGCCGCCGAGCCCACCGGGCTGATGGCACGTTTGCCTAACGCCCGCGCCTCGGGCATATCGGCCTCGGCCCTAGAGCGGGCAACCATCGGCTCTGGGTCCGCTTCTCCTCCCCTTCCCAGGGGTGCCGGGCTGCTTGCCGACGCCCCGGGCGCCACCTCCACGACATCAGGAAGGTGGTCCAGGGGACCTCGGCCTCCCTCGCCCTTGTCGTTCCCGTCCGAGGCCTCCGTCGACAACAACATCGACGGGGATTCCTCCAACGGGAGACCATCCTTCCGTTGCTGATGGCGGCGCTTATCCAACGCCTCACGCGCAAGGATGTGCTTTATGCGCTTCGCCGCCTTAGCGTCCTTTCGCTTTTTCTACGCATCGGCGTGAGCGCGGTTGATCGCCCGCTGCCCCACGTCCTCGGGAACGGGCGGCGGGGAGGAGCGCACGTCCCTCATCCCCTGAAGGAATGACAAATGTGCATAAGGAAACAAGGGATAAAGGGAGATTGAGGAGGCTCAGATGCTACTGCGGCACTCGACTTACCAGCGAAAGGAACCCCCGCGACGGTCGCATCGCGAAGGGGGTCAGGTTGCCGCCCCTCAACTTCGCATCTACCGTCTCCCCCACCCGATGGTGAATTTCCTCATCGGAGAGGGCAGAGGAAGACATCCGGGTGCCTTCGACGGGCTCACCCGACCTCATCTCGAACAGCCGCCGCCACCGAGCCATCAGCGGCAGCACCCTCTGGCGGTGGAAGGCGGTCACGACCACAGCGACGGTGAGGCCATGGCTCCACAGCCTCGCCAGCCCCTCTAGGAGCGGCTCCAGCTTGGGCTGGTCGACCTTCGGGACACCCCACTTCCATTTCTCCGGGCAACTCCCCACAATCTGCCCAGTATAAGGGGGAAGTCCTCCATCATCGTTGCAGAGGTAAAACCAACTCGTGTACCACCGGTGGTTGGAGGACGCGAGTTGGGCCGGGATGTAGAGGTGCAGGCGGTCCTAACGCACTTTGGAAATTCTTCTCAGATACAAGGAAATGGTTCAGTTCTAGAGCCAAAGATCGTAGTTCTCGAACGAGCACTCGAAAAGATTCTGGCGGATCCTCGTGATTAGGCACTCTTTTTCCCAGATCGTAGCATTAAGTATTTCTTGGCGAGCTACTCTGCTGAGTACTTGCTCCCCATTTCCACAAGCACAAATTCCGCTTTTTATGGGTCCAAAGATTCTTTCGCAAAACAATCCATCTTTTTCTGGTTTATCGGTTTTATAATGAAAAGTGGAGGGCCTTGTGACTTCGCCAACGACTTCCCCATTAGGTAGGATTTTTTTAGCCCAAGCCTTTATTTGTTGAGGGGAAACGAGTCCAATTTGAAGTTGTTTATGTTTATATTGGTCAATCATAAAATAGAAATAAGAAAAAAAGAGAGTGCAGCCTCCGGCCCTCGATGCCTTCCTCTTACCCAACGTGCCTGTCGGCTTGGTAGTATGCCCCGCCTAGAATAGGTGGAGCCACAAATCCCAATGGGGAGCGATCCCCAAATACCCCTCGTAGACGGCAATGAAGATAGTCGCCTGAGCGATGGAGTTGGGATTAAAATTGTGGAGCTCCACGCCATAGTAGTGCGGGAGCGCCCGCATGAACCAGTCCGCTGGGACACCGAGGCCGTGCTTGTGGAAGGAGACGAAGCTCACGATGTAGCCGTCACGGGGCCTCAGCTCCAGCTCGCCGTACGGAGCAATCCACTCAGGCCTTCTAGGGTCTGTCACCAGGCGGAGGAGCCCACCATCGACAAGCGACTGGAGCATCTCCTCGGTAACATCCGACGGATCCCAAGGGTCTGCCTCGACAATGACGACGTTGCCAGCCATGGGTGCGATGGAGGAATTAGGCGCGGCAGTGAGTTTTTCTCTCTGCCTCCCCCGCTCTCGCTTTTTTCTCGCTTTCTCCCTAGGTTCGCTCTTCTCTCCTCTTCTTCCCGGCACCCGCTGCTCTGGCGACGGCTCAGCGGAGGTGGCAGGTAAGGTAAGACAAAAAGGGGCGAGATTCCTCGGGTATTTATGCAGGGAGGAGGCGAAACGAGTGGGCGATGAAATCGGGGAGGTTTTTCCCCCGTCTAGCGCGGTTAACCACGAGCTGATTTCGGCGGCCCACGCGCCCACGTCTCCCGCATTAAATGCGAGGACAGTTACGTCCCGTCCATCACGTCACGCCCGGCCACTATGGTAGCAGGCGTCGTTTCGCCTCCCCATGAAACCACCTCAAAAGGCGCGCCACCTGTGGCCGAGCCGATAGGGAAGATATTTCTCGTGGCCTGTTCCTTTCATAGGAAGGAACCGGGCTCTAAGCCTATTACGATCCAGGGGTTCGAAGGCTGGGCCCCAAAGGGTTTCGACAGCCGCCCTAGGATAACAGAGTCAGGGGTGACTGCAGGCGAGCCTATACGGGGCCAAGACCCAAGCGAGCGAAATGCTTGGGATGCCCAAAGTCATGTCCGAGACCGGCAAGAAAGTATCCGAATGGGATCCCACCGTAGGGAGGCACCGAGCCACCGAGGCCCAACGAACGGCCTCGGCACCCACTAGAGAAATCCTCTGGTACTCTTGGAGTGTGTCTCTGGACTGCTAGCCGTCCCCTAACGAACGGGGTTCGGGCCTCCACTTGGACTACCCGATAACAGCTCACCAGAAGTGCCACCGCTCGTGCCCATCGAGGGTAGCGAGGCACATTCCACCCCTCCTTCCGAGCGAAAAGGAAGCGCGAGGGTCGCATAAAAAGTCAGGGGAACCCCTGACGGTCTTCTTGCCCTATGCAGAGGCTAGGGGGCTCCTCCTGCAAATCAGCTGAGACCCCACGACCCGGGCTCGCGCCCAAAGGGGCCTCGGCAAACAAACCCTCACGCGTGAGGGGCATATAAAAAGTCAGGAGAACTCCCGACGGCCCTCTCACGCAGAGGCTAGGGGCTCTTCCTGCAACCTTGACGAGACCAGAATGGGCTCGGCAAACTAACCCTCCGTCCGAACGAAAAGGACATGTGAAGATCAGATGAAAGGGCCAGAACACCTAAGGCAAAGACAAACAGTCCAAAACCGCGCTAGAAGTTTCACTACAAACATGATAAAAGGGCACCAAGCCCGTTACGGTCCAGGGGTTCGAAGGCTGGGCCTCCAAAAGGTTTCGACAGCCACCCTAGGGCAACAGAGTTAGGGACGACATTGGGGCGAGCCTACGAATGGCCTAGGCCCGAGCGAACGGTCGCTCGGGGCGTCCTAAGTCGTGTCCGAGACCGGCGGGGAAGTATCCGAATGGGATCCCACAGTAGGGAGGCACCGAGCCACCGAGGCCCGTGAACGGCCTCGGCACCCACTAGAGAAACCCCCTGGTACTCTTGGAGTGCGTCTCTGGACCACTAGCCGTCCCCCAGTGAACGGGGCTCGGGCCTCAACTCGAACTACCCGCTAACAGCTCACCGGAAGTGTCCACGCTCGCGCCCATCGAGGGTAGCCTGGCACATTCCACCCCTCCTTCCGAGCGAAAGGAAGCGTGAGGATCATACCCAAAGTCAGGGGACCCCTGACGAACCTCTCGCTCCGCGCGGAGGCTAGACGGCTTCTTCCTGCAGCCTCGCCGAGACCCCCGCAACCTGAACTTGTGCTTGGGGACTCAGCAAATGCGATAAGAACTACTCGTTCAGACGCGAAAATGAAGAAAGCCCCTAGAGGAGTAACTCCACTCCTCCAGGGGCTTGGGGGCTACACCCAGTGGGTGCGCTCGCGCGTACCCACCGGAATCTCAAAAAGCAAACCCCAATTCCTACGGGGCAGGTATAAACCAAGCCTCGGCAAACCCTCAGGGGGAGTGCACGCACTCCCCCCGAGGCTCGGGGGCTACTGTCGAGTACCTTAGAATGGGGTACCCCAAGCAAAACATCAAGTGGGTTGCCAAAGTCCCATCTAAAAATAATAAAAGCAAGAAGGTAAGTCGTGGGCCCCTCACCCGCCACGACCGAGCCCACTGGGTCCTCCCCCTCCTCACCTCGAGCCTCGAGCAGGAGGTCTCGGCACACTGACACAAACTCCGCTTCATGCGAGGCTCCCTAGGGAAGGCCTTAGCAGGGAACGCCGCCTCCGCCTCATCCGAGACTCCCCACGGAAGGCCTCGGTAGGAGGCGCGTTCTCCGTATCACGCGAGGCCTCTTGCACGAGGCCTCGGCAAGGAGCCTGATCTCCGTCTCGCGCGAGGCCTCATTCTCCGTGTCGCTCGAGGCCGGCTTGTCCGTGGTCCATCGCCCCCCGCCTCGACCGACCCTCCCGACAGCGTGTCGTGTCTCATTAATGCTTCAACCACTCCCGCAATCTCAGCCGAATGGTGATTCAACGCCACAGAATGGCCGACGCGACCCGAGGTCGCATCAGCACCATACCGGCCGGGACAGGGCACGGCGGGGATTACCGGCCACTGTGTCCTACCACTGTGTCCACGATCAGCGCCATACCGGCTAGGACAAGGTACGACGGGGATTACCGGCCACTGTGTCCTAACGCTGTACCCATGATCGACCGCCCGCCCAAGGCCTCAGCACTATACACCAGGGCCTCGGCGATCTTGGGGTTCGTGCCTGCCGAGACCCCCCCACCGCAGTGCAAGCCTCGGCATCGACCAAATCTCGGCCTCGCGTACAGTCCATCCACAGTGGCTTGCACGCTCGCCCCCACGTCCACTCCGAGGCATTCCCGGGGCTCCCACGACGCACAGGATCTAATGGGACGACCACGCCGCCCCAGTACTCCAAGGATGGATCACTCCGACGACCATGCCGCCATAGGGACAGGCCACAGGATTCGGACATGCCGCCCCTGTTGGCATAACGCCGCATAGTAATACATGTACTGCCCTTGTCCTCCCTTTAACTATAAAAGGAGAAGACTTGGGCCACTTAGAGGGACATGAGGGAGAACACCTAGTAACACACACAGGCACACATCCCAGCCGCTTGAGAGCAACATCTCAGACGGCCCACACGACACCTTGCCGAGACCTAGGACTAGTTCCCTCTCTCCCTTAGCTTGTAACCCCTTACTACGAGCACTTCGGTGCAAGGAATACAAGTTCGATCTCTCAGACTGGACGTAGGGCATCGATTGCCCGAACCAGTATAAATCTTGTGTCTCTTTGCATCACCATCCAGAATCGGGAGCACGCAGAACAAATTCACTAGTCGGTTGAGGACCCCCCGATCCGAAACACCGACAGATAGTAAACACTAGAAAGAACAACAGTGGAGTCATAAAATAGTTTTAGAAACTCTAATATCTTTTTAGCTATATGCCAATGCCTTGCAGACAATAATTCAGAGCCATAATTGGAATTAATGAACACAGAAAAACATGCTTATATAAAACCAAGTATTTAAGCATAAGATATGTAGCATTCCATCTAACATCCATATCTAAGCCAAACTTTCTAGGTCTAACACCCTGAGCAGTACAGTAGTTCTTAAATATAGCAATTCTTTGATTAGAGGAATTTAAGAAGTTAATAGCAGTTCTAAAATCTTCTGTGTAAGGTTTGAACCTCTTTAAACCAGATTTTATAATCAAATTAATGATATGATAAGCACAACGTTAATGCACAAGACTGTACTCACGCTTAGAATGATCAACAGGCTTAGGACCCAAATAACCAGCAAACATAGGTGTCAAAGTTTCCATAGCCTTAGCATTAGAAGAAGCATTGTCTAGAGTTACAGAGAAAACCTTATCAATGAGACCAAACTCCTCAACCACATAAGCAACTCTTTCAGTAATATTTTTACCAATATGTTTCACCTCAATCAACCTAAGCCCAATAATCTTTTTCTGTAACTCCTAATCAGCACTAACAAAATGAGCAACAACACTAATGTAATCCTCCTTAGCATTACCAGACCAAATGTCTGATGTCAGAACAAGAGAGGAAGCAGCAAACAACACAGAATTCTTAAGCATATTACGATGTTCAATAAATAGTTTACTCAGATATCTAGTGGTGGTCTGCCTAGATACTTTAACAAACCTAGAGTTATGAGCACGAACAATGTAATCCTCCTAGGCCTCTGTCTCACCAATACCTAACGGCAAATCAAGCCTAGCAATCAAGCTACACAATTCAGATCTAGCAACATCAGGTTTATAGTCCCAGTGATGCACAGAACCATCAGTATTGTAAGCAAGCCTAGACTAAATCCTAGCAGCTTGATCAGTTTTCTGCCTACAAGATTTCTAGTGACTCCTTCAAGTGTCCAGTGCCAACATTACAGCTAGCAGACAAAGTATGCTTACACATTTTACAAGTAGCTTTAGTGTAGATTTTCCTACCATTCACAGTCTCATAGATCTCATCAAAATCAGCCCACACAGCAGATTTATGCTTACCAACACTAGGTCCAGAAGAGGTACCAGTACCAGCAACATATGGAGTTGAGCCATTGGAGCAGACCAGGGTCACAGTCGTCATCGCCATCGCCCCTTCACCACCGCTGCTGTCTAGATCGATCAGAGCAGCAGAGCCGCTACCGACATGGTTACCGAACAAGGCAGCAGCGTCCTCATGGGTGTCGTCGTTGTCCTTAGGGGCCAGGCCTATCGTGATTAGATCATCGTTGCTGGTGAGCGGCCAGACGATCTCGTCATCAGCACCAGCCATGGCGCCCTGTGCCACAGCACCGTTCCTCAACGGTGCACGGGGACACCTTGGTCACTCTATGCCACAGCTAGAGGATGACGCATCGGCTATCGACTTGCGCAAAGAGATGGAGGAGGAAAAGAACATATCAGAATAGATCAATCATCATTCATCAATGGAAGAAGAGGAGGGTTAGAGTTAGGGTTAGGGTTGTACCTACGCAACCAGAGCCGGTGCCGGAGAAGATGAGGGCCACCCAGAGAAGACGACACACTGGTTAGAAGGACGGGCGAGCGATGGAGGAGGGGCAGACGAGGACACGAACTCACATAATCACCGAGATCTAGAGAGGAGATAGGGACAGGGAGAAGGGAGAGGCAGAGAGGGAGGGGATAAGGTAGGAGGAGTAGGGAGCTACTCACCGGCGGTAGGTGGATCGTTGAGGTCACCTCACCGGAGTCGGGGAGGACGGAGCCGAGAGCCCGAGACGGCGAGGGCAAGACTACGAGAGCGAGGCAAGATGAGGCGCGGCAGGATGAAATGAGCTAGGGTTTGGGGTGAGGGAGAGCCGCTACAGCATGACGGCTTATATATGTGGGGGGAGGGGGACGCCGAGGAGCATGTGGGTCATGTGGGCGCTGGGCCTTGGGGAGGAGAGGAGAACTAAGGAGGGGGAGGGGGGAGGCCGAGCCATTGCCAGGCTGTGTGTTCAAGGCCGGGCCATGCCGTGCCAGCCCATGGGCCTGAGCAGCGACCCAGGCATGGCTTGCTCCCTCCTACTAGGCCAGCCCGGGCCTGCTGACCATCGAGCCGTGTCGTGTTTGGTCCGGGCCAAAATTGCATGTTTCGTGTCGGGTCACCGTGCCTCGGGCTGCATGGACAATATTAGACGAGAAACATGGGGTGGGATGAGTGAGTGGGAGTGCGGATAGGCATAGGTCTGCTATGTCTTGGATCAGGGTAAAGGTGGCGGGACCCGTGTTATAGCGACATTTTTATTGGGACAAGATTCAAACTCTAGAAGGATTGTTTTTATGGGACGGAGGAAGTATTCATTAAACATCAATTAAAAAAAGGCAAACCAAACAGTTAAAGAACAACATTTCATCGTGATAAAACACAGTCGAATTTAACGTGGGAACCAGTTGCTATTTTTATGTAAAGAGCCCCAAGGACACAAAAAACATTATAAGAATTTTTAAATAGACATTATAACTCCATAAGCACCCTCGCTAATAGAATACAGCACTGTAAGCATTAATTATGCACAATAATGTAGCTGATGATACTTCAGATTTCAAAAGTAAAACTAAAATGAATGTAAGAGAATGTTGTTCCCAGAGGTAATATTTTAGGATGTAACAATTCGAGCAAAAGTGATATCTAGAGAGACGAGAACAATTACAGCATTTGCAGGTTAACCTAGAAAACTTTGGTTGGTATCTTGAGAAAACATCTATCATAACAAAAATTAGTGCTTTAATACGCTAGCATGTAAGACCATATCTCCTAAGAGACTACAGACATGTTAGAGCTTTACTTCATCGTCAGGGGACCAAACGGAAAGCTTAGGTTGAGTACTGCGCTACTGGGCCACATTGCCCACTTGCACCTGATATGGACTCTGGATTAGGGAATTGCCATCTGCACACAAAATTCAACCATCAACAAAGCAATTAAGATTTACCCAAGATAGAAGTCTAAATGCAAGAAACTCGATTAATTGCATATATCCTGAACTTTGGACAGATTGCTCCTTTCAGCTCTAAACTCTTGGATGGATACTGGGAGGGAGCGATGTGCTCAACGATGCGGTAATTGATACCTCTTCAGGCATTTCCCTTATGTTCACATGTGGTGCAACATCAGCATGCAGAAGCTGCTTGTAGTATTCCAAGTCTTGAAGATAAAAAATAAATGAATATATCAATGCATTCACTAGATTTTTTATGACATGAGGGCAAATATTCAAGAGGACAAATGTAGACCACTTATAGTATCATGACGAAGAAATGTCACATGGAGCACATATATCTTATGCCCTAAGTATGCAGAACACATCTCAAGCCTTTTCCCTTTTGTGAGCACCATTGAGTAAGCGAACTTTATATCCTTTCTTAGGAATGCGGAAGCAAAATATGTTGTCCCATAAGTTCACAAAATGATAGTATTATGTTCCCCTCCTCCTGCCAACTCCTATAAGGACAATAACATGTATGATTCTACTACATCCAGGGGATTTGAGTCGAATGAAAATTTTCACTGCATAAAAAGAGGTTCAACTATATATCCGTCTCCGAGCTAGAAGTAAAATTGTTCTTCAGCTAAGTAGTAGAGAACAATTGTGGCTTATTTTTCTACATAGAAAATTAATACTAAGAATATGCAATAGAACAGATAAAAAATCACACACCAATGGTGGAAAACACCTCAAACATTGTCTCGACAATTGTTTGGTTCCACCTCTTCTCAATCTCACATACTAGACATAGGTAAACATATTTTTGGAGCAAATCAAACTTATTCAAACAAGGTTCATTATCTTCTAACTTTTGGCCAGAGAGTACAACATTTACACGCCAAGATATCTTAGTGAGAGACGACATCGAACAAGGAGAGCATTCTGAAAAGGGGTTAGAAAGCGAAAGTCACGATAAGTGGACAGTGTGTGTCAAGAAAAGGGGTTAGAAAGTGAAAGTCACACTAAAGAACAAGTGGGCAATGTGTATCAAGAAAAGGGGCATATCTTTCCTATCTTGCTCTCTAATGTTCGGTATCAAGAAACGGTGATTAAAATCAAGCTTGTGCATTGAAAAATCAAAGTCGATGTTTGACTGTGTGATAAAGATAGGCCATGGAAACAATTCACTTTTTAATTCATTTTGGAACCAAACTCTACATCATACTTAGACATGCTACTCTAACTCAGATAAATGCGACAAAGAATTGAGTCCATCGAATCTCCACAGAACGGTTGTGAATGATAAAAGACAAAGAAACCGGTCTGCTGGTCTAGGACCGGACAATCAGAGGTAGGAGTAGAGTGAGAGGAAGAGAGCAAATGAGAGAGGGCCAAAAGTCCCCCTCCACTTTCCCTCTCTCCCCTTTTATAGGGGAGGTGAGAACAGTGGTTTTCATTATTTCCTCCGGTGGGGCTTGTATCGACAAAAGAGCCTCTAAGGGCTACAAATGGGTCCTAGATTTATCTGGCAAGCCCCTAGGCTATGTAATTGGGACATGAACACACTAGTGGGGTCCAAAACATATAATACATCCCAATAGTAGCCCCCTCAGCTATTTGGTTTTGATCTAAAGTACAAGACCCAATAATTGAATACAAAGTGTAGCCTATTATGACTTAGCCCCGGCTACGAGGATCACCCTTCGCAACTTGTACGTGCTTTGGTTGCTCGCATTTTGGCAACATGAAGTCATTGAGCTCTTTTATTTCACTGTGCTTTGGTTGCTTGTATTTTTGGCAACACAAAGTCTCGGACTCTTTATCATTTCAATGTGCTTTAGTTGCTTGTATTTTTGGCAACATGAAGTCACTGAGCTCTCTCATTCCATTTGTATACTTAGAGATAAAAATGGATGCAAGTGGTGCTCTGTGGTTGATGACTAGTTTTGATCTCATCAACTGTATTATTGGGGAGCCTTATGATGCTAAGGCACCCTTTTAAGCTCATGTGAAGTACTCATGCGATGAATGGATGTTATGGATGAATGTGATGATGCCTATGATAAATGCATTTATGTGAAAAATAAATGTGAAGTGGTATATAAGATAAACAAATCTTGTGCTTATTCTTATTATATACGAATAATAATTGACAAAAATTGATAGTAAATGAAATTCGTTGATTGATGAAGGCCAATGAATTTTGAATGCCCAAATGTGCAAGACCAACGCGTTGCAAATACCAATGACCAAAGAAATCCATCATTTCAATGAAAGCCAATATTGTGAGGATCGATATAGTGGAACCCAATGTGTGATAAAACTCAATATTCAACAAAGATTAATGATTGTATGAAAATTCGTACTAGATGGAGACTACTATAACTTTGTGTATAATCCTGTATTTGAGGAACAAAAATGCTATATAAGTAGGTTAGTCGAGAAAGGGTGAGAGATACTCACAATGGTTGATTCCTACTTGTTAGAGAGAGAAAATTTAAAACAAGAGATTATTACTTCAGAATAGCCGTTTGGGATAAATATGAAAGCCATGGGCCATTTTTTGTCTGTGTCACTAAATTTTTTGCAAGTATTTTGGTCACCTTGGTGACTTGATTCATGCAAAGCTTAGAATTTTGGATTTTGCTTTAAAAAGCAAAATTAAAGCATAATCATGAGAAAATTGATTGCTTGAGAAAAAATGTTAGACATCATAAGATGGGTGAAAAGTACTTATGAGGAGGTGAAGACTCGCTAAAGGGATAGTGCCTTTGGACATGAACGAATGGTGTTTAATTTGATGTACAAAATAAATAATGTGAATACAATTACATAATAATTGAATAATATGATTGAGAAAAGATGGTGCAGTGGTTCGTGAAATTTAACATTGCACAAATCATACCTTAGGTCTTACCCCAATAAAATTGGATAATCTTCTCGCACAAGAGGTAGGGTTCATACTTGGTAACAAAGACCCGAGAGCGTAAACTATTCGGGAGAACAAAAGAAAATTCCTTTAATGTGCCGGATAAAAATCAAGGAGAAAACATCGAGGATAGAATCCTTGGGTTGATACCATAATCTTCATTTGGTCCAAGCTAAAGACCATGGTGTTCGCAATTCAGCAACCAAAACTTCTCTTGGGAAAATAGATGACTTCGCGCTACGGAGAAAGTTTCAAAAACCAAAGAACCAACCTTCAAGTGATAGCCTGGTCCGGAGGAGGAATGAAACCATCTCTTGCTCAATCTCTAATTCGAGAAACCTGGATGCGGCGGTTGGCGAGCTTAGACTTTTTAGTTCAATCCAAGTGGCTTCTTCATCTTCACCAGAATACCTTCGGAGGTGAGAAGAGTGGTTTTCATTATTTCCCCTCCACCTTCCCTCTCCCCCTTTATAGAGGAGGTGAGAAGAGTGGTTTTCATTATTTTCTCGGGGGTATTTTTTTAAAAAAGTCTCTAGAGGCTATAGATAGGCCCTAAACATTCAGCATGTTCGCTTGATCGTATTTGGCTTATAAGTCATGGCTTATCAGCTAACGAACAATATTTTTCTCTCACACCAAACCAGCCAACAGTAATTTCAGCCATGTCTTATAAGCCAAACCAGCCCAAACGAACATGGCGATTATCTGCTAAGCCCCTAGGTTATGTTCCCCGAACACACTAATGGGGTCCCAAACATATAATACACCCCAACATGCTCTTTAATATTAAGGAAATGATAGATAGATATACATACTTGTGTATTGACTTATATAACGATAGATAGATACACATACGGATTTGCGAAACTATCTCTCGCTGTATGCAAACCATCTCATTCACTAAGAGCCTGTTTGAAATGCCAGAATTTCACAGGCATCAATTCAATTTCATCATAGGAAAAAAGACAGAAATATGGAAATATTTCGGCGTTCCAAACATGCCCAAAACTGAACTAGGTCAAGTTCAGCCTTCAGGTGACATGACCTCCTGGAGGTTCAGTCCCAAAACAAAACAGGCGTACATATCACTTATTCAGGAATCAAATATTTTAAGAATGGATCAAATATATACAAAATTAATAATATTCATCATATGTGTAAGCACTATTACATTGATCCTAGAATATACTTTCATAGTAAACTTATTTAGAGTACAAATATCGATAATATTTTCCAAATAACTAGTATTTTTTTAATGACTTCTCAGAAACAAAATATGTGTTTATTTTGAGACAGAGGAAGTAGTAAATAAAATAGTTACTATTTTGTACACATGATCAGCCAAATCTTGTCTTGCTGAAAAATGTTAGCAATACACCTTTCACACAAACGCAGCTCTTAAAACCAAAATATAACTATATGCAAGTTCAGCATAAAACGCTGTCCCCCACATCAGGTCATTATGCAACACACAAAAAAAATAGCAATCTATAGTGTCAAAAACAACACGTCCTGAGACCAAAACATCTGGTTGGTTTGGTTGGGCGTTTTGCAGTTTCACGCATCTTTTGCAATGATCACTGTGAGAAACAAAGTGATTTTCTAGGTAACATGTAAATAAACTCTAAACAAAACAAAATGTGATCTGTTTTGAAACAAAAAATAAGTGAGGTCAGCTAATGCTCCACCGTTCCAATTATAGAAAACAAATGAAAATGAATATGAGATCGATTTCTTTATTTCCTTGGAACCAGCATGTCCGGAAGGCAACATATAAACAACACAATATTTACAAAGGAATCATATATATCGCCTCAAAAGACCTCAATATACAACAAGGGAAAAATGCGACAAGGTAGACAAGCAAAGTGGGCCACCTAAGCATTTAGGATCAGACATCAGCTTATAACTGTTAGCGTCACACCATCTTAGTGAGCTCTCCAGCGTCCAAGCTCAACAGCTCGGTTTTAACTTACTCATCCAGCATAGTGTATGACGGCAGGTCCTTCACCTCCAGCACATCATCTAGAACCAGTTCGCGCTCCAGCTGAGTTCTTGTTGATTTCAAGACCTCCTGGTACAACAAAACCAAACAAGTAAGAATGCCACTGTCTTAAAACAAACAAAGAACGATCGATGTACTGAACACGCCAGAAGCTAACATTAAATTCCATATAGGAGGCACGTTTCACAAGCCACTGAGCATCAAGCAGCCGAAAGGCTACACAGTACAGGTGGTCAAAGGCATTCTCATCCCGTTCAAGAAATTCAAGGAAACGAATTCCATACTTTGAAGATGGAACACCTGCATAAATACGACATTGTTCAAACCACGAAATACGGAATATGCCAGGTATGTGTAAAGGGGATTTGGCAAAGGAAAATTACTGGACTTTAGATCCAACATCTGGACCAGCATGAATGAAATGTTGATACCAGCAACTGCAAAAGGGTACTCCCAATCTGCTCTCTGCCCTTGCACTTTGCTCAGAAGCATCTGAAATGAATTCTGCACCAGAATATATGTAATGGTGAATGGTCAAAAATCAAGAAATTAGAAAGACAACAGAAACTGTTATCAGATATAAGATCTTTACAGGGTAGTTCCTGGCAAAAAAGATGAGGTTCTCCAACGATATGAGTCCACCACCCCTGCATAAATGCGATCAGTATTAGATGGGTTTATCAACTGAGTTTAACATCTCCATGAGCACATTCTCAAACAATCAAATTACAAGAGAGAACCTGAAATCAGTAGATGGATCATTGCCTTGCCAACCCATCTCCTTCCATAATTCTGATTTGAGGGGTGGAATCTCACGAGTGGGGTAAGCTAAACGCCAGAGTTGCCTCAAGGCGTCCTAATAATGATAATGCCGATCAATTATCAATTAATTTGCTTGCATGAGATGATGTCAACATAGAAAACCAATCTACATAGGTTATACGTACTTGATGTTCAATACGGGAGCCATCAAAAGGGATTTGCAATCTGCGTCTTAAAGTATTCAGCCTTTGTTCCTGGAAAGTTGAAGGTTCACCATTATTAAACTAATAACTGCAACCCTATTATGTAACTTTCTTTACATTACCTGTAGAGGGCTAAGATATACTGGATTGATTTGATTCTCAGAGAAGGGGAATAATCTACCAAAGACAGAGACTGAGCTTACAATAATGCTTGCTGCAAGGAAGATAGTAAGAAACGAATATCAATTTATGTAAGGAAAGACTAATTTTGTCACAGTTCATGAAAGAGTAGTAACATGGATTATCTAACTAGAAACACCAAATGTGTGAACAAGATGACCCCCTACATTCTGATGCTACAAATTGTTATGCCCACTGAATGTAGCCCTGTGAATATATTGTTTTCAGTTTTTATTTACAACTTATAGAAATGTAGTGCTAAAGACTAGAACATGGACTTCCGACTTATGAAAATGTACTCATTATCCTGCTTAGTTATTTGTGTTGATTGCTAGAATTATGTGCAATAGGTTCTCAAGAAAAGGAAAAAGATAAAAACTTTTACATTACTTCTAGAAGATGATGGCAACAGCAAATAATGAGAAGAACAATAGCGTAAGAGCAGCTGCATCCACTATCCCTTGATCTCTATATCAGCAACCAAACTAAATTCTACTCAATTTGTTTGAATGCACAAAAATATAACCAAGTCTGTTTGCATTCATCCAGTGGACAGTCAGCAGCGATCTTGTCATGGAACATTGGTTGTCCTGGAAGGGGAGGTGTCAAATGTGACACGATGGTTTGTACCCAGTGCAGAGAGCTCCCGCTTTGTGCGGGGTCTAAGGAAGGGTGTTAGTGGCAAGCCTTACCCTCGCCTATGCAATGCGTTTGTATACAGTCAATAGATATTTCATTTTGAAACAAGGTTTTGGGGGTCCAACTGAACTCCTATGGCCATGACCACAGCCAAGTCCGCCAGAAGTTACTTCAAACAGAGGGGGGTTACCAAATAGCACATTTTGTATTTGTTTAGCAGGGAATAGAAATGCATGCATGTTGAGTATGTGAAAACAGGCATATTAGCCTAGAATTTGAAGTATGGGAGTTGGCATAGTGTGTAGGTTGCTAAATGCTTAACCAAACTAACCATCAAAACTAATTAAACTAATATTTAGTAAGGGCTACGAAGGATTGAAGAGCTGGTCAGTAAATCCTATCAAAAGGTATATAAAATCAGCAACTGAGAAAAGGACAATAACAGCCTAGTACTGTCAGGCATCGATGAATTTAATATTAACAAAGTAGTGGCTAAAATGAGAATTACCTAACCATTGTGCCCATTGTGCAATCAAGTTCGAGAAAAGAAATGACCAGTGTAGTTGTTCTTTCTTTCTATCATCATCCCACAGGTCCTGTCTTCTAGGATCATACACCTATAGGAGTCCCAAAAGTTTACTGATGCGTTACCAGAAAATATAGAATCCTGCATTCACGTAAACTGTAGGAAAGTATCGAGGCAATTGTGAACCAGAAAAAAGACTAACCTCTGATCCAAAATTGTCATCGCTAGACTTCCCTAATAGAGGTTCATTAAGGGAATCAGCACTGGATATGTCAACATGCTCATTTTTCCTCCCATCAAGGTCTCCATGATGGAGTCGGCGCCTCAGATTGGTAGTTGACATGAAGATCTAAAACTTACAAACCCAACTAAAAAACCATGCTGCGAAAAAATGAGAAGATAAACTTTATTACTTTATTAATTTGCTGCAGCAGAACCATAATACAAAATAGCATACAGCACATCATGCATTCATGTGCAAGCATCCAACCATAAGCTTCATTCAGAGTCTGCGAGATGGCACTGATGTATTGAAAGAACAACCCAGCAGAGGATTGAGGGCATGTTTGGTTCCATGGACTAAACTAAAATGTGGACTAAAATGTCCACTTTTAGTCTCTAAAATGCCAAACACATGGACTAAAATTTGGACTAAATGGTTTAGTCCTCTAGTCCATGAGGGGGTGACTAAACTGGACTAAAGTGTTCTGGAGACACTCCTGCCCCTCGTTACTCCCCATCCCACCCGTGGCCAGCAGCTGTAATATCTTCATCTCAACAGGGGTAATATTGTCTTTATACAACTGCATTAATGGACTTTAGTCCCTGAAACCAAACAGGGTCCGGACTGAAGTTTAGTCCACTAAAGGAACCAAACAGGCCCTGATTCTACGGAAAATACATGGCATGAAAATTTGGAGAATCTACTTGTCAGAGTTTGTAATCTATTTCTGTTGGGAGTTTCAAAGGTCCTGTGATTGCACAACAACACCGGAAGCAGCCCAAAAACATCATGCCCAAACCATTCAGGGTATCACAAAACTTAAATAGTAAGGCTTATAACTTAGCTTGAGCAATACACAAAGAATCCCCACAGGGCAACACAACGCTGCGTCGTCCATCAGACCCCCCTTAAGAATGCAGCAATCCAACCAAGCTGCTCTCCCAAAGTTCGAAACCCTAGTTCTCTAACGTTTCGATTTACCGTACCGTCCGACGAGTGTAAAGCTCGACCCTTCAGCTGTACCACTACCGCGCGCCGAACAAATTCAGAAAGGCAGAGAGAAGAGAAGAATCGAACTCACCGACGGGTCCCGGCCGCGAAGGCGAAGGTGAAGGCGAAGAGGAAGAAGCCGTCCTGCCCTGCCGAAATTATTAGGTGCGTAGGGAGGGGGCGACGACTCGTCTCGAGAACTGGAGGTCGATTCGGCCTTGATGCTTTAAATGCGAGGAGACAAAAGAAAAATAAAAATAAAAAGAAGACAGACAGGCGAAGGGGAGGAGGAGAAGAACCTTCGGTGCAAAGGAAGTAGGAAGTAGGAACTAAGGAACTCCAACATTTTTTGACTCGGCCGGCACTGCTGCCACCGAGACGAGCCCCCATGGGCCCACAGGGAAAAAAATTCACATGCATACAGGATGCACCCAGGCAGAGTGCATACACACGGTAATCTGGTCCCACGCGGACAAATCAACAGCATCTACGGCATGTGCTCATCCGGTGGCAGCTCGTAACCATCCTCCCCAGCAGCATGGACGGACGAGAGCCGGAGCCGAGCGGCATGGGAGGGAAAAAAATTTGTGTAGAAACCGTATGCACCCTGGATCCGTGCATACATGCGTCGTTACTTGACGCGTGTCTCTGCTCCGTTCGTGGACGTCGTGGGCTGGGCTCGGCTGTAAGCACGGCTCCGCTACGTCTCCAGCAGACCAGCACCTAAATCAGCAATCAAGATTTCTTTTTATCCACACGCGTCCTCCATCCGAGAGAAGTTTCCACGGAGACTCGTTGCATACTGTTTCCATACAATTTTTTTCCGCTGCTGGTCATCCACGTGGCAGAAGATGGATGTGTGCATGCACGTAGTATGGGTGCATACCGTATGCATATAATTTTCTTCCACCCACAGCTAGCGTGTGGGCCGGTTTTGCAGGGATGCTATTAGAGCCCGAAAGCTGCTTTACTCAGGCTCAGCGCACGCACGGCCTCCGAGTCCGACATGCCATCACACCGATTGGGCGCGTGCACTTCGATTTGGAAACGGAACGGAGAACCGATTCCGACGAGAACTCAGTGCATCGCACCACGCCATCCAAACAAAGCCTTAAATACAGCACCGCTCGTCCTAGCGCCGAAGAACGTGATACACTGATACGAGAAGCATACGGAAGAATGCTTTGTATTGTACTGCACCCTCAGTAGTGTCGTTTTTTACCTTAAGACATTTTGATCATCTGTCTTATTCAAAATTTGTATATAAATATCATCTATTTTGTTATGACTTATTTTATCATTAGAGACACTTTAGTAATGATTTATATATTTTATAATTTACATAAAAAATTGAATAAAACGAACGGTCAAACATGATATCCGAGGGGCTAGTGCCCGGCGTCCAGACGCAGCTCTATCCCACCACCCGAGTCCGCATCTCATCCAGCGCCCGCGTCTCGGACGTCACACCACGCCCCGCACCCATTCCCATGCCCCACGTGGGTCTCGTCACCTGCCCTGCCTGCGGATGCACGCCACGGAGGCGTCTGCTGACCACAGGTACACGCACGATGACTCACAACAGCGTCCCCAGCACCAGCAGGCAGATGTCCGCCAGCCACCAACGTCATTGAAACATGTGCTCTCCCGAATCTACTTTGAAACATTAAGATGAAACACTTGCAACATGGGTCTGAAACAGATGAAACACTTGAAATATAAGTTTGAAATATGTGTGTATAACCATAGCAACATATGCAACATCGAGATCTACTTTTGCAGCATCCAGATAATACACTTGCAACATGAGTCTGAAACATCTGAAACACTTGAAACACGCTTGAAACATGCGTATAGAGCCATAGAAAACATATGCAACGTCAAGATAAAACACTTGAAAACATACATTTGAAACACTTGAAACATAGGCTTGCAACATGTATATATTGTCATTGCAACATATGCAACATCGCATATCTACTTTTGCAACATCCAGATGAAACATGTCGGATACCATAAAAGGGGTCCCCTAAGCAAGAACCGAAAAAATCGCTTAGACCTTGTAAATATCAAAGCCAACAGACAACCACCGGCAAACCCCCACCTTATCCGCTACCTCGAACAATATTCGGGCTCACCCGAAGCAGGCTCGGCTTAGAACGAAATCACGAGGCCTCAGATGAGGTACCGGTTTTCCGACTCGCCCGAGGCCCCGCGCCACAAGGCCTCGGACGAGGTACCAGTTCTCCGACTCGCCCGAGGCCCCGCGCCACAAGGCCTCGGACGAGATACCGATTCTCCGACTCGCCCGAGGCCCCACGCCATGAGGCCTCGACGAGCACCCAGTTACCGACTCGCTCGAGGCCGGCTCGGCATCAACCCTGTCACCGCCGCCTTGACCGACTTCTCTGTCGGGACGTCACATCCAACTAACGCGTCCAACCACTCCCGTGACGTCAGCCGAACGACGGCACGATACAGCGGAGTGGCCGACGAGACAGGAGTCACATCGACGCCATGCCGTCCGGGATAGGACGGGGCAGGGGTTACCGGCCGCTGTGCTCGGCACTGTGCCCACGGCTGACACCCGTGCTGCACTGTGCTGCCTAACCCCTGCTCCAAGGACAGCGCGGCGTGGAAAGTTAAGTCCGGGTCCCTTTAGCCTCGGAATCGACGTACAAGACCAACTGCTCCCTCCGAGCCTCGGCTATCCGCTTTCGGGCTCCTGTAGCCTCGGGACTCGCGCCCGCCGAGCCCCCATAATGGTTCAGCCTCTGCACCGACTAGGCCTCGGCTCTCTACGTTGTCAGCACTCTAGGACCGGCACGTCATCCGTAGTACGCACCATGCCCCGCGTCAAGCTGCAGGAGCTCCCACGTCGTGCACAAGGCCAAGCTCCTATAGCCTCAGAATCAGCGCACCCGCGCCGTCGCATCTACCTAGCCTCGGCTCTCCGCGCCAGTCAAACATACAATGACCAGCGCGCCTCCAACAGAAGAAGACGTGCATGCCACCATAGGAGCTCCCACGTCGCACAGGATCAGGCGTGACCGGCGCGTCGCTCCAGTACACCGAGGACAAGACCGCTCCATCGACCATGCCGCCACAGTGACGAGCTGCAGGGCTCGGACATACCGCCTCTGCTCACAAAACGCCACGTAGCAAATACATGTACCGCCCCTGTGTCTCCCTTCGACTATAAAAGGGAGTGACCAGGGCCGCTTCTAGGGGGATGAGACACACACGTGCAAGCAACGCACAATGCTCTGTAACACACACGCTCCCTCATTGCAAGAGATCAACATCTCAAGCCACCAACGCCACTCTACGCAGAGACCTGGGACTAGCTCCCTCTCTCGCTCAGCTTGTAAGCCCCTACTACAAGCACCTCGGTGCAAGGAATACAAGATCGCTCTCTCAGACTGGACGTAGGGCACCTATTGCCTGAACCAGTATAAACCTTGTGTCTCTTTGCATCACCATCCGAGATTAGGGGCACGCAGTACACTTTCACTAGTTGGTTGAGGACCCGCCGAACCAAAACACCGACAGTTGGCGCGCCAGGTAGGGGCCATACTGCGTGTCAGCTTAGTCATCCCAATAAGTTTCGGATGGCAGACCCCGTGCGACCACTGCGTCTCGGCACGGTGATCTGGTTTGGGAGCCTACAGTTCATGTCTCTAGGATATGAGTACGATATGGTACTCCTCCCACCTAGAGCCCCATCGACCGACGACGACATCACGCACCAGCAGCCCAGGCGCAGGCGGCGCCTGGGCCACCGCTCTCGTCGCGCTTGCTAGGCACGACGCGGGCGGGACCACCCCGACACCGCGCGAGCTCATGGTGATGCACCGCGCTCCGCCAGTATCCCATACCTGGCTGTTGGTATAGAGTCCCTGGCTGGGGACCTGTCTAGCTTAAGCCTGGGTAAGGGAAAGACGCCAGTGGCGCGCAGCAACGCCCCGTCATCAAGCTCTGCCCCGCCACCTCCTGAGGAGTCGACTCCAGCGGAGCGGAGCCCGACGACGACACCATCCACGTACCCCTTCGGGTTGGGCAATGCCGTCGCCTACGCTTTCGCTCACGCAGAGCCCCTAGGACACCACCAACATTTTGCCCTCGACTTCATCACAACAACCTCGACCCACACCTACGCTGACTCCTCGAAGGAGGACGAGGCGTGGGCCGGAGCGGACTTCTTCGGGCTTCGCGACCCTAAAGCCATGCGCCGCTTCATGGCCACGAGCGACTACTGCTTCGGCTACTCCGACTCCGATGACGAAGACACTTACGATCCCACTCGTGAGTGCTTCAACGTCGAGCTCGAGGTGCCGAGCGCGAGCGATGAGGACGAAGGGGCAAGCAATCGCTCCCTGCCCCACGAGGGAGCAGGCGACGCCACACCTCCACGCGTCGAGCCCCCGGCAGCGCGGAACGAGAACCTCGCCCCCAAGGAACTTCGATGCCTAGACCTGGAGCAGCTCTGTGAGCTTCAGGCCAAGGTCGAACAAGACCGACTCCTTCTGCAGCAGCTCCAAGACACTCTCGAGCAAGAGCAGCGGGGTTGCGGTGATGGCGGAGCAGCCCGACGGAGGGCTCACGACGTCAACCACCGTATCAACAACGATGAAGGGAGCAAGCAACCCCCTATCTTCAATCACGCTAGGCAGAACGTCGCGGCAACAGCGATGCTACTCCAAACAATGCCTGAGCCCTCTACCTCGGAGGGACGATGGGTCCACGGTGAGCTCCAAGACCTCCTCGAGACCGCCGCGGTACAGCAGGCCGAAAGTTCCACCTCTCGACGGCGCGGGGGCGCCTCGAAACTACCCACGACACCGCCTCGGCAGGATAGAGAGGCCTTGGTTTGTCCAGAGCCTGCTCGGACACCGAAAGCCAACAAGGCCCCCTCGGTGCACGATCGCCTCAGCGACCGATGCGAGGCACAAGGCGACCACGATGTGGTCAGCAGGCGACGGCGCCGCGACAACGATGGGCCCGCCTGAAAGCTCTAGTTTGGTTTTGGTGAATTGATGAAACCCTAAGTGCTAACCTAGTTTATCAAGTGATCATGAGATAGGTAGCACACTCCAAGTGGTGAAGCAAATGAAGATCATAACATGATGATGTTGCCATGATGATGATCAAGTGCTTGGACTTGGAAAGAAGAAAGAGAAAAACAAAAAGCTCAAGGCAAAGGTATAAACCATAGGAGCTATTTTGTTTTAGTGATCAAGACACTTAGAGAGTGTGATCACATTTAGGCTTCATAGCCGTACTATTAAGACGGGTGAAACTCGTATCGGAATGCGGTTATCAAAGTGCCACTAGATGCTCTAACTCATTGCATATGCATGTAGGATCTAGTGGAGAACTAACACCCTTGAAAATATTTGTGAAAATATGCTAACACATGTGCACAAGGTGATACACTTGGAGGTTGGCACATTTGAGCAAGGGTGAAGAAGTTAGAGGTGAAATGGAGTTGGTCGCAATGATGCTGGCATCGGTCAAAGGACCGGACGCTGGGTCGCTTAGCGACCGGACGCTGAAGGGTTGCGTCCGGTCGTGTTGTCGGTTAGCACAGTGATTACGGTTAAGCACCGGATGCTGGGCTGTGTCCGGTCAAGCATGACTGGACGCGTCCGGTCGGCAAAAACTCATTTTGGACCCTTACTGTAAATGACCGGACGCTGAGGGTTCAGCGTTCGGTCAACTCTGTCGGAGCGTCTGGTCAACATGTTGACCGTTGAGATCAAACGTTCCCTGTTGAACGCAAGAGACACGTGGCCGCCATCGGGCGACCAAACGCTGAGGAGCAGCGTCCGGTCAGTAGGACCGGAGCGTCCGGTCACCCCGATCAGTGCCCAGTGATAGGTTACAACGGCTCTATTTTGTGGGGGCTTCTATTTAAGCCCCATGGTCGGTTCAAGCTCACTCTCTTGGCCATTTTCATTAACATAGCAACCTTATGAGCTTAGCCAAAGCCCTTCCACTCATCTCCATCATTGATTCATCATCGTAGTGAGATTAGGAGTGAATCCAAGTGCATTGCTTGAGTGGTTGCATCTAGAGGCACTTGGTGTTCGTGTTTCGCTGCGGATTTCGCTTGTTACTCTTGGTGGTTGCCGTCACCTAGATGGCTTGGAGCAGCGAGGATCGTTGAGCGGAGGGTGGTAATTGTCTCCGGCTCCGATCGTGGTGATTGTGAGGGGTTCTTGACCTTTCCCCGGCGAAGAGCTAAAAGGTACTCTAGTGAATTGCTCGTGGCTTGTGTGATTCTCATTTTGTGTTGGTTGTGCGGCACCCTATTGAGGGTTTGGCGTGTGAAGCCAATTAGCGCGTGAACCTCCAAGTGAGTGAATCACCACAATGAGGACTAGCTTGCCGGCAAGCAAGTGAACCTCGGTAAAAATCATTATGTTCATCATTGATTCCGAGGTGATTGGTCTTCATTGTTATTCATCATTGTGATTGATTGGTTCTTTCATCTATACGGCGGTATAACCCTCTTGATCACTCTCTTTACTTTACCGCAAACTAGTTGATAAGCTCTTTAGTGTAGCTAGTTGTGAGAGCTTGGTTGGTTGGTTGGTGTGGCTCTTTAGCCTTTGAGAGCATACTAACATAGGGTAGTGTCATAGCTCTTGTGTGAATCGACACTATCTAAACTAGAATTGTGGTAGGTGGCTTGCATTTTGAGTAGGCTAGCGCAACACTTGCTTCGCCTCATAATTGTCTAACCTTTTGTTAAGTGCTGTTGTAGAAATTTTTATTAGGCTATTCACCCCCCTCAAGCCATTAGGACCTTTCAAGTGGTATCGGAGCCGAGGTCATCATTATTTGAGGCTTAACAACCTTCGATATTAAAATGGCTCAAATCAACAACACCAAGAAGCCACCCTAATTTGATGGCTCAAATTATTCTTATTGGAAGACAAAGATGACCACACATATCAAGTCAATCAATAGAAATATGTGAAAGGTGGTAGAAACCAAAATTGAGATTGATGATCCGGAAAATCCCACCACGGCCGAAGAAGTGCTTCTCCAAAATAATGACATTGCTCTAAGTACCATTCATGATGCAATTGATGTGAGAACATTTGCGCAAATCAAGAATATTGAGATGGCTTATGAAGCTTGGAAGAAATTGGAAGAATCATTTGAGGGTACTCAAGCCGTGAAGGGTGCAAAGGCATATATTCTCAAAGAGAAGTTTGCAAGCTTCAAGATGAAGGAAGATGAGAGTGTGCCAGACATGTTCCATCGGATGGAAGTGATTGTCAATGATCTCAAGGCACTTGGTGAAAAGATAGAGGACAAGGACTTCTCCAATAAGTTCTTGAGATGTTGAAAGGGTTGAGATGGCGACTAGAGGGGGGTGAATAGTCCTTTTCAAAACTTAATCATGTTGGCTAACCGAAACAAGTGCGGAATTAAAACAATCGGTCTAGCCAAGACTACACCCCACTATATATGTTCACTAGCACCTAGCAAAGATACTAATTATGCAACTAAGGTGCCGGGCTAGCTAGAGCTCTCTTAATCAATTCTAGGAGCAAGGTCACACAAACCTATGCCACTAGTACTTTAAGCTATGGGCAGCTCCTACACATGCTAGTAAGCAAAAGCACAAAGCTAACTAAGCTCACTAGCAATGCTCAATAACAAGGCAACCAATGCCTAATTAGAGAGCGCAAATACTTAGCTACACAAACTAAGCAATGTGACTAACAAGGTTACTAAAACCAAATTAGCCACACAAGGGAGCTACTTCTATGCTACACAAGCAAGAAGGTAATTAGCAAGCTACACAAGCTATCTAATTACAAGAGCAACTACACAAGCTTAATATGTATAAAAGTAATTGTAAGCTTGTGTAAAGGGGATGCAAACCAACGGGAAGAACAAGGTTGACACGATGATTTTTCTCTCGAGGTTCACGTGTTTGCCAACACGCTAGTCCCTGTTGTGTCGATCGCTCACTTGGTGGTTCGGCGGCTAATTAGCATCACCCGCTAAGCCCGCACGTCGGGTGCCGTAAGAACCTACCCCTTGAGTGAGGGTAGCTCAATGACACGCTTTTACTAGAGTTGCTCTTCGCATCTCCCACGGGGCGAGCACAATGCCCCTCACAAAGCACTTCTCCGGAGCGCCGCACAAGCTTCTTGCGCGCTTCGACGGAGACCACCACCAAGCCGTCTAGGAGGTGGCAACCTCCAAGAGTAACAAGCACCACCGGCTTGTAACTCGATCACCTAGTGCCACTCGATGTAACCTCACGATGCAATCGCACTAGAATCGCTCACTCACACAATCGTATGATCACTATCAAGTATGTGTGAGATGGAGGGTTCCCAAGCACTCTCAAGCATGGACACAAAGTCCCCCAAGGTGACCAGACGCTGGACCTCAGCGCCCGATCGCCCGCAGACGGCCACGTGTCCCGATTCCAATGGTCACTTGACCTGACCGGACGCAGCAGCTTCAACTGACCGGACGCTGAACCCCCAGCGTCCGGTCGTTTCCAGTAAGGTACCGACCTCGACCGGACGCGTCCGGTCACACTTGATCGGACGCAGCCCAGCGTCCGGTCACACTCCAGCTTCTGCGTCACCGTACGTCAGCCAGACCGGACACAGCCTGTCAGCATCCGGTGCTTTTTAGACCCAGCGTCCGGTCAGTTGATCGACGCCAGCATCTTCGCGATCAACTCGTTTTCACTTCTAACTTCTTCACCCTTGCTCCAATGAGCCAACCACAAGAATTTGCATCCGGCGCAATAGAAAATAGGCATTCCATTTTCCCAAAAGCGTCGAATCTCAACCCTGCAAACACCACCTCCTTTGTAAATGTGCCAACACCACCATGTGTATGTGTGTTAGCTTTTCACAATCATTTCCCAAAGGATGTTAGCCACTCAACTTGCCACGCCACTCGATCCTAGCGACGATGCAAAGTTAGATCACTCAAGTGGCACTAGATGACCAATATACAAACAAGTTTGCTCCTCTTGATAGTACGGCCATCTATCCTAAATCCAGTCATAAACTTCTCTACACACATATGACCGGTGAAATGAAATGCCCTAGGTTATACCTTTGCCTTGCGCATTCCATTCCATCTCCTCCAACGTCGATGCAACACATGCACCAACACGATCAACAATGATATGATCCACTTCATATCATCACGTGATCATATTGGTTCATCGATCTTGACTTTACTTGCTCTTCACCGTTGCCATCGTCCATCGGCGCCAAGTCTTGCTCAAGCTTCACCGCCACGCGGTCCATCGCTCCAAAGCCTCCGACTTGCCCTTCATGCTTGCAACCGGTCCATCAAGCCAAGTCTTGTCTTGATCTTCTCCACCTTGATCACATGACTCAATGTCATGTCTCATGTGCATTTAAGCTCCTTCATCATCACATGTGCGAGCTTTGCAACATCTTCAAGCCATCTTCACCTTCATGGCATATGTTGCTCACACATATGTATCTGTGGACTAATCACCTGTGTATCTCACATAAATATAATTAGTCCACCTAAGTTGTCACTCAATTACCAAAACCACACAGGGACCTTTCAGATGTTTGCCCGCAAGATTTGGCATGTTGGTCACCTTACTAGTGAGGACCGGTTTGAACACAATGACACCAAACCAAATCTTGGGAGATATCATGACCAATGATGCTTATAGAGATGATGAGAAGGAAGAAAAGAAGGAGAAGAAAGATGACAAGAAGAAGAGCATAGCATTCAAAGCTACATCATCAAAGGGCAAAGCTAAGCAAGAGACATCAAGTGAAGAAGATGAATCTTAGGATGATGATAATGATGAAAAGATGGCTCTCTTTATCAAAAGATTTGGCAAGTTCATGGTGAAAAAGGCTACCGTGCAAGAAGAAAGAAATCTTCATTCAAGAACAAAGAAGAGTCAAGAAGGTGCTTCAAGTGTGAAAGCAAAGATCATCTTGTTGCTCAATGCCCATACAATAGCGACAATGATGATGACAACAAGAAGAACAAGAAGAAGGACAAAAAGGAAAAGAAAGAGAAGAAGGACAAGATGGCATTCAAGAAGAAGAAGGGTGGTTCATATGTAGTCACTTGGGATAGTGATGCTTCCTCAAGTGATGATGATAATGATAGTGATGATAACAAGACCACCAAGAAGAAGGTTCTTGCAAACATTGCTATCAATGAGAAGCCTTCTCTCTTCGAATCTTCATCATGCTTCATGGCTATGATGAAAGTGATGAAGAACATGTTGATGATAATGAACATGAAAATGAAAATGATAGTGATAGTGATGATGATGAACCTACTAAGGATGAATTATTTGACATGCTAGAAGATGCTAAAGAACACTTTGACATTAAGAGAAGGGAATGCAAGAGCTTGAATAAGGAGGTAAAAGCCCTTAAGCAAGTCCTTAATGAGCTCAAAGCAACTCATGAGAAGCTAGAGGAAGCCCATGAGAAGCTTGACAAAGCTCACAAAAAGCTTGAAAAAGCTCATTCTTCTTCGCTTAAAGAGCAAAATAAAAAGAAGCATGTTGAAACTTGTAATGTAGGTTTAACTTGTGATATAATTGATGAATCACTATCTATGCCTATCATTGTTGCTCCTACTAACCCTTCTTGTAGTACTTCCACTTCCTCCTCATCTAGTAGTGATGGTCTCACCTGTGATGCCTCACTAGTGGTTGAGAATGAGAACCTCAAGAAGGAGGTCAACAAGCTCACTCACACCTTAGCTAAGGCTTATGGTGGTAAGGACTGCTTGCTTATATGCTTGGGTAGCCAAAGAGCTTCTCTCTACAAAGAGGGATTAGGCTATACCCCCAAGAAAGGCAAGGCGGCCTTTGCTTCTCACAAGACTAGTTTTGTGAAGAAAAATGGTCGATTTTACACTAATTGCAAGCAAGTGGGTCACAAAGAGCATGAATGCAAAAACAAGAGCAAAAATGCTAATGTATCCTCCATTAAGTTTGATTCATGCTATATGCTTACTAAGGGCATAAATAGTGTGAAGGCTAAGTTCATTGATAAACCATGGATGGGCTCAAAGAAGAAAGCCATTTGGGTACCAAAAAGCTTAGTGACTAACCTTCAAGGACCCAAGCAAGTTTAGGTACCTAAAAAGAATTGATCTTCTTTTGTAGGTCAATTACAAAGCTGGAGGAAGGCATTGGGTTCTTGATAGTGGGTGCACTCAACACATGACCGGTGATGCAAGAATGTTCAACTCAATCAATACCAATGGCAATGATGGTTATGATAGTATCACATTTGGTGACAATGGCAAAGGCAAGGTCAAGGGGCTTGGTAAGATTGCAATATCCAATGACATGAGCATATCCAATGTGTTGCTAGTAGAGAGCTTGAACTTCAATTTGCTATCCGTGGCTCAATTGTGTGATCTTGAATTTAAATGCATATTTGGGGTAGATTATCTACATGTTTGTTCACTAAGTCTAGCATGGGTTGGTTATGGCATAGAAGGCTTGGTCATGTTGGAATGAAACAATTGAATAGATTGGTTAAGCATAACTTAGTTAAAGGCTTGAAAGATGTGTTTGAAAAGGATAAGCTTTGTAGCTCTTGTCAAGCAGGCAAACAAGTTGGAAACATCCATCCTAAGAAAAGCATGATGAGCACTAGTAAAGCATTTGAGTTATTGCACATGGATTTGTTTGGGCTAACACAATACACTAGTATCGGTAGAAATAAATATGGATTTGTGATAGTGGATGACTACACTAAATACACATGGGTATTCTTTCTAGTGGACAAAAGTGATGTGTTTGCAACATTCAAATCATTTGTCAAGAGCATTCACAATGAGTTTGAAACAACCATCAAGAGAGTTAGAAGTGACAATGGTAGTGAGTTCAAGAACACTAGAATTGATGAGTTGTGTGATGAATTTGGAATTAGACATCAATTCTCAGCCAAGTACATACCTCAATCAAATGGCCTTATTGAGAGAAAGAATAGAACACTCATTGATATGGCAATGTCTATGCTTAGTGAGTACAATGTGAGTCAATCCTTTTGGGCCAAAGCTATCAACACAGCTTGCTATTGTAGCAACCGCCTCTATTGTCACCGATTGAAAGAGAAGACACCATATGAGCTCTTGAATGGTAGAAAGCCCAACATTGCATATTTTCGGGTCTTTGGTTGCAAATGCTATATCTTGAAGAAAGGTGCTAGATTGGGCAAGTTTGACAAAAAGTGTGATGAAGGATTTCTACTTGGCTATTCCACTACAAGCAAAGCATATAGAGTTTGGAATTTAGATAGTGGTACTCTTGAGAAAGTTCATGATGTTGAATTTGATGAAACCAAGGGTTTACAAGTAGAGAATGAGAACTTGGAACATGTTAGAGGCATTCAACTTTCAAATGCCATGAAGAACATGGATATTGGTGAATTGAAGCCTAGGCAAGTGAATGATGATGAAGATGATCAAGTACAAGTGCTCTCCAACTCAAATGTGCAAGATGATACAAATCAAGCTAGTACAAGTGGATCTCATGACAATAAACAAGATCAAGTAGCTAGTACATCATCTCAACCAAATGATCAAGCAAGTGCAAGCAATCAAGTTCCAATACTCCAACCAACCAATATTGCAAGAGATCATCTATTGGACACTATCATTGATAATATTTCTAGAGGTGTACAAACAAGATCAAGATTGGCATCATTTTGTGAACACTTCTCATTTGTGTCATCCATTGAACCAAAGAAGATAGATAAAGCATTAAAGGATGTTGATTGGGTGAATGCTATGCATGAAGAATTGAATAACTTCACAAGAAATCAAGTATGGGAGTTGGTAGAAAGACCAAAGGGACACAATATGATTGGAACCAAATGAGTCTTTAGAAACAAGCAAGATCAAGATGGGATAGTAGTAAGGAACAAAGCAAGATTGGTAGCACAAGGCTATACTCAAGTTGAAGGTCTTGACTTTGGAGAAACATATGCCCCGGTTGCTAGATTGGAAGCAATTAGAATCTTGCTAGCCTATGCTTGTGCCCACAACATCAAGCTCTATCAAATGGATATTAAGAGTGCATTTCTAAATGGCTACATCAATGAAGAAGTATATGTAGAGCAACCTCCCGATTTTGAAGATGATAAGAAGCCCAACCAGGTGGACAAATTGAAGAAGGCATTGTATGGCTTGAAGCAAGCACCTAGAGCATGGTATGAGAGATTGAGGAATTTTCTACTCTCTAAAGGGTTCACAATGGGCAAGGTTGACACCACTCTTTTCATCAAGAAGATTGGAAAAGATCTATTTGTATTGCAAATCTATGTTGATGATATCATATTTAGATCAACCAATCAAGATTTTTGTGATGAGTTTGGAAAAATGATAGCTAATGAGTTTGAGATGTCCATGATTGGAGAGTTGAGTTACTTCCTTGGTCTTCAAATTAAGCAATTGAAGAATGGTACATTTGTGAGTTAAGGCAAGTACATCAAGGACATGATCAAGAAGTTTGGTATGATTGATAGCAAAGTCATTAGCACACCAATGGGAACAAATAACAACTTGGATAGTGATGCAAGTGGCAACATGATGGATCAAAAGTTGTATCGGTCTATGATTGGAAGCCTACTCTATGTGATCGCATCAAGGCCGGATGTTATGTTTAGTGTATGCATGTGTGCAAGATTTCAAGCCTCACCAAGAGAAAGTCATTTGAAGGCTACAAAAAGGATATTGAGGTACTTAAAGCATACACCAAATGTTGGTTTATGGTATCCCAAAGGAGCAAAGTTTGAGCTAGTTGGTTACTCCGACTCGGACTATGCGGGATGCAAGGTTGAAAGGAAGAGCACCTCGGGCACATATCAATTGTTGGGAAGATCACTTGTTTCATGGTCATCAAAGAAGCAAAATAATATTACGTTATCAACCACCGAAGCCGAATACATATCCGCCGGTAGTTGTTGTGCACAAATACTTTGGATGAAGGCCACTTTGAGTGACTTTAGAATCAAGTTCAAGAAAGTGCCATTGCTATGTGACAATGAGAGTGAAATCAAGTTAACTAACAATCCGGTTCAACATGTAAGAACAAAGCACATTGATGTACACCACCATTTCATAAGAGATCACCAACAAAAAGGGGACATTTGCATTAAGAGTGTAGGCACCGAAGATCAACTTACCGATATATTCACCAAGCCATTGGATGATAAAAAGTTTTGCAAGCTAAGGAATGAGTTGAACATATTGGATTTCTCAAATATGTGTTGATGCACCCCCACTTATATGACATGCCTCTCCTTCGAGCAATCCAAGGTAAAAGTTGATTGGCATGACATACATCTTTGCTAAGGACATGATTAGTGCATCTAGTCACATTTTCAATTTTATTAGGACCTTTCAAGTGGTTCTATTTTATTAGGCTCATTCATGAAAATCAAATGAATTTGATGTTTATATGATATCACTATTGCTTCTATGCTTGATTTGATCTAGTGATAGCATATGACATGTTTATGGGCTTGTAAACCTAGTGTTTAATCTAGAAAATGAGCTCTAAGTGTTTAACTCAACATGGTACAAGATAACCCTTATTTGGAGGTGTGAAGAAGCTTGTCCTTAGATCAAACCGAGTTAAATATTTTTGACAAATGATCTAGATTAGACTAAATTTGGGAAAATGATACTCACCCCATTGATTAACATTGACAATCTCGACCCTTCAAGTTATACTATCTATATTTTGAACCTTTGTGGTCATTGATGACAAAGGGGGAGAGAAACAAAGATATAGTGAAAAAGGGAAAGAAATATCATTAAGGTAGAAAAACATAAAGATATACTTGATATATGACATAGGGGGAGAGAAGTGAAAAAGGAAAGGGATAAATTAAAATTTTGAGCACACAAGTAGGAGGAGCAAGCTCATGAACTTGGATGATGCATTTGAATGTGCATTTCATATGTTTGCTTGTGTGGTGTATACTAGTTGTTGGTTTGAATGATAAAATGAAAACTAGCATGCATAGGATATCTAGTGATTTCACTTCCAAATATTTCTAAAGTGGTATTGAGCTAACCATGGTGCTAAGGATGGTATATTGGTGCACTTCGATTGGTATCACGCTTCAAAGGTCCATCTTTTATACCTTAGCATCATATGGTAGACATTGACTCCTATATTTCCTATCTAAGCATATGTGCAAGCTACAATCCAAACTCTTAGCACATATGTAGGAGGAGCAATTGCTACCATTTGGGGTTCATAAAACTTGTCCATATCCTTTTACACATGGTAAATATGCTTGGACAAGCAACATAGATTCAATTGAATTTTAATTCATATCTTTGTATAAGTGTTGTCATCAATTACCAAAAAAGAGGAGATTGAAAGCTCTAGTTTGGTTTTGGTGAATTGATGAAACCCTAAGTGCTAACCTAGTTTATCAAGTGATCATGAGATAGGTAGCACACTCCAAGTGGTGAAGCAAATGAAGATCATAACATGATGATGTTGCCATGATGATGATCAAGTGCTTGGACTTGGAAAGAAAGAGAAAAACAAAAAGCTCAAGGCAAAGGTATAAACCATAGGAGCTATTTTGTTTTAGTGATCAAGACACTTAGAGAGTGTGATCACATTTAGGTTTGATAGCCGTACTATTAAGAAGGGTGAAACTCGTATCGGAATGCGGTTATCAAAGTGCCACTAGATGTTCTAACTCATTGCATATGCATGTAGGATCTAGTGGAGAACTAACACCCTTGAAAATATTTGTGAAAATATGCTAACACATGTGCACAAGGTGATACACTTGGAGGTTGGCACATTTGAGCAAGGGTGAAGAAGTTAGAGGTGAAATGGAGTTAGTCGCAATGATGCTGGCGTCGGTCAAAGGACCGGACGCTGGGTCGCTCAGCGACCGGACGCTGAAGGGTTGCGTCCGGTCGTGTTGTCGGTCAGCACAGTGATTAGGGTTAAGCACCGGATGCTGGGTTGTGTCCGGTCAAGCATGACCGGATGCGTCCTGTCGGCAAAAACTCATTTTGGACCCTTACTATAAACGACCGGACGCTGAGGGTTCAGCGTCCGGTCAACTCTGTCGGAGCGTCCGGTCAACATGTCGACCGTTGAGATCAAACGTTCCTTGTTGAACGTAAGAGACACATGGCCGCCATCGGGCGACCGGATGATGAGGAGCAGCGTCCGGTCAGTAGGACCGGAGCGTACGGTCACCCCGATCAGTGCCCAGTGAAGGGGTAAAATAGCTCTATTTCGTGGGGGCTTCTATTTAAACCCCATGGCCGGTTCAAGCTCACTCTCTTGGCCATTTTCATTGACATAGCAACCTTATGAGCTTAGCCAAAGCCCTCCCACTTATCTCCATCATTGATTCATCATCATAGTGAGATTGGGAGTGAATCCAAGTGCATTGCTTGAGTGATTTCATCTAGAGGCACTTGGTGTTCGTGTTTCGCTACAGATTTCGCTTGTTACTCTTGGTGGTTGCCGCCACCTAGACGGCTTGGAGCAATGAGGATCATTGAGCGGAGGGTGGTGATTGTCTCTAGATCCGATCGTGGTGATTGTGAGGGGTTCTTGACTTTTCCCCGGCAGAGAGCTAAAAGATACTCTAGTGAATTGCTCGTGGCTTGTGTGATCCTCATCTTGTGTTGGTTGTGCGGCACCCTATTAAGGGTTTGGTGTGTGAAGCCAATTAGCGTGTGAACCTCTAAGTGAGTGAATCGCCACAACGAGGACTAGCTTGCCAGCAAGCAAGTGAACCTCGATAAAAATGATTGTGTTCATCATTGATTTCGAGGTGATTGGTCTTCATTGTTATTCATCATTGTGATTGATTGGTTCTTTCATCTATACGGCGATATAACCCTCTTGATCACTCTCTTTACTTTACCGCAAACTAGTTGACAAGTTCTTTAGTGTAGCTAGTTGTGAGAGCTTGCTTGCTTGGTTGGTGTGGCTCTTTAGTTAGCCTTTGAGAGCACACTAACATAGGGTAGTGTCATAGCTCTTGTGTGAATCGACACTATCTAAACTAGAATTGTGGTAGATGGCTTGCATTTTGAGTAGGCTAGCGCAACACTTGCTTCGCCTCATAATTGTCTAACATTTTGTTAAGTGTTGTTGTAGAAATTTTTATTAGGCTATTCACCCCCCTTTAGCCATTAGGACCTTTCACCGCCCGAGGCTACCACCCGCACCGAGGCGGTCGCTACGATAGTGGGGAGGATCGCATTCCTTCTCCTAGGCCACCTGGCCCTTGAGTCTTCAGCAAGGCCATCCGCGGCGCCCACTTCCCGGCCCGGTTTCGTCAACCGGCCAACCTCTCAAAGTACAGCGGCGAGACCAACCCTGAGCTGTGGCTGGCCAATTACCGCCTAGCTTGTCAGCTAGGCGGCGCGAACGATGACCTGCTCATCATCCGCAACCTCCCCTTGTTCCTATCAGACTCGGCGCGAGCCTAGCTCAAACACCTCCCTCCTTTGCAGATCAACAACTGGCGTGACTTGGTAAAGGTATTCGTCGAGAATTTCCTGGGCACATACGTGCGCCCCGGGAACTCCTAGGACCTCAACAGTTGTCGCCAGAGGCCGGACGAGTCTCTCTGAGACTTCATCCGACGCTTCTCCAAGCAATCCACCGAGTTGCCCAGCATCGGCGACTTGGAAATTGTCCAGGCGTTCCTCTCCGGCACCTCCTGCCGAGACCTGGTCCGAGAGTTAGGCCGGAACGTACCGACCACGGCGGCCGCGCTCCTCGACATCGCCACCAACTTTGCCTCAGGCGAAGAGGCTGTCGGGGCCATTTTCCCCGACAACGACGCCAAGGGGAAGCAGAGGGACGAGGACCCCGGGGCCTCGGCCCCCCACCTCCCTAAGAAAAAGAAAAAGGGTTGCCAGGGAAAGAAGGAGGTCCTCAAGGCTGATCTAGTCACGGTCGCAGATCGCAAGAATCCCTGAGGCCCCGCCAGAGGCCCCGGGCTCTTCGACGACATGCTTAAGAAGCCCTACCCTTACCACCAGGGCCCGGTGAAGCACACCCTCGAAGAGTGCACCATGCTCCACGTTACTACGCCAAGCTTGGGCTCCCCAACGACGATGCCAAGAAGAAGGGCGCCGGCGATAGGGACAACGACAAGGACGACGGGTTCCACGAGGTGCACAATGCCTTCATGATCTTTGGTGGGCCTTCAGCGTGCCTCACGGTGCGTCAGCGAAAGAAGGAGCGCCGGGAGGTCTTCTTGGTTGTGGTGGCCGCTCCCCGATACCTCGACTGGTCTCGAGAGGCGATCACCTTCGATCGGGATGACCACCCCGATTATGTCCCAAACCCCGGGCAGTACCCACTCATCGTCAACCCGATCATCGGCAACACCCAGCTCACCAAGGTGTTGATGACGGAGGCAGCGGCCTCAACATCCTCTACGCCAACACCCTGGAGCTCCTGGAGCTCGACCAGTCACGGCTCCTAGGCAATGCCACGCCCTTCCACGGCATCATGCTAGGGAAACGCACGCGACCCCTCGAGCGCATCGACTTGCCCATCTGCTTCGGCACTCCCTCCAACTACCACAAGGAGGTCCTCACCTTCGAGGTGGTTGGGTTCAAGGGGACCTATCACGTCATCCTAGGGCGCCCGTGCTACGCCAAGTTCATGGCGATCCCCAACTACACCTACCTCAAGCTCAAGATGTCGGGCCCCAACGGTGTCATCACCGTCGAGTCCATGTACAAGCATGTATATGACTGCGACGTTGAATGCATCGAGTACGTCGAGGCTCTCGTGGAGGCCGAGACCCTCATCGTCAACCTTGACCGACTTGGTAGCGAGGTGCCCGACTCCAAGCGTCATGCCGGGACTTTCGAGCCCACAGAGGCCGTCAAGCTCGTCCCGGTCAACCCCACCTGCTCCAACGACCGAGCGCTGAGGGTCAGCGCCACCCTCGACAGCAAATAGGAAGCCGTGCTCGTCGACTTTCTCCACGCGAATGTCGATGTATTCGCGTGGAGTCCCTCGGACATGCCGGGCATACCGAGGGAGGTTGCCACAAGCTGACCCGCCATGGGAAGGGCCGTACATCGTCGCCCAAGTGCTAAAGCCCGAGACCTACAAGCTAGCCAACGAGAAGGGCGAAATCCTCACCAACGCTTGGAACATAGAACAACTACGTCGCTTCTACCCTTAAATTCCCAAGCATTGTATACATTGTTTCTCGAAATACAATAAAAAAACGTTCTTTCGTTGTTCTAATTTTCCAAGAAACCCCCCGAGCCCATCGATGGGGGATCGGCGTTACGATAACGCTATAAGGGAGACTCGGCTCTACCTCTACAGAGGTGCCCACCGCGAGGCTCGAACAAGACTTGGCTCTACCTCTGTAGAACCGAGCCTCCCTCGGGGGCTAGAAGGGCCCCCCTAAGTCCCAGACATCGTTTTTAGTCGTTTTTCGAAAAAAAAATTCTACGCCAAACTCTCTCACGTACTCTGACAAATCGATTGTAAAAAACCTAAGGACCGAAAGTCTGTCTCAGGGCCAAAAGGTCGACCGAGCCGTGAGACGGCCTACGCCTCTGGGCTACGGCAACTCCCTCACCACCTTTTGGCTGAAGGGCAGCTTAGGCTCCGAGAAAGTTTTTTGCAAGAGATATGTTCAAAGACGAGACAGAGGGCAGAGGCTTGGAAATACAATAAAAATGATTAAAAAGCATATACACAGAAGTACTTTAAAATGCCTCGACGGCCACAAGCGTCATGGTACAATGATGTAAGTCCTAATCTATTTGCATGGCCCCTTTAGCCCAGGTCAAAACTCAGGGTCGCCAGCGTCGGCGGTCGGCGTAGGAGGAACCACCTCCTCTTTGAACAACCTGGCCAGTGCCGTGCTAGGGGCCTCAGCCGCCTCCACCAGCTTCATGACCTCCTCCTTGGCCTTCTCGTCATCCTCAGCCACGACGTAACCGTCGCTGACGGCCTCGAGGTCGATGCCGGCGTAGTACGAGGAGACGACGGCCAGGGCGTGCTTGACGCCCGTATGCAGCGCCCCCCGGAGCCGCTCGTGGACTCGGCCGCTCAACGCGATCAAGCGGCTCCCAAGGGAGCTGCCCGACTCGACCTCCCCCGACCTCCAGGGCCTCGTAGGCGGTACGGGCGGCGCTCTACAGCGCGTTGTGCTCTCGGATCTCGGCCTCGAGCACCACCTGCACTACGACGGAGGCCTCAGCTGCCTGGGAGGCCTCCTTCTTCAACCCCGCCTCAGCTGCCTGGGAGGCGGTTGAGTCGCCCCCGCCGTCGCCCGCTCCACCTCTGCCGTCGAGCCCATCGGGCTGACGGCGCGCTTCCCCGACGCCCGTGTCTCGAGCGTGTCGGCCTCGGCCCCGGGGCGGGCGATCGCCAGCCTCGAGGCACCCTCTCCTCCTCCTCCTGGAGACGCCAGGCCGCTCGCCAACCGGGTGCCGTCTCCCTAACGTCAGGGAGGTGGTCTAGGGGACCCCGCCCCGCCTCACTCTCGTCGTCATCGCTCGAAAAATCCATCGACGACGATGACGGAGATGGCTCCTCTAGGAGACCGTCGCGCCTCTATTGCCGGCGATGTTTCTCTAGCTCATCGCGCTCGAGGCTCTTCCTCTTGCGCCTTGCCTCCTCGGCGTCCTTCCGCTCCTTGTATGCCTCGACGTGCACCCTGTTCTCCGCTCGCCGCTCTACATCCTCGGGAACGGGCGGCGGGGAGGCTAGCACATCCCTCATCCCCTGCAAGAACGGCAAACGCAAATAAGGGAACAGATTGAAAATGTAATGAGCAAGGAGGCCTCGGGGGCCGCAGCGACACGTGACTCACTAGAGAGATGTACCCCCACGATGGGCGCATCGGGAACGGGGTCAGATCACTGCTCCTCTACCGCCCCTCCACCGTCTCTCTCACCCGACGTAGAATCTCCTCGTCGGAAAGGGCGACGGCGGACAACCGAATGCCGTCGATCGGCTCACCCGTTGTCATCTCGAACAGGCGTTGCCGCCGAGCCATCAGCGGCAGCACCCTCCGGCGGTGGAAGGCCGCCACGACCATGGCCGCCGTAAGGCCATGGCTGCGCAGCCTCTCCAGCGCCCTCAAGAGCGGCTGCAGCTTGGACTGATCAGCCAACAGGACGCCATACCTCTACCTCTCCGGCTGGCTCTCCATGACCCACCCGGTATAGAAGGGAAGCCCGCCGTCATCATTGCGGAGGTAGAGCCAGCTGTTGTATCAGCGGCGGTTGGACGACGTGAGCTGGGCCGGGATGTAGAAGGGCTGCCGGTCTTGGCGCACTTGGAGAGTGCAGCCGCCGGCCCTCAACGCCTTCCGCGTGTCCGTCGTGCCCGCTGGCTTGGTGGTGTGCCCCGCTCGAAAGAAGTGGAGCCACAACTCCCAGTGGGGGGCAATGCCTTGGTACCCCTCGCAGACGGCGATGAAGATGGCCACCTGCGTGATGGAGTTGGGGTTGAAGTTGTGGAGCTCCATGCCATAGTAATGCGGGAGCGCCCGCATGAACCGATCCGCCGACAAGCCGAGGCCGCGCTCGTGGAAGGCCACGAAGCTCACGATGTAGCCATCGCGTGGCCTCGGCTCCGGCTCATCCCCCGGAGCAATCCATTCTGGTCTATTGAGGTCGGTGACCGGACGGAGGAGACCATCGTCGACGAGTGACTGCAATGTCACCACGGACACGTCGGACGGACCCCAAGGATCTGCCTAGAGGACAACAGCGCCGCCGGCCATGGGTGCAGTGGAGAATGTGGCTACGGCGGTAAGGCGTGCTCTCGCTATCTCTCTCTCTCTCTCCTTTCCTCCCCCTTCTCCCTCCTTCTCCCCGGCGCTCTCTTCCTCTGTTCTTAGCAACCGCTCGAGGGCAGAAAGGGCGAACGCAGGCGGAAAAGGTAAGGAGGGGCGGGGCGGGGCTCGTCACGTATTTATGAGGGAGGAAAGAGGGCAAAACGAGCGAGCGACGAAACTTGGAAAGTTTCCCTCAAATCTAGCGCCGTTAATCCGGATCCGACCAAACCACCCACGCGTCCACTTTTTTTCTTATTAACCGCGCGCACACAATAATGTCCCATCCGCAGATGTCACGTCGCATCCGACCACAACAACGGTAGGCGCCGTTCCGTCTCCCCGAGGAACCGCCTCAAAAGGCGCACCCGCCGTCGTCAGCCGATGGGAAGAGAATGTCCCCCACCCGATTCCTTTCAGACTAAGGAGCTGGGCACCGAGCCCGTTACGGTCCAGGGGTTTGAAGGCTGGGCCCCCGAGGGTCTCGACAGCCGCCCCAGGACAAACTGAGTCAGGGATGACTATGGGCGAGCCCGTACATGGCCGAGGCCCAAGCAAGCAATTGCTTGGGATGCCCTAAGTCGTGTCCGAGACCGGTAGGGAGGTCTCTAAATGGGATCCCACCGTAGGGAGGCACCGAGCCCCTAAGGCCAATCGAATGGCCCTGGGACCCACTAGAGAAGCCCTTTGGTACTTTTGGAGTGCATCTCTGGACCACTAGCCGACCCCTATCGAATGGGGCACGGGCCTCCACTCAGACTTACCCGATAACAGCTCACCGAAGGTGTCGCTGCTCGCCCACCGAGGGTAGCCTAGCATACTCCACCCCTCCTTCCGAACGAAAAGGATGCGCGAGGGCCACACAAAAAAGACAGGGAAACTCCTGATCGCCCTCTTGCTCCGAGCAGAGGCTCAGGGGCTCTTCCTGCAACCAAGCCGAGGCCCAGCGACCTGAACTCGCACTCGGGGGCTCGGCAAACGCGATAAAACCCCTCACTCAACATGAAAAAAGCCCCTCGAGGAATAAATCCACTCCTCTAGGGCCTCGGGGGCTACAACCGGTGGGTGCGCTCGCGCGCACCCACCGAAGCCTCGAGTACGTAACATCATCCCGCCAGGAGCTGCCGTGAGCCAAGTCTCGTTAAAACCTCAGGAAGAGCGCTCACACTCTCCCCGAGGCTCGGGGGCTACTGTCGGGTACCATAAAAGGGGTCCCCTAAGCAAGAACCGAAAAAATCGCTTAGACCTTGTAAATATCGAAGCCAAGAGACAACCACCGGCAAACCCCCACCTTATCCGAGGCCCGGCTGGACCGCCCGGCCCACCTCGAACAATATCCGGGCTCACCCAAAGCGGGCTCGGCCCAGAACGAAACCACGAGGCCTCGGACGAGGTACCGGTTTTCTGACTCGCCCGAGGCCCCGCGCCACAAGGCCTCGGACGAGGTACCGGTTCTCCGACTCGCCCGAGGCCCCACGCCACAAGGCCTCGGACGAGGTACCGATTCTCCGACTCGCCCGAGGCCCCGCGCCACGAGGCCTCGGACGAGCACCCAGTTACCGACTCGCTCGAGGACGGCTTGGCATCAACCCCGTCACCGCCGCCTTGACCGACTTCTCTGACGGGACGTCACATCCAACTAACACGTCCAACCACTCCCACGACGTCAGCCAAACGACGGCACGATACAGCGGAGTGGCCGACGAGACGGGAGTCACATCGACGCCATGTCGTTCGGGACAGGACAGGGCAGGGGTTACCGGCCGCTGTGCTCGGCACTGTGCCCATGGCTGACACCCGTGCTGCACTGTGCTGCCTAACCCCTGCTCCAAGGACAGCGCGGCGTGGAAAGTCAAGTTCGGGTCCCTGTAGCCTCAGAATCGACGTACAAGACCAATTGCTCCCTCCGAGCCTCGGCTATCCGCTTCCGGGCTCCTGTAGCCTCAGGACTCGCGCCCGCCGAGCCCCCCACAAAGGTCCAGCCTCTACATCTACTGGGCCTTGACTCTCTACGTTGTCAGCACTCTGGGACCGGCACGTCGTCCGCAGTACACGCCATGCCCTGCGTCAAGCTGCAGGAGCTCCCACGTCGTGCATAAGGCCAAGCTCATGTAGCCTCGGAATCAGCGCACCCACGCCGTCGCATCTACCCAGCCTTGGTTCTCCGCGCCGGTCAAACATACAGTGACCAGCACGCCTCCAACAGAAGAAGGCGTGCATGCCACCACAGGAGCTCCCACGTCGCACAGGATCAGGCGTGACCGGAGCGTCGCTCCAGTGCACCGAGGACAAGACCGCTCCACTGACCATGCTGCCACAGTGACGAGCTGCATGGCTCGAACATACCGCCTCTGCTCACAAAACGCCACGTAGCAAATACATGTACCGCCCCTGTGCCTCCCTTCGACTATAAAAGGGAGTGACCAGGGCCGCTTCTAGAGGGGATGAGACACACACGTGCAAGCAACGCACAACGCTCTGTAACACACACGCTCCCTCACTGCAAGAGATCAACATCTCAAGCCACCCACGCCACTCTACGCAGAGACCTAGGACTAGCTCCCTCTCTCGCTCATCTTGTAAGCTCCTACTACAAGCACCTCGGTGCAAGGAATACAAGATCGCTCTCTCAGACTGGACGTAGGACACCTATTGCCTGAACCAGTATAAACATTGTGTCTCTTTGCATCACCATCCGGGATTAGGTGCACGTAATACACTTTCACTAGTCGGTTGAGGACCCGCCGGACCAAAACACCGACAAAACACTTGAAACACAAAGTCTGAAACGCCTGAAACTTGAAACACGGAACGTCACCAACGGCCACGGCACGGCCTACCTGGTATGGAACTACGCTAGGCAGCAAGTTCGGGTCATGGGAACGTCAAGAGCAACGGTTGGCGACCTCCTCCTGATTGTGTGGTGCACGCTGTAGCTGCGATAGTTGAGGTGGATGGGGACGCGGCAGGGGATGCCCCACGCAACCCGGGATGGAATCGTGGCGCGGCGCGAGATTGGGGCGGGGCGCGGCGCGGGATGTTGCGCAACACAGATGGTCGCGACAGAGTGGGGCCAGTGGACGGCACGTCACGGGCGCGACAGGCGAATGGCGCGACGAACCCGGCCGCTGCGAGCGAACAACGCGATTAAAGCTGCTACTGCGGTCGGGAGTGGGAGATGTTCGCAGTAGGCAGATGACTTGGGGAGCCCACGGGAGTGGGAAATGTTCGTAGCAAGCAAATGAATCGGGAGGCCAGAGGCCGTCTGTTTGGGCCCAATCATTGCTACGGAACTGGGCGTCCAGACAAATACACCCGGACAGATGCCCCGCCCACAACATTATCGTATAAATATTGATACTCTTCTTTTAAAATCTTACTGGCAAATGTGCTTGTGCGTTGCAACGAGACGCATAAGTTACTGTGCAGTCAATTAAATGATTTATCTCTGCACCTAAAAATATTCCAGATAAATAGTTCACGCGGCAAAATCTTCTCCGGCAAAAGAAAACGCTGACTCTAAAAAGAACGGACTCTTGACCGGACCGAGCTCTTTCTTGATAAAAACGCTCCATAGGAAATCACCGGATGGGACTCTGGGACCGGAATGGAGGAATTGGATTGGACTCTGTGGATGGAAAAATCTCCAGAGAAAGAGAGGGTTTCATGCACACAGGACTTCGTATGCGCGTTCCTGGGAAGTCTCGCGAACGAAGTCTACGTGGTTTCAGAGCCGAAGTCCAACCAGTCCCTGGCCCCACCTCCACTTCGCGCCCTGCTGGACGTATAGACGATCAGGCCTCTAATTTGCTTGCCATGCATGCATGCATATGCGGCCCACATTGCTATCAAACAGTTGAGCCTCTGATTTGCTTGCCATGCGTGCATGCAATCCTGCTAACAAACAAAAAAGAAAGAAAGAAAATCAAGCATGAACTCCATGCATCTATGTTTCCATGGATGACAAGGAAGCGAGCGGGCGGTAATTCTTTTTCCTATTTTGCCATGACGGTCATGAGCCATCAGATGTGGCAGTGGACGGCGGATTGTGTCGCAGATCGAATCGTAGGTCCACGTGGAGAAATACTGCGTGTGTGTTTGGAGTATTACACGTCCAAACGAAGAACCAACGTGACAGTACATTAATAAGAGTATGTTCTAATATAATATAATTGGACCCAATATATATTAGAATCGGACTCCATATAATCACTAGACGCGTGTTGTTCTAACACTTATTAACACCTCCGGGTCACATACACGACCCAATACGTTTTGGAATTAGACTCTGTATCGTGTTTGACAAAAGCTATTCTAACTCGTTTGAGCACAGATTATATATATAAGTTTTGACTGACGAAACTTTCTATTGTCTAGCAGTTAGAGGAAGACGGACAAAAAAAATAAAAATGGCCGGAAATTTTGCCTCTTTATTATTAGGCTAGGAAATATGCCCGTGCGTTGCAACGGAGGATATAAATTGTATATACATTTGAAACTTTTCATGTTATAAACCTATATAAATGGCAAGAGGAAATGTGGAGTAAGCCGGGAGACATGGAGGGAGGATATAAGGGCTGAAAAAATGCTAGAGAATCAAAAGATAACATTAAAGAACGGAAGGTGCACATTCTAGACTCTGGTGCAGATGTTGGTGGGTCTTCATTTTTTTTGGGGTGAAAATAATGGAACTGAACTGCTTCTCAATATAACACACAAGAAGATTAACTTAATAGTGATCTACCAATTTTCACTTGGCCAATCTGTGGAATATCCCATTGAGCAAAAGGTGACACTATCTCTACATCCGTAAAGGCTTTTTCCAATGTTTCTCTAGAGGCTCCTTCTGCAGTAGACTACTCCCCTACCTCTAAATAGCCAGCGGGAAGTACAGGATTGCTATGTTCGGCAATAAACTTGACATTTACTCATGGTCTGCAAGATTGAAAAATTTGACAAAAAGAACTTGGACAACATGGTACGTAATAATTGGTACTGCATCAAAAGATAAGAAAACCAGAACCCTATCAGCTAGAGAGTTTGTCGAAACAGAAAAACCATTCCTAAGACAAAGAAGAAAAGAAAAACAATGTAATAAAAACATATATTATCAATCTATAATATGGCCTCGTATTCTGAACAGTTGAGGCAAGGAGAATTTGGTTAACATACACTGCAAATCGCATTTGTTGTACATAGTTCAAAACTTGTTGCACTGAGAATATCAAAACGTACTGAAGCTAAGCCTATGACATGCATTGACTCTTATAGAGCAGAGTAAAATCAAACTGGATTCTAATTGCCATGATGTACCTCAAAGACCTGTAATCTTTTGATACACAGACGTTAAGAATTGCATCTTTACTGAAACCAAATGTGCCAGGAAGGACTAATTCAGAGTAAAAACTCGATGAATAAGTAGCACTAAAAACTAAAAGAAAACTGATATGGGATAACAATTTTGTTAGAAAATATAGCTTCCGTTGTTGCTATTTATGATTCCAATGCTAGAATGTTTCACCAAACAGTTGGATGCTTTAAAAAATGCTCACAAAACATACTCTCACTATTCCTCATTCAGCCATTCCTAGTACCAGTTTTGCATTGCTAGAACTAAATTCTTGATTGAGCAAAGATCTGTAACCTTTGAAACACAAGAATCAATGCTGTAAACAAATGTAGCACCAAATTACACGAGCATACCATCTTAGATAAGGATTTCAATTTTTTTATTTTGATTGACAGGTTGGTGGCCATTTATTTTCAGCATGATAGTCATTACTTATTGGAATAATATCCAACTAAAAATGATCACACAAACATGTAGAACTGTTCTTACTTACAAGAAAGGTGTATAAGATAATGAATACCTGGTCTGCAGATCAAATCTAGATCATGTTTCTGAAGAAACTCAGCAACTATGTCAGCTCCAAAGGTGTAGGAAACACCCCTATCATTCTCACCTCACCCATCAATCTCTTTATCAGGGTCCCACCATAGCAAATCACAAAGGAGACCAATGTCAGGAACATCCACAGGACGAGAAATGTTAGGGTCCATGTTCTTAAGCTTAGGAGACAACCCCCATGCATGCAAAAGATCTTATCATCAATAAGCCAGCCACAAGGAGGCAGTTAAAGCACTCAGTGAGAATATATCTTCCAGATACGAACATTGAATCAAGGACAGGGTGGATCGGTGATGCGAAGGCACCTTGAGCACCAGCGACCCATCCGGCTTCTTGCCGGTCGGCTTTTCTGATCCGAGACGGTCCTTCGTTTCGATTCCGATTCCGATTCCGATTTTAACTTGCCGTACGGTGAGCAATTCCACTACGCCATGGAATACGGCCACGGCGACGGCGAAGGCAGGGGCTTCTTGGGAAAACGCGGCAACAGGCACAGGCAAAGGAGCCAGCGTGCGGACGGAGGAAGCACGCGGCGCTGCGGCGGCTGGGGCAAGCGGCGGTGGGACGGAGGGAAGCCGGGGCGGCGATCCGTGCGGACAGAGGGAAGCCGAGGCAGCGGTGCGTTCTGACGGCGGATGGAGGGAGTACGAGATGTGGACGGATTAGAGAGAAGTGAGTTGTGGGCCGAACGCGAGTCAGAGCAGGTTTGGGCCGAATGCGAGTCAGAGCAGGTTTGGACCGAAAAGCTATTGATGAATGGGCCGGACGAAAATCAGGATGTTAAGAAATTTTGGCTTTTTAATATTAGGGATAGATTTGTAACACGACTGATTACTGCGATTCTTCTAAAAGCCAGCGAATCAGGAGCTTGTCAAAGAATCATCACACATTAGCCTCTGGTTGGAGTCGAATCTCTCGCAATTCGCAAGCATATGTTTCCTTCCTTTCCTCCCTGCTCCCTCCCTACAACAAGATTCGTGTCCATACATCCAAACGAAGGGACTGGTCAAGTGGGGCCCCGCACGGTGACTGGTCACTGTTCGCAGTACTCCACGCTGCACACACGCACTCCACGCTGCACCACACACCTCGAATGAAATTGAGCTGAGCAAAGCGCTGGCAGTGGAAAGCCACGAACCTTGGCCTCGAACTGCTGAAAGGCAGCCCCTCTTTTCAGTACCCTTTCAGTTTTCACCTCTTATTTCCTCTCTCTCTCCAGCTTTCAGCTTTCCTCACTCCCCCTCGCTCTCCGAGTCTCAGCTCAGCTCCTCACACCGTCACACGCACCACCACCACCTCACCCTTTTTGGATTCTTCTTCCCAGGCATCGCCTGTCTGCCCCCATTGGCCCAAGCCCCACCTCCCTCTTCGTGGAATCCTAAATTCTTGCCTCCCCTCTGCTTCTTCACCTGCCTCTCCAACTAGGGAAAGGAGCAAGCGGCAGCAGCAAGCCAGCTAGGTAGCCATCAGCAGCCGCGCCCACGCCCGCCTCCCGCTTCTCCTGCTCCAGTCCTGGCCGGTGGCCTCCCTCCCTCTGCGATTTGTTTGTACTGCGCGCCTCCCTCCCAGGTTCTTGCCATGCGCCGTCGTCTAGGATTCCTGCCATCGCCCTCTGTTCTTGCTTCCATCTTTGTCGCGATGACAAGCGCGTGCTGATCGCATGCAGGAGTAGGTAGTCGGTGAATGGGAGCCGAGGCAATGTCGTCCCACGGCAGCAGGGTCGGTGGCGGCGGCGGGGCCCTGTCGCGGCAGGGCTCGGTGTGCAGCCTCACGTTCAGCGAGGTGGAGGGCCAGCTTCACGGCGACAACCTGGACGACCTCCTCCGCTCGGGCAGGAAGACGGCGGACGAGGTGTGGCGGGACATCCAAGGCGCCGCGGCGGCCTGCCCGCGGGCCCAGATGACGCTGGAGGACTTCCTGTCCCGCGGCGGCGGCCCGCCCGCTGACGCCGCCGCGGATACGGACACGGGCTCCGGCGCCTGCGGCTGGGCGCAGCAGCTGTACCAGCCGGCCCCGGACCCGGCGGCGCAACTGGAGCTGGGCCGCCACCGCCCCGCCGTCGTCGGGCGTCCCGTGCCGCGGCCGCTCGGCGCGGGCGCAGGGCCGGTCCTGGACGCGCTGTACCACGACGGCCAGGAGGGCGGCGCCGGGGCGAAGCGTGCCGCCGGCGAGGGCGGCGTGGCGGAGAGGTGCAACGAGCGGCGCAAGAAGCGGATGATCAAGAACCGGGAGTCGGCGGCGAGGTCGCGCGCGCGGAAGCAGGTGGCGTGCCAACCCCAATCCCCCTACTGCATTAGAATATTAGATGAAATGAAATGGGCGCGTACTTATAAACTTGTGGTGTTTGGATTCATTGATGAAACGCAGGCGTACACGAACGAGCTGGAGAACAAGATCTCGCAGCTGGAGGAGGAGAACGAGCGGCTCCGGAGGCACAAGGTATGGCACCGATGCACAAATCAAACCATGCAGCCCCAAGCGAATCCACTACAAAATTTTTTGAGACGAATATGGCTTCAGTACCATTGCATGCTTCTAGGTCGAAATTTGCAGTTGAAGAGCTCGTAGGAACAACTTGTGGTAGCACTCCAAGTGGACATGGTCAATTCTTGCCTTCTTGGTTTATAGAGTATATAACTAGAGCGCGCAAGCACGAATCCTAGATTATAAACCTAGTGCTCCATGAGACCATGACTCACCAAAATTCGCCATCCGTGTGTATTAGGGTTAAGCTGGTATTATCGTGGTGACACGCTTTGATCCATATCCATTTGGTTTCACATTTGTCTCAAGTTCATCCAAATAAATAGCATCAGCATGTAACGCCACCTTGTGTGTTCCCCTTGCTGTTGCGCTGAGAAATGACGGCTGCTAAGAAATGTGTAATACACGACAAGAAAACCCTTTTGTTTCTCTTGCTTGGCATCAAACCATCATGGCCGAAACGGTCACAGCAGCTTGGTATGGTTACGCTAGTGACGATCGAGATATGGCGTCGGGCCAATCATTGGTCGCGTAACCGCAACTGCTTCGCGTTACACTTTCTCCTTTGGAGCCGGCGCGCAGCGGCGCAGGGGGTCTTCGTGTTGCGACGTGCCAAGTACTGCCCGTTTTGCCGCTGTCCACGCGTGATTGGCTCTCTGCTGCAGTGAGTGGTTTCAGTAACATGACGTCCCACGAATCCTGATTGATGGCCGCCCCTGGACCACAAATTTGTGTCCAATCAGCCCGTCCCAGGCGAGCCTTTTCTGCGCATCTTCAGATCTTCTCGTACGGGAAATTCTCTCGTCTCCTCTCCTTAAAAACTCCTTTTCCATCCTGTTTTGAGAAGGGGAAAAAAAGAGAGCGAAAGTGAACCATACATATTCTAAAATGATCATTCGCTTGGCCATCTGCAAATGTGAAATGTCAGCGTTGGATGGTCGACCATTCCTATCCATCTTTCGGCCATCGCCCAGTGTTTCTTATGTATGCAGCAGCCAAGCCAACCAATGCGTTGTGGAGCAAGTGCGCATTGGACTGACATCACTGCCAATGCCTGATGTCTGCTCATTGGACAGACACGAGACATCACTAGTTTTAGTTTGTACTCCCCGTCAGCAATACACTACTTTTTGCCCATTGGACTGGATTCAGCTTGTGTGAAAATATTACCGCTAGTGCCAGTACATAATACCATCTTCACATCTATCTTGAACCGCGTTTCGACGCTTTTCTTTGCCGGTTTTCATAGTCGTCTTGTGCTCCTTTCTATGCCCTGTGTCATGCAATCTGAAGACAGTATGTATAGCCCTGCAAGTGGCAATCTCTCCGAAAGGGTAGATCTGTATCCTACCCTGCACTTTGGGGGTGGGACACCCTGACATAATTGTCCAGAAAAATCACAAGATGACCAGACCAAACAGGCATTCATGAACTGATAAACCAAAACGGCATAGCAATGTTGGCTCTATGTTGGTATACTGGCATAGCAATGCTCCAGAACGGGTGCGGCCGGCCTAGGTGCTAACTTCTCTCACAGCTGCTGCCAATTGACTGGTGTGTTTCAGGAGCACCGTGCTTCACATAACCAACTTGAGCGATTTCTTTCTCGCAAGGCGGTACACTGAAGACATTCTTTATACACATGCAGCACGATCGAAAATTCGAAACTGCATGCCTTACGTGCTGAAGAACTGTATTCTTTTTTACTTCTCAGGGAACGATGAGCTCACATAGACATTTGCTCTTTTGAGATCTGGACTTCGTCCCATACTTCGATGTCCCATATATGTATTAATGTATATATGTATATGTCCATTGGAACTGTAAACTGATACGGCAACTGTTTTGTTCTTGCTGCAGGCACCGGAGCCGGTAGTGCAGTATGTGCCGCGACAGGAGCTGAAGAATCAGCTCCGGCGGGCTAACTCGGCCAACTTCTAATCATGTTAATAGTAGTAGTGAGCTGTCCTGGCACGAGGCTGTTCAAGTTGTAACTGCCCTTCGGCCTGTTGGGAATACTCATCTAGTTTGTAAGAACTCTTCTATGCAGTCTCCAACTTGCAGAATGGATTGGCTACTGTTGCAAACCATTGTACTCCTACCATGCTGTTGTTGCGGCAATCTTGCTTCCAACTGAACTTGCAACGTGCTGTATGGTTTCCCAAGGGCAAAACAATGTGGGTTCCATCTATCTTTCAGCTGTCTCTACTAATATTTTTTTTATTGAGTAAAGTGCACCAGCGGTCCCTAAACTTGTACCGCTGTGTCATCCTGGCCCATAAACTCGCAAATCGACCGTTTAGGTCCTCAAACTTGTTCATCTGTGTCATCTCGGTCCCTAAACTTATTCGTCTGTGTCATCCCGGTCCATAAACTTGCAAATCACCCGTTTAGGTCCTCAAACTTGTTCAGTTGTGTCATCCCGGTCCCTAAACTTGGTTTTAAGTCTCATCAGGGTCAAAACATGGTGATTTAACAACTTCATATAAAAAATAATTCATAATTTTTTCATATGAACTCGAATGAAGACAAACTTTATATTAAAATTGTAGCCCTCGATGCGATCTACGACTTTGTAGTTGAATTTTTTTTGAATTAAAACTGTTTACAGTCCCAAAATATTATTGTATGTTTATATATTTTAAAATTTAAAATTTAAAATTATCAAACAATCTTGGATATTGATATGGTCTATATGAAAGTTATAGTTCTCAATACGATCTACAACTTTGTAGTTGATTTTTTTTTGTTTGAAGTCATTTAGTGACCCAAAATTTAATTTTAAATTTCAAAATCTATAAACATACAATAATATTTTGAGACCCTAAACAATTTTAATTCAAAAACTTTTCAACTACAAAGTCGTAGATCGCGTCGAGGGCTACAATTTTGATATAAGTTTGTCTTCATTCGAGTTCATATGAAAAAATTATGAATTATTTTTTGATATAAAGTTGTTAGATCATCATGTTTTGACCCAGATGAGACTCAAAACCAAGTTTAGGGACCGGGATGACACAACTGAACAAGTTTGAGGACCTAAACGGGTGATTTACAAGTTTAAGAACTAGGATGACACAGCCGAACAAGTTTAGAGACTAAGATGACACAGATGAATAAGTTTGAGGACCTAAACAGTCGATTTACGAGTTTAGGGATCGGGATGACACATCGGTACAAGTTTAGGGACCGCTGGTGCACTTTACTCTTTTTTATCCAACTCTTCCTTTTTTTCCCCCCTCCAAAAGGGTAGACTAAGCAAACGAATTTCAGGATATCCTAAAGAGAAGTTTTATTCAAAACTGAAGCATGACTCTGTAAACTGGTCTGTTCTGTATTTATCAACAACTGGGTTAACATAATCTCTAATTGGTATACATCAAGTGCTGTCACTGTCAGCGTCCTCTTCCTCAGGGAGTATCAAGCGGAGGTCCTCGTTATCTCTGTACACTTGGACCAAAGCTGCAGCCTTGTATGCAAGGAAACCCATCATCCCTGGAAGAACCTGCATAAAGAGAGCTAGTCTTTCAGGAAATGTTTGCGGAAGAATATATTCTGGAGGGTATATCTGGCAATCTGCCAATTAAATGAGATCTAGTACAGTAGCAGAGTGGTGCTCTCACCTCAAAACTGAAAAAGCTATTTTGGAAGTGATCTGATAAAGCTGACAATCCAAAAATCACGGCAGGAATCACAAGCCTTGGGGATGAAAGACCTACTCCTGCACCACCCAATGTCTTCTCTATTGTATTCTTCAAATCTTCACTTGTAATGCCAATTCTAGCATTCCCATAAATAGGCATAATTATTTAAACAATCAGAATGCGAGGAACCGAATAATGGGATACAGACTGCAGGTGGAATGTTGAAACCTACTTCTTCACTTTCTTCCTAAGAAAAACCTCTGGAATATCTTCCTTTGATAGGTTATCGGCATGTCGATACAGAAGTTGAAGATACAAGCAACTGTTCAGCATAAGAGCAACAAGTTTCAGAATACTTGAAGCACTTGTTAAAACTTCAGCAGACATCATGAGTAAAAATCTCCTAAGCTGCGAAGGGCTTGCTTACCTGAAACCAACCCCAAAAGCATAACTGACAGCAGTCTGTTCAATAAGATTAATGATTTAGTCACAGTAGTTACTCACATGTAGGCACACTTAAAATTGTTTTATGTTCATTAACATCGAATCATTTCAAAGTAAAGGCAGAGCTGATGGTCTTAGCTAGGTGTCTGGATGTCCAATTAATGATGAGACCATTAATAAATCATTCAAGAAAGAGAACTTCATACAAGAAAAAAAATTACACACATCAAGTTGTATGTTTGGTGCATCCCCTTATATTGGCTCGAGTCCATGATTCAAAAACTAACACAAATATGGTGCAAGGTCCAGAATGCATAAATGACAAACTATGGGCAATTTGCCCATACAACCCAGTTCAGCCAGTTATGCAGAAACATATTAGGTAATGCATTTTATTATCCATAGAACCGAGCTGCTGTTTTGGGGGTAAACATCAGTTGGCTTCAAGAGTTCTAAATCAGACACAGAAACGTTTAATTATGATATAGAGTTAGTTTACTTGTTTCTTTCTTTTGATATGAGGATGTACCTCGAGAGAGAAAACCAGGAGACAGTATAAACTACATGCTGCTCCAATTCCTGTGGTCAAGAGCAGCAATTCATCCTTGAGCTGCAAGGTATCAAAAGATGAACATGTAATTACTCTTTTAAGCAATACATAGAAAATGAAAAATAGAACACTGGAAAGGAACCATACTGCTTCATATTTCAAAAGATTCAGCTCCTTCCTTTTGTCACTCTCATTCTGCCTATCCTGTCATCATTTGCAATCATTCCCAATTCTCCATCAGCTATTGTTTTTTTTTTATGAAATGCATAAGCTATTATTGCAATAGCATACTCACAATCCTAAACAATGAACAGCAAGGATGTCACACCTTAGCAGACAGCCTCTTGCTCAAAGGAGGGCTGCTGTCACCGGACACCCAATCTCTGGTTGCTGCTAATCTCAACATTCCCTCGTCCACAGCATCTTCCCGCACCTATATCCCAATTGGATCGGTTAATCTCTGTTATTAAAGTCGAAAACAAAGACATGTACTTCTCTTTTGACCCCCTAGGGCACCGTTAAGGCGTGTTGTATTAAACTTTTTTCTCTATCTTAATATAAAGACGTGCAAACCTTTTGCGTGATCGAGAAAAAAGAAAACACAGACATCATGATTGACAGAACTCACGTCTTCAGGCTGGGCAACATCTACAGCACTCCCTTGGCCCGTGGTCGCCTCAGTCGCATCAACATTGGCACCATTTCTCCTCCAGACCATGTCAGAGATCTTGGTGACGAAACCGCCGTGCAGCTGCCTCTCCTCAAGGAACATGCGCAGGACCTCCTCCCCAACACTGTCCCCAGCTGTTAGCAGCAGGTTAAATAATCTATACCAACCCAAAAAAAAAACACGAAAGTTCTGCTGATCGTCTAAGCGCTCGGCATTCGATACTCCAGCCAGTGGCGGACCCAGCCCGAGAAAGCCAGAAAGGAGGTAGGGCAAAATTAGACTACAAAATTTTGGCTACAAACAACAACATGAAAATCAGAGTACACGAGCTGCTACTGATATCCTCTACTGCTTTTATGTCTTATGATGACAGGTTAGGCAGAATGCGAGCGACAAAAGGAAGGAGCTGGCCAAAGCTCTAGCATGCACAAGGTCGACAAAAGCAAGCTAACACATTAGGCAATGACATTAAAATATCCCAACCTGCTAGTCAAGCTACACTGTACCGGTAAACAAAACCAAATTGTACTGTACCAACCAAAAACAGAGCAGTATACTACCACTTGACCCTTGAGCTGATGAAAACTGCTACCTTAACCCTCAAGCTGATGAAAACCACTATCTGCGGAGCTGCGCAACTGCAACTGTTACTGCTGTTGACCCTAAAAGAACAACCGAGCTCGAGTAGTTTTTGCTGCTGCCTGCTGCTGAGCAGCAAAAGAGGAACGCAAATACTGCCGCTGCGCCGCGGGCGCTATCGGTGGCCGGTGAGGAGCCGCAGCTGGCCGGCTGCCGCTGCACGGCGCCTGCTGAACGCGCAGCGAACCTGCAGGAGAGCGTTGGGGGCTTGAGGCGGAGGGCCGGAGATGGAGCCGGAGCTCGGAGGGGTCGGATGGAAGCACGGAAGTTGAAAGATGGACCAGAGGGGGGGGCCGGTGCGCCGGCGCAGTGAGGGCGAGCCGCAGCCGTCGAGCGTGCTCGGAGCGCCGCCACCGACTGTGGATGTGGCGATGGTGTGCTGATGTGTGCTGGTTGCCCTAGCATTCGACACCTCCGGCGACGGAGAGGTAGGAGCACATCCAAAACGGATGAGATTATGAAGCAAAAGGTGGGTGAAAATACCTTGGGCTTGGAGGGAGGAGTATCGGAGAGCCGAGGTCCGCGGGAGGGGCCTGCGAGCGAGGGCGGGACCGAGTGGAGGGAGCAACCCGCGAGCGGGGAGGCGGCAGCAGCGGAGGCCTGGGAGCCCCATGGCCATGGCGGTTTCAAGCTATCAGGACTGCGGTTTCAAGCTAATCAGGATTCAGGACGAAAAGCGAGCGAGGCAAGGCTGTGACTGGCCGTGGCCGTCCTGGCATCTCGCCACAATCCAACTCCGGAAGCCCTCACAAAACCGTAAAATATCTTCGCGTAAGTCTACGAAAAAATTCATTGGCTATCAAACAGAGATCAAATAGCTAGTTAGCACGATCTCTAAAAACATCTCTCTCAGAGTTCACATAACTCTTCACTAAAGTGTTCATTTTTTATTATTTCTATACTTCATCTAGCTAGTTATTTGCAAATTGCTATTGCGGACGCCGTAACGGCCGGGTCTCAATCCTATCCAGCTTTTGTTTTGTGGCCCGGCCCAGTAGACAAGGAACTTCTTTTATCACACTAGATAATTCCAGACAGTTGACACAGATTCATTCGGTGCCACCATGGCCAGAATGCTAAGTGTTGAAATAATTCCAGACAGTTGACACAGATTCATTCGGTGCCACCATGGCCAGAATGCTCAAGTGTTCAACACGCATCACACGTGCTAAGCATGGTTGTCAAAATCCCAATTGTGCCGTACATTTACGATCGGTATTATCACGAGAGGTTTGATCTCCGATTTTAGTCAATAGAATCTACAAATATCCTAAGATTCCGATCTATGCTATTTAGACTTTGCAATTTCGATAACCTTAGAAAGAAGAAAGCCAATGCAGGAACCATATATAATGAAACCCAATGTAGGTAGCGAAGCTATTCGTTGGAAGATAAAAATGTTGACAGGCGAGAAGATTGAGCAGATCAACAAGGACAGTGGACAACCTCCACCAGCTGAGTCAATCCACGATACCAAGTACAAGTTTCTTTTGTTCATAAATCACAGCAGGATGCTTCCGGTAATTCCACAAATATAGCACAAGGTCAGCGCACTAGCTTTTATGGAAATTACAGGAATTATTCTAGAGATATGGAGAAGCAATCCTTGCCATGAAGACTGATCAATCACAAGATATAATTAGCCCGGAGGCCAGTTCATTTGCCTGCCTCCGAGGAGATGAACGTGGATGTGGTAAACAGATTGACCTGCAATCGAAGAAACCCACAGGTGGTTAGTACGGAACAGAAGTTGCCAAACAAGGACAAGAGAGTGGTTTACGGGCATTCAGTCAGCTGCACATACATCCACTTGGGCCGTCGTTGATGACAACGCGATAGCCATCTTCAAGTCCTTCCTGCTTTGCAACAACCTTGGCAACATAGAGGAGGTAGCCAAGTATCTCTACGTGCCTCTCTTCAGCCTATGAAGTGGGAAAATAGGCCAAGATGAAATGTATTTCTTTTGGCTTTTGTGGATTACAAATTTTAGACAATTATACAGTACAGTGTAACTGATGAGCAGTAAACTCTACCTTTGACAGGCCAGTTAGTCCATCCTTGACTTTGGGGATGATGAGGATGTGCGTTGGAGCTTGAGGGTTTATGTCCCTGAAAGCCAGTACCTGGAACCAAAACATCTGATTGATGCACTTCATAGATTACGAATACTCATAATCTGTAGCAGAAGAAGAACCACATATTGGGCTGAAGGTTTAGCCATTCACACAGCAGTAAACAGCAGAATTCAACCAAGCACCCAGTTCACTCAGAACCTTGCAATTTAGAAATCTATTGCACAGTAGCCATTGACAACATAGAAACTCAGATCCCTATACTCCTGTAACAAGATAATTGACAAGAACAGCTACTTGGTAAAAGACCAGGTTCCTTGTTCTCATTTAAATAAACTAATTTTGTATAGAAGTGATAAAGCTTAAAAAGAATATGCAGATCTGATAATTACAGTTTTCATTTACATAATATGCTTTCTACTTTCAAATGGTAAAAGTTCACCAATTTCGGAAGCAGCTTAAATACTAAACAAGACAATGAAGCATTGAGCCTTATAAGTTCTAAGCAGCAAGGCTCAGTCAGTCGCCTAGTTTTCTGTTTCACTAACAAAATGTAATAATCATAATTATCTAAAGATGCGCACATCATCACATAGTCCACCTAATCTTCTTATATGAATCCTGCCTCCAAAAGCTGGCCAGCCAGCGTGCCACGTCGCGTGTTTTTTTAAGCCGTTCAATCGGGCGCACGGACGGCCCAGATCGGGCGAGCCTCGGTCTTTTTGCAAAAAAAAAACCTCGAGCTTTAGTCGAATCAACCCGCAGTCCAGACATCCTCTCAGGTTTTTTTTAAAAAAGCCCTTGAACTTTACCGAAATCAACCCTCGATCCAGGCCTTCTCTCAGCTTACGAACCTTCTCCTCCCGCAGCGGCGCAGCCTCTCCTCCTCCGGCCCAAATCCAACGTCCTCGCCCTCCTCGCCCTGAGCTCGCCACGGCCTCGCGCCGCCTGCCCCCGCCGCCGTTGCTGCCCTCGCGCCCCTTCCTCTCTCTCCCTCTCTCCCGACGTGGCGCCGCAACGGGAGGCCCAAAACGTTGCCGCCTCCGCGCGCTGCCTGCGGCCGGAGCCGCCGCGCCCATACCCCGCCTCCCCCCTGCGCCAGGCCAGCCGGGGCCACCACGCCCGTGCGCTCCCGCGGCGCCGCCAGCGCAGGGCCCCTAATGCCGCTCCGGGGTGGACGGGGGCGCCACGTCCGCAGCTCCCGCAGCTCGCACACCCAACCGCGCAAGGGTGACCAGGGCCGCCGAAATCGAGGTCTCCCAAATCCCGCCCATGGCGCCGCCACTTGAGCCACTGCCGGCAGCTCCGGCGACGGCCAGCCCTGGACACTGCCGAGGCAGATCGCGGGCCTCCCTGCGCCACTCACCGGAGCCCGCACCCACACGCGCGAGCACTCAGCCGCGCAAGCCCGGCGCAGAGCAACCACCGGCCGGGAGCATGGCACAAGAGCCTTCTTTGTCTCGAGCCTGTGATTCGCAAGCAACTCCTCTCCTCGCTGCCGTCGCCAGTCCACGCTGCCTCCCTGGCTCCCTCTGCCCTTTGCTGCCTTCGCGACCCCTGCAAGTAGTCACCAATGGCCAAGCGCTCCTGCGCCGGGGTCGCCGTGGGAGGGGGCCGCCGCCCGCCGGGGTTACCGCACACGCCGGGAGGCCGAGCCGCCGTGCCCGCGGCCCTCGCACGCGGGAGTGGCCGAGCACAGGCCGGGAGCACGCGCAGCGCGATGGCCCAAGCAGCTCATCTTCAATAACGGCGATGGCCCATGGCATTGAATCCGCGAGGAGCTGCTACACCGACCAGCATAGGTACGAGACGAGAAATGGCTGGGAGCGCAAGCAGCGGGCAACTCCGTCCTCCTCAAGGGTGTGCAAAAGCAACGATTACAATCCTTGTTGGTATGTTTTCCCTCCTCTTTTCTAATTGCTGCACTGCAGCCATGGTGTTTGATAAAATGTGCATGTCTGCAGCTTTGACGATTAGGAGCACCATGATTACATTTCTGTGCTATGTCTGTGATGCAGTGTTCTATTTAGTTCACTTATCACCGGAAATATCTGCCAAGTAATTATGCAAATCACCAAAGATTGATTTACTTAAACCTCAAAGATAAGCCAAGTAATTATGCAAATTACCAATAATGATTTACTTAAACCTCAGAGACAAACCTCTGATGAAAAAGTAATACTCAGTGTTACTGATCAATGTACAATATTTACACTAGTCTAAAATAGTTTATTGTGCATACATGATATCTACTTCCTCTCGTCACAGGTTTCTGGATTCAAGTAGACATGCAAATTTAATATCGATTTTTATAATTTGGGATCCGATGGTATGTTGATTTTTTTATAATCTTCAACTACAGGAATTTAAACGGGTTAGCAAGGCTTTGATCAATACATCTGTAAAAACTTGTGATAGCAGTGTGGAACTGACATTGGCATCTGCTAATAACATTTCTTCTTCAATTTAGCACTATTAATTAATCATTCTAGGTGCAGTCTAAAAACATGGAAACATAGATAACTTTTGTTTATATGTGATTGGTAATTGATCTTACTTCCATGTCTCATTTTTTTAACCAGCAAAAATAATGAAGTCAATTTAATCTGATAGTACCATCGAAGTGCCACATGCACAAGCTAAAAGTTACCTATGCTACCGTGATGAGTCATAAAATACCTAATATATATCTTTATCTTACTAACACAAAACGGCACTCCATGCCTTCCCCTGAAAAAAAAAAGCAAATATAAGCTGCTCTGCTTTTAAACACCTATATGTGTCAATGCACTCTATTTTGTTATAATTTCGATTTTAAATTAAACTGTCACATCCAATCCTAATAATCTTACAATAACAATACTTTTCTTTGTTTGCTAGTTTGCAGTAGCACCACCACAACTGAATTATCTCGCACACATGACCTGGATATCCAAGTTTACATCCAAGAAGATTGCGGCTGGTTAAGTGTATTTGTCAGAAAATAACATGGCATGCCATTATCAGGTATGTATCCCTTCTTTTTATTACTATCAGGCTTATCGCTATCATCTCCACACTAAGCATGTTTTTTTCTTTCCTTTTCAGTTTTGTACTGTCCCTGTTATATCGGATGTTTCTTCAAAAGAGCAACTAATTCTTTTCTAGGTTCAGGTTTTCAGTATGTCTCAATTAGGTGGCAATATGTAACCAACTGCAGCTTACCAGTTACTCAAGGCGAGTCAAGAAACTAGCTACAAATCATCACAATGATAGACCATTATTTGGAATTTGAAAATCTAGAGCATGATGGAGTTTCTACATTTAATTTTGATAACATTCTAGAAAAAGTCCTAGATCAACTTCTTTTTGCAAAAATTGAAATTATTCTTTAGAAGAACACCTGACATATTGCAGGGGTTGAAACGTGTTCTCCATATCTACATGTTTAAACATTGTCACATTGATGTACTGCATCATTCGTCTTATGATTGGAGATGCATACTGTTTACCCACGCACTTACAGTTAAATAAAATGTCAAATCACCAGGCCAAATAACATTTTATCCATTCAAAGATCACTTTGTTCTTCCCTTTGCAGAATATTAGATATATAAATGCATTGCACAAAAACTTCTCTCGGATTGACCATTTGAAAAGCCAATTCAAAACTTTGACTACAACCATTTAATTTTCTTTTATAAAATCACATTCCCTAAAGTGCTACAAAGATGACCTAATGGAACTCTGGCAAAACTACGACAGCTCAGCTCAAAGATGGCGCGGCAACGCCGCGCCCTGGCTTTCTAGTAATAGAATATTCTTACTGTAACCTGAAACAAGCTTTAAGGGGTTACTTGGCATACACATAACACATAGGTACTAACATTTTTCCAGCATATCAATTCAACATATGGGCACCAACAGCATTTGACCACTTATTGAGAACAACCCTCTCACAATTTCCCGCATCACAATTTCAAATGCTTATCAGTTGTCACTTATCAGGAAATTAATTTTCATAGTACCATGTCCTAAACATAAAGCACGTAATGGAATAACTGCAGGCAAAGCAACCAACGGATCATCTAATAAAATGTTTTTTTCAACCTAATTGAATATAGAGGAAAACACTACACAATACCTTCTCATCCTCATAAACCACAGTAGAAGGTATTTCCTTTTTGATGATCTTGTCAAATCTGCAGATGCAACAAACATCAGGAACTAATACACTTGCCCAAAGTCTTTCCTATGCAATGTGCACAATGCAGGTACTTGAACTTTTTTTTGTCATTTTCAACCCCAAACTGCTATTGCCAAACAACTTATCTCAATGATTACAAGCACCATATCTCAGTATTCATTAAGCTCAGACGGTTTCTTTGTGCATTGCATTAGTTAGTATGAGCTGACCAATTCAGCAGCCCAAATTTCCCATAGAGAAACTACTGGTCTCAAATGCTTCGAAGCATAATCTATCATAATCCATTATTATATCCACTATAAAGCAGGATTATAAAGTAGGATCTAGACCTAACCTAAGCAATCCCCGCTTACGCGGAGGCCCCCCGAGTTACTAAAGACTGGGGAACCAAATCCCGATCTGACGTTGGGGATTACCAGATCAACAATCTCCCAAGCCTCAGGTTCCAAATGATAGATGGAGCGGTTACCACCGAACTGTACTGCTAAGGTGTCTACTACAAATCAGTGGGTCTTGTAACAGAAGGAGCGGGGATAAGGGCAGGGTGCTTACATGGTTGGGCTGTCGTTGGGCACGGTGGCGAGCGCCGCCTCCTTCTCCGAGGACATGGTGAGAGATCGATCGCCTCCCCGAGCACACAATTGGTCGCCGCCGGCACAGGAAGTGTTCCGTGGATAATAAACGATAAAGCCTCCGAAGAAACCCTCGCTTTCTCTGTCAAGTTACCAGTTTACCCTCTCAACTCTCAAGGTGAGGTACAGAGCTGTGCTTCGTGCCCTTTGGCATTTTCGTCCTTTTTTTGTCAAGCCATGGTTTACGGCTTTACGCTAACCTGGGGGGAAAAAAGCTGCACCTAAACCAGATGCATGAAAATTCAGACCAAGATATGAATGGTTAAAATGATATACTCCGTACAATGCAATCATCTATGTACATTTATAATTTGAGTTTGAACAAAAACTTATGCAAAAAGAAAAAAAAACAGCATTTAAATAAGGGTGCAATACATAATATGTAATTATTTGTGTTGTTTTCTCTTCTTTTTTTCTCTTTATTATGCAATACTTTGATTGAAATTATTCATGTGTCATCTTAGGAACCACCGTGTTTGGTGACACAATAATAATATTAATATACTGCTAGTATGCATCTTACTTACTAATATGTCTTTGGTTTCTTTCTTCCTTTGTTATGGAGAGTTTATTTAAAATTCATATCCGAGCTTTTTCTGTTCTTTATGGGTATTCTATATAGTATTTTTAAAGTAACGACTAAATAAATTAGCATGCTTTTCCTACATCGGTTGAATAAGGACAGTTTAGAATCTAGCAATACAACAACAATCATATAACTTGTCAAAAGCAACAATCATATAAAATCTCAAGGAAAATTTACAGAGCAAACACCAAAAAATTAGAAGATGTGATTTGACCTTGACAAAAGTACTACCGAAGATTAGAAGATGTAATTTTCCTCATCTCGTTCAATTTTTCATAGTGAGCGTTGTTAAGCGACGCACCAGTAGTAAATTAGGTGTCGCACGGATAACAATGGTCATCCATCATCGCCTCATTTGCTGCTAAGCAATTTGGAGTTAGGAGTTTTTGTTATTCTGGAGTCAGAAGGATCTTTGAATATGTGGTCAATTATGCCTTTTCGCATGGATTTGCAAAGGGTCAATGGAAAATGAAAGCCGCCATGAAGTTGGCCAACAAGTCATGCCTACCGGGATTAGTTGTCCCTCCATGCATTTCTTGTCCTGCATGTCAATAGTAAGAATCTAGGAGCCAGATAAAGAATGTTGATGTTGATGCTATGGTTTTGTAAACAATCTGTGTACAAGGTTATCACAAACCATCTGGTCAGACTCTACTAAGGCTCCGCAAAGAAACAACTTCCTACTGGTGCACAATATAAATAAGATTCTCTAAAAACTAATTAGAGATATTTTAAAAGAATAAACATTTTTAAAAGTTTGTTTTGTTTAATAGGATCGAAGCGGATTGAAGGAGGTTAAGTCCCCCTACAAATTAATTCCTCTCGGTATCCTTTGATGCTGTCTAATCCATTGTTGGATATGGGATTAATCAAACAAGATCTAAATGGGATCTTACAACAATGTTGTCTACAGCTATACAAGTACAATTCATATGCTTAACCATCTGACACCATTGCCAATGTCATGGTGATGTCTTTTCTGAGCATTCGAACACGTGTCTACGGTAGTAGCTGCTAATGAAAACAATATTGGCCCTGGTCCAACGGAACGGCAGGGTCGCGTTGAAGTGGCGTTCTTTTTATTCTCCGTGTCGATGAATCGACACCCACCGCGCCGACGTGTCATATGCATATGCGCCTCTTTCCACACCCTATTAACGCAGGCCTCTCTTGTATCCTCTCCCAATTTCCAAGAGTTCAGCGTAGAACTAGAGCCTCCTCGTTCGGACTCCGTCTTCATCCGTGGTGTGCTGCTGCTGGACGCTTGAAACTGCTGGCCTAAGGTACGAACCCGATCAACAACCCTTTGCTATATTTCTTCCAGTGCCATGAGAAAGAAATTGGGAGCAGCAGAGCTCGTTTGCTATCTCCCCTGTTCTTTGATACCTATGGATCAGCCAATGTTGCTACCATCGTCTTGCCAGCAATAGAAAATCAGGTTTGGTCTGAGGGACTGAGCTAGTTCATTATCTCATCACTCTTTATTCCTCGTAAACTAATAATTAGAACTAATATAACGAGTAGGATCATTTCACCAACTTTGAAAAATCGGTTCATAATGCACCACCTCATGTAGAATAAATGGATTTCTCAAACCGCAATTCCTACGTGTCATTAGCAGCTGTGAAGTAGCCCTCGTCTCGCTTCGATTTGATGCACGAGCAGCGATTGCGTGCAACACGCGCTGCCTACACGTGATTTCGGCTGAAACTGTTTTGCTCGCGCGCTGTGAATTTCCATGGACAGGGTCCGGCGAGATTGAGATGGACGGCAGCCCGGTGATCACGGACAGCGAGCGGCGGGCGTACCGGTACGGGCACCGGGCGTCGCCAAGGCTGCCGGGCATGCGCAAGTCGTGGTCCAACGACTCGCTCGCCGGCTACGGCGGGGGTGGCAGGGCCTCGTGCGTGTGCGCGCCCACCACGCACCCGGGCTCCTTCCGCTGCAAGCACCACCGCCACGTCTCCAACCTCGGTGCCGCCGCCGCGGCGCATGTCGCTGATGAGGCCCCCGCGGCCGACGCCGACGCGAAGCACCACGAGCAAGAGGGTCAGGAAACGGCGCCCGCCGCCGATCAGGCGGACAAGTCGTCGTGAGGTGAAGTAGGTGAAGGCGACTCCTGCGCCCGCGGGTGCGTTGCACGTTCGGCGTCGCGCGCTTCCACGGCGATCCCGTGCGCTGACATCTTCCTCCGTCATTTCCAGAGTTGGTGCGACGGTCTTTTTGTTGTACGAGTACTTTCCACCCTTCTTGTGTGTTGCACAAAATAATGAAGTGCTGATTAGCACGGCAAAATACGTGTAAAATAGACCTTTTCCTCGCTATTTTTCAAATGAAACGTTTGGTGAGATCCTTTTGGCCAGGCACATGATCGTCCTAAAAACATTCTGTAAGAGCTGTAGATGTAATACTCATAAATTTAGTGGACTGGTTACATTTTCGCTTGCAGACATTTCAAAAGAGAATGAACCATTTTCTTTTGATCTATCATCTTTTAAATTTTATTTTTGTTCCCTTGAGTTGTACTCCCACCCTTCTAAATTGTAAGTCATTTTGGTTTTCTATGTATACATCATTTGCTACGCACTTAATAAAGATACATTATATCTGGATACATAATAAAAATTATATATTTAGAACAGCTAGAACGACTTGCAATCTAAAATGGCGAGAGTATATATTATTATCTAAAATGTGAATAGGAGTTCATTGCTTCAATAAGAAACATCTTTGGGACCTAGTTTCCTTGAAGTGATTTTTCCTACACTAGAGGAGTTTTTGTCTGGATAATCTTTTCGACTGCAATAAACAAACGAAATGCAGTCTCTCTCTCCATAGGTTTGCACTGAATTCTTTTTTATACCTAGTGGAGTTGCAATCCAAATGTAATTCTTTTACTGAGAAAATTCCTATCTACACTATTCTATATTTTAAAATCTCTCCATGCTTATCTATTTCTTAGATAATTCCTATCATGTGAAATTTCTAGATCTAGAGTGGCATACTTTAGCTTGAAGAATAATAACTGTGTGTCATGCTCATGCATACTCGCCATTTATTTGGAAGCTCCTCAGTGAAAGGTAACTTGCTTATGTGATTGGAAGGCAAGCTGCTCAGACTACTAACATTTTTTTCTATGATGAGAACATTTCTTTTCTCTTCATAAAATATTGTTTCTTCTGCTAGAACATTTAGTTGTTTCCAATTAAAAAAATATCCTATCTCAAAGAGGTAAGTAAAAAAAATGTTCTACCTATTAATTAGAAAAAAAAATGTTTGTTCCATAATAAGTTACATCTAAGCTCAACTTTTTAACATGACATCAAGTGTCGATACTCTTTATCGGTCCTTGTTGGAGCACCTAGGACATTTTCTAGTGAGTTCATATCATTCTTTTTTTTTGTTATTAAGAAGACCGATGTCACTGATTCATGCGAACCATTGTTTCATGTTCAACATAAAAAGATTTCATGTTCATTTGAAACAAAGATAAAATTGTCTTTAGTTCATTAGAAAAGTGCTATAGTTTTCTGAGAAAATTTTCCAGGTTTATAAAATTATCCTAGGTTAAAGTGAAAAGGGCTTATAGCTTCAACAGAAAAAAAAGTATAAAAAATAGGGGTGATAAAAAGAGAAAAAGAATGAAAGAAGAAAAAAGGAATTAAAAAATACGTGAAAAAGGGCCCAGCACGGGTGAGCTCCCCTGGGCCGAACAACGCCGGACTGGGCTGCCGCCGCATGCCCCGCATCCGTTCACGGTTCAACTTCGTCCCGCGTGCACTCTGTTTCTCTTCTCTCTCTGCGACGAGCAGACGACTGGGTGGGCTACCGTCTCCGCCGCCGCCGCCTACGCCAGGTGTCGAGGCCTTCGTCGGCCTCTTCTCCGGCGGCGAGCACCCACCAGGTATTCCCACCCCTTGTCTTTCCTTCCTGCTGTGCGAAACCGAGCACCCAAACCCTAACTCTATTTGGCTATTTGATGCCTGCCAAGTTCGAGCCCTTTGCAAAAATTATCGGCTGTACTGTGTACATATGTACATCCATTGTCGTCCGCCCCTGCTTTTCAGTCTATGATGATGGATTGATGGCTGTTTTCCTGTACCAGAGATTTTCTCTATGCAGCAGAGTGTTAGCCATCCCGTTCTTAGAATATGAGAAGATTCTTCCAATTCCGCTCGTTCACAAGCAGTGCCGACAATGGCAAAGCAGCACGGGCAAATGATACCATGAATGAGAACAAAGTTGACGAAGCAGGCACCAGTGGCGTTCATCGATCTCCTGGTGCACGGTCATTCAGATCTAGAAGCCGGCATGGTGCATCAAGGAATGAGGAATCATCCCATCCACAGCTCAGGAGGTCCTTTTCGTTGACATCATCAGCCATGAATCATTCTTTGGATGAACAGTTGATGAGTTACTCACATGATATTCTATGTTCTAAGTCCAATGATTCAGACGCGCCTGGTCATTTCGGCAAAGTGGAGTAAGTGGTTAGACTACACATTTTACCTATTACTAGCAGTTCGAATGGTTAGAACTTCACTATTATGGCAATGAATACTACTAGCAACATCACTTAGTCACTCCCTTGGTAAAACAATACTCCCTCCGTGCTAAAAAAAATAAAGTTGTTTTAGATGCGGAAGTGCTTTCACAATTAAAGTTTTAGGAGGTGGAAGTCACTTAGTCACTCTATTTAATCATTTCTTGGTATGCTAAATCCTGTCAAAAACTACTTCATTTTTTTTTAGTATGGAGGGAGTTATAATTATGATGAGAAAACACCATCGATTAGTTTTCTATAGTTACATTTTACAGTCGGACATTCATAATAGCCTGCTACGATATCATCGAATTTGGCCACATGCATGAATCACATTGTAGCAGAACTATTGTTTTTGGTGCATACTCGTATTCATTATGTACGTCTACAAATATTGCTAATGTGAGTTACTAAGAGACTTACTTTTCATGAGAATTTAATTTAGCCCTTGTTTAGTTCGCGAAATTTGAATTTTGGGACTACTGTAGCACCTTCGTTTTTATTTAGCAAATAGTGTCCAAACATTGACTAATTAGGCTTAAAACGTTCGTCTCGCAATTTCCCACCAAACTGTGCAATTAGTTTTTCTTTTCGTCTACATTTAATGTTCCATGCACGGGCCGCAAACATTCGATGTGACAGGTACTGTAGCAACTTTTTGGATTTTGGGGTCCAACTAAACAAGGGCTTATTCACTTTTTAGTTCATAATTAGCTCTACATCTTATTTTTCTTTTCTTTGTTAACATTCAGCTTAACAACAACAACATAGCCTTTCAGTCCCAAACAAATTGGGATAGGCTAGAGTTAAAACCCACCAAGAGCCCTAAGTCACGGTTCAGGCACTTCAATAGCTGCTTTCTAAGTACTCCTATTTAAACATAGATCTCTAGGTATAGACCAAGCTTTCAAATATCTTTTTATTGTCTCCCCATGCTAATTTTAGTCTTCCTTTACCTCTCCTCATATTATTAGCTTGGCTTAGGATTCCACAATGCACTGGTGCCTCTGGAGGTCTTCTTTGTACATGGCCAAACCACCTCAACCGATGTTGGACAAACTTTTCTTCAATTGATGCTACCTCTAGGCGATCGCGTATATCATCGTTCTGAACTCGGTCCATTCTCGTGTAACCACAAATCCATCGCAACATACGTATTTCTGCAACACTCAGTTATTGAACATGTCGAATCTTTATAGGCCAACATTCTACTCCATACAATATAGCCGGTCTAATCGCCGTTCTATAAAACTTGCCTTTTAGCTTTTGTGATACCCTCTTGTCACAGAGAATGCTAAAAGCTTGTCGCCACTTGATCCACCCTGCTTTGATTCTATGGCTAACGTCCGCATCAATATCTCCATCCCTCTGTAGCATTGATCCCAGATACCGAAAGGTATCCTTCTTAGGCACTACTTGACCTTCCAAACTCACATCTCCCTCCTTATGTGCAGCTCCGCCAAAGTCGTATCTCATGTATTCGGTTTTAGTTCTGCTCAATCTAAAACCTTTAGACTCAAGGGTCTGCCGTCATAACTCTAGTTTTCTATTTACTCCCACCTGGCTTTCATCCACTAACACTACATCATCAACGAACAACATACACCAAGGGATATCCCATTGTATGTTCCTGGTAACCTCATCCATTACCAAGGCAAATAGATACAGGCTTAAGGCTGACCCTTGATGAAGTCCAATTTTAATCGGGAAGTAATCTGTGTTACCATCGTTTGTTCGAACATTAGTCACAACATTGTTGTACATGTCCTTGATGAGGGCCACTTACTTTGATGGGACTTTATGTTTGTCCAAAGACCACCACATAACATTTCTTGGTATCTTGTCATAAGCCTTCTCCAAGTCAATGAAAATAAAGTGGATGTCCTTCTTCTGCTCTCTAAACCGCTCCATAACCTGTCTTATTAAGAAGATTGCTTCTGTGATTGATCTTTCGGGCATGAAACCAAATTGGTTTGTTGATATCTGCGTCGTTCCTCGCAGGTGCTGCTCGATGATTCTCTCCCATAACTTCATAGTGTGGCTCATCAACTTAATTCTCCGATAATTAGTACAACTTTGGATATCTCTCTTGTTCTTGTAGATTGGTACACATATGCTTCTTCTTCACTCCTCAGGCATCTTGTTCGATCGAAAGATATTGTTGAACATTTTGGTTAGCCATACTATAGCTATATGCCCGAGACATCTCCACACCTTGATTGGGATACCATCAGGGCCCATCGCTTTGTCCCCTTTCATCATTTTCAAGGCTTCTCTTACCTCCGATTCTTGAATCCTCCGTACAAAGCGCCTATTAGTGTCATCAAACGAGTCGTCCAGCTGAACGGTGGTGTTCTCGTTCTCACCATTGAATAATTTATCAAAATACTCTTGTCATCTATGTCTGATCTCATCCTCCTTCACCAAGAGTTGCTCCCTCTCACCCTTTATGCACTTGACTTAGTTGAAGCCCCTTGTCTTCCTATCACGAGCCCTAGCCATCCTATAAATGTCCTTCTCTCCTTCCTTCGTACTCAAACATCGGTAAAGGTCCTCATAGGCCAGCTCCTTTTCCTCACTCACCACTCGTTTTGCAGTCTTCTTTGCCACCTGGTACTTCTCTATGTTGTTTGCACACCAGTCATGATACAAGCGCTTATAGCACTCCTTTTCCTTAATAGCCTTTTGCACATCTTCATTCCACCACCAAGTGTCTTTCGAGTCGTATCCGCTCCCTTTGGTCACTCCAAGCACCTCTGAAGCAACCTTCCGAACGCATGTTGCCATCTTCTGCTACATGCTGTTTGCATCGCCTTCATCATTCCAAGGGCCCTCTTCAATGACCTTTTCCTTAAAGACCTTTGATGCCTCCCCTTCTAATTTTCACCACTTCGTTCTAGCAACCCTAGCTTGTTTGTTCCCACGAGCTTGCACTAGAAAGCGGAAGTCAACCACCACCAGCTTGTGTTGAGCGACCACACATTCTCCAAGTATCACCTTACAGTCCACGCATGTTCGTTTATCCCTCCTTCTTATAAGGACAAAGTCGATTTGATTAGAGTACTGGCCGCTACTAAAGGTTACTAAATGGGACTGCCTCTTACGGAAGAAAGTGTTAGCTATCATCAGATCAGAAGCTATGGCGAAGTCTAAGACTTTCTCTCCCTCTTGGTTCCTACTACCATATCCGAAACCCCCATGAACCGTCTCGAAACCTGCACTTGATGTACCTACATGGCTATTAAGATCACCTCCTATAAAGAGCTTCTCGCTACTAGGGACAACTCTAACCAAGCGATCTAAGTCTTCCCAGAAAAGCCGCTTAGCACTCTCATTATAGCCTACTTGGGGGGCATACGCACTAATTACGTTTAAGACCATATCACTAATGACAAGTTTAACTAAGATGATCCTATCCCCTTGCCTTCTCACCTCCACCACACCATCCTTGAGGCTCTTATCAATCAAAACTCCTACTATATTTTTATTTGAAGTTATCCCTGTGTACCAGAGCTTGAAGCCGGTATTGTCCACCTCCTTCGCCTTTTGCCCCTTCCATTTAGTCTCTTGGACGTATAAGATATTTACAGGCCTTCTAACCGCTGTGTCCACTAACTCTCTTAACTTGACTGTAAGGGACCCTACATTCCAGCTACCTAAACGGATCCTAGTTAGCTCGACTAGCTTCCTTACCCTTCGCACCCGCCGAGGTAGATGTGAAGACCCTTGCTCATTTTGCACCACACCTGGGCGCCGATGTGGCGCGCCACTAAGGATGCGACGACCCGATCCTTACTCACTTGACACCGTGTCCAGATCGCGACACGGTGCGTCACGGGGGTGACGACCCGGCCCTTGCTCATTTAACACCATACCCGGGTTCCAACATGGCGCGTCGCTAAGAGGGTTACGCCCCAAACATTCAGCTTGTTATTTTAATTTAATTTATGTGTTCCATGACATTGTTGTTAGAAAATCTCCTTTGGACCTATGTAATCTGCAGTAACATTCAGGTTGTTCTTTGAAATTAGTTTACACAGAGTACATGGATGATATTCTTTTTATCATGCCTGAAAATATTACTAACAAAGGTTATCCACAGGAGCTACACATGTTCACCAGGAAGACACCACAGTAGAAGAAAATACATGGTAAAGGTCTCAAATTCACATGGATTCCAGGAAACTGACTCATCCCATTCAAGATGCCACTCATGCTCAACAGGACACTCTCCTGTTAGTTCTCCTGTTGCATTAAAATGCAGGCCTGCTAAGTTGACCAATTTCGTGAATAAGAATGAGGTACTGGACCTGTATATTGATGGTGAGCAAGAAGTTGCCAGACTAAATGAGAAGCAGAACCAGAAATTCCCCGTCAGATGTACAGCTCCTTATTTGGGACAGGAACGGCCACCACGGCCACCTTCCACAGCACCATCTTCACCAAAAGTGTGCAAAGAGATCATTGAGAACCCCTCTAACATTGATACCGATGACATCTGGCATTCCTATCTTGCTTATGAGGGAACAAAGGGTGCCTTCAAGGTTTCATCTGTGTGTCATGAAGGTGGACATGATGCAAGATGTCTTGAAGCATCTTCTGAGTATCTTTCATATTTTGAAGAGTGCAGATCACAGAGTATGACTACTGTGGATGACATCTATGAGGACTATGAGGACTTGCAAGATGTACGACCTCCATCTCCATTCTTCTACAGCACTTCAGCGGATCCTATTTCCAGTGCTACCTCAAGATACTTCACTGCAGACATTCATTGTCATGATCAGTGTCATGGTGTTCATGATTTCAACTTGGAACAGGACACTGATGAAAAGTTGCTTCAAAGAGCTAAAGAAGTTGATGCATGCCTTATGGTTCCCCTTGTAGAAAACAGTAAGCTTAATGCGCTCAGGGATAAGAGGTCAAATTCAACTGAAATCTGGCAATTCATTGAGGGTCTGATTGAAGATAGAAAAAAATTGGCAGCTGAAGTATCTTCACAGATTAAGGCACGTCTTACAGAAAGATTTGCAGCCAAAGAACAATATAAGAGATCCAAGTTAGAATTAGAAACCAGAACTAGAAGGCTGGAGAAGGAGAAGATCGATCTACAAAGTAACTTGGAAAGGGAATTGGATAGAAGGTCAAATGATTGTTCAGTCAAACTGGAGAGATTTCAATCTGAAGAACAAAGACTACAGGAAAGGGTAAGAGAGCTTGCAGAGCAGAATGTGTCATTTCAGAGAGAAATTACTTTGCTTGAATCATACAAAGTTGATACCACTAGTAGGATTAAAAGTCTAGAGCTGCAAAACAAGCATCTGAACAATGAGTTGCAGGGAGTAAAAGATGACCGTGACAATCTTCATAGCTCATCCGTAGAATTGCAAGATAACCTTAATATAGCTATAGAGGAAAGGGACATGATCCGAGAATCTTTGAAAGACAAAGAGGAGGACAAAAAGGTGTTACACAAAATAATTGCAAGATTACAAAGGACGTCTAATGAACAGGAGAACACAATTACTAGCCTAAGAAAAGGATTTGGCGCTGAAATAGAAAAGAGAGATGGTGGAAATAGTGATATAATAAACAGGATGCAGATGGAACTTCTCAGACTTACTGGAGTTGAGCAAAATCTGAGAAAAGAAATTCAATCCTGTACCATTGAGATGGAGTCTCTTAGGCAAGAGAATGTAGCGATTTTCAATCGTCTACAAAGGAGTGAGGATGGAGCGAATTTTTCCACAGTTCGTCTTGACCAGGAGCTTCAGGCTAGAGTGGAGAGTTTGCAGACACAAGGTTTATCATTACTTGACGATTCTAGCCAACTTTGTGGCAAGTTGTTGGAATTGATCAAATCAAAGAAGAGTGAGAACAGCAGTGATGTTGATGCATTAGTAGCCATCGAGTACACTCTGAAGTACCAAAGCATGATAGGAGGAATTGAGAATGTAAAACAGAGTCTGCGTATGATCAAATCTCTGTTGACTGAGAAGCAAAACGAAGAAGAGATTGAACAGAGAGCTGAAGGTTATCTTTCAGGACAAGAGAAGTTATCCAGGGTATGACCTATCTTTTGGTTTCTTATGTTTAGGAATAACTTAACTCTTTAAATGTTGTTAGTAGTATTATGAGTTCCATTTTTATAACATGACAGACAAGTTCTTGTAACTCATTGTAAAATAAATCTAGTGTAGTATCTGTTTTGTAGAATATGAAAATACATTTTCTTAGCATAGAAGTTGCTGGAATAATATAGTAGCTTAGGTAATTCAAGCCAAAAGCCAGCATCAGAAGCTAAACCAATCCACATTTTTTGTATTTTTCTTTTGTGCAGGATGACATTGAAATTAAGCTGAGAGAAGAAGCTATGATCAGTAGGGTTCTAAAGGAGAAACTTCTGTCCAAGGAATTAGACATTGAACAATTGCAGTCAGATCTAGCAGCTTCAGTCAGGGTCCAAGAGGTACTGCAAAGCGAGATCCACAGAGTTCAAGATGAACTGCGTTGCCTCACACACAAGTACAAGCATTTGGAAGTTCAGGTGACCCGAAAACCCTGATTTCTGAAAAGCTATTCTTCATATTTTCCCTTGTCAAGTTGATTTTAGTTTGTCTTACTTCCTAAAATCTGTTGTTTCTATCTTGATGCATTATCCTTCTAAAGGTGAATCATTAGATGTTGCCAGCTATATTTTTCTACTTGTTTCTGATGATATTACACCTGCACATGACTCCATTGTCATCTTTGGTTTCAACTTTGCAATTTGCAGGGTTTGAAGAAAGACGAGATAATTAACCAGGTTGAGCAGGATTACCAGGAATCTGCAAAGGAACTGACTGCTCTTCGCTGCACGCTCAAAACAGTAAGCGATGAAAGGGATGTCTCATGGCAGGAATCTAAGCAGATGAGAAGAACTGTCAGTGGCTTGCAAAATGAAGTTGCTTCGTTAAAGCAGAAGATTAGAGCACTTGATGAAGATTTACAGCTTAAGGAGAGTGAGATACTGCTTCGAGAGGGTGAGATTTCAATATTGCGTGACGGTAGTGACAAGCCATTTGACATCATCTGCAGCCCTCGATCGATGAGGCAGTTCGGCATGGAGTAAATCTGCATATAACAAATAGCAGAACTCGGCCTCATCATGGAGTAAATCTGCATATAACAAATAGCTGAACTCGAATCTGAAATAGACGATGTTTTCCCCTTTGTGAACAACAATAGTAGCTTGTATGGCTCTTTAGAGCAACTCCAAGAGACTTTATATCCTTTCTAATTTATAGGAATCAATATTTTGGTGAAAAATACTCTCCAACGATCTATTGGATTGGATATCTAAATATAGATATTCTCTATTATGAATTTCTCGCTTGTCAAAGATAAAAAACGAGGATGAATTTCTACTGTACGCACGAGATATAGAAAAGTTGATGTAAGATACAAAGAAAATGACTTTTACTCCAATGGTGATTTAGAAAGGCTCTTGGACACCAAATTATTATTCAGCGCGCGTGCGCTACGGGCGCTAGCGACGTGCACTTCCTATTTCTGGCTTTTGTTTCCCTTTCCGTCAGGCACCTTTCGTTTCTCTTGCTTCCCTTTCCCTTTCCATCATTGCGGGATATTTAACTTTTTACCATTATTATCAATGACGACTCTTGAGATAACATCTTTAGGTTTGGCGCTACGTTTTTAGCATCGGAGAGAGAAAAACGATATACATTTGCCACTTTTGCTCGCGTGGCACGTCAGGTCCGCTGTCCAGCTCGGATCCGAGTCAGCAGGCCGATATAAAATGACCGTCCTACCCCTGGCGTATGTATTACCCCACGGCCCACTCCACTCTCTCCCATCCACTCCCCTTTCTCCTTTCTCTGCTCCGCGCGCGACGCCCGCCAGCCGCCGCCACGCACAACGCCGCCCTCACCGCGAGACATGTCCCCGTGTAGACACCACCGGCGCCGGCCATGTGCGCATAATCTGGCTCCCCACCTGCGCACGCACGAAGAGCTCCGGGAATCGGCCGATTGCAAATGGGCCCTTGTCCATCGGGAACAAATCCTGCCCTTCAATGATGGAGACACGAAGATACCAGAGCTTGGGCGCGACGTACACCTGGGACCTGATGGAGCCAAGCGCCCCGTTGCCGTGGACGCCGGCGGCCTTGGAGTGCCAGGCCTCCACGAAGGACTCGTCGGCCTGGGTGCCGAACTAGACAGCGAGCATCACCTCCGCGCCGCCGCGCTGTCCCTTGCGGTCCTCCATGCTGTACCATTGCGGGACGAGCATACTGTCGGGCGGCGCGCGGCGCGGCACCTCGGAGGGGTCGAACCAGACGCGGCCGACGTGGTCGTCGTTGCCGCGCGGGCGCACAAACACCTCCACGAACGACGCCTGGATAGTCTCCCTGGAGAAGGCGCACACCTGGTCCCAGTTGTGCGAAGGGACGGCCGGTGTCATGCCGCGGTAGTTGCCGAGCTTGACCTCCGCAACGGCCTCGGCCATCATGGGCACGCCGCGCACGCGCACCACGCGCACGTAGAGGTACTCCACCTGCTCCACCAGGTCGTAGGTCGCGCTCGCCTTGTCGGCGACGCCGCCGCTGCCGAGGCGGGGCTGCGTCTCCTTCAGCGAGAAGTCCCCGGGGCCAGAGAACATGGGCGGAACCAGGTACGGGTCCGCGTGCATCGTCACCGGCTTCATGGCCATCGGGACCGGCAGTTGCGGCATGATATCCATGGGTAGCTCCGGCTGCGGAGGCGGCGGCTGCACGGACACCACAGGATCGTGCTGGTGCTGCTGCTGTGGCTGCGGCGGCGGGTGCGGGTGCGGCTGCTTCTTGGGCCCAGTCACCGTCGGCGCCGCCACCACCTCCGGCCCAACCACCACCGCCTTTGTCGGTTTCTCCTACTTGGACTTGACGGCGACGTCGCCGGAGTTGACGTGGTAAATGTTGAGGGTGATCTCGCCGCGGATGTGGGAGAAGAGGTTGTGCTTCTCGAGGGCAGCGTTGTGCGCGGCGGCGGCGGCGGCTGGCGGGCGTCGCGCGCGGAGCAGAGAAAGGAGAAAGGGGAGCGGATGGGAGAGAGTGGAGTGGGCCGCGGGTAATACAGACGCTAGGGCGGGGCGGTTATTTTACATCGGCCTACTGACTTGACTCGGATCCGAGAAGCACAGCGGACCTGCCGGTAAAAATAGCAAATGTGTTAGCGTAGCGCCAAATGTAAAGCTGCAGGTCGTCATTGATAATAATGATAAAAAGTTAAATATCCCGATCATTCCCAGGATACGCCGCCGCTCGAGACACCTCCACCCGTATCCCGGCACCTGCGCTACACCATCTGCCTTCGCGGCCCCTCCCCGACCACCGCCGGTGCACTCCGCCGACACTCGACGCTCCGCGTCGGCGTCGGATTGGTTAGGGTTTGGGGTTTCGGCAGCTGCGCCAAATCCCGCTGCCGCTGCTCGCTCGGTCGCTTGAGTCTAGTCACGCTCGTGGTCAGGGCGTCAAGCGGCCTACGACGACGCTCTCCTCTCCACTCGAATGCGCCGCGGCGGCGGATCCCCCTCGGCCCCTCCTGTACGCTCCACCACTCCGCTCCTGGCCTCCGTACGTCGGCGGGCGGCAGCCAGGCCAGCAGCCAGCCGGTGGGCGGCTGCCGGCTGCGGCCTGCCCCTAGGGCCTAGGGGGTGCCCCTTGCCGCCCTGCCGCTGGCAGTTGGCGCCGCCGCGCCGGCTTGGGCAGCTGCCACGTTTTCGTCACAGGGCCTCTGTCGATCTCCAGCAAGCATGCCAACTGACCAATTCTATCCCTTCGATTCAGGTACCTAGACAGCTCGTTTTCAAATCCTATTGCTCGTGGTCACCACCATTGATGGGTACTAACTAGCTTCTTCTATGTGTGTAGAAATTACAGCTTGTACTGGGGCTGTAGATCTGCGGGTGGATAGAACATCCTTTTCTGCAGGTATGAATTGTCTAATTACTTCATCAAACATCCTTAATGTAGAAATGTATTCTTTTATTCTGCTGGTTTCATGCATAACTGAATTATTAAAATTACAGATTGCATCAAACTTCTCTATACAGATTTTACAGACTCTTTTTACTTTTTAGTTGATCGGCTCCAATTTCTCTTGTTCTATAAAGAAGCTTCATCTGAATTATTTATCTCTCTTTCATTTTTTACCAAGGTGCAAAAGTTTTATATGTACTCCCTCTCATAAAACTTGATGTTATAGGATTCACAAAATATCTGAGAAAACTTGATGATTTAGCTTTTTCAACAATAGATTAGGCCGATATCAGTTTGAGATTGCGGTCTGCATGCCTCTATACATTCAAGTGGGCTGGATAGAAGTTGTTGCTAAAGTCAACCAGGCGCAGTTTAATCTAGGATATTTTAGAATCGTCTCCATTGCTACTTGGATATTGTTGCATGTTAACCTCTTTCTGCACCATTTATTTATCACATGATTTCCTATCCTTCTTGCATCAGCATAGGGTTTCTCTTTGTAGGGGTATATGAACACAGAACTTTGGGTTTTAACAGTAGCTAGAGGATAGTTTGGAGTAAGCTTTTTCGTTCAGGAGATACAATGGGTGGCTGCTCATCAAGGGCGTCTGAGTCAGATAGAGCACCAGTGTATATCTATGTATGTATAACCTGCTTTGTCTTACTTTTCATGTCAAAATATTCCCTCAATCCTCAGCAAGTATTTTTGGCACCCTTACCATTTACTACAACAATATCCTGGTTTCTACCATGTCTCACAATTCACAATACTAAAAGTTTAACGGCTGTATAGAAGTTTTGATGCAACCGAAGGAATTATTTTGCCTGTAATGTGAATCTCCCTGTTGTTCGTATAGTCCTTGGTAATCAGAAATACAGACTCTGTCAATAATATCACAGTTGCTTTAATATTACCTTATGTGATGATCACTTCCATATGCAAAAAAGGAGAAAGAAAAGAACATGACTGAAACTGACTCAGGACTAGCTTTGTGTTTGCATCTAATCTTTTGTGCTGCAAAATTTACTTTCGTTTTGCGTTATTCAGCATCGATAAAATCCCGAGGAGCATGAACTCTTGTCTTCAGCCTTTGATGGATCATCTCCAACTTCTGCTATAGTTGCAATTGACACAGATCTTGATACATCCTCTCTTAACACTTACCGAGCAGCACTTGCACCTTTGCCTTATGATGTTTGCACATTAGCTTCCACATTAGCTTTCTGTTGTTCGATATATTGAAAATGTTAGCAACTGCTCTTTTGGTGCTTCTACATTAGCTTTTTGTTGTGAGAAATCTTTATGAAAAAAATGACATACTTCTATTTGATTCATCGCTTCCTCATTTAGTTATTTACATACAACACTACTTTTTTGCAGTATGATGTCACATTTGGGATCGGAAGAGTATTGTTATATTTTCATACTGTTGAGAGAAATGAAATTGACCTTTCAGTAAAATAGATTTAAGATTTCCAACCTTATACATTAAACTGTTGCCATGCTGGGCTATACTCTTGAGAGCACATGAGAGCTGTTTTAGATGATATGAACATAGTTTCAGCATATGGCATAGGAAATGCATATGGTGATGTCTTTATAGAATCTTTTTCGTAGTGGTTTCGTAATGATATTTTTGGCATTGCTTGATGGTCTGGCTTATTTAAGTGCAAGTGCAACAATTATGTATAGAACAGTGCTAAGGCTATGCATTTGGAGACCAATGAAGTATAGCGAAAAATACTACAACGCCCAGGACCATTGGTCTAGTTGAGCACAAAGTTCGGCTCATTTGATGATTCAGATCAATGTTCAAGAAGGCGCTAGGCGATATCTAGGCGATGACCCACAGCCTAGAGCCTAGGCTAGCCTAGGCGTTGCCAAGGCGTTTTCTAGGCGATAGTATATACACACATATATGTTGAAAAAAGGAAAAGAAAACATGAGATAAGTGGACTTCATTGAAGAGAAAGGCCCATAAAACTGTAAACGGCCCGAAGCCCAAGTTGCCCAACACCTTATCCCTTCCTCTTTCTCCTTTGCTCGGTCTCCCGCATGGCCACACACGCACAGCCGCCGCCGAATGGTTCCTCTCCCGCATCTCTCTCTCTCTCTGTCTTCCTCTGGCCGGCGCGCCGCCCGCACGCGCACGAGCCCGCCGCTCCTCCTCCCTCACCGGTGACCTCCGCCCACCGTCCGCCGGTCCTCCTCCCCCACCGGCAACCTCCGCCTGCCGTCCGCTGGTCCTCCTCCCCAACCAGCGACCTCCACCCGCCGTCCGCCGGTCCTCCTCCCCCACCGGTGACCTCCGCTCCTGGCGCGGCTTCCTCCCTTGTGCAGTGCGGCTCTAGATCTGGGTGGACGCCGCCTATCCCTCCGCCTACCCCCATAGGCGAGCGCCTAGTAGCGCCTTTTTGAACCATGATTCAGATGGATGGAAAGTGACGTGTCTTGCCAATTTCAAAGTTTTAGATCTTAAAGTATAAAGTTTTAAATGTGCTAGTATAAACTTTCTGAATTTAAAATGTACAGTTTGAAATTACAAAAATTTTAAAGCTTGAAATACAAAGTTTTAAATTTGCTAGTATAAAGTTCCTGCATTTCAAATATAAACTTTGAAATTACAAAGTTTTAAATTTTAAAGTAAAAAGTTTTAAATGTGCTAGCATAAAGTTCCTAAATTTAAAGTGTAAAGTTTGAAATTACAAGTTTTAAAGTTTGAAATACAAAGTTTTAAATGTGCTAGTATAAAGTTTCTAAATTTTAAAAAAATTGAAATTATAAAGTTTTAAATCTTAAAGTAGAAAGTTTTAAATGTGCTAGTATAAAGTTCCTAAATTTAAAATGTAACGTTTGAAATTACAAAGTTTTAAAGCTTGAAATACAAGGTTTTAAATGTGCTATTATAAAGTTTCTGAATTTAAATGTAAAGTTTGAAATTACAAAGTTTTAAAGCTTAAAATACAACGTTTTAAATGTGCTAGTATAAAGTTTTAAATGTGCTAGTATAAAGTTCTAGAATTTTAAAAATAAAATTGAAACTACAAAGTTTTAAATATTAAAGTAGAAAGTTTTAAATGTGCTAGTATAAAGTTCCTAAATTTAAAATGTAAAGTTTTAAATTACAAAGTCTTAAAACTTGAAATACAAAGTTTAAAAGGTGGCTGTATGAAGTTCCTGAATTTAAAATGTAAAGTTGAAAATTACAATGCTTTAAATCTTGAAATAAAAAGTTTAAAATGTGTTGGTATAAAGTTCTATAATTTTAAAATAAACTTTGAAATTACAAAGTTTTAAATCTTAAAGTACAAAGTTTAAATGTGCTAGTATAAAGTTCTTGAATTTCTTTATTGTCGCTCTCATACCTTAGTTATCAATGTGGTTATCTTTTACTGGTTGCAGGTCAATTTGAAGTATGAAGACGATACACTAGTTGATCGGGGAAGAAAAGTGATCGGAAAACTGCAACAGACTTATGTTGCTGAACTTGCAGCCTGTTCGCAATTGGTGCTCTTCCTCAAAATAAAACTGATTGTCTTTAGATTGATAAGTTGCTTTTCACTTTTCAACGTGATATGGTGTGTAAATAGATGTTAGTCTTTTTTAAATTTGTATTTTGATATGTTCTGATTATTTACCGTTGTATCTTTCCTTCATCAAACTATACAAATGTAGTAAGCTCTCAACTCTAAGTGTAATAGGTTTTTGTGCAATTATTACTTTGAATGTCTGTTTTATGGAACTTTTTATTTATTTTCTTGTATCGTTTCAATCGAGCGAAAGGCGGGCCTGGTGCAAGCGGTATAGTCTTACTGCCTGTGACCAGAAGGTCTCGGGTTCGAGTCGCAGTCTTCTCGCATTGCACAGGCTAGGGTAAAGTTTGCCACTGACATCCTTTCTCAGATGCCGCACAGAGCGGGAGCTCTCTAGGTACGTCTCTTTTTTTATCGTTTCAATCAAGCAATCTCAGAGAAAATTTGTGATGTTGAAAGTTTTTTAATTACAAAGTTTTTATGTCCAAGTGCAAAAGTTATGGTGCGGAAAATACAAAGTTTTTAGTGTTCTAGTGTAAAGTTTGTTCATTCGATGAAAAAGCATTTCGTTCCAACCAGTTATTACGTAATAAACGTTTTCTCTCTTCTCATTTTTTTTTTTTAAAAAAAGTTGATTTATGTCATTTTGTGTTCCAGCTTGTTACTTCTACTTACATATGTAAGTAAAACCATTCCTCTGCCCATTCACTACCCACACACCCGCTATCCCGAAAAAGAAAAAGAAAAAAGCTAGAGAAAAAAATGGTGGTCCAAATAAACCAGGAGAATCGATTTACGTAGAAAACTGGACTCGAGAAGCTAAATGAGCCTGGTGACGAAGCTAGACTGGGAACCAGGCTCCTAAGTCGATGGGCCTAGAGTAAGATGCAACTTGCTGGGCTCGTTCGCAACTAACTAGCCTCAGCGCATGCGTGTTGCTACTCATCCTAGCGCGTGCCCGCCGCTATCACTCCTAGCGCGCGCCCGCCGCGTATGAGCGTCGCTCTTGGAGATGCTTTTAGTCTCTTTACATAGATAGGAGGTCGAAAGCTTATAGCAAAAACTCGTCTACCACCATGCGATCTATTCTATATATCTACTACACGCTTGGTTTTTGTGGCATTGCTGTCTTGCTTATCTTCTCTTTTTGAATAAGATAAAAGATGCATGAAATTTTCCAGAACCAATAGAAGTGGTCAACCGGTGTTTCAATGCTTTATAAAGGAATTATATCAATTTTGAAATGCTTGAAGTCATAAACAACAACAACAAAAAAGCCTTTAAATCCCAAACAAAGCCTTGAAGTCGTAAACAATTTTTTTTTTTTTTTTTTGCTCTCAAATTTGTAATTTTCAAAGAGGTAAGCATAGAGGTACCTCTCAAAAGTATTTCGTACAAAGCAAAGCATATATCGCAATTGCATAACGCTGGATTTGCGGACACTGACAAAACTCTTCTGTCACAAATCCTTTTAAATTGACAAACATGCTGGGTATCTGCGATCAAGAAATGTGGCTGCGCTCCCAGACTAAAAAGACTATCAAATAGCAGCATACAAGCATACAATGAATCCTAAACTAGTTTTACAGTCAAGTTTGTATGTCTGCACTCCTGACTCCTGAGGTTTTTGCGTTATGATTGTAGTCCAGGAAAACAAACCAATCATTGTTGAGGCATTCGTACTGGTCTGTGAGGCCTTGGGGCTGAAACATGTACACAGAAGAACTTCATCAGAAGCTTAATTGAAGAAAAATTTTTATCAGAAGCTTAAATGACATGAAAAAAGTTCTGTTTGCTGTAGAAATATGCAAAATGACTTAACTGAATATGCAAAATGACTGTTAGCCTAACCATGTTTTTTGGTATAAGATTATTTTTTATATATATCCACTAGTTTTTCTTCCCATAACACCAATATATGGTTCTCAATAGTTTTTCGGTTACCCCGAAATTCGTGAAATTCAGCCAAAATTTTGCTGAATTTTCTTTTGAAACTCACACATGAAGTATGACTTTTCTAAAAAAAATGGATCTAAACAAAATATTAGCAATGATTTATGACTACACACATCTATTGAGTAGAGAAGAATATGCAACATAAACAGTAGAAAATATGTAATATAAAAATTTTCGGAATTTTCTTTCAGCCTGCTGTGTAGTCATAAGATGCTTAATGAAATTGTACTTGTGTGTGTAATAATGTCACAAAATCATGAACCCAGCTAACCATACAAAATCAAAATAAGCAACACGGTAATATTATTATAACTTGAGACCTGCATGAGAAGTCTATGCAGAGGCATAAATTCTAGAAATCATTGTATAATAATACGTGCATGCAAAAGTACAAACCATTTGGGTTTCCTTGTTCGTAGAAACACCTAAAAAGAGCTACCGCGTCTTCAGCCATGATCCCTCCAGTGCATTTGAAACCTTTTGGTTTAGAGGCTTGGCTCCTAACAAACAAACATACAAGGTAACGTTTATAGGTACACGTTGTTAGTGCCTAAAACTATGTATCACAAGCATGAAAACAGAAAGATCAAGCAGGTCCAACTTTGCAGAAATCATGACAGCGCATGCAACATACTAAGTGCCAGCACGAACAAGCAATCATTTTGACAAGATGTTCCGTGTTGCCTTCCACTTACCCTGATAAATCATCTGACGAAGAAGTAGCACCTTTGTGCAATGACATGATTGATCCACATCCTCCAAATTTGTCATTGGCACAACCAAAGTAAACTTCTCTTATTCCTAGCCAATGAAAGCAAAGCATGTCAAAATCGGAAGTTCCTATAAATACAAACAGTTTAACAGGAGAACATAGACAATAAAAATTTCAGACCAATTATCGACAATGCTGTCGCACACATTATACAGGGCTCACAGGTGACATAAAGGTCGCATCCTGCAAATTTCTCTGCGACCTGTGGCTGATCAAGACCCATGCTTTGCCACTCCCGAAGCAGGACATCGATAGCTTCCATCTCAGCATGTCTGGTAGCCTTGCAACATGGAAAGTCACAACATAATGACATGAATTGGCCAAACGAACACACGAAAGAAATATCTTAAAGCTGGCATCTACAGGCTCCAGTAAAAAAAGTAAAGAAAGCATATCTCACATTTCGGGTGGCATTCGTCTTGTTGCTACCAGAGGAAATCACTTTCCCGTCCTCCACAATCACACACCTAACATGAGTGAGGAAAATAGCAAGGATATAGCCAAGCAATTAGCAAAGTAAGAATAAGTAAACGACTACCGCGAATAAGCGAGAGCATACCCAACAGGGACCTCGAGGTTATCCAGCGCAAACTTTGCCTACACAAAACAATCAGCCGAAGGTAAAATCATACGCGCTCCAGTTGCAAAGCGAGCAGGATTAGCAGCCGTACCTGCTCGAGTGCTAGCTCCATAAAAGCCACCGCCATCCTCCGGACCAGGGAGCGAGGAACCGAATTTCTACGCCAAGCAAGCACAAGGAAGTGACCGCACGGGTCGGCTGGCGTCAGGGCGCAGCCGCGCAGGGTGCTGGAGCAGACGAGCTGGACGGCGCTCGGCAACTCGGGGGCACGCACGGCCGCAGCGCGTCGAGTTAGGGGCGTCGGGCGGCGGCGGCCGTCGCTCGGGCGTTGCTGGAGAGCGTCTCCGCGGCGGCGCTGGACTATACCCTCTGGGCCCTTTTCTAGCTTGGGTGGGCTGGGTTACTTTTCGGCGTCTCATAAGCCCGTGGGCCGTACCCATCCCCTTCGCCTCCCTCCTCTCTGCTCGTCCCTGACCACGGCGTCGAGGCGTCGTGCATCTATCCCCGACCATCTCTCTTCCCCTACCGACCGCGAGGGAGATGAGCGATGGCGCGCGGAGGGTCCTGGAGGCGTGGAGGCTCGGCGTGGTGAAGTACGGCGAAGCGCTCCAGCTCCAGGAGCGTCTCGTCGCGGACCGCAAGGTCGGCCGCGTCGGCGACCTCGTTCTGTCGCTGCAGCACCCGCCGACCTACACCCTGGGCAAGCGGCGCGAGAAGGCGGAGCGGAACCTGCTCGCGCCGGAGGCCGAGCTGCGCGTCCTGGGCGCCGAGCTCCACCGCACGGAGCGGGGCGGCGACGTCACGTTCCACGGGCCGCGGCAGGCCGTGCTGTACCCGGTGCTGTCGTTCCGCGCCCTGCGGCTCAGCGCGCGGAGGTACGTCGAGGGGCTCGAGTCCGCGATGATCCAGGTGGCGGCGCTCCACGGCGTCTCCGCGCGGCCCGGGGACCCCGGCGAGACCGGGGTGTGGGTCGGGGACCGCAAGATCGGCGCCATCGGGGTCAGGATCTCCTCCGGGTTCACGTGGCACGGCCTGGCATTCAACATCGACCCCGACCTGGGGTACTTCGAGCACATCGTGCCATGCGGCATCGCCGGCAAGGGGGTGACGTCGCTGCGGCGGGAGGTGGGGGACCGAGTGGAGCTCCCGGCCGACGGGGTCATCCACGATCAGCTCGTGCGGTGCTTGGCGACTACTTTGGGTTTTACCGATGTGGAATTCAAGGATGATTCTGAGCGTGGTGACCTGATTGGAGCTGCAGCTACGCAACGCTGACGCGTGGTTCAGTTTGCGTTCTTTAGAACGTCCTGTGATCAAATTTTGGAATGTTTTTTTCATTTGATACATCCTGTCATCATTTTTTGGAGCAAGCTTGACACGGCAGTAACACTTTGCATTAGGGTGTTCGGTTCCACGGACTAAATTTTAGTCCATGTCACATCAGATGTTCGGATGCTATTTAGGAGAACTAAATATGAGTTAATTATAAAACTAATTACATAGATGGAGACGAATTTATTAAGCCTAATTAATTCGCCATTAGCACATATTTACTGTAGCACCATATTGTCAAATCATGGACTAATTAGGCTTAAAAAATTTGTCTCGCAAATTAGTCACAATCTATGTAATTAGTTATTTTTTTCGTCTATATTTAATACTCCATGCATATGTCAAACATTCGATGAATCAGAGACTAAAATTTTCATACAGGAACCAAACAGACCTTAGTACTCCAGCCCAAACCAACCAGCCAACAGTGTTTTCCTCTCACAAAAAACCAGCACCAGCCAGCCCAAACCAGCACCAGCCCCAACCAGCGAACAGGCCCATTGTCGTTGCAAAGCGCTGAATCGTCAGTGGAAATTGAATGCAGCAAGCACTGTTGATGCTGTGATTCTCTTTCTAATGCAGCAAGCACTGTTGATGCTGTGATCATCTTTCTGTTTTGAAGCAGTGAACCTTAAGGCCATGTTCGGAACACGGGAATTTTTTTTCTATTCCTGTGTTTTTTCTGTGAAAATGAAATGATTCCTGTGAAGTTCTTGCGGAATTCATGTAAAATTTCTGCGTTCCAAAAAGACCCTAAAGCTGACGGCAACGAAGCCCTTGCAAAAAAAAAAAGCTCACGACAATGATCTACGATTTGTTGTCGGGCCCATTTGAAATGCAAAACTTTTTTTTCCCTGTTCCTGTGTTTTCTCCGTGAAATTAAATTGATTCCTATAAAATTTAGGTATAACTATGAAATTCCTGCGTTTAGTCACATACTGCTTAGATGGACGAAAAAGTAGTTAGAGCATCTTCAGGAATTTTGTAAAACAACTCCCTATTTTGAATTTTTAGCAAAAAGGAAAAACGTGTACTCCAACGTTTGGTAAAAAAGAGCTCCTTATAAAAATAAAAAGTTGTCAAATATCCTCTCTAACTCATAAATTTCCGCAATCAAGAGAATTTTTCTCGGAAGATCAGAGTAAATTGGATGTATGAGTAAAGTAAGAAAATAAATAGTTCTATATGAGAAAACAGTAAGAGGCAAACATATTATTAAAAAAAGGATTGGTTAGTTAGAAATAGATTAGGGTTTCTAGCGGTTTCTCAATACCTACCCATATACTCATAAAACTATGTTTTCTTTGTTACTCCAGCAATTCCCTAATATCTCTCTTTTTGTTATCAATATTTCTCTTATCTTCCATTAAATAAAGAGGAGTTGTATCTCTCTCAATACCATGGGGACCAGCTCAACTACCATTTGTAGTCATCTTTTTTCTTAGAGCATCTTTAAGAGACTCTCCACATCCTTCCTAAATGCTAGGAATAACGATTTTAGAGAAAAACTACCCTCGAACAACCTTTCTAAATGGTTATCAAATATAGCCATCTGCTATTCCGGATTTTTTCGCTAGCCAAAAATAGAAGATGAGAGTGGCTCTCTAGAGTGCGCATGAGAAATAGAAAAACAATTGGAGAGTGAAAAGATATAGAAAGCGATTTTTATGCAAATGGCTCTCCAAATGAAGATTTAGAGAGTGAGATTTAGAAAGGCTCTTACACTCCTATGGAATCCACCTTTTATATGGTATTGGGAAGATATATTGGGGTACTATTGTAGCAACCTCAATAATATTGGGCTACCCCAATACATACATATTAAGGAGAAGTATGTTGATGATAGTTAACAACCATTATAAACCATCAATAAAACATGTATAAGGGCATAATTGTGATCACCAATAAAGGTCTAGGGGTTTAAACTAACAAATTCTATGAGTTTTGGTGAATCTGTATTTTTTGCAGGGTTTATCCAGAAAACCGTCAAGGCAGACCTACAAGTCAGAATTAATCGTGCTTATCCGTCGCGAAACGAGCATCAGAAGACTCTAGAAGAGTCCAGAAGGCAAACCACTGAAGCAGGAGCCGAGGGGCTGCCATGTGGGGCCGGTCGGCCCCACCTACAGGCCGCCCGGCCCCTGGGGCCACCTGTCAGCCTCCGCTTCATTATGTCGATTGTCCACCGCCTCCTAGGTTGCATCTACACCGTTCTTTAAGTCGGTTTGATCCAATGACTCACGATGGATGCTTCGGCCCATATATACCCGCCCCTGCCCCCTCCCTCAGCAGATCCCTAAAACCCTAATTCATATCTTAAGGATCAGAGCCAACAATCAAGAGAAGATTAGTCCTCCATAGGACCTATTCTTATAAATAGAATAGTGAAATAGAGAGTGAGGGAAGAGTTTAGAGGAGGTGCTGGCCTATCGATGCTCACTCTATGGCTTTGTAACACCCTCGGTGTTACACCGTAAATCACTTGCTAAAACATGTCATGAGCATCATGTTTATGTATTAATGCATGTGATAATGTGTGTAGCTCAATTTCTGTAACTCGAAACGATCAACTAAAATGCAAAACAAAAGTTGATTCGATAGTCATGCTATATCACTTAGGGTTTAAAACCAATTTTTATTAAGCAAAAATATTATAGAACATGCATGTGATACTTAAATAAAGCTTGAAGTACAAACTTTGTAGATGACAGTGAAATACTTGCAGTCGAAAAATAATATTACTAGCTAATATTTCCACTAGCTTAGAAATCACAAATGGAAATCAAATTCAGCTCTAAAACTGAGAAATTTTCAAGTCTGATGACTGTTAGACACTGCTATGTTTAGCAATTTATGGTGAGAGATTGAGTTAAGGAATGGTGTAGTGTTATAGCTCGATTTGATAGTCTCATGTGCCATCTTGAGCATGATGAAGACGGTTTAGGTTTAGGAGCATGTTTGGTCATGTTGAGGGCTTTAAAATTCGTGCGCGTTATCGGTTTCAGGCCGGTTGGTCACGTGGCCGCAATCACCGCGCTCGGGCGCTCGACATCGCCACATTGGTCGCGCATGCTGCCGCGCGCGGCCAGCCTTGGCCGCCTCTAGCTTCATAATGGCACGACCGCCGCTGGCCCGCCACGCGGAGCCACCGCCGCTGTCACCTGCCCTGTCCCGTGCTGCGCTGCCGACACGTCTGCCACTGCTCCTCACATCACGACGCTGCCGCTGCCGTCGCATCGTCGTCACGTCCTGAAAGCATCTAGGCCCCTAGTCGGGTTTCGGTGATTATTGAGAATACATGATTACTCTGACTACCGTGTATTTTGTAGAGGCAATTAAGTTAGGTCATGGTAATGGAGATCGATTGGGCAATCATGGTGGTCATGCCCCTACAATGGAAATCATTTCGGTTTTCAAAGGATGGACTAGTTCTATGTGTCGATTGGAGTTGAAGAGACACTTAGAGTAGTTTAGGATTTTGTTTTTCCTTTGGCCATACTATTAAGGGGGTATGGACGGGTAGCTTGACCTAGGTGAGTCTAGTGGGTTAGGTGTGGTGCACACTTGCTAAACCTAGCACTAGATAGCTCCTAAAAAACCCTTAGATCCATTGGAGCAAACTTCATTCACGTATGATCGAAAGTTGGAAGTGAATGGAGGGTCAAATGCTGACCGAACACTGGCTTCGGTGTGACCGAACGCTGGTGCAGAGTCCGGTCAGTTCATTTGATCAAGGTGAAGTCGTCTGGAAGTGACCGGACGCTGAGAGGTGAAGTGACCGGACGTTGAGTCCCAGCGTCCGGTCGACTCCAGTATGGTTCTAGAGAGGGAAAATCATGATCGGACGCTATCCAGCATCCGGTCACCACTTGATCACTAGAATTCGGGGTGAACTGACCAGAGCGTCCGGTCACCCCACAGAGGCTCATAACAGTACATTTTTCAGCCAGTGTTATAAATACTTCCTCTATTCATATGTGGGGGCACTTTTACTCATTCCAACAGCTGAGAAACACCTTTGAGAGTGCCTAGAAGAGCAAGGTCCTAGTGAGGTGATTGAGATTTAAGAATCCCAAAGAGAGCCCTCATTAGTGAGGTCAAGAGTAGCAAAGTGTGCATCCACCCTTCTCATTAGGCTTGTCGTGGTCAAGTGAGAGTTCGTGCTTGTTACTTTTGATGATCGCCATCACCTAGATGGCTTGGTGGTGATTGGGAGTTTGGTGATCATCCGGCGGAGCTTGTGGATGACCCAACTAAAGTTGTGAGCGGTTGTGGGTGATTCACCGCGATGGTGTGTCGAAGAATCAACCCGCAGAAAGCACTTGATCCTTGCACGGATCAAGGGAGAGCTACACCCTTACACGGGTGCTCCAACGAGGACTAGTGGGGAGTGGCGACTCTCCGATACCTCGGTAAAACATCATCGTGTTCCTCCTTCTCTATTTACTTTGAGCAATTTAATTCTTGTCATTTACATTCATAGAATTGCCATGCTAGAGTAGGATTAGAACATAGGTTGCTAAACTTTTGTGCGGTAGATCAATAGATACACTTTCTAGGCACAAGGGGTTAATTAGGCTAACCATAGGACTTAATTATTGCAAAGAAATTTAGAATTAGCCCAATTCACCCCCCCCTCTTGGGCTTCTTAATCCTTTCAATTGGTATTAAAGCCTCGTGCTCATGTATTTAGGCTTAACTACCTAGAGAAAGATGTCTCACGAAGATGGACCTCCTTCTATCTTTGAGAGGAATGATTTTACATATTGGAAAATCCGCATGGAGGTGTATTTAGAAGCTCTAGATGTTGGAATACTTAGAGCTGCCTCATAAGGCTTTCTAAAACCTCGAGATGCTACACACCTACAAGGCGATGAGGTGAATTACAAAAAATGGAATGCAAAGGCTCGAAACACCATCTTTAGAGGTCTTTGCAAAGATGTGTTCAATTGGGTGAGGAACCACAAAGACGCCCATGCACTATGGTCGGATGTTTGTGTGCTCCATGAGGGAACAAAGAGTGAGCGTGAGGAACGCTATCATCTTGTCATGAAAAAGCTTAACTCTTTTGAGATGCTTCCCAAAGAATGTTCTAATGAAATGTATTCATGCTTGAATGTTCTTATAGAGGAAGTCAATGGGCTTGGACTCACTCAAATGCAACCATCTGATGTTGTAAGAAAGATCTTGAGCGCCCTCCATTAACAAATATGGGCATATTATGACTGTGCTTCATCAAGGTGATCTTTCCACCTCTACACCAACACAAATCTTGGGAAAGATCAATACTCATGTGATGTACATGGACATCACACCACAAGATGGCTCATCCTCTGCTAAGAAGAAAGAAAAAGACTTAGCATTCAAAGCTAGCCAAGAGAAGGGCAAAGCAAGGCTTGAGTATGAGAGCTCAAGTGATGATAATGTCGATGATGCAAGCCTTGCTCTCATGGTGAAAAGAACCGCCAAGATGCTAAAGAAGCTCAACAAGAGTGGCATCAAGTTCGATGGCAAGAAGAAGAAGTTCTTCACAAGCTCTAGAAGGAAGCCAATCTCCGAGATGGATTGCTACAATTACAGAGAACTTGGTCATCTAGCACATTAATGCACAAAGCCCAAGAAAGACAAGTACAAGAATAAGTACAAGGGCAAGAAAGATGACTCAAGCAATGAAGAATAAGATGAGAAGAAGAAAAACAAGCCATACAAGAAGAGAGATGGCAAGAAGAAGGACTTCCACAAGAAGAAGAAAAGTGGAAAGGCATACATCGTCGATGATTGGCTCACGGACATTGATTCATCTAGTGGCTCATCCGATGATGACAATGACAATAAGAAGGTGGCCGCCATTGTTATTGACTCTTCATCATCTTCACCGCCACCACCACCATCATCCCCTACGCACCTATGCCTTATGGCCAAGGGTGATTGCAAGGTATCAAATGATGATAGTAGTGGTGATGAACATGCTAGCAATGATGATAGCGATAGTGATGATGAAGAATATGAATCACCTTCTTATGATGATCTTGTTAAATTGCTAAATCCATACACTAAGATCATGAGAAAGAGTAGAACTAAGAATGAAAAACTAGAGGCTAAGAATGATTCACTTTTAGCAAAAGGTGATATAGCCGAAAAGGCTAGTGTTGAGCTTAGAGAAGCAAATGATGCTATATCATCCAAACTCAAGGAGCTCAAATCTTCTAAGAAAGAGCTTAAAGATAAACATGATAAACCTAGAGGGATGCACAAAGAGCTCATCACTAGCCACAACAAGCTAAAAGAAGAATATACTACTCTTGAGATTAATCATGATAATCTTGTCATTGCTCAAGAATTTCTATCCAATGAGCCACATGTTGCTACTAACAATATTGTTAAGATTGATATAGCCACATCATATAATGATTTGATCATTGAGAGCATTGAGCAAAGTTCTAGTAGGAAGGGCAAGCAAGTGGTTGAGGCTGATGATTATGATGAGTTTGTCAAGATCAAGAATGACAATGAAAAGCTCAAGAAAGATCTTGAAGAGCTCAAAACCACCAACACCATAGTGCTTGAAACTAGTGATCATGATGGTGACTTAATTCTTGAGAATGAGAAGCTCAAGGAAGAGAACAAGAAGCTCAAGCAAGAGAAAAATAATGATGCTCTCAAGGAAGAGAACAAGAAGCTCAAGTTGGAGAAAGAGTATCTCAAGATTGGATTGAGCAAGTTCACAAGAGGCAAGCATCTTTAAAGTGAGCTACTAATGAACACTGTCATGAAGATGGATAGAAGTGGCATTGGGTACATGGCAAACAAAGAGAAGAAGGCTCAAGCTCAACAACAACAAAAGCTAAAGCCAAAAAAGTGTTTTGAGTGTGGACAAGAAGGCCACTTTGCCCATGAGTGCTAAACTCCACCACCACAACCCTTATCCAAGCATGCTAGACCTTTTGCCTTTAATGCTCATTACATGCTTAGAAAGGATTTTAGTGGAAAGATGAAAGTCATGTTCTTAGGACCTCTAAATAAGAATAGGCCTAAGAAAATTTGGGTTGCAAAGTCACTTGTTGAGAAGGTGAAGGGCCCTCAACAAGTTTGGGTTCCTAAAGCTTGATCTCTTGTGTGTAGGTGAACTACAAGACCGGTGGAAGTTATTGGGTTATTGATAGTGGTTGCACACAACATATGACCGGTGATCCTCATATGTTCACCTCACTAGATGAAGAAGTAGATGGACAAGAAAGAATCACATTTGGAGATAATTCTAAGGGCAAGGTTAAAGGATTTGGCAAAGTGGCAATATCAAATGATCATTCTATCTCAAATGTGCTCTATATTGCTTCATTGAGTTTCAACTTGCTATCTGTTGGATAATTATGTGATCTTGGCTTCCAATGCTTGTTCACCAAGAAGAAAGTTGTTGTATCTAAGAGGGATGATGATCAAGTGATATTCAAAGGATTTAGATACAACAACCTATACTTAGTGGATTTCACCTCCGAAGATGCTAACTTGAAAATATGCCTATTCACCAAAACAACACTTGGGTGGCTATGGCATAGAAGACTTGCTCATGTTGGAATGAGCTCACTCAAGAAGGTAATGAAGAATGATTTGGTGAGAGGGTTAAAGGATGTGAAATTTGAAAAGTACAAGCTTTGTAGTGCATGTCAAGCCAACAAGTAAGTTGCAAATACTTATCCAACAAAAGCTTTCATGTCAACCACAAGAGTGCTAGAACTCCTTCACATGGACTTATTTGGACCAACAACATATAAGAGTTTGGGAGAAAATCTTTATTGTCTTATGATTATTGATGACTATTCAAGATACACATGGGTATTCTTCCTTCATGACAAATCCAAAGTTGCATCTTGCTTGAAGAAGTTTGCCAAGAGAGCACAAAATGAATTTGAAGTGAAGCTCAAGAAGATTAGAAGTGACAACCGCAAAGAATTTAACAACACAAACATAGAAGCCTATTGTGATGAAGTTGGGATCAAGCATGAGGTCTCCGCAATATATACTCCTCAACAAAATGGTATAGTTGAGAGAAAGAACTAGACATTGATCACTCTTGCAAGAACAATGCTAGATGAGTACAACACCCCCAAAGCTCTGTGGGCGAAAGCTATCAACATCGCATGCTTTACATCCAACCGCCTATTCCTTCAAAAGTTCCTTGGTAAGACACCTTATGAGTTGCTCAATGGGAAGAAGACGAACGTCTCCTTCTTTAGGGTGTTTGGTTGCAAATGCTACATCTGCAAGAAGCGGCAACACCTAGGGAAGTTTCAAAGACGTTGTGATATCGGCTTTCTTGTTGGTTACTCATCAAAGTCCAAAGCATATAAAGTATTTAATCACGCCACTGACTTGGTTGAAAAAACATATGATGTGGAATTTGATGAATCTAACAGCTCCCAAGGAGCATATGAGAATCTTGATGATGTAGGTGATGAATCATTAAGGGAGGCTATGAAGAACATTCCGATTGGAGACATCAAGCCTAAAGATGATAAAGGTGATGTATAAGTAATTGATCCACCTTCTTCATCAAATATGCCACAAGATGGTGATAAAGATGGGAGAGTAGAAAATGAAGACACTCATGTCTCCCATGATCAAATGGTGGTACAAGCACAAGATGTTGATGCCCCATAACCTCCTCCTCAAGTGGTCAATAGAAGAAACACACCTCTACAACAAGATCATCCACAAGATCTCATCATAGGGAGTCCATCAAAGGGTATAATGACTCGCTCACAAAAACTTGCTTCATTTATTGCACATTACTCTTTTGTCTCTTGTTTTGAGCCTACTAAGGTAGAAGAAGATCTTCAAGATCCGGATTGGAGAAATGCCATGCATGAAGAGTTGAACAACTTCACCTGCAATGAAGTTTGGACTCTTGAAGAGCGGCCAAAAGGTTCAACAGTCATTAAAACAAAGTGGATATTCCGCAACAAGCAAGATGATCATGGCGTAGTTGTGAGGAACAAGACAAGACTAGTTGCAAAGGGGTACTCTCAAGTTAAAGGTTTGGATTTTGGAGAGACCTTTGCACCAGTTGCAAGACTAGAAGCCATTCGTATCCTCCTTGCATATGCATCACATCATGACATGAAACTATACCAAATGGATGTGAAAAGTGCATTTTTAAATAACATTATTAATGAACTAGTCTATGTTGATCAACCTCCTGGGTTTGAAGACCCTAGATATCCTAATCATGTTTATAGGTTGCCCAAGGCGCTATATGGGCTTAAGCAAGCCCCAAGAGCTTGATATGAGCGTCTTTGGGACTTCCTCATTGAGAAGGGCTTCACCATTGGGAAGGTCGACATCACACTATTCACCAAGAAGCTTGATGGGCACATCTTCATTTGTCAAGTGTAAGTTGATGATATCATCTTTGGATCATCAAATGAAGATTCTTTCAAAGAGTTTGGTGAATTGATGTCGAAGGAGTTTGAGATGTCAATGATTGGGGAGCTTATATTCTTTCTTGGTTTTCAAGTCAAGCAAATGAGAGAAGGGATTTTTATCTCTCAAGAGAAATATACAAATGGTCTTCTCAAGAGATTCAAGATAGATGAATGTAAGCCAATCAAGACACCAATGCCAACTAATGGACATCTCGACCTAGAGAGAGGTAACATGGTTGATCAAAGTCTCTACCACTCTATGATTGGTAGCTTGTTATATTTAACCGTATCTAGGCCCAACATCGTATTCAGTGTGTGTATGTGTGCTAGATTTCAAGCTAATCCTAAGGAAACTCATTTAATTACCATAAAAAGAATCCTTAGGTATCTTAAGCACACACCAAGCATTGGCCTTTGGTATCCCAAAGGAGCAATATTTGAGTTAGTTGGCTATTTCGATTCGGATTATGCCGGTTGCAAAGTTGATAGAAAAAGCACATCCGGAGGCTGTCATTTGCTTGGTAGATCACTTGTGTCTTGGTCCTCCAAGAAACAAAATAGTGTGGCTTTATCCACCACCGAAGCGGAATACATTGCCATGGGTGCTTGTTGTGCATAAATACTTTACATGAAACAAACTTTGCTAGACTATGGTGTAGTTCTAGATAAAGTACCTCTTTTGTGTGACAATGAAAGTGCGGTAAAACTTACAAATAATCCGGTTCAACACTCTCGCACCAAGCACATAGATATCTGCCATCACTTTCTTAGAGATCATATTGCTAAAAATGATATATCACAAGAAGGTGTAAGGACTGAGGATCAATTGGCGGATATCTTCACTAAACCTCTAGATGAGACAACATTTTGTAGATTATGAAATGAGCTCAATGTGCTTGATTTTAGTAACTTTACTAAAAAAATGAGCTTGTGTTGTCCCTTGCATTGCATTGTAAAATACAACATGTTTAATATTTTGTAATGCATATAGGGCTTGTCTAACATGGTTAAGATAACCACCGAAAAGCATGTGAAGAAGCTTAACCTTGGATCAAACTTGACAAGCAACTAGATTTACTTAGAAATATTGCATTACATATGCATGAATGTTGTTTTATTGTTTGTCTTCAAATTGCCCTCTTATTGACTATTTTCTTAAAAAGAATTATAGCCTAAGGCGAAATATTTTGAAAAACTTGAGGGTTTGAGAGAGGTCACTCATATCAGTCAAAATTTGTGTTTATTTGGATCTTATTCAAGTTGGGACTTGATTGAGAACAGGCAGCACGAAGGACTTTGAAAATTTGCTGAAGAAAGAGTGACCGGACACTGCACCAGACTCTGGAGTCCAGCATCCGGTCAGTTCATAGGAGGTGAATTTGCTGCGAAGGAGTGATCAGACTCTGTGTTTTAGCGTCTGGTCAGTTGGAGCTTCAGCGTCTGGTCGAGCAAGAAGGCGTCAAGGCAAGGTGACCGGACTCTGTCTGTGTCCGGTCGGTGTCCAATGGATGCGTCCGGTCATGATTCCTGAGAAATTGGTCCTCTCTAGAATCGATCGGACGCTGGGTGGCAGCGTCCGGTCGCTACCACCGGAGCATCTGGTCAGTAGGAATCGTGTGGATTGCAACTCTTTCTCTGTTTCCTATTCAATCCCGCGAGGGACCCCTTTATAACCATCGCGCCATCATGCCTAACTCCGCATCCACGCCTAACCCTAGCCGCCGACTTTGCCACACCGCCCCGAGCCGCCGTCTTCAGCATCGAGCATCCGCCACGCCGCAGTGCCCTGCCTGCGCCGTGCTGCTCCCGCACGCCGCCCATGCCGCCTCCATCGCGCCATGCCACCCTGCTTGCCATAGCCATGCTGCTCCGCATGCCCCGTGCACCACTAAGCCCAAGCCACCGTGCTGTGCCACCCTAGTGCCGTCGTGCCCACGCACAGCCTCTCCAACACCACCGAGCCTCTGCCCTAGCGTCACCTTTGACATAGTATAGCTCTAGGGCCAACATTGCATCGCTCGGCCATCGCACCTCGTCGGAACCCTAACCCTAGCCGATCTGGTGGTTCCCTATTCGTACCTCTTCTCGTCGGTTCGTCAGGTAGCAAGCCCACGTTTCAATTTTGTACCTAATTGCTTGCTCTATTAGGGTTTTGTATCCCTAGATGAATAATTAAAATTATTTGTATAACTTATCTATTCCATCGTGCAGCGAGTCGATGCCGTTGAGGTCTCAGTGGCAGTTGTCAATCAATTTAGGGCCAAGCTCGCAAGTACGGATCGAGGCCAAGCCTCAGAAGTAACAATTGATAGTTGTCTCTTTTCAGTGGCAGTTGTTCTCTTTAGATCCAACCGATGGTTCGCGTCAAGAATATTGGGGGCGGTCCGGGTGATAAGGATCCGAGGCATTCGCCTTGCCTACCTATAGATCCTAAAGGCAAGGCAACAAAGAAGACTGCAACAAAGAAGCGTAAGTACCCAGATGTAGAGACAACGAGAGTCACCGTAGTTGCAGAGGTCATAGAGCGTGCCAAGAGAGGAGGTGCTCGTAGTGGAGTTTGGATTGCAGATCAACTTTCACCAAAAGCAAGGGCTACACTTGAGCAAGTTGAGCGCCTTCATGGTGGTCCACCTAGGACTCTCATGATTGGAGGACGGTGTGTTGCCATTGATGAGGATCAGCCTCAGGGGGAGTCACAGCAGCAGGCACCGTCAGCAGAGCAGACTTAGGAGGGATAGCAGGCCTTGGAGACCAAGCAGGCACCTCAGCCATAGCTTCGTCGCTATGGTCGTACCCGTGCTCCAGTCACACCAAGGGTGGATACACAGTGGAGGGGTTCTCGTTCACCACCTAGACCATAGGGTCTGCCTCCTGTGACACACTTGGACTTGAGGGCCACCACGGCCAAGCAGGTGCAATAGCTCAGGTTTGTGGAGTTTGAGTAGTGGTTCCTGCCGAGGAGGGATGACAGAGCATCAGAGGACTTCTACACACCTCTCTAGGAAGATTTCTACAATGCATATCTTAATAGTGGAGCTGTATTCAGACCTCAGAGGGTGTGCAACATTGAGTCTATAGTTGTAGCATATTCGCCCCTACCTTACATATCTGCTAGGGCTGACTGACTTGATTGGACAGACATGATTATATGTTTCATCTTGGGTTTGTTAGTTTTATGCTACACTATGGATTGACCCACAGCATAGATACATTCATTTTGCATTCAGAGGCAGGGATTACAGGCTAATGAGCACTAGAGTCAGGGAGATACTTAGGCTTCAGGAGCAGCCTATCAGGTTACATGATGTTTGCTATGGACAAACAGCGCCTCCCAGATGCCTTCATGGCAGTATGGTGCCTCCCACAGATTTGGTTCACCACTGCTTCAAGGAGCCCTTTGGTGAGGGGTCGAGCAGGACTCCTAGTGATCTCACTCCTACAGCTAGAGTGCTGGATGCCATTATGAGGTGGACCTTGATTTAGAGGATAGGGTATCACGAGGGCTTGACTCGCTTGTAGCTATGGCTTCTCAACTCCTAGATGTAGCAGACCATATTTGACATTTGGGATCTCCTTCTATCAGAGATGGAGGATACTATTGCTGAGAGGTTCAGAGGTCATCGACAGTTGCCCTATGCCCATTGGATCACATTTCTTATTCACAGGGCAGTTACAGTGAGGTCACCTGAGATGTTAGCTAAGTATAGTGGTGCTACTACAGAGTTCCCTACATACAACCTGACTCAGATGATCCGTCATAGTACACCATAGGCACCTAGTTAGCTGCGTCGTCATCTAGATGTACCAGAGACTATAGCCCAACAGGATGCTATTATCAGGGGTATTGCAACTACTGAGGAGGAGTAGCTTGCTCAGTAGGAGGGGATGGTCGAGAGCGACCCCAGTGATAGCTCAGACGAGGACTATCGGGACATTCCTCAGATGCCTGCACATCGACATGATCATGAGGCCGGCAACTCCAGTTCAGCTCTACCTGCACCGCAGATAGACCCCACTCTACTTGCTATACTTGAGCGGATGAGGCAGGATCAGGCACGCTAGGCTCAGAAGATCGCTGCCACTTTTGCACAGTTATAGACTCGGCAGGATGAGTTTCAGCGACAGCAGCTTGCTATTCAGCAGCAGACGCATGCTCTATAGCAGCAGCAGCTGGCCATGCATCAGCAGCAGATCCTCATGCAGCAGCTACTTGGATTTATGCAGCATGTAGTGACAGTGATTGGGGCTCCACCTCCATAGCCTTCGCCCCAGCTTGGTCAGCCTACCACCACTTCGATGACTCTAGCGTTACAGCCTAGTGGGCTTCAGAGTCAGGGACAGCCACCAGCATAGTTTGCTTCACCTATAGAGTAGGTGTCCTAGTATTTTGCTTCACCAGTGATAGCCCGGTAGTTCATACCTCTTCAGATGGGCTTCACACAGGCTGAGATGCCCTCGCTGCTAGTGCTAGAGACTATAGTGTCTAGGAGCCATGGTGCTTCATTCAGTGAGTTGATAGGGTAGCCCACTCCTCCATATCTGCATGTCCTAGGTCCTTCTATCGTTGCACCTATTACCGGGACTACAGAGATGCTCCCTTCCTCAGTGGCATCATCAGAGCTGGCTGCTTCAGTCATACTAGCTGTCGATGAAATATGGTCGGTAGTCTACCTAGGGGTATGCCCAAGGTAGTAGATTGTTGGCAGACAGATGCGCAAGTCACAAACAAGACGGTGACGTAAGACAGACATGAGGTTTTATCTAGGTTCGGCCGCTAAGAAGGCATAATACCTACGTCCTGCGTCTGATTGTATTACTGTATGTCAATGAGAGATGTTTTTTAGAGGGGTCCCCTACCCACCTTATATTGTCCAGGGGGCAGGGTTATGGATCTAGAAACTAATCCTAGCCAGTTACAATTGCCATAGATGACCAGATAAGAGTTCCTATTCTAACCGACTAGGATCTTGCTTGATCGCCAAATCTGTCTTGACTCCTTGCGCGAGACTCCGAACAGGTTGGCCGGGCCACGTGTTGTCTTTTAGTGGACCGGACCCTCTAATCTAGGCCGGCCCAAGCCTAGCCATAAGGGTATAGGGGTTAATACCCCCACAGCTAGTCCCCGAGCACCATGTATTATGCTACGACACGCCATTTTAACCTTCTCTGAACATTGAGGTTTGAGTTCTTGACATCTCTAACCACCATATTCAACTAGAGAAGTAGGTTGTCCGAAGAATGTGTGGTGCTCTTAAGAAAAAATAAAAAGATTCCTATCCTGGGAAGTGTGCCCACTTGTATTTCTAAGAAGAAATGTAAGTGCGTCTTGAAGCGTAGCATTCTTGATCATCAGAGGCGTAGGGGTCAAAAAACAAACACATTCACCGCAAGGTGAAGTGTGCCTACTTAGTCCCCGAGCCTGGTAGTAGGTGATGTAGGCACGTGGTGCCAGGGTCCAAAAAGAATTCCCAGTTAAGTTGAGAACCCAATCGTCGAACAGACGATACGAGATGCACCGGTAGGTGCATCGTACCGATGTAGTCCCCGAGCTTGCTGGAAGGCGAAGTATGAGCCTTGTAGCAAGGTCTAAATAAATGTCTCTCAATTGTATGTGAGTACAAATCACATGTAGCCGAGGAGAGTGGTCTCCGAGCAGTGGTCGGGACAGTTCCCGAGCACGATAGTAATCCTAACAATTAGTCAAAGCATAGGGGTAAACTAAATAAACACATTTACCGCTAGGTGAAGTGTGCCCACTTAGTCGCCGAGCATGGTAGTGGGTGATTGCAGGCATGTGATGCCAGGGTACAAAAAGAATTCCCAGTTAAGTTGAGAACCCAATCGTCAAACAGGCGATACGAGATGCACTGGCAGGTGCATCATACCGATGTAGTCTCCGAGCTTGTTGGAAGGCAAGGTATGAACCTTGTAGCAAGGTCTGAATAAATGTCTCTCAACTGTATGTGAGTACAAATCACATGTAGCCGAGGAGAGCGGTCTCCGAGCAGTAGTCAGGACAGTCCCCGAGCACGGTAGCGGTCGAAACAATCCCCGAGCACTGTAGTGGTTGGAGCAGTCTCCGAGCATGGTAGTGGTCTAGGCAGTCCCCGAGCACTGGAATGGTTGGAGCAGTCTTCGAGCACGGCAGTGGTCTGGATAGTCCCCGAGCACGGTAATGGTCGGAGCAGTCCCTGAGCATGGTAGTGGTCAGAGCAGTCCCCGAGCATGGCAGTGGTCTGAGCAGTCCCTAAGCACGAGACATGAAGCGAAGAATCGAACGCTGCTTGTACTATTCTTTGGTGTATTTATTTATCTTCTTACTCTGTCAAGTCCAATCTGACACGTCTGGTCAAAAAAGTAGATGGGTATAGCATGTCATATTGCCCTCTTACCCTTTCAAGCAAACAGTCGCTTGGCACCTGTAAGTAGGTGCATCAGTGTGGGCCCTCTCACACTAGCAACAAAGAGCGTACACTGGTAACGAAGGGGCGCGTTTATTGGCGCAGATCTCGAGGTTGTGAAAACAACCGCTTGCGGCGCGTGCGCACGTCTCTCAAGAATCTCGGGCAGACGAAACGATGGAACTCTTGGTTATATATAATATAGAACTGGTAAGTTACTTTTTACCGATCCCCATTACCATTCGCCGCTGCAACCTTCTTCTTCCTCTTGCCAACCCTAATACCTCCGGGTTCATCACCAATCACCCTTCCACCATATCCGCCTCCATCAGCAAGGGCGGATTCATGGCGAAGAGTGACGCCTAGAAGAAAGCCGGAGTCATGGCAAAGGAGTGGTGGAAGTCAAGAAGCAATGAGCAAACCATCGAAGACCTCGTCACCATGGGGGTGCTCCATAACAAGGCACTCGCAGGATGGCACGCACCGGAAGGAGAAAGGTACCCCAATCCACAACCAGGTGAGATTGTGGTTTTTGAAGATTTTTTCAAGCGGGGTTTTGGGGTTCCAGTGCACCCTTTCCTTCAGGGGCTCTGTTTGTATTACGAGATTGGGATTTGCAATCTGCATCCCAACTCGATTCTTCTTGTCTCCACCTTCATCCATCTTTGCAAAGCATATGGTGGCTTCCAGCCCCATTTCAACCTCTTTCGCCATCTTTTTTGTCTGCGGAAGAAAGGAAGAGGTGGCTCGAAGATAGCCAGAGGTGTTTACCTCAATCTACGTGATGAGATGAAGGCCCAGTACCTGCACTGTCCTTGGAACATATCTTTGGATGACTGGTCCAAGAAGTGGTTCTATATCCGCGAGGAGCCGAACACGATCACATTGTGTGACGTGGGGTTCATTCCAGAGAAGAAGAACAGCTGGTCGAAGAAGCTCGAGCACTGGGAGCAGATCTCAGAACTTCTTGAGATGATCCCATGGAAGAAACTGGATGGTTCGTGTAACACCCTCAGTGTTTGGCTTCTACTAATTGCATTTCATCTCATAAACATGTGCATCATTTATCTCATCATGTCATTTTCCCTGAAATATACATATGAAACATTCGCATATTCTGTTTGTTTCGTACTAGATTGTTTGTGAATGGTAGTAGTGCAACATAGCAATGAAACATGAATTTCCCATGTCTTGAAGCATGGCAACAGGGTAGTAATGTGACAAGTATAGGATAACAACAAGGTCACGCAACATGTGAAACACTGTATCGAAACATATGTATGGATTGCTTGTTTTACTTTCTTTATCACATGTGATCAGTAGAAGTGGTATAACAACTTTGTAAAATGGTTGATCATGGTCTAATACACCTTAACTATACTTAGTTTACTTGTTGGAACATTGTTCATGTAGATCAAAATGACCAAAATGCCCTCAAGTGCAATTTTGACTTGAATTGACCCTAGGAGTCTCACTGTTTGACTATTTAAAAAGAGTAACTTAGAGTCTATGCATGTTGGAGCAACCTAAAGCAAAGTTGTAGTAAATTTATTAAGGAACAAAAGTTGTTTTATGGTCAACTCATGAAAAGGTCTAGAGCATGGTCAAACATGGCCCACAAGTCAGAAATACATGCTGTTTTCAACACTTAGAAAAATATCCTAAGTCATGTTGCATTTCAGTGAGATCAGGCCAACTTGGGCTTCATATAACTGCTGATCCTTGGCGAATTAGGAAATGGTCTTTGAAAGGAAAATGTAGCTGGATGGTACCTCTACATTTTTCATGTACACCATTTCTGCAAAGCATCACTAGATTAGCCGTAGTATGGCGTTGAATTCACGCTGTCAGGCGATCCAAGTCGACTGAATGCGCGCTACAGTGACCGACCGTTTTCAGAAAACGCCGGACGCGTGTGCGCCGCGCGTCGCCGGCTTGCTGTCGCGTTAGCCACGCGCCGTGCGCCTCCTGGCATCGCAGCCGTGCCTTGAAGCCACTCGCGCCTGCCCGAATGCACTCGCCTCCCCATTTCGCTTTTTCATCTCCTCCCACAACACGGAGCGACGCGCGAGCTCTGCCGTCCGCCATTGCCGACCAAGCATCGCCGCTGCCGTACGAGCAAACCACCGTGAAAATGCGTTGCCCCATCCGCCTGCAGCCTCGCCGTGACCTCCTCCACCTCCTCCACCTTTCAGCCGGGTCGATTGAGCCTCGGTAAGAGCGCATTGCCGTTTTCCCCCACTGCGGCCATGGCGGGAGCTCGCCGGAGTTGGCGCTCCACGCGGCCAGCTATCCACGCGACCTTTCCACCTCTCCTCTGCCTGCAGATAGGTCCGCTAGGTTGAGGCGAGCACGTAGAAACTATTGCCTTCGCCGGAGAAGCCACCGGCGTTGAGTTCCACCGTCGCTGAGGCCGCCTCCCCTGTTTCCCTCGCTGACGCGCGGGCCCTTCTTGTCAGCCGTCGCGGCTGAGGCGGGAGCCCAGCGTGGGCCGCGTCGCGTTGGGCCGCGCCAGCGCGTGAGTCGCAGGCCGCCGTTTCTTGGGCTGGCCCGTGTAGGGTTGAGTGTTGTTTTCCTATTTTTATTTTGTTTATTTATTTCACAGATTTATGTACATCTTGAAAAATATGTAGCTCCTAGTATATAGATCCAAATGCTATGGTTCTAATTTTGTTAAGTTCCTGGTCATGTCTAGTATTTAATAAAAATATAATAGGAGCACATGTTTTAGAAAACTTGGATGAATTAAATAGGAGTTTGAAATGTGTTTTTAGAAGCATGCAAACTTGTTTGAATTTTATCTTGAGTTTCTGTGGTCCAAAAATTATGAAATTTTGTGGGTCCTCTATTTTGGTTTATTAGAAGCTCTGGTAAAAATTTCAGAGCTAGTGCATGTGTAGTTTTTAAGTTATAGAATTTCCTTTTATTAATAGGTGGATCTTGTGTGAATTTTCATAATTTTTCTATAGATCCAGTGAAGGTGAAATTTTATGGGTGCTATTCTTATGATAGAAGGATGCTAGGAAAAATGGGAAATCTGTTGCTTGACACCTTTTAATAAGGTTTCCTAATTATGCTAGAAATAGACATGTCATCTGTTATTTTGGATACAGCAAGTTATGTTGGTCCAATGGCTTTGAAATTTTTATGGTAGTCTATGTGCAGCATGTGATAGCTACTGTAATTTTTGTAGATTTTTATGAATAGTTTTACTATATATCGCTTAAATCACCTAATTAACTAAATAAATTGGAAAAAGATATTAAATAATTTATTTAGAAGTTGGCACTATACTTTCTGATGTTTCTTAGGTATGAAAAACAAGTTGGTAAACTTGCTTTGGTCAAATTAGGCTTTTGCACCATCGTTAAATAATTAAGTTAGCAACCCTGTCATTGCGGGACAGATTCTAGGTCTACTGGAATTGGAATTGGTCAACTTCAGAATCATGCTTTGATATTTACAAATAAATTGTAGAGAATTTCATAAGCTTTCCAGAATGTCCTCTTGCAAGTCATTTGGAGTTATAGAACTCTGGTTATGATAGAATTAAGTGACTACTTGTTGCATATGAAGCTTTAACTGCTATTTTAAGTATGTCTTTACTATTCTAAGTTCATGGTACTGTTCCTAGGTGTTAGGCCTTTAACTGAAGATGAGCATCTTTATCTTAGGTTATGCAAATTAGGTAAGTTGCTCTTGTTATTTAAGATAAGTTGGATACATGCTTAAAGTGATTTGAATAGAGCTAATTACTCGGTAAACGAGTGTCCAGTGATGTTTTCATAAACAACCATTGTGATTCATTCATCATGAGCATCATGTCATTCCTTATACATCCATGATATTTATCTTGTGCATCGGCATGCAATAGGTGTACCGGAAGGAGTAACCCTGCTGGAATTCGAGGAACCGAGCGAGCAGCAGCAGCCGACGCCGGAGATTCAGGAGGAGCAGCCTTCAGGAGAAGTGCCAGACGAGGTCGCTGTTGAGTGCCCAGATCACCGTCCTTGCAACTTTGTGAAAGGCAAGCCCCGGAGCATATTAAGCCTCCTAATTTTCGAAATGCAATTACAGTATTATTGTTACATATATCTATATTGTTGCATTAAGTTTAGGTGTTGGATGCAAACACTTGCTGCATTGGTTACCTATTCCTTGTCCAGATATTGTTACCCTGAATCCTATGTAGCTCAGGCTCGAGTAGTGCTTAGCCCTGCTTAAACGCGGTAGAAGTCGGGTGATTTTCCTGTCACCTGCGAGATATAGGATGATACATGTGGCACGGTTGGCTATATTTGCTATCGTGGAAAAGAACCAGTCTTAATTTGAAATGAAGACCGGACGGAGGCTTGCCGGTTTGCAGTGACTCCGTCTGTGTCGCTTAAGGACTGATTCTTGGAGCCTTTCCTGTTCATGTTGAACGCATGCCTCTCTCTTAGTTGGCCGGGTCTGGAGACCGACCACGAAGCCGAGTAGCTCACCTCAGGCCGGGAGTCGATAAGTATAAAGTGCGCCTCGGAAGGGAGCCGTAGGCGTGAGTCCAAGGGCAGGTGATTTAAAAGTCCTGATCGTCCTGGCAGAAGGGTAATCCCTAAGAGTGCTGGCGCTGATCGAACCCGCGAATTTGGTTCCTGAGATGTTCCAAAGGTGACCCACGGCTACCCTTGCAAAGTATGCCAGGGTGAGAGTTAGGAATACCCCCTCAGCTGAGTTGTAATTCGATTCAAGTCGCCGTCTCTCCCGGTTAGTGAGAACTTGACGGGCTTATCTCCAATGTAGATACACTTAATACTTAATGGTTCGGAAATGATGATATGATGATGACAACCTTATTATACCTGCTATGGTTAATATTGTTTGCTCCTAATCAGTGAGTGCTCTAGTACAGGTGCTAATTTAGTGGACAGGTAATTAATGATAAGCTTGATAATCAGTTTAAATTGGTTACTATAATCATAAGCTCTTTTATGCAACTGTGTCAAGCTAGCCCACCTGAAAAGCCTTGCATGATCCTTGGTGTCTTTTATTTCTGATTTTTGTCGGGTAAGTCTAGCTGAGTACCTTCTCGTACTCAGGGTTTATTTCCCACCTGTTGCAGATGACCAGTTCTTCTTTGGTTGCTGCAAGTACTGCCTTCTCCCGGCCGGGGATGAAGACTAGACCGTTGGGCATGGTCTCTACTAGTTCTCGTACCTGATAATGCTTTTGTGGGACATGACTCTGATCTTGGCAATGTATTTGAAAACTATGATGTTTTGTACTAAACTATGTTGCTTCCGCGCACTCAAACTGGGTTTGTAATATTCTATTTCAACTCTGATGGATGTAATCCGAATGCTATTTGTGAAATGTTGTAATAGATGATGTGTTGTGTTGAATCACTACGATCTTGGTTTGTATGTCGAGAGTTGGTTGAAATCCTTCGTGATTTCCGGACTACCGGGATTATGGGAGCTTAAGTACAGGAATTTGATCGCTTCAGTGATTATTTTTGTACTTACGTTCTTATGATTTGGTCGGTTCTGTTACAGCTGGCATCAGAGCAAGATTTGACACTAAACACGTCATTTGTGTATTTAAAACAAAAAGTATTTGTAAAAATCCTAAATTAAATACTAAGTATTGCCAGTGGTGATATCCCTTATGCCCGAATAAGGACTCTTAGGTGGCTTATTAAAGTACTAACTTGGGGGTTCCTGCTTGTTTTTGTTTCGTCGTCCATACGGCGTGCTATTGTATGGATGCCATTCGCTTGGGTGGTAATGTATGGATCAAAATACCTCTACGCTCTGGTAAGTGTGAGTTGTGAGAGCATGACCGTCCAACCATCGGTCTAGGGGAGAGTAGTTGTGGTTGCTCGTATATTTACATGTACAATCATGTATCTATGAGAGTACTTAATTGTGGGTATCTCTATCGGGTAGCTGTGATACTAGAGTATATGCATCAGGGGATGTATGTATGAAAGTATTTAGTTATTGCCTGCTTTTATGCATTTTAGGAAATTATTGGGCTGAAATGAAATTTTCTGCAGGTACACTAACAACGTATCGTTGTAGATCGACTAGCTACCGTATACGAGAGAACGTATGTATGCCACCGTATATTTCGCTAGCCTTTAAATTTTTCTAGGTTTGTGAGGACGTACGGATCGTGCATGCATCATGTTCAAGCATACATGGCATTTCTTGCATTACTCCCTCCTTTAAAATTGATGGTCCTGAATAATTAAAATTCGTATCCCTTAAATGATTCTCCTCTTACGTTGTAACTTTTTGCTACAGATGGCGCGCACGAAACGCACTGCTCGCAAGTCCGCTGGAGGTAGGGCGCCTCGTCACCGTTTAGCTCCTCGTGAGCCCCGTCCTGAGCCTACTGAGGCGGAAAGGCTGAGGGCAGAGCTGGCTCAGGTGACTGCTGAAAGGACTGCAGTTCAGCAGCGTTTGGAGCAAGTCACGCAAGAAAGGGACCAAGAGACCCTTGAGGTTCAGAGGTTGACTGTTGCTCACCGCAACTGTGAGCGTATGTTGGTTCACATGCTGAACCAACAGAATGAAGCCTGGCACGAGGAGAATGTGTTGAGAGCGAGGCAGGTTGAGCTAGAGTAGCAGTTGGCGGCTGCAGAAGAGTACAATGACAATCTCCATGAGGAGGTTCACCTACTGCACAATCAACTTCACCCTATCCTGCCACCTGATGATGAGAATGAGATGGGTTCTGGTGTCATCATGGCTGAAGGTGATGATGACATGGAAGTCAATGGACCTGAGGACGCTCCACCTGATGAGGAGGAAGATGAGGAGTTAGAGCCTCCTAGTGATGAAGATGGAGGAGAGATCCTCGACACTGACTCCGAGGACGATGCGTAGTTTAGCTTACTACTGAGCTAATGCGCTAGATCTAGTCTTTTGTTGATCCTCATGCATGAACGAGTAACTTTGTAGCAAGTTAATCGTTGGGATGTAATATCGAACCCTATGTTACCCTTGATGTAAGTTGGAACCACTATGGCTCGGATGTAACCTATCGAACGTATTATGCTTCACGTATGTGAGCTTTTGTGGAATTTCGCCTTTGCGATCTATGGATCTCATTGTTAGTTAAGTTCATCGCAATTATATGTCAATTGATGCACTTGATGAGTGTGTGATTGTGATGAATGATTGTGCCTCTGTTGATTATTTAAATACATTCCCTCCAATGGACTCAGTTTGGCATAATTATACGATTCATCTACAAAATTTCCACATCGTCAGTGCTCATTGGCTATACATTTTGCAGATGGCTTACAATCTTCGTCGCGGTCATAACCTTGGAGATGAGGAGCAAACACCACCTCCGCCACCGCCCACACCAGCTGAGCTAATGTAGACAGTTGTGGAAAGTCAGCGCATGCTAGCTGAGGCTATGCGCCAGATGGCTAACCGTGAGGATCGGCATGTCCGCTAGGGACCTGAGCCAAATCAGTACAACAGCTTCAAGGACTTCATGGACACAAAACCTCCTATCTTTCGTGAGGCAGAAGAACCCTTACAAGCGGATGAATGGTTGAGCACGATAGAGCAAAGATTTGGATTGCTCCATTTGACTGAAGGCATGAAGGCTACGTATGCAGGACACCAGCTCCAAGGCCCTGCAGGTATTTGGTGGACCCATCACAGGACCACCTTCCCTGCTAACGTTGAGATCGTCTGGAACCAGTTCTAGGCAGCCTTCAGAGGACACTTTATCCCTCCTGGTCTCATGGCCATCAAGCATACTGAGTTTATGAAGCTCACCCAAGGCAACAAGAGTCTAAATGAGTACCTCCAGGCATTCAATAACCTGGCAAGGTATGCTCCCGAGTTCGTCGATACTGACGCCAAGAGAATAGCTAGTTTCAAGAGGGGACTTTCCCCAAAACTGATGAAGTCAATGGGCAACTGCAAGTGTGTCACCTTCAATGAATTTATCAGTGACACTCTGACCCAGGAGAACAATGACAAGATTTATGCTGCTTCTAAGAACCGAAAAAGAAACTTTGAGGCTGGTGCTTCCCAGTCCAAGGCTCCAATGGTATTTAAGGCCCCGTACCATCCACCCAATGCTAATGTCCGGTACCGCCCACCACAGAAAAAGAACCAAGCTAAAACCGGTTTCCGCAAGGGGTATACCATTTCCTTGCCGAAGAATACATCTGGGCAGAGTAGCTCCAATGTTCCACCATCAAACAGGCCATGCTGGAACTGTAACCAACCTGGTCATTGGGCAAACAGATGTCCCCATCCTCCCAAGAATGCTCAAGGAAACGTCCGTCAGGGGCGTGTTCACTATACTACAGTGGAGGAAATTCCTGCTGGTGAAGTGGTCACCGCTGGTAAGTTTCTTGTTAATGATCACCCTGCAGTTGTGCTCTTTGATTCTGGTGCTTCGCATTCCTTTGTGAGTTCTACTTTTGCATCTAAGCATCAGATGAATGTGATTACAATTGTTAAGGGGGGTTATTGTATTAGTGCTGCCGGGAATAATATCATGACTAACCAAGTAGTTAAAGATGTAAAGATTGAGATCGGGGATCGAGAGTTCCTTGTGGATCTTGTAGTTCTACCGGGGGTAGGAATCGATGTCATCCTAGGAATGAAGTGGATGAGCGGGAATGGAGTGTTAATCGATACCTCAACCCGTGTGGTAATGTTGAGAGATCCTGTGGATAAGAAAGGTTTTCTAGTGCAGTTACCTCGTGATATATCTATTCACAATACAGCCAATGCTACCCTAGCCAAAGCCATTAAGGATCTACCGGTTGTCTATGAGTTTCCAGATGTCTTTCCTGATGACTTGCCTGGATTACCTCCGGACCGTGATGTAGAATTCAAGATAGAACTCATTCTGGGTACGGCTCCTATTTCTCGAAGGCCCTATCGAATGCCGCCTAATGAGTTGGCTGAGCTGAAGAGTCAGTTGAATGAGTTATTGAAGAAAGGATTGATTCGGCCTAGTTCTTCTCCTTGGGGTTGTCCAGCTATATTTGTGAAGAAGAAAGACGAGTCTCTACGCATGTGTGTGGATTATCGCCCCCTTAATGCTGTGACTATCAAGAACAAATATCCTCTTCCTCGCATCGATATTCTGTTTGATCAGCTCTCTAAAGCTAAGGTATTCTCCAAGATCGATTTGAGGTCTGGCTACCATCAGATCAAAATTCGTCCTGAAGATATACCAAAGACAGCTTTCTCTACTCATTATGGCTTGTTCGAATACCTCGTCATGTCATTTGGGTTGACAAATGCTCTGGCACACTTTATGTACCTGATGAATTCTGTATTCATGCCAGAATTGGATAAGTTTGTCGTCGTGTTCATTGATGATATCCTGATATATTCTCAGAATGAAGAAGAGCATGCTGAACATCTGAGAATTGTTTTAACTCGGTTATGTGACAACCAGCTTTATGCTAAGTTCAGCAAGTGCGAGTTCTGGTTGAACAAGATACCTTTTCTAGGTCATGTATTATCGGGTGATGGAATTTCGGTTGACCCTACTAAGGTGCAAGAAGTCCTTGAGTGGAAGGCACCTACTATGGTCACTGAAGTCCGAAGCTTTCTGGGTCTGGCTGGCTATTATCGTTGCTTTATCCTAGATTTTTCGAAAATTGCCAAGCCCATGACCCGACTACTGCAAAAGGATGAGAAGTTTGTGTGGACTCCGAAGTGTGAAGAGGCTTTCCACACTTTGCGGACCTTACTAACCTCTGCTCCTGTATTGGCACAACCTGACATCGAGAAGCCTTTTGATGTCTACTGTGACGCATGTGGCACCGGTTTGGGGTGTGTTCTTATGCAGGAGGGCTGAGTAATTGCTTATGCTTCGCGCCAGCTTCGAAAGCATGAAGTCAACTATCCTACCCATGACTTAGAGCTAGCCGCAGTTGTTCATGCCCTGAAGATCTGGAGACATTACCTGCTTGGTAATGTGTGCAACATCTATACTGACCATAAGAGTCTCAAGTACATTTTTACTCAACCCGAGTTGAATATGCGTCAACGACGATGGTTAGAATTGATCAAAGACTACAACCTTCAAGTGCACTACCATCCTGGTAAGGCAAATGTTGTTGCTGATGCCTTAAGCAGAAAGGCCCATTGCAATTCCTTAGTTAGTGAAGACTTTCATCTGGCACACCTCCTTCATTCTGTAGTGCTCCACAATATCACTGTGGATTGCTCTCTTAGACGTCGAATTATCGAACTCCAGAAGACGGATGTGGGTGTATTCCACATCAAGCGGAAGATGAAAGAGAAAGAGACCAAGCACTTTAGAGTCGATGACAAGGGAATTCTCTGGTTTAATGATAGGCTTGTGGTACCCAAAGACAAAGAACTTAGAAATCAAATTATGGCTGAAGCCCATTCTTCTAAATTGTCCATCCATCCTGGTAGTAGTAAAATGTATCATGATCTCAAGCTGTATTATTGGTGGACCAAGATGAAGAAAGAAATCGCAGCTTATGTGGCAAGGTGTGATAACTGTTGCAGAGTCAAGGCTATTCACATCAGGCCCGGACTACTGCAGCCACTATCTATTCCTGGCTGGAAGTGGGAAGAAATTAGCATGGATTTTATTGTTGGACTACCCACTACCAAAAAGGGTTGTGATTCCATCTGGGTTATCGTAGATCGTCTAACTAAATCTGCTCAATTTATTCCGGTCAAGTCTACCTATCATCCTCACAATTATGCTGAGATTTATTTTCAACAAGTGGTACGTCTCCATGGTGTACCCAAATCCATTGTTTCTGATCGAGGACCTCAGTTCACGGCTCGCTTTTGGGAGTGCTTACATCAGAATCTTGGCACTCATCTAATCCGCAGTTCTGCCTATCATCCGCAAACATCAGGACAGACTGAGCGTGTTAATCAAATTCTTGAGGACATGCTTAGAGCTTGTCTTATTTCTTGCAAAGGCTCTTGGGAAGACTGGTTACCTCTCGCTGAATTCTCTTATAACAACAGTTATCAAGAGAGTATCAAAATGGCTCCTTTTAAAGCTCTTTATGGCCGCAAGTGTAGAACTCCTTTGAACTGGGTGGAACCCGGGGAAAGAAGGTTCTATGGTATCGACTTTGTAAAAGAAGTCGAAGAGCAAGTCCAAACTATACAAAAGAATATGACTGCCGCACAGGCTAGACAAAAGAGCTATGCTGACAAGAGAAGGAAACCTATTGAGTTTGAAGTAGGTGATCATGTTTATCTGAAGGTATCCCCTATGAAAGGAGTCAATCGTTTTGGAATTAAAAGGAAGCTTGAGCCTCGATATGTTGGACCCTACCGCATTATCGAGAAAAGTGGAAGAGTAGCCTATAAACTCGATCTACCACGTGAGATGGGAGCTATATTTCTGGTATTCCATGTGTCCCAGCTGAAGAAGTGTCTTCGTATTCCCGAGGAAAGAATAGCAACAAGGAAAGTCAACTTGAAATCTGATCTTTCTTATGAGGAAAAGCCCGTGCAAGTTCTGGATACTCAAGAAAGAGTGACTCGTACACGAGTGGTTAAATTATACAAGGTAGTTTGGAGTAATCATAGTGAACGGGATGCAACTTGGGAGCGGGAAGATTATTTAAAGGAAAATCATCCAACTTTCTATACTAAATGGTACGCTTTCCAAATCTCGGGACGAGATTTTTCTAAGGGGGGAGGGCTGTAACACCCTCGGTGTTTGGCTTCTACTAATTGCATTTCATCTCATAAACATGTGCATCATTTATCTCATCATGTCATTTTCCCTGAAACATACATATGAAACATTCGCATATTCTGTTTGTTTCGTACTAGATTGTTTGTGAATGGTAGTAGTGCAACATAGCAATGAAACATGAATTTCCCATGTCTTGAAGCATGGCAACAGGGTAGTAATGTGACAAGTATAGGATAACAACAAGGTCACGCAACATGTGAAACACTGTATCGAAACATATGTATGGATTGCTTGTTTTACTTTCTTTATCACATGTGATCAGTAGAAGTGGTATAACAACTTTGTAAAATGGTTGATCATGGTCTAATACACCTTAACTATACTTAGTTTACTTGTTGGAACATTGTTCATGTAGATCAAAATGACCAAAATGCCCTCAAGTGCAATTTTGACTTGAATTGACCCTAGGAGTCTCACTGTTTGACTGTTTAAAAAGAGTAACTTAGAGTCTATGCATGTTGGAGCAACCTAAAGCAAAGTTGTAGTAAATTTATTAAGGAACAAAAGTTGTTTTATGGTCAACTCATGAAAAGGTCTAGAGCATGGTCAAACATGGCCCACAAGTCAGAAATACATGCTGTTTTCAACACTTAGAAAAATATCCTAAGTCATGTTGCATTTCAGTGAGATCAGGCCAACTTGGGCTTCATATAACTGCTGATCCTTGGCGAATTAGGAAATGGTCTTTGAAAGGAAAATGTAGCTGGATGGTACCTCTACATTTTTCATGTACACCATTTCTGCAAAGCATCACTAGATTAGCCGTAGTATGGCGTTGAATTCACGCTGTCAGGCGATCCAAGTCGACTGAATGCGCGCTACAGTGACCGACCGTTTTCAGAAAACGCCGGACGCGTGTGCGCCGCGCGTCGCCGGCTTGCTGTCGCGTTAGCCACGCGCCGTGCGCCTCCTGGCATCGTAGCCGTGCCTTGAAGCCACTCGCGCCTGCCCGAATGCACTCGCCTCCCCATTTCGCTTTTTCATCTCCTCCCACAGCACGCAGCGACGCGCGAGCTCTGCCGTCCGCCATTGCCGACCAAGCATCGCCGCTGCCGTACGAGCAAACCACCGCGAAAACGTGTTGCCCCGTCCGCCTGCAGCCTCGCCGTGACCTCCTCCACCTTTCAGCCGGGTCGATTGAGCCTCGGTAAGAGCGCATTGCCGTTTTCCCCCACTGCGGCCATGGCGGGAGCTCGCCGGAGTTGGCGCTCCACGTGGCCAGCTATCCACGCGACCTTTCCACCTCTCCTCTGCCTGCAGATAGGTCCGCTAGGTTGAGGCGAGCACGTAGAAACTGTTGCCTTCGCCGGAGAAGCCACCGGCGTTGAGTTCCACCGTCGCTGAGGCCGCCTCCCCTGTTTCCCTCGCTGACGCGCGGGCCCTTCTTGTCAGCCATCGCGGCTGAGGCGGGAGCCCAGCGTGGGCCGCGTCGCGTTGAGCCGCACCAGCGCGTGAGTCGCGGGCCGCCGTTTCTTGGGCTGGCCCGTGTAGGGTTGAGTGTTGTTTTCCTATTTTTATTTTGTTTATTTATTTCACAGATTTATGTACATCTTGAAAAATATGTAGCTCCTAGTATATAGATCCAAATGCTATGGTTCTAATTTTGTTAAGTTCCTGGTCATGTCTAGTATTTAATAAAAATATAATAGGAGCACATGTTTTAGAAAACTTGGATGAATTAAATAGGAGTTTGAAATGTGTTTTTAGAAGCATGCAAACTTGTTTGAATTTTGTCTTGAGTTTCTGTGGTCCAAAAATTATGAAATTTTGTGGGTCCTCTATTTTGGTTTATTAGAAGCTCTGGTAAAAATTTCAGAGCTAGTGCATGTGTAGTTTTTAAGTTATAGAATTTCCTTTTATTAATAGGTGGATCTTGTGTGAATTTTCATAATTTTTCTATAGATCCAGTGAAGGTGAAATTTTATGGGTGCTATTCTTATGATAGAAGGATGCTAGGAAAAATGGGAAATCTGTTGCTTGACACTTTTTAATAAGGTTTCCTAATTATGCTAGAAATAGACATGTCATCTGTTATTTTGGATACAGCAAGTTATGTTGGTCCAATGGCTTTGAAATTCTTATGGTAGTCTATGTGCAGCATGTGATAGCTACTGTAATTTTTGTAGATTTTTATGAATAGTTTTACTATATATCGCTTAAATCACCTAATTAACTAAATAAATTGGAAAAAGATATTAAATAATTTATTTAGAAGTTGGCACTATACTTTCTGATGTTTCTTAGGTATGAAAAACAAGTTGGTAAACTTGGTTTGGTCAAATTAGGCTTTTGCACCATCGTTAAATAATTAAGTTAGCAACCCTGTCATTGCGGGACAGATTCTAGGTCTACTGGAATTGGAATTGGTCAACTTCAGAATCATGCTTTGATATTTACAAATAAATTGTAGAGAATTTCATAAGCTTTCCAGAATGTCCTCTTGCAAGTCATTTGGAGTTATAGAACTCTGGTTATGATAGAATTAAGTGACTACTTGTTGCATATAAAGCTTTAACTGCTATTTTAAGTATGTCTTTACTATTCTAAGTTCATGGTACTGTTCCTAGGTGTTAGGCCTTTAACTGAAGATGAGCATCTTTATCTTAGGTTATGCAACTTAGGTAAGTTGCTCTTGTTATTTAAGATAAGTTGGATACATGCTTAAAGTGATTTGAATAGAGCTAATTACTCGGTAAACGAGTGTCCAGTGATGTTTTCATAAACAACCATTGTGATTCATTCATCATGAGCATCATGTCATTCCTTATACATCCATGATATTTATCTTGTGCATCGGCATGCAATAGGTGTACCGGAAGGAGTAACCCTGCTGGAATTCGAGGAACCGAGCGAGCAGCAGCAGCCGACGCCGGAGATTCAGGAGGAGCAGCCTTCAGGAGAAGTGCCAGACGAGGTCGCTGTTGAGTGCCCAGATCACCGTCCTTGCAACTTTGTGAAAGGCAAGCCCCGGAGCATATTAAGCCTCCTAATTTTCGAAATGCAGTTACAGTATTATTGTTACATATATCTATATTGTTGCATTAAGTTTAGGTGTTGGATGCAAACACTTGCTGCATTGGTTACCTATTCCTTGTCCAGATATTGTTACCCTGAATCCTATGTAGCTCAGGCTCGAGTAGTGCTTAGCCCTGCTTAAACGCGGTAGAAGTCGGGTGATTTTCCTGTCACCTGCGAGATATAGGATGATACATGTGGCACGGTTGGCTATATTTGCTATCGTGGAAAAGAACCAGTCTTAATTTGAAATGAAGACCGGACGGAGGCTTGCCGGTTTGCAGTGACTCCGTCTGTGTCGCTTAAGGACTGATTCTTGGAGCCTTTCCTGTTTATGTTGAACGCATGCCTCTCTCTTAGTTGGCCGGGTCTGGAGACCGACCACGAAGCCGAGTAGCTCACCTCAGGCCGAGAGTCGATAAGTATAAAGTGCGCCTCGGAAGGGAGCCGTAGGCGTGAGTCCAAGGGCAGGTGATTTAAAAGTCCTGATCGTCCTGGCAGAAGGGTAATCCCTGAGAGTGCTGGCGCTGATCGAACCCGCGAATTTGGTTCCTGAGATGTTCCAAAGGTGACCCACGGCTACCCTTGCAAAGTATGCCAGGGTGAGAGTTAGGAATACCCCCTCAGCTGAGTTGTAATTCGATTCGAGTCGCCGTCTCTCCCGGTTAGTGAGAACTTGACGGGCTTATCTCCAATGTAGATACACTTAATACTTAATGGTTCGGAAATGATGATATGATGATGACAGCCTTATTATACCTGCTATGGTTAATATTGTTTGCTCCTAATCAGTGAGTGCTCTAGTACAGGTGCTAATTTAGTGGACAGGTAATTAATGATAAGCTTGATAATCAGTTTAAATTGGTTACTATAATCATAAGCTCTTTTATGCAACTGTGTCAAGCTAGCCCACCTGAAAAGCCTTGCATGATCCTTGGTGTCTTTTATTTCTGATTTTTGTTGGGTAAGTCTAGCTGAGTACCTTCTCGTACTCAGGGTTTATTTCCCACCTGTTGCAGATGACCAGTTCTTCTTTAGTTGCTGCAAGTACTGCCTTCTCCCGGCCGGGGATGAAGACTAGACCGTTGGGCACGGTCTCTACTAGTTCTCGTACCTGATAATGCTTTTGTGGGACATGACTCTAATCTTGGCAATGTATTTGAAAACTATGATGTTTTGTACTAAACTATGTTGCTTCCGCGCACTCAAACTGGGTTTGTAATATTCTATTTCAACTCTGATGGATGTAATCCGAATGCTATTTGTGAAATGTTGTAACAGATGATGTGTTGTGTTGAATCACTACGATCTTGGTTTGTATGTCGAGAGTTGGTTGAAATCCTTCGTGATTTCCGGACTACCGGGATTATGGGAGCTTAAGTACAGGAATTTGATCGCTTCGGTGATTATTTTTGTACTTACGTTCTTATGATTTGGTCGGTTCTATTACTGCTCGAGCGCAGTCAGGAACTTCATCAGCCGAAGGATCGAGCCTTGCCAAAGGAGGGTACATCCCGGCTACGAGTACCAAGGTAGCGCGAACCCAACTAGGACCAGGCAAGAGGCGCTTGACAAGATAGAAGTCAAAGCCAGGATTGGAGAGCTATTCAACTTAGCTGATCCAAATTATGTCAGGTTGAGCGACATCGAGCACGCCTTCAAGCTGGCCCGACCTCCCCCCATGGTAAATTATGCTGCCTTGTACCCATAGAGTTATGTTGTAACAAAAACTTACTATGTTGTCGCCTTTATGTTTCCTAGAGTAATGGTTGTGATAGAGTAGCAGTGTTCGTTTCTCCACCCCTTGTTGTGGATTGGCCACAAGTTGCCAGCCTAATCGCCCAGACCAACGCCAGGGTCGAAGACATCAACTGGGCCATACTCGGGGTTGGGGTAGAGGCAACGGCCAGGCTGCTGGCAAGCGGCCGGTGACCAGCAAGCGTCGTCAGGCCATCTTCCCACTGTCAGATGATGAAATAGAGGATGCAGACATCTCCTGACTCATCCCTCGAAAGAGGAGGAGACAACTAGAGTCAACGGAGTAGGGTGGCTCCTCCGTGCCGATAGGGATCACATCACCGACCACTGCAACACAGAGGACAAGCGGCAAAGGGGTCGAGCACCAAGCCTCGGCACCGGTACTGGTCGTGGAAAGAGACCCGATGGCACCCACAGTGCACGTGGAGCAGGCGCGGACAAAGAGACGCGCCTTCGCCACATCATTCCGTGCTTCCAAGCTATAAGTATTTGTAGCCTTGCTGAAAGCTTTCTATTTATATTGAATACTGTTGTCTTTTGAACTTATCTCTGATATATTAGGTTGGCATCCACCGAAAATCCCGACCAGCTAGCCGGGTGCGGCATAGCTTTGCTAGCAATGGTGGAGAGAACTGCCCAGCAGCCAGCTATGGAGGAACCTGTAGAAGAAAGTCCACCGGAGCCTCAGCAGACGAGCGGCCAGACGACAGTCCCCAAGCAGTTGGTCGAGAAGAGAGCCGAGCCAAGTACAAGTGCTCTGAGCACTAACCAAGCTGAGGGGGATACTTCAACGCCAAGGGGATCAGACCAAGCCGAGGAGCAGCAGCTGGAGGTGGCACAGAGCATGCTTGCTAATGCTACGGCTCATGGGAAAGCCATAGTGATCACAGAGACTACAAACTCCAAACAAGCGTCGCTACCTAAACAAGAGGCCAAAGAGGACAAAGTAGAAGAGGTCCTGGGCCATCCCCAAGACAAGCGACAACATGTATATGTGTCGCGCTGGCGGAACGACCAGTGGGTTATGCACGAGGAAATCCCAGAGGTCGAAGAGACCATGAAAGTTGAACGAGCGGCAAAACGTCTGGTGACGGAAGTCCAGGTATGTTTAGCTTGAGCACTTGATCCTGCTATACAGTCAAATTGTCTGACTTAGGTTTTTTACATGCAGGACTTGATGAAGACCTCAAAGTACCAAAAAATGCTTCGACCAGATTGAGGGGATCACTGCAAGCAATAGAGAACTGGTGGCTGAGGTGGAATGCTTGCGCCACCAACTTGAAGCCGCTGACCAGGAGAGGATGGAGCAAGAAGCACAGAACCAGAACCTGGTCATCCAGCTCAATAACAAAGAGCAGGAAAAAACAAGTAAGTTGTTATTTTATCGCAGCAAGTGCATGACATGTGTTGTTGCATTGTTGGTAGTAACAGCTGTAGTGTAGGCTTAGAAGCCTAAGTAGTCCATCTCCAAGAGGAGAATAGCCGTGTGGCCACAGAGTGTGGTCGCCTAAAGGAGGACAACGAGAAACTGGCGCACGACCTATTGCAACTCCAGGACCGCATAACTAAGATGAAGGAGGAACTAAAAAGTAAGTGTTCCAGACCACCTTGCTCATTCTATTGCCCGCCTTCATCTTGTCGTGGCATGACATTTTAATGTCTTGTGCGGTTTGCAGTTTTAAAAGTTAATGCCAAGAAACATCTGGAAGCCATGATGAAAGATCGTGACAGCTAGAAGGCGCGATGCCTAGAGATCACCGAGGATCAGGACACATGGAAGAACTGGTGCCAAGAGGTGGCAACTAGCATTTTGCCCGTCCTCGACCTTATCGACCCAGTGCTTACAGAAGAAGTGCCAAGGACGCCGCAGCTTGGACTGGTCGAGAGATGCCGAAAGGCGTGGGGGTGGTTCCAAGAGTTTGTGAAGGAGGCGGGTGAGTACACAGGCGCACATGTGCTAAGCATGGTGCGTGCCCACTACCCCCTAATCGATCTCAAGCACCTGGAGGCTGGGTACCCGAAGGAGGTAGATCTAGACAAGGCCGAGGAGCTTCGGATGACCCAGCGGGACCTGTCTTCAAAGATAATTGGCGACATTAACCTGTGTGGAGGTGGGACAGCACCTGTACAGGGTACGCCATCAACAAGTCAGCTAGAAAGGCCATCAATTACGAGCCAACCGGCGAAACCTGCGGTCTTAACCAGCCAGGCATCGGCGGGGCCATCCTCTTCAGCTTGACCAGTACAAGAGTCCCCGAGACTCGAGCAGGATGTCGGGAGTAGCGAGCAGTGGGTGCCACGTGCCCCGACCAGCCAATAGAATAGGCTAGAGCTGTAGAAGAAGGACATAGTTGTGTTATTGTAAACTTGGGCCTCTTTAGGCAAGCTTGTAATAACGTAACTGTATATCATCATAAGCTTGTTTGCTTTGTATAAAACGTATTTAAGCTTGAAACTCATGTTGGTGTAACTAAGTGAGAACATGTAAACGTTCTATTTAGTTGTACCATTTTACTCGACACGTCATCCTGAAAGGTTTGTATGGCCTAGATTTGCCATGTGGTCGGAGTGTGAGGTGCATGACCTGTGCACATGTAGACGCGAACAAGTCAAACCAGGGGGGACCTGCCGATCACCCGTAGCGTAGAGAGCGGATCCCATGCATACGTTGGGAGGAACCGGAGACAGGGCCTGCTCCAAAAACCCTAGAAGGAATGGTGGTCGGCTTTGACTAGCTAAGTTAGAATAACCGCAAAATTTGAAGTGACACATTAGAGTGGTCGGAGAAATCATAATAGCTTTATTGAATGAAATCGAAAGTACAAGAGGAGTACATATCTTAGTAGTTAAGCATAGAAACGCCTAAGCTTGTCGATGTGCCATGAATTGGGTACGTCCGTACTGTCCAGGTGAGCTAACCTATAAGACGTTGGTTGTGTGACCTCCTTGATCATGAAGGGCCCTTCCCATGGAGTTGCGAGTTTATGGACACCAGCCTGATTCGTCTTCCACTTCAGGACTAGGTCCCCGACCATGAAGAACCGCTCTTTAACATTCTTATTGTAGTACCTGCGCAAAACAACAAGGTATTTGGCTGTACGTACACAAGAATCAAGCCGCTTCTCTTCTGCACTATTCACTTCTAGCTCCCGCACTTCATTGACCCTGCCTTCGTCGAAGTTCTCGACCCGTGCTGATCTGAAAGCTATATCTGCGAGGAGGACTGCCTCAGCGCCGTAAACCATAAAGTATGGTGAGACGCCGGTGTTACGACTAGGCTGAGTTCTGAGGCCCCAGACTATGGCTGGTAACTCTTTGAGCCATCTTCCAGGAGCTTTGTCATTTTCTCTGTACATCCTCTTCTTCAAAGCATCCAAAATCATTCTATTTGCCTGCTTGACCTGTCCATTAGCTCTGGGGTGCGCCACCAAGACGTATTTTACTACTATGCTCATTTCATCGTAGAAGTCCCAAAAAGCGTTCTCGGTGAACTGAGTACCCAGATCAGTAATGATACTATTGGGTATGCCGAAATGGTGGATGATGTGGTCGAGGAATGTAACAGCCTTTTCTGAGGATGCCTGTACCAGAGGCATGTATTCTATCCACTTAGAAAATTTGTCGATCAACACAAAGACACATGTAAATTTCCCAGGAGCTGGTTTGAAGGGCCCGATCATATCTAGTCCCCAGCATATGAAGGGCCAAGAGGCTGGTATTGTCTGGATCTCATGTGCTGGTATGTGGATTCGCTTGGCGAAGAACTGACAAACCTCATAGTGGCAGACTAGCTTTTCTGCATCGGTTACCGCTGAAGGCCAATAGAACCCTGCTCGGAAAGCCTTGCCGACCAGCGTTCTTGAGGCTACGTGGTTGCCACAGGAGCCAGAGTGGATTTGATCCAGGAGATGCCCGCCATCTTCCTGGGTTATACACTTCATCAAGATTTCCTCCTTTACGTTCTTGCGCCATAGCTTTCCATCGATGAGCAGATACTGCTTACTGCGATGCATCAGGTGCTCGTTTTCTATTCTATCAGTGTAACCACTGCCATCTGTTAGGTACTTGATGAAAGGTATTCTCCAGTCAGGCTCATGAGTGGTCAGAGGTGGCTCGGTGGTGCTCAACACCGGAACCGTAGCCACCAATTGCTTATCTGGGGGCTTGTCGACCATGGGATCTTCCTCTTTGATCGAAGGCGTGAGCAGGTCTTGGATGAATAGGCCATGTGGGACTTTGGCTCGGGATGATCCTAACTTTGACAGTGCATCCGCTGCTTGTTTTTTGTCTTGGATCACGTGTGTGTACTCGATGCCATAGAACCTGCCTTCCAACTTTCTGATTGATTTGCAGTATGCGTCCATCTTTTCGCTAGTCGTGTCCCAGTCCTTGTTGAGTTGGTTGATGACCAGAGCTAAGTCTCCATAGACATAGAGACGTTTAACACCGAGCTCGACCGCAATGCGCAAACCATGTAGGCATGCTTCGTATTCGGCGGCATTATTAGATGCTGGGAAATAAATCCTGAGGACGTACCGGAGCTGCTCCTTGGATGGTGACATGAAAAGGACTCCTGCTCCCGTGCCGTCGATATTGAGAGAGCTGTCGAAGTACATCTTCCAGTACTCGTCGGACCCCTGAGAGGCGGGCGTGCTTAAGTCTGTCCACTCGACGATGAAATCGACGAGTGCCTGAGACTTGATTGTAGTATGGCTTACAAATTCTAAGGAGAAGGGGCATAGCTCCATTGCCCATTTGACGATGTGCCCGTTCTCATCCTTGTTGCTAATGATGTCTCGCAGAGGGTACTCAGTCATGACCACCACACGATATCCGTCGAAGTAATGTTTTAACTTTTGGGATGTTATCAGTATGGCGTAGATCAACTTTTGAATCTGTGGGTACCTGGTCTTGGACTCATTGAGTACATCACTGATGAAATAGATTGGTCGCTGTACCTTGTAGACGTGGCCAGGCTCATCGCGCTCGACCACCATGGCCGTGGAGACCACTCGAATAGTAGCCACAATGTAAAGCAGGAGTGTTTCGTCTTCTCTGGGAGCAGTGAGGACCGGGGGTGACATAAGGTATTATTTCAGCTGTGTGAAGGCAGCAGCTGCTTCCTCCGACCACTCAAACTTTTCAGATGATTTGAGCAGTTTAAAGAACGGTAATCCTTTTTCGCCTAATCTTGATATGAAATGGCTGAGGGCGGCCATGCATCCGGTAAGCTTCTGAACATCCTTCACCTTTTTGGACGGCTTCATGTCCAAGACAGCTTTGACTTTCTCTGGGTTAGGGCGTATGCCGTCGTGACTAACGACATTGCCAAGTAGTATGCTAGAAGGAACACCGAAGATGCACTTCTTTGGGTTTAATTTCCACTAGAATGTGTTAAGGGCTGCAAAGGTGCGTTCCAGGTTATCAACAAGGGTATGTGCTTCCTTGGTTTTGACAACTATATCATCAACATAAGCCTCGATGAGGTCGTCTTTTATCTCTTCTTTGAGGCAGGCCTATATAGCGCGTTGGTAGGTAGCCCCAGCATTCTTGAGCCCGAACAACATGGTCGTGTAGCAGTAGGCGCCGAAAGGCGTAATAAAAGATGTCTTGATCTGGTCGTCCTTTTTTAGAGTGATCTGGTGATAACCAGAGTAGCAATTGAGAAAGGAAAGCAGCTCGCAACCAGTGGTTGAATCTATGACCTCATCTATGCGAGGTAAGCTGAAGGGGTCCTTAGGGCAGTGTTTGTTGAGATCAGTGTAATCAATGCACATTCTCCATTCATTATTCTTTTTGCGTACAAGAACCGGGTTGGCTAACCACTTCGGATGATACACTTCTTTGATAAATCCAGCTGCCAAAAGCCATGTAACTTCTACCCTAATTGCCTCCTTTTTGTCGTGAGCGAACCGTCGTAGCTTCTGCTTGATAGGTTTGGCCTTGTGAAAGCTCTAGTTTGGTTTTGGTTAATTGATGAAACCCTAAGTGCTAACCTAGTTTATTAAGATGATTATGAGATAGGTAGCACTACTCCAAGTGATGAAGCAATGGCGAAGATCATGACAATGGTGATGGCATGGTGATGGTCAAATGCTTAAACTTGGAAAAGAAGAAAGAGAAAAAAAAAACAAAAGGCTTAAGGCAAAGGTATAAAATGTAGGAGCCATTTTGTTTTAGTGATCAAGACACTTAGTGAGTGTAATCACATTTAGGATAGATAGTCGTACTATTAAGAGGAGTGAAACTCGTATCGGAATGCGGTTATCAAAGTGCCACTAGATGCTCTAACTCAATGCATATGCATTTAGGATCTAGTGGAGTGCTAACACCCTTGAAAATGTTTGTAAAAATATGCTAACACTTGTGCACAAGGTGATACACTTGGTGGTGTTGGCACATCTACAAAGGAGGTGGTGTTTGTAGGGTTGAGATGGGTTTGGAATGCCTATTTTCTATTGTGCTGGATGCAAATTCTTGTGGTTGGCACATTGGAGCAAGGGTGAAGAAGTTAGAAGTGAAAACGAGTTGATCGCAAAGATGTTGGCGTCGGTCAACTGACCGGACGCTGGGTCTGAAAGCACCGGACCCTGGCAGCGTGTGTCCGGTCAAACTGAAGGGTCTACACAGTGCCGAGGGTATCGCACCGGACGCTGGTCTGTGTCCGATCAAGGTGGACCGGACGCGTCCGGTCAAAGAAATACGCCTCGAGGAGCTTACTGGAAACGACCGGACGCTGAGGATTCTGCGTCCGGTCAGTTTTGCCAGAGCATCCGGTCAGTTAATAGCCATTGTGATCTGGCGGCTCAAGTTTAACTCAGAATGACACGTGGCTTACATCTATGGACCGGACACCGTGTCCAGGGTCCGGTCAGTATGACCGGAGCGTCCGGTCAGAGCGTGATTTGCCCAGTGAAGGGGTATAACGGCTCTATTTGATGGGGGCTCTATTTATAGCCCCACGGCCGGCTCAAGGGACATCTCTTGCACATTTTCATTGACATAGCAACCTTGTGAGCTTAGCCAAAGTCCTCCTACTCATCTCCATCATTGATTCATCATCTTTGTGAGATTGGGAGAGAATCCAAGTGCATTGCTTGAGTGATTGCATCTAGAGGCACTTGGTATTCGTGTTGTGCTACGGATTTCGGTTGTTACTCTTGGTGGTTGCCACCACCTAGATGGCTCGGTGCAGTGGTGGAGGATCGGCATGAGTTGGTGATTGTTCGTGGCCGTCTCCGGTGATTGTGAGGGGAGTTGTACCTTCCCCGGTGGAGCGCCAAAAGGTAACTCTAGTAAATTGCTCGTGTCATTGAGTTACCTCACTTGTGGATCGGTTCTTGCAGTGTCCTATCATGTGGACGAGGTTTGTGAAACATCTCTTAGCCGTCGAACCACCAAGTGTTGGTCGACACAACGGGAACGTAGCGTGTTGGCAAGCATATGAACCTCGGGAGAAAATTGATTGTCTCTCTTCTTTGGCATTCTCCCGGTGATTGGCTATATATTCATCTTGTGATTGGTTCATCCCCTACACATCGGTATAACCACTCTACTCACTCATTTACATTCTTGCAAACTAGTTGATACAAGCTCTTTAGTGTAATTAGAATTGAGAGCCTGCTTTATTATTTACATTCATCTAGTTGAGCTCTTTAGAGTAGCAAGGTTGAGAGCTCTTAGTGAGTAATTACATAGCAAGTTTGTGTGCCTAAGTAATCATTGCAACTAGAATTGTTGGATAGGTGGCTTGCAACCCTTGTAGAGCTAGAGCAAGTTTACATTACGCTATTTGTCATACTAATCAAATTGCTCTAGTTGATTTATAGATTTTTAAATAGGCTATTCACCCCCCTCTAGCCATATTAGGACCTTTCACCTTGCCGTTGACATTCAAGGAGTGCTCGATCAAGTTTCGAGGTACACCGGGCATGTCAGCAGGTTTCCATGCGAACACATCCATGTTGCTCCTCAAGAACCTGACGAGCGCGTCTTCCTATTTGGTGTCCAGGCTGGCCCTAATAAGGGCCATTTTGTTGGGATCACCGTCGACCAGCTGGATCACCTTGTGGTCCTTGGACTTGATGTTCTTGCGTGGAGCCTCGAGCTCTGGGATCTCGCGTCGAGCATGGTCTCGGCCATGCGAATAGAGAGGTCATGAGCCTCTGCTATTTTGAAGCTGTCGTCCTCACAAGTATAAGCTGCGTATACGTTGCCCCTGAGGGTTAGAACTCCTTTCTCGGTAGGCATCTTGAGCACCAGATGCCTATAATGAGGTATGGCCATGAACTTGGTGAGCGACGGTCGACCAAGAATAGCATGGTAGGTGCCGTCAAAGTCAGCGACCACGAAGTTGACGTAGTCGATGCGAAAGTGGTCTAGGGTCCCAAATTGCACAGGTAGCGTGATCTGCCCGAGAGGTGTAGAGCTCTATCCGAGGAGAACACCCTAGAACTGTGCCTCGTACGGCTTAAGATCCACCTAGGTTATCTTTAGGGCGGGCAGACTATTCTTGAACAGTATATCGATGGAGCTGCCACCGTCGATCAGCACTCTGTTGAACTGAACCTTATTGATACAAGGATCGAGGACCAGGGGAAAACGTCCTGGCTCAGGTATTGCGGCCCATTGGTCCTTTTTGTTGAAGGAGATCTTGCGGTGAGACCACGGAGGGTGCCATGGATCAGTGAGGAGGTTATCAGTGTTGGCCACGTTTAAGCAAGCGTGGGCGAGCAGCTTGCGTTCTCGTTTGGTCTCGATGGACACTTTGCCTCCAATGATGGTGTGCACACGATTGGTTGGCTTGATGTACTTGTGACGGGGATCTATGTCTTCATCATCGTTGTCCTCGTTGCGCTGTTCCCCTACGTCGTTAGGCTTGTCGAATATATCTGGAGCCTGTTGACGCATGTAGATAGACTTGAGAACACGGTAATTCTCCATGGTATGGTTTGACTTGGGATGGAGCTGGCAGGGCCCTTTCAATGCTTTGGCGTAGTCGTCTTCATAGTTACGACGTCTGCCACCTTTTTTAACGGTGTTGACCTCGCTGTCATCTTCCCGAGCACGCTTGCCCCTGTAATCGTCACGGCGGTTACGCCGCTGATTACATTGGTCGCGGTGGTTGCGGGAGTCGTTGCGCTGGTTGCGGTGGTCAAAATTGTCGTTTCGACCATGGTTGCCGTGGTAGTCGTTGTGGTGTGGGGGGTGGTCGAAGCGTGGAACCCTTGCTGCTTCTTCGATAATTATCTTTTTAGCGTTGTCGGCGTTCGCATATTTCTTAGCGGTGTCTAGGAGCGCTGTGACCGATTCAGGCCTCTTGCGCAGGAGCTTGTCCCTTAGGGCGTCGTGGAAGTAGAGGCCAGTGATGAAAGCCTTGATTGCCTCGTTGTCAGAGATTGATGGGACCTTGATGCGCATCTCCGAGAAACGCCGGACGTACTCGCGTAGTGGCTCATCTTTTCGATCTTGAATTCATTGCAGATCATATTTGTTGCCGGGTTGCTCGCAAGTAGTAATGAAGTTGTCGATGAAGGCTTGCTTGAGCTCTTGCCAAGAATCAAAGTAGTTCGCCGGCAAGCTGACCAGCCATTGGTGACCTACGTGGCCAACAGCGACTGGGAAGTAGTTAGACATGACGTGCTTGTCAGCCATGGCTGATCTGCACGTAGTTTCATAGAGCATGACCCATAATTCGGGGTTCTCCTTGCCGTCGTACTTCTAAAGTTTCTCGAGCTTGAAGTTCTTGGGCCATATGACTTGGCGAAGGTGTGGAGTAAACTGCTTCAAACCCGGTGGGCCGTGGGTAGTGTCATATTCTATACAGCAATAGCTTTCATGGGATGCACGATCGTTGGCTCTCTGGTTGATGCGAGCGCACAGATCACGTCCTCCGAGGTAATGGCGGAGATCATTATTGCCATCGCGGTGATCTCAGTTGCCATCTAGATTAGCCCTGTGACCATGGTTATCGCGGCGATTGTCGTGGTTTTCTCAGCGGTTATCGTCTCGGACGTCGCGACGGTTGTCCTCCCGACGGCGGTTGTCATCTCGACCACCATCGTGGCCGCCGTTTCTGCCTTGACGGTTGTCTAATGGGTCAATGTTGCGCGAGCCACATTGGTTGGGTGGCTGTGAGCGACTTGAGTACTGGCGGCTGTGGCTGGACTCGACTGAGACGGATGGAGCCCGGGCTTGATTTACAATCTCTGTGGTCTGGGCCATAGCAGCCGTCAGATAGGCTTGTATTTCATCATGAACTACTTGGGTTTCTAGGGTATTAGGTAGCTGTTGCATCGTCACCATAGCAACGGCTATGTTGGCGCTTGGGGTTCTAAAGACCTGTTTGTCTACCACCCTGTCGAAAGCATTGTTGAGGTCACGTGGCTAGACCCTTATGCGTTGTGCCTCCTCTTCTGCTTTGGCTTCGATTTGTCGACGATTAAACCGGTCAATATTGCATGCTTCGCGTGCAGTCCTTTCTTATTCTGTTTCGCCAACTGCTGGTGGTTCGTCATTGCTAATAACATTAATCAAATCACCTCGCCTTGGTGGGAAAGACAGGAATTGTGGGAACCCTGGGGCGTGGTCTGGTATATCCAGATCATATTCGATGCCTTCATCGTCGTGACGCTGGAGCTCGATGTGGACGGAGGCATTAGATGCGATGCCAGACGAGGAGCTGGAGTCACCCTCTTGGACCGTGTGGACGGATCCTTCTTGATAATCCTCAATCCGGATCATGTTTACGAAGTTGCGTGGCCTCGGCCGAGGTCGATGTACAAAACATAGATCCGAGCAGCATTGTACATTATACGCATAGTTGGAGGCAGCGTTTCGTAGGCCGTAGGGCTAGGCCTGGTAGTTCTCCGTCGAGGCTTTGTACTCGGAGAGCCAAAGGCCCATCGCGGAGGCTGGCCGGCGACGAGCAGAGCGCCCTTCAGGAGTAGATATGACCACGAGATTTGTACCAAGTCGTGCAGGACGGCTGGCCCAAGCTGGTCAGGTAGATCTGTTGTGGGGAGCAGTTACCTACTCATTAGGTTGACTTTGAATTGCACTTACCAGAGCTAGGGTTTCAGCGAGTTTGGTGCCGACCCGATCGATGGAGTCGAGTAGGTCAGTGTTGTCGATCTGCTTCCCTTTGTAGTGGGGAAGCGTACGATGGGTTGTTGGCATGGCTGAAGATGATGCAGGTGTGGTCGGAGCTAGATGTACCGTGGTCGGAGCCAGATCCATTGTGGTCGGAGCAATATCCACCGTGGTCGGAGCCATATCTAAGCTGGTCGGAGCCATAGCCGATGCAGGTGAAGCAGTGGTCGACACAAATTGAATCCACGCCTCCTTCGTAGTCATGGCGATGAAGTCGTTGGAGCCGGTGGTCCAGGTGATCTGGCCGATGGTGAACGTGAGGCCGTTCGGCGTAGCCACGGAGCCAGAGATGATGACCATCTTATTTGCTTGGAGAGCAGTACGCACACCCCCTACCTAGCGCGCCACTGTCGACAAAATATGGTTGGTAGTCTACCTAGGGGTATGCCCAAGGTAGTAGATTGTCGGCAGACAGATGCACAAGTTGCAAACAAGACGGTGACGCAAGACAGACACGAGGTTTCATCCAGGTTCGGCCGCCAAGAAGGCGTAATACCTATGTCCTGTGTCTGATTGTATTGCTATATGTCAATGAGAGATGTTTTTTAGAGAGGTCCCCTGCCCACCTTATATAGTCCGAGGGGCAGGGTTACGGATCTAGAAACTAATCCTAGCCAGATACAATTGCCATAGATGGCCAGATAAGAGTTCCTATTCTAACCGACCAGGATCTTGCTTGATCGCCAAATCTATCTTGACTCCTTATGCGGGACTCCGAACAGGTTGGACGGGCCACGCGTCATCTTTTGGTGGACCGGACCCTCTAATCTGGGCCGGCCCAAGCCTAGTCGTAAGGGTATAGAGGTTAATACCCCCACACCAGCATAGCCTACAGCAGCTCTTGTTCTTGATCCAACCAAGACTACTTCAGCATCGCTTACAGCTACAAAGGGTCAGACTGCTCAGAGCTTAGAGTCAGATGATGATGGTGGTCGTGATATATGACATGTGTGCTCTCTACTTTGAATTCTTTATATGTCATATCACTTGTGCTATGCTCATTTGCTTTGCTTTCGCGTTTTACTCCGATGCAAATGAGCTTTATTACTTGTACTCATGCTTACTTCATATCTTTTGAGTACATCATGTTGGCTTGGGTCATATAAGCTTGCCTAACACTTTTGTTCTTATTGCCAAAAGCTTATATGAACCAAGCATCATCTCTTTCACATACTCGAGGTGGTATTGTCATCAATCACAAAAAGGGGGAGATTTAAAGCATCTAGGCCTGTAGTTGGGTTTTGGTGATTAATAACAATACGTGATTACTGTGACTAACATGTGTTTTACAGAGGCAATTAAGTTAGGGCATGGTAATGGAGATCGATTGGGCAATCATGGTGGTCATGCTCCTACGTTGGAAATCATTTCAGTTTTCAAAGGATTGACGACAAGGTTAAGGATGGACTAGTTCTAAGTGTTGATTAGAGTTGAAGAGATACTTAGAGTAGTTTAGGACGGGTAGCATGATCTAAGTGAGTCTAGTGAGTTAGGTGTGGTGCACACTTGCTAAAACTAGCGCTAGGTAGCTCCAAAACAGCCCTTAGATCTAATGGAGCAAACTTCATTCACGTATGATCGAGAGTTGGAAGTGAATGAAGGGTCAAATACTGGCCGGACGCTGGCTTTGGTATGACTGGACGCTGGCTCAGAGTCTGGTTAGTTCATTTGATCAAGGTAAAGTTGTCTGGAAGTGACCAGACGCTGAGAGGTCAAGTGACCGGACGCTGAGGGCTAGCGTTCGATCAACATTAGTAAGGTTCCAGTGAGGGTAAATTGCGACCAGACGTGTTCGGTCAGTGCTGACCGGATGCTGGCCAGCGTCCAGTCACACTATAAACACTAGATTTTAGGGTGAACTAACCGGCGCATGCAGTCAATATGACCGGCGCGTCTAGTCACCCCGTAGAGGCACATAACGGTTCATTTTTCAGCCCATGTTATAAATACCACCTTCATTCATGTGTGGGGGTACTTTTGCTCATTTCAACAGCTGAGAAACATCTTAGAGGGTGCCAAGAAGAGCAAGGTCCTAGTGAGGTGATTGAGATTTGAGAATCCCAAAGAGAGCCCTCATTAGTGAGATCAAGAGTAGCAAAGTGTGCTCCACCCTTCTCATTAGGCTTGTCATGGTCAAGTTAGAGTTCGTGCTTATTACTCTTGGTGATCGCCATCACCTAGACAGCTTGGTGGTGATTGGGAGCTTGGTGATTATCCAGAGAGCTTGTGGATGACCCAACTCAAGTTGTGAGCGGTTGTGGGTGATTCACCACGACAGAGTGTCGAAGAATCAACTCGTAGAGAGCACTTGATCCTTACGTGGATCAAGGGGGAGCTACACCCTTGCGCAGGTGCTCCAATGAGAACTAGTGGGGAGTGACGACTCTCCGATACCTCAGCAAAACATCACCGCGTTCCTCCTTCTCTATTTACTTTGAGCAATTCAATTCTTATCTTTACATTCATAGAATTGCCATGCTAGAGTAGGATTGAAACTTAGGTTGCAAGTCTTTTGTGCGGTGGAACAATTAGAAACACTTTCTAGGCACAAGGGGTTAATTGGGCTAACCATAGGGTTTAATTATTGCAAAAAATTTAGAATTAGCCCAATTCACCCCCCCCCTCTTGGGCATCTTGATCCTTTCAGACGGATATGCTTATATGTTCCATCTTGGGTCCATCAGTTCTATGCTACACTCTGGATTGACCCGCAGCATAGATTTATATACTTTGCATTCAGTGGCAGAGATTACAAGCTGACGAGCACTTAGGTCAGAGAGATACTCAGGCTTTAGGAGCAGCCCATCCGGCTACATGAGGTTTGCAATGGACAGACAGTGCCCCCAGACGTCCTCATGGTGGTATGGTGCCCCTACAGATCTAGTCCGCCATTGCTTCATAGAGCCATTCGACAAGGGGTCTAGTAGGACACCCAGTGATCTCACTCCCACTGCTAGAGTGCTTGATGCCATTATGAGGAGAACATTGCTTCCGAGGATGGAGTATCGCGAGGGCTTGACTCGTATACAGTTATGGTTACTGAACACTCTGATGCAGCAGACAGTGTTTGACATTTGGGATCTCCTTCTATCAGAGATGGAGGATACTATTGCAGAGGGGTTCAGGGGTCACAGGCAACTGCCATATGCTCACTGGATTATATTCTTGATCCATAGAGCAGTTACTGTGAGGCCTCCAGAGATGCTAGCAGAGTATAGTGGTGCTACTATAGAGTTTTCTGTATACAACATGACTCAGATGATCTAACATAGTGCAGTGAGGACACCCAGCTAGCCAAACCGATGTCTAAAGGTGCCAGAGACTATAGCTCAATAGGATGAGACCATCAGGAGCATAGCAGCTATAGAGGAGGAGTAGCTTGATGCTCAGTAGGAGGGGATTGTTGCGAGCGACCCCAGTAATAGCTCAGATGATGACTACCAGCCTATTCCTCATATGCCTCCACGATGATATGACCATGAGGCTGGTAGTTCTAGTTTAGCTCCACCTGCATCGCAGACAGACCCCACTCTACTTGCCATACTTGAGCGGATGAGGTAGGATCAGAGTCGCCAGGCTCAGGAGACAACTGCCACTTTCGCACAGTTCTAAACTAGGCAGGATGAGTTCCAGTGACAGCAGCAGGTGATCCAGTAGCAGCAGCAGGCTATACAGCAGCAGCAGGCCATGCATCAGCAGTAGCTCATCATGTAGCAACAGCTCCTTGGATTTATGCAGCATCTTGTGATAGCTATTGGAGCTCCATCGCCACAATCTTCGCCCTAGCTAGGTCATCCTGCCATCACTTCTATGACTCCAGCTTTATAGCCCAGTGGGCTTTAGAGTCAGGAACAGCCACCAACATAGTTTGCTTCACCTACAAAGTAGGTGTCCCAGTGGTTTGCCCTGCCAGTGTTAGCCCCACAGTTCACACCTCTTCAGACGGGCTTCACATCGGCTCAGACTTCCTCGCTGCTAGTGCCAGATTACCTCAGTCTCTAGGAGTCTTGGAGTGACTTTTAGTGAGTTGACAGGGCAGCCTACTCCGCCATATTTGCATGTCCCAGGTCCTTCTATAGTTGCACCTATTACCAAGACTACAGAGACGCTCCCTTCTTCCGTTGCATCATCAGAGTCGCCTGCTTCGGTAATACCTGCACAGTTTATGACCACTCCAGTCCTTGATCTGACCCAGATCGCTTCAGCATCGCTTCCAGCTACATAGGGTCAGACAACTCAAACCTCAGGGTTCGATGATGATGGCACACAGTTCTAGCTTGCTCCTCGTACCTCAACGCCTGACTCATCTGCTACAGCCCCACTGACCAACCCTTAGGTTTTGGTGTTTGATGCCAAAGGGCAGGTATATAACAACGCTATCGTGTAGAACGTATTAGCTATGTATTTGAGAGATCGTTTGTACGCCACCGAATTCATCGCTAGAAATTATTTATTTCTTAAGTTTGTGAGAACGTATGGCACATACATACATCATATTACTTGTGCATTTCATTCATGTCATGCATTGCTCCCCTTATAAATTGATTATCTCATTTTGATAAAAGTTGTATCACATCTCAAGAAGTGTTTGTGTGTTCCGGAGGAAAGAATAGAACCTCGGGGCATCAAACTCAAATCAGATTTGGTGTATCGTGAGCAACCGGTCCGTGTGTTAGACACTAAAGAACGTGCTACTTGGAATAGTGTGGTGAAAACATACAAGATACAGTGGAATCATCATGATGAGGGAGATGCAACTTGAGAAACAGGAGAATACCTACAAAAAGCTTATGAAGATTTTTATAACAAATGGTTCATAACCCAAATCTCGGGATGAGATTTTTATAAGGGGGGAGGGCTGTAACACCCCGGTGTTATGGCCAGCATTTAGGCACTGCAAATCATGCATGTTATGCATCATCAAGCATCCTAATCATACATGCCTAATCATGTAATTAATAACTGAAATCCTGCTTCGAAACATATGAAACATGCTCGCGGAACATGAATGTTGCATACACTTGTTTGGAGTTGCTTTTGCCCAAATTATGCTTGCTAGGTTAGTAAAACATGTTTGGCTATGATTGTAAATCATCTAGAATTATTTAGCGCAATTTTTGGAGCAAAGTTTGTATTGAAATTATTACCAAATTCTGCTTTAAAAATAATTCTCCAAAATTAGGGATTTGAGTTAAAATTGACTTTAATTTTTATAATTCAAAATCTATCAAGAATTGGACTTTGGTCATAAGAGTAAAGTTCTAGAGGATTAAATTCTAAGCAACTTTTATTTCTGGGCCATTTTCAAAAGAAGTCATTTTCTTGCTCAAAAGGTTATTTGAAAATTGATATTTGAAATTTCCTTGAAAATCAAAAATCGAAAAATGCTTTTCTCCTTTCACGGGCCGTCACCTCCCTTCTCGGCCCACGGCCGAAGCCGGCCTCCCTCCGCGCCACTCGCCCATGCGTGTCTGGCCCAGCAGTCCGCCGCTCGCCCACGCGCTTCTGGCCCAGCAGGCCGTCGCCTCGGCCAAGCCCCGCGTCGTGTCTGGCCTGCCTCCGCGCTACGCCGCGCTGTTCCCGCGCGCCGCGCCCGACCACGTCAGGCGACGCCAGCCGCGTGGCGACCATGTGCCGGCGACGCCCGCTGCGCGGCAGCCATGGCCTGACTCCGCCTCCACGCGCGTGCCTTCTTCTGCCCGGCAGCGCCACGTTCCTCACTCGCCTCCCCACTCAGCCAGCCACTGCAGCCTTAGCTCCCGCACGCAGTGAGCTCTGCCACCGAGCGCCGCAGTCGCTCTGTCGGCGACGTGCTCCTCCTCCCACACCTCATTCCTCGATTCCTCCCGCCAGCAGCTCCGCCTCGTCAATCTCCTTCGGTGGCGCCCACGTGTGTCTGCCGTGGGCGAGGTGAGAGGCTGTGGTGGCTGACTTTCTTCTCCGCACCGCCATGGCTGAGCTCACCGGAGCTCATGCCCGCGCAGGCGACCCACTCCACCTCTATCCTCCTTTTCTCGCGCATCAGCACCGCTTTGACCCTGCGACCCTTGTGCGCGCCTCCCCGTGGCTTGCTGTGGCCAGGAGTGCCCGCCCGCGGGTATGCCGCGCCGCCGTGTCGCCATGTGCGTCGGCGAGCTCGCGTCCGAGCTACTCTAGTGCCGCTCTTGGCACCTTGGGTCCGCCTCAACGCGGGGAAGCCGCTGGTGGTGACCTCACCGCCAGCAAGCTCACCGGCGGCGAGAGCCGGTCGGTCAACGGTGACCTCTGCTTCGGCTCCGCCTGACGCGTGGGTCCGGCTTGACCGCGGGTCCCACATGGCAGCCACTCTAGGTGCACTGCACCGGGTGTACCTAGCCTATTTGGGTCGCTGGATTTTTGTTTTAAAGAAAGGGATTTCTAAAATGGTTTCAAAAATTGATTAAAATGCTTAGAAAATGTATATCTCGAGCTATAGTGCTCCAAAATGGATGAAACAAATTTTGTTGTGTTTCTTGTGACTAGATCTATCTGTTAAAAATATTGCATGTCATTTTTGAGATACTTTTCTGTAGAGCTTTATTTAATTCTTGATATTGCTGATATCTTGTAAAATGGTTAGTAAATCCTATATGTATCAGAAAAATATGATTCCAAGTGTGTTACTCTTCTTGTGTAATGTACTTCCTAGGAAAAATATGTGCCATGCATATACTATAGAAAAATTATGAGGTGTAGTTCAAGTGCCTTTAATGGCTGATTTTTATTATTTTTGCTAGAGAGCAAAATTTGTATAAAACATGCATGTGAAAATTTTTGTACAGTGATTATTTGTTGTGTAGAACATAGGAAAAAAATATTTCATCTGGTGTTTGACACTTTTCACAGTACAAAGTATTTTCATGTTCATGATCATGCCATATCTTGTTATTTTTGTGTAGACTAATCCACTTATTCAAATGCCATAAAAATCTGATGGTAGACTACTTAGGGTAGTACTGTGCTATGGTAATTTTCTAAGATTTTTCTAAGCAATAAAAATAAATGTTGCTATTCAAACCTATTATTAATTAGGGTTTAATCAAGTGTTGCTTTATGTGTGATTAAGAAATTAGTGAAGCTTTGGTGTATCTTTGAAGCATTTAATGAGATGTGTTAACTTAGCATATTAGTAGTAGAAGAGAATACAGTAGATGACATGTGCTTGTAGTATATGTTCTTGGATGATGTTGACTACCTTGCATTCAAGCATATCCATTGTATTCATTCCATCCGATGCACTTTTTGCATAAGCACTTATGCACATGCATCATACAGGATCGCAAACTGAGAACCCAGTTGTCATACCCAAGGATCCCATGGAGCTGCTCGAGGTGCAGCCGCAGGAAGTGCCCGAAACCGACAAGGAGGACGTTGAGGAACTCCCGGAGTGCCCCGATCACCGCTCGAGCTCCTTCGAGAGAGACAAGCCCCGGAGCATTTTCTCTCTGGTTTGCAATTATTAATTAAATGCTTTACTTTAATGGATGCATTACGTTTAGGGGTTGTTTGCAACCGTTGCTGCATTATACCTTACTACCTTTGTTATACTGTATCCTTGTTACCCTGGTATCCACAGTCGAGTCAATGCTTAGCTGGCTTAGACCGGTCGAAGTCGGGTGATTTCCTGTCACCTATGAGCTATAGGTGGTTACCTGGATCTGCTTGGAAAACTATGTAGTCATGGTATAACTAAGTGTTAAATGAAGTTGAGACCAGACGGAGACTTATAGAGTTTTGAATTGTAGTGCTTTCCGTCTGTGTCGATTAAGGACCGACCGTTGTTGGGCCTCGAGTCATGTTGAACGCATGCCTTACATTTAGCTGGCTAGATAAAGTACCTTCTGACCGCGAAGCTGGGAGATTATTTGGGCCGAGTAGATTGCCCGCAGCGCACTATGCCGGAGCAGGTGTGGTAGGACACGGGGGCGAGATGATAAGACCAAAGTGCAGTCGGTCGGCCCCCGGGTACATGTGGTTCCTGGCAAACTCGAGATTCCTGGATAGTTGACTCGGTGACCAATACCTCACTTTAGCGGGTGAGTGAGGTTTGTGTAAGGAATAAATCACCAGCTGGTTAGGAATCGATTCGAATCGCCATCGCTCCTGGATAGTGAGCACTTGACTTGAGTTACTTCATCGTAGTAATGTTAATGGAACACTTGGACAGTTATAATGAATATGACATTATGGAAGTTGTTAATGATCATTGGTTATCATTATTGGCTTAATCACATGCTTGATCTAGTATAGGTGTAAATCTAGTAGACAGGTTAATAATAATTAACTTGACAATAATACTTTTGGAAAGATTCTTGAAATGCTAAAAATGCTTCTTTTTGCAAATGAGTCAGCTACCCTACTATAAAGCCTTCATAATCCTTGGTGTCACTTTATTTTTGGTTATGTCGGGTAAGTCTAGCTGAGTACCTTCTCGTACTCATGGTTTTATTCCCACTTGTTGCAGATGGGCAGATGTATTACGGCTACTGTATCAACTACCTTTATCCTGCGATGGGTGATGCTTAGGACCATGGGCATGGTCATTCCATATGTCTTGTCTAATGCTTTTGTTGGAGATGATCATCCGCTGGCACTGTATTTGAACTCCGTGTGAGTGTGTGTGGTTTTAAACAAATGGCTTCCGCTACTTTTATTCGAACTCGTTTTGTAATAACTATGTTTAAACTCTGAGGTATCTGAGATGCAAACTTTTATGTAATATGTGATGGTGACCGTTAAACTTATTACGATCTTGGCTGGGATGTGAGTTGGTTTGAAATCCTTCGTGATTTCACGGACTACCGGATTATACGGGCTTAAGTTTGCTAAATCGTCTGCTCTGGCAGATGATTTTCTTACTTAATTTCATATAATTGGTCGGTTCTGTTATAGGGAGAGGGATCGAGTATGGTAGACTTAGGGGGAGCGACTTAGGGGGAACTTAGTTTATCTATTATATTTGTTTTTAGGTGTGATACACTAGTATGCATTCATGTGCTTACTTTTGTGCATCAAACTATATTTATGTGATAGTGATATCTATGCGATCGTGATATGTGACATGTGTGCTCTCTACTTTGAATCTCTTATATGTCATATCATTAGTGTTATGCTCATTTGCTTTGCTTCCACGTTTTACTCCGATGCAAATGAGCTTTATTACTTGTACTCATGCTTATTTCATATCTATTGAGTATATCATGTTGGCTTGGGTCATATAAGCTTGCCTAACTCTTTTATTCTTATTGTTAAAAGCTTATATGAACCAAGCATGTTAAAAACCTTAACTCTTTCTCATACTCGAGGTGGTATTGTCATCAATCACCAAAAAGGGGGAGATTAAAAGCATCTAGGCCCCTAGTTGGGTTTCGGCGATTAATGACAATACGTGATTACTATGACCAACATGTGTTTTGCAGAGGCAATTAAGTTAGGTCATGGTAATGGAGATCGATTGGGCTATCATGGTGGTCGTGCCCCTACGATGGAAATCATTTCGGTTTTCAAAGGATGGACGACAAGGTTAAGGATGAACCAGTTCTAAGTGTCGATTGGAGTTGAAGAGACACTTAGAGTAGTTTATGACTTTGTTTTTCCTTTGGCCATACTATTAAGGGGGTATAGATGGGTAGCTTGACCTAGGTGAGTCTAGTGGATTAGGTGTGGTGCACACTTGCTAAACCTAGCACTAGGTAGCTCCAAAACAGCCCTTAGATCCAAAGGAGCAAACTTCATTCATGTATGATCGAGAGTTGGAAGTGAATGAAGGGTCAAATACAGACCGGACGCTGGCTTTGGTATGACCAGACGCTGGCTCAGAGTCCGGTCAGTTTATTTGATCAGGGTGAAGTCGTCTGGAAGTGACCGGACGCTGAGAGGTCAAGTGACCGGATGCTGAAGGCTAGCGTCCGGTCGACATTAGTAAGGTTCTAGTGAGGGTAAATTGTGACCGGACGCTGGCTAGTGTCCGGTCACACTGTAAACACTGGATTTTGGGGTGAACTGACCGGCGCATCCAGTCAACATGACCAGCGCGTCCGGTCACACCGCAGAGGCACATAACGGTTCGTTTTTCAGCCCATGTTATAAATACCACCTCCATTCATGTGTGGGGGTACTTTTGCTCATTCCAACAGCTGAGAAACACCTTAGAGAGTACCAAGAAGAGCAAGGTCCTAGTGAGGTGATTGAGATTTGAGAATCCCAAAGAGAGCCCTCATTAGTGAGATCAAGAGTAGCAAAGTGTGCATCCACCCTTCTCATTAGGCTTGTCGTGGTCAAGTGAGAGTTCGTGCTTGTTACTCTTGGTGATCGCCATCACCTAGACGGCTTGGTGGTGATTGGGAGTTTGGTGATCATCCGGAGAGCTTGTGGATGACCCAACTAAAGTTGTGAGCGGTTGTGGGTAATTCACCGCGATGGAGTGTCGAAGAATCAACCCGTAGAGAGCACTTGATCCTTGCATAGATCAAGGGGGAGCTACACCCTTGCGCGGGTGCTCCAATGAGGACTAGTGGGGAGTGGAGACTCTCTGATACCTCGGTAAAACATCACCGTGTTCCTCCTTCTCTATTTACTTTGAGCATTTACTTTGAGCAATTCAATTCTTGTTATTTACATTCAGAGAATTGCCATGCTAGAGTAGGATTGGAACATAGGTTGCTAAACTTTTGTGCGGTAGATAAATAGATACACTTTCTAGGCATAAGGGGTTAATTGGGATAACCATAGGACTTAATTATTCCAAAGAAATTTAGAATTAGCCCAATTCATCCACCCCCCTGTTGGGCATCTTGATCCTTTTACGTCCGCACCGGTCTGATGCATCTCTACGCTGTTGCCGCTCCTATGCATGTCACCTCTGCTACGCGCACGTGGATGAGCCACCGACGTGTGGGCCTACCGAGCTCGCCGCTCATGTCCCACCAAGGCATGCACAATCGGAGCCCACCTACCACGCCGTCTCTCTCTTTCCCTCTTTCTTCCTCTATTTTCTCCCGTCGTCGCGTCGCATCATGGTGAAGCCAAAGAGCGAGCACCTCTCATCAATTCCTCATGCTCATGTCTCCACCTTCACGCCCCCTCTCCAGCCGACCCCACCCCACCTTGACTCGCGTCATGCTGAGCTCCAATTTTCGAGCTTTGCCCGCCGTCGTGCCATTATGGCCCGTCACCGCTTGCGCCGTGGCCAGCCTCCACCACTTCACCCCGCGCTAATTCCTCTGCACCACTAGCTCACCTTGGCTCGCTCTTCACCATGCGCCCACCAGTGGGAGCGCTACCGCCTCCCCGCTGCCGCTGCAGCGGCCGTGTTAGCGCTAGTGCCTCCCTCTTTACGGTTCATCGCCGTCCTCACCGCGCGCACATGGCTGGCACTGCTCAAGTTGTCGCCGGTCAAACTACCACTTCAGCCTGGTTAGTGGTGTGCGCTTGGTGCTTATCCCCTATCTCTACAGTCCTATTAGTGTTGTGGCTCACCAGAATGTGGTTGCTGTCGTTGCAGGTCGCCCGCCGCCGGGGAGAGCCCGCTCTGCTTCACCCTTATTCATGCCACCACCACCCATCGCTTCGCGTTGAACCCTAGGTGAGCGTCGGCCTCGTAGATAGGTCAGCGTGGGTCCCGTGTGGCCGACGCAAGCGCTAGTGCCACCGCTCGCTGCGCCGGAGCGCGCGGGGAAGGCCGAGGGCCTTGCTATTGTAAAGAGGAGAAAGTCCTGAGGGTTGCGTTGTAAAGTCGCTGTCTATAGAAATAGTAATGTGGACTGTGGGTTGTTTTTCTTAAAGTCGAGGGGCGTTTTTGCTATTGTGCCAGCACACGCAGGATTCCCCGCTGCGGGCCGCCTCGCGTTGCAGGCCAGCCTTGCGTGGGCCTTGCCCGTGGGCCACCGCGCACGCGCGTTGCGTCGCGTGGGCCGTAATCAATTTACCTTTTTTGTGCAGAATAGAAATAGCTTTTCATTTGTATTTCTGAGCTAAATTTTGGTAAATCATATAAAATCATGTAGGTATCCAAAAATTATGAAACCAATTTTATTGAGTTCCTAAAATTGTGCTATATCTATTAGTGTATTAAGTTCATATATGTGCTTGTTGATACCACTATCTATTAAATCATTTGAGAGTGCTTAATATTATTAGGTTAAATATTTGTAGGAATTTTTGTGGCAAAATGGTGATAGCTTTAGCTTTGAAAATTTTTTTGTAGCTTCATGGTATTATTATGTGCTCACTGTATTTTTTGTAGCTTTAGAATAGACTTAACATAAGGGTAGTTAAATGCTCTTTGTTTCACATATACATTAAATCATTAGTAGAAATAAAGATATATCATTCATTTGTAAATCTAGGTGTTTGTTAGTTGAACCCAACACTTTACTTGATGAAGATAATAGTTAGCTTAGTATCTTAGTCATTAGAGCTAGCTTAGTAGTTTATCATGTGTATTCTTATTTTAAGAGTTGCCATTGCCGAAATGCTAAGTGTTGCATCATTATCGCATGCATGTAGAGAATGAGTTGGCGGAGATCGTGACCATCGGAGATCACGAGTTCGAGGAGTATGAGGAGGAGATCCTCGTGCAGGAGGAGGTCCCAGAGCCGCCACTAACTGACTGAGCTGACACCACGCCTGCCCAAGGCAAGCCCCGGTGTATAACCCTTATTTTGAATAATCACTGGATATATATATGATGTGCATTTACGTTACAGGCTTATTATTGAAACTACATGCATAGATAAACCTAGCTATGAGTCCTACTAGCATAGGTCGAGTAGCTACTATGCTTAGGCTATCATTAACGTGAGTAACCTACCGTTACTCATAATAGGTGATTATTATTATTACCCTCATGATAAAATGGTGAAAGGAAATGATACGGGGTATTAGTGCGTGTAAGAGGTTGTGTCCCATGGCCAATGGGGCATAGCTTGGTTACACTATTTTCTCTATCTGTGTCGGTTAAGGACCGACTGTTGCATTGGATTATAGTCAGGTCACAGACTTATTATCCTAAGCACATACTTGTTTATGAGAGCAGGGAAGGCTCGTTGCTCCCTTGTCATGGGTTCCGACTCTTTTCGGACCGACTGATTAGAGGCGGGGATGGTGGAGGTCTAAGCACCACACTGAGTCTGGGACTCAAGTGGGGGGGCCTAGAGTCCAAGTTTGGATGGGGACCTAGACCCCTTGACAGGACCCTTAACAGGAGAGTAGTGGGTTGATCCTGCTTGTGCCTGGGGTACAAGCGGGGCGTGTGTTTTGGGGTACCCAGCTGAGCTACATTAGTTCACGAATCATCGGGTAATCCGGTACGACCTGTCTACGATCTTGCACCGTAGTAAGAACTAGAAGATGAAAGTTGGTGAAATGGATCTGATTGCTCAACTCTTGCTTGAAAGTAGAACATGTGCTTACATAGAATGGTTAGCTAATAAGCTAATCAGGACTTCTAATAAGAAACATACATAAGGATTCACTACTAGTAATGCTTTTCGCAAAAAGGAAACCCAGCAAGCCATAAAGCCTATCATATCCTTTGGAGTCGAGAAATTTTCCCCACTAGTCGGGTAAGTCTTGCGAGTATATTGTGTACTCAGGGTTTATTTACCCCTGTTGCAGGTGTTGCTTGAGGAGTAGCTGTTGTGTGGAGGATTCTTCTGGTGGGCACAAACGAATCCTTGTATCTTATCTTTATATGTTTAATTTAATTTCACTGTTAAATTCCGCACTCTGAACTTGATATTATAATAATATATTTCTAAGAACTCTTGTTGTATGAAATGGATTAAGTGTTGTAAACTCATTCTTATTATTGGAATCTAGAAGAATAACGTGGATTATTCAAGTTCTCCCTCGGGGTGTGCTCGACGGAACTGTCTGATGTAGCCATCTTTCGAGGTGTTTAGTGTCTAGTAGAAGACGAGCGCCTCTAGAAGCGTGCTATTCCGGGCGGTTCTGCCATAGGCTTGTACCTTGCGAATCCAAGTTCTACTTGAGCTTGCTTCTAAGGATTCTCTGGTAATCAACTTCTAATTCAAGTAAGCATCGTGTTTATATTGCTCATTAGGTTCATAACTCTTTGAGTTCTTTAATCTATAGGATGCTCTAGGTTAAAGTAGTAATTGTAGGTGTAAGCGTGGTGCTTAGACCGGGTTACTTGTGGATGTACCCTACATTCTGGATCGATGGTAGCTCGCGAGGGTGACTCTAATAGCCTCGTTGAATCCTCTGTAGTCCACCTCCCGTTTGTAGGCCTAACAGAATTTAGTTACTATAGAAAACATACTCTTGTGCTTCCCTTAGTAATATCCCTACTTGAACAATAGAAGACTTATGTTACCGAAGTTAGACCTAGAAGACCTTTGTGATCTCCTTTATACTCTTATTATCTTAAGCCTTGTTGCTACCCCTAGTTAAGTTAGACCGTAGTTAGTCTCAAACGTTTTCCTGTGGATACGATACTTGGAATACCTCCGGGTGAAAGCTACAGCTGTATCCGTACGCTTACAGATTTATCTATAAGTGCTAAAATATACCAACAAAGGACAAATATGAAGGTTGTCATTTGTTGTGTTAACTTGCTAAATCTATTAATTTAACAAGTAAACTATACCAAACTCCTGGAGATGCTCTTAGGTTGAACTCAAAATTAATCACTTTTTAGTTCATCCAACTAGGACGTGTTTTAAATATAGAAATTTCACAAAAATTATGTAGAAATTTCATAGAAATCAGATCAATTTCACAAGAAACACATAGGAATAAAAAATTTCCCATATTCTGGCCCTTAGATGGCCTAGGACTAAAGTTTAGTCTAGTGTCAAATAGTCCCTAACACCGAACATGACTATCTCTCTAATTTCATGGAGATCGTATGCAACTAGCAATTACGACTGTATGTTGTGATCTTGTTTAGACTTTGAACAAGCATACCTATTGTATTTCATCTGATTTTTTTCCCTATTTGAACATATATGTCTGTCAAGGCAAGGCGGTTAAGCAAACTTGAGCAGTGCGTTTCGCAACTACAAGGGAAGAGGCGCGGAAATTGGTTGTAGGAATTGATTGAAGGAATCAAGGTGTACATTTGACTTTTAGTCCTAATCTCTTGTTTGGTTGTGTAGGGAAAATAGGAATGGAGTTGATTAGTTAAAGAGAAATTTTGTATCACGTGTTTAGTGTGTGAGTTTTCGAAATGAAAAATTATATAACAAGTTATGATGGACGGTGATAATTCATTCATCTTTCATTAAGAGCAAAATTTCCACTCAATTTCTCACCCCTCCTCAGGGAAGTGATTATTGGGAGTTGGCTCTCTAAACTTCCATTTCTCTTGCCACCAAACTCTCTCTCCCATGAAAAACACAAAAGACTTATAAACTTCTATCTCCAAACTCCCATTTCTGTTTTTTTATAACTATCCCATTTCTCCTTTGAATTACACCAACCTTACATGCTGGAGCAGTTTTAGAATGCCTTGAAGATGAACCCGAAGAGTTCAACTCATATGCATCATTGGTGCATTTTCCTATCTAACTACTTCCTCATATCATTGGTGGAATGCCTATCTACTATTTGAACTCACGAATAGAAAAAAAAAACGTAGAATATAATGTGCCAACATCTTAAATCCTATTGGTTGAAAAAAAATCACATGAAACTACAAGATCGAACATTTGGATGGAGCCTACGAAAAATATAGGAATTCAATAAGCGAGGATGACACAAAAGAAACCTTCCATGATGTTTAACATATTGGTAGGATTCCTCCAAAAACAACATTCCATAAGAACTTCATAGAATTTTTAGAACACAGTCTATTGTTTCAAAGGGCTTCTTAGAAAAATTTTCCAATAAAATTCAAATCGTCGAATTCCATGATTTTTCTTTTGTTCCAATGGCCTGACCTTGGCTAAGTCAAAGTATATATTATAAAAATGTGTTCATATGTATGGTCAACTAATAACTTGTACTGTATAAAATTTTAGATGATGCTGGTTAAAAAAAAAAAGTCTGACTTTACGTTCTATTTGGTGGTGCTTCATCAACTCTAGAAATATATGTATTATTAGAGCTAACTATCTGTAACTCTAGAAAAATCTTAGATGCGTAGTTAGAGGTATTACGCATTAGATACGAGTAGGTAGTTAGTATAAACAAAACATTTTGGAGTTAGAGGTACGGTGTAAATTTAAACAAAACATTTTGCCTAGATCAGACTAAATTTAAATATTTAAATTATTTTAGTTTAATCTACGAACTACTACATGTAAACAAATCATTTTTTGTTTAAAGTCTCTGAGAGGTGGAGCTGTGTCCATGCTACTTAGTTCTTGTCCACGTTATTCATGCTGAATTGCTACTCCAGCCGCCGGTGGAGCACACAAAAATATTTTTGATATTGTTTGGAGGAAGAGACAACTGGACTGCTCTTGCTTGTCCTTTTTTACATACAGACACTCTGCATCATCCTCTTTGCCAAAAAAAAAAGGTGGGGGCCTAAGGAACATTGACTCGGGAGTAAAGATTTTAATCGCCCTCCCATTGCCTTGCATGACTCGGGAGTTCCATAGGAACATTGATTTGTTTTCGCTCTATTTCTATATATGAAAATAATATATCCTGAATATTAGAATATACGTAAATCAGCAGGCACAGCTTGCAGAAATGAACTGTTGGATTGAAATTAGCAGTGGTATTTCGATTTTGATGAACCAAGAAAACAAAAGTAACATGCGAATCTCTAGTAAGCTTCGGCATGTAATAAAGGAACAAAAAGAAGAAGAAAAAGAAGAAGACATCTGTATCATATTAGTTTGTCGAAGTAAAATCAATTGCCTTCCACTGATCAATTTACAAAAAATGGAAGAACCTGATAGACCCAAATCTGCCTGCATCTACCACCTCCTCCGGCACGGCGCCGGCGGCACCCGAGAAGGCGTCGTGGCACTCGGTGCTGCAGGACGCCGGCTTCTGCTCCACGGCGCCGTCGCCGGCGCCCCACGGGTACGTCTCGGACCGCCGCAGCGCCAGCACGGGCGGGTTACTGATCTCCGGCGGTGTGCCTCGCCGCGCCGCCGCCGCCGCCGCGCTGGAAGAGGGCGAGCCGCCGCCGCTGGCATTGGTGGCCGCGGCCGGCGGTTCTTGCGGCGCCGCCCCGGACGAGGAGTCGAAGCAAATGGAGACGGCCTTCCCGGACGAGGTCTGCAGCTGGAACTCGGAGGGGGAGAGCGGGAGGAAGGCGCTGTTGCACGAGTGCTCGTTGTAGTAGGTGACCGCGTACAATGGCGGGTCGCTGTGGTCCTTCTGCTGCACCTGCTTCGTGGCCGGGCAGTTCATGTTGTCCTTGTACGTGCATCTGTAGTAATACCTGCAGCGGAGACAAGAAGAACCTGTGTGAGCAAGTGGAATGAACATCTGCTGAAATTTGGCCCGCCGATTTGGATGCGGAGAATGGGATGAAACAAACGGCAAAGTCAAAGGAGGTTGGCTAATACTATAAAGGCGGATTCTTTGCTGGCGAGGATAGATTTCTCAGAACACGCGCAGGCAGATGCAGAATCCCTTTCCCCCGTCCGGTAAATAAAGTAAAACAAACGAGGAAAGAAACAAAACAAGTAAAATCCGGGCGGACCGGACCTGGGGAAGTTGGTGTTGTTGATCTTCTTCTCGCCGTACTTCCTCCATTGGTGGCCATCGTTGTGCGGCGCGAAGGTGTCCACCTTCCTCATCCGCTTCTCCTTCCTGCCAAGAAAACGAAATCAGGCGCCGCCCTACAAATTGAACCGCGCAGGTGCAAAGATCACAGGGCGAAACCCAGCCGCAGTTAGTTACCTCGAATTGATCTGCGAGTGATGCGAACTCGGCGCCGGAGACATTGCTTGGTTCCGGTGGAGGAAGGAATCAAGAAATGCAGGGACGGGACCGACCGGAGGAGGAGAGGGGTGAGGAAGAAGACGCTGGCAGGCGGCCGGCTGTGGGAGCAGATTGGCAGCAGTTGCAGGCCACCGCGCTTTTAAGGCTGTCTGCGACAACCGACGCCCAAAATACAACGCCCATTTACTTTTGGGTACGCTACACACAAATAATTCAATATCTATTTTTGTTATCTTCTTCAATAATAATACTTAAAAAATATTTCTTTTTACACACGGGTCTAAAGAAAAGAGATACTCAAATTTAGATTATGTCTTTTCTTACATCTAAACTATAATTATTATATTTAAAATTTATTTTAGATTTGAGTTTTGTAATGGCTCCTACTGAAGACAGCCAGTTCGAAAGCGTACTTGACCAGACACCACACCAGGGCAAGGAGAGGAGGAGCAGCCCTTTTTAGCTTAGCGCCAGCTTATCAGATCTTATAAATTTAGAGTGTAAAATTTTGGAGGGGTTATATGAATATGTTTGGATACTAATAAAAAAATAAATTATAGAATCCATCGGTAAACCGTGAGACAAATTTATTAAGCCTAATTAATCCGTCACTAACATATGCGTACTGTAGCATCATATTGTCGAATCATGAACTAATTAGTCTTAAAAAATTTATCTCGTAAAGTAGTCATAATCTATATAATTAATTATTTTTTAGTCTATATTTAATACTCTATATTTAAATATTTAATAGAATATTAAGTAAATTTTTGAGGAGCAACCATAAAGACCTTAATAACAGAGACATCGGAACACATCACAAAGAGACAGAGAGAAAGGACGGGACGGGACGGAGACAACTCCATAATAATGGAGACCTCGCGGTAATTAAGGGGGTGTTCGGTTCCGGGACTATATGTAATATCGGATGTTTGACACTAATTTGGAGTATTAAATATATTTTAATTACAAAACTAATTACATAGATGGAGACTAATTTGCGAGACGAATCTATTAAGCCTAATTAGTGCATGATTTGACAATGTGGTGCTACAGTAAATATACTCTAATGATGGATTAATTAGGCTTAGTTTTGTAATTAGAATATATTTAGTACTCCAAATTAGTGTCCAAATATCCGATGTGACAAGGACTAAAAATTAGTCCATGGAACCAAACACCCCCTAAAAACTCTGCGGAACCGAGACCGAGAACGATGCAAAGATTATCTTGGCCTCCGGGCGTATCGCTGTCACGTGCCCCGGCTCACCGACGGCCCAGCTCAACACTGCCGGAGCCGGAGGTGCGTACAAGTGGCCTCGAATGATGTGTCACGCGTATATTTGTTTATTGCATACTCCCTCGTCCTAAAAAAAAACTGTAATCATACGGCCAGTTTATTGGTTAATTTCTGAGCTGGTTTAGGCTAGCTAATGCTAGTTTATTATGAGAAGAAAACACTGTTGACTGGTTGGTTTGGGCTGGCTGAAACCAACAAACAAACAGGAGGGTAGTATTCAAAATTTGTGAAAAAGACTGCAATTGTAAGGGGCTCCGTAGAGTTCATACGAGGAAGCTTCCGGAGCTCCGAAGTGGTTGGACAAAGAGTGTGAGGATTGGGCTGATCTTTACGAGGTCAATTTAGTAATTTACCACCATTCCTTGGTATTCACCTTACAATTGCGGTCTTTTTTGACACAGTCACAGCTTGGGCTAAAGTTTAATCCCCAGCTGATCGACTATTTTTTATGTATAAAAATATATATATCTCTCTTCGGCGAGACCGATTCAAAATCTTTGTTTCCGGAATGGATGTTGAGGTGGTAGACTGGTAGCAAGGATAATAATAAATAAAAGAAAAGAGAAGAGAAGAAAAGAAAAGAAAAGAAAAGAAAAGAGGTAGGGCTAGGTACCGTACCCTACCAGTTGGGCTTGACCTGATTGATGTTTTCCCCAGGCTAGGCCAGAGGAATCGCCTCGTTGCTTGGGAAGCAGGGCGACTGGGACTGGAAGGGTGCCTGCTGCCTGCTCGCGCGCGCCTCCCAATAGTCAGAGTCAGTCCCCCGAAACGAGAGAAACCTACCGCGTCCCGATGGAGGATCGCAATCGCATGCCTGGGTTTTTTTTAAAGACCTGCACATGCTGCAGGCCAAGTTGGGGCGGGAAGGAATCTCATCTCCCCCCTTTGCCGCTTTGCGTGCTTTCCGCCGAGTTTTTTTAGGACCTCCGGAGGATGGAGGTGAGCTCAGCTGTGATGTTTGCCGCCCCCACTGGGTCTTAGTTAAAACTATACCCCGGCCCACCGCCGATTGGATCGCCGGACCGGACCATGATGCCATTTTTTTTTTGAAACTGGCAGTTTATATTACGCGCGAGCGTAATCCAGCAGTTGGAGGCCACCCAATTGGCCGCTGCCGACGCGATGAGTATGGCATTGGCACGCACGGCATCTCTCCCTTGCTTTGGCTGCTCTCTAGTCTAGCGGTTAAAAAAAACGTGCAGAGACGTAAGAGGAGCGGTAAAGAAGGACGATGACCCAAAGGAAATTACGAGAGGAACGAACGCACATCCATACTATTAAGGGCTCGTTCGTTTGCCATGGATTGAATGCCTGGAATGATTCCAGCTGAAATTGCTTCACAATTTGTATAGTTTTCATAAGCTGGAATTGTTCCTGGGCCAAATCCAAGGCAACCGAACGTAGCCTAAGTATTCTGTCCAGCGAAAATGACGGCCACGGGATTAATCAATTCGAAAACCCGATCGGTGCACATGAAACCATAAATCAAGCAGAGGTCTGACTTTCCAAGCACGCACAAACCGGTCGCTGAGTTAGACAAGTTCGCATTTGATTATCCGGAGCGGTTAGTCCTAGCAACTCTTCATCTCTACCCTAACCTTGAGATTTACTAGTAGTATAATAGTACAGTAGGAGTACTATATAGAACCAGCAGTATTTACAGACACTTTGAACACCGGTCCATCTCAAAATAATAAAAAAGAACACCCTAGAGGAAGACTGGGGCACGCCAGCCCTTTTTTATAACGGGCTCTTGCCCCTTCTAGAACGGGGACGGGTATCGTCTCCTGATTGGCTGGTTGGTACCGATGTGTCATGCATGTGTGTGAGAGGGAAGGGGTGCATTCAACGCATTCTTCTTCAGATCTTGGCTTATTCGTTGACTTGCATACTCCATGTAACCAACTATACTACGCATTCGGAGCCATATATATATATATATTCGCCTATTCACGCTTGGTTTCTGGGCTAATTTAGGTTGGCTGGTATTGGTTTATTATGAGAGAAAAACAATGTTGGCTGGCTGGTTTGGGCTGGCTGAAACTACCAGCGAACAAGCATTATGTCCGTCACTATAAATGCGTAGTATAGTTAGTTATATGGAGTAAGGGGGTGTTTTATTTTTCCTCCTAGATTTTAGTTGTTGTTCCATTAGATGTTTGACATATGCATGAAGTATTAAATATAGACTAATTACAAAATTAATTATATATCTTATGACTAATTTACCAGACCAATCTTTTAAGTCTAATTAGTTTATACTTTTTTATTAGTATTCGTACATGTCGTATGATACCTTCTAAATTTTGAGGCACCGTATCGAAACACCCCTGAATAAATTATGGCGCCGCGGGCCGGGTGTGGCCATAATGAACTAGGTCCAGTTTAGTTCCAGGAAATTTTGCCAAATTTTTCAGATTCCCCGTCACATCGAATCTTTAGACGTATGCATGAAGCATTAAATATAAATAAAAAATAAAACTAATTACATAGTTTAGACGAAATCGACGAGACGAATCTTTTAAGCCTAATTAGACTATGATTGGACACTAATTGTCAAATAACAACGAAACGTGCTACAGTGCATTTTGCAAAAAATTTTGCCATCTAAACAGGCCCCTAGTACACGATTAGCAACTGGGGGCCAAGAGACCCGGGGCTAGAAAAAAGTGTATGATTGGGCCCTGCCTACGTGTGTCGTCCCATCAGCTTACACTGCATGACATAGAGTATGCATTCAGCTGCTGCCGGCGATGCCCGTTCACACACTCAAAACCTTCTGACCACACAATTTTGATAAATCAACTTTTTATAAGGATAATTAATGGACTCAATATGTTGATTTTTTTCGTAAACTTAAGGAAATGGTCAGTACATAAAGATATATAATATAATAAATATAAATAGGCGGAATGAAATAGAAGCCAAGTAGGGATTAAAAAAATATTGCGCTGGCATGAGAGGCACTTGAACCTAACATTGGAATCACTTAAAGACAGCGGCGGACCCAGAAAATATTTTAGGAGAAGCTGAACAACACTATTATTCGATCCCCTACACTATAGAATTTTGTCTAAAAAATCATAGAGGCTCTACAGGGGTTCCACTGCTGTGAAATGAGTAGGGGGGCTTGAGCCCCCCGCCCCACCGCTATGTCCGCCCCTGCTTAAAGAAAGCTTGAAATAGCATGCCATTTACTGTACTTATCGCCTATCTGATGGGAAAAAAATTATAACATTGCCAAGAAGACGACAGACCGATAGTAAGACTCTATGTAGGGAGAAACTCGTATGGACATCCAAATTCAAAATAGGTAACAAGAGATCTAAAATTAGTTTTCAATAGAGTATCTATACGGGAGATCTATTTTGTGTTGCAAGGCACAACCAAAATATGAGCATCGTCTCTCCTGAAAACCCATTTACAGAAAGGATTCTCTTTTGTGTCTTGTTGTTGAAGAAGATACCGAATATGTATTGAACCTTTTGTCTATAACGTTATTCAAAGGACGAATGAATTTTATATTTTAAGTGGTGTCGTTGAAGATAGGCTAACAAGTTTGGTGCCTTTGGTATATATGGGTGCCAGTAATGATGCTCGTGGAGAAATTGAAATACTACGGTGCCTGCCGTGCCGGCACGAGCTAAAGGCCAAACGTCAAACCACGAAGCAGACGGCCGAGCTCGGATGTGTACGATGGCGCCAAACTCATTCAACGAACATGTAATAGCCTTTGGAAATTAAAATGTGGCCTTTTCCGTTAGAGCCGTGGCCAAATTTTTGTGCCATAGTATATAATAAGTATGCATCGCATCGCCTCCTTTATTGGGTCTCGAGTCTTTGCTTATCTGAAAAGCACCTTTTGATTCATTAGGGGTGTTTGGTTCCGGGGACTCATTTTTAGTCCCTGTCACATTGGATGTTTGGACACTAATTTAGAGTACTAAATATATTCTAATTACAAAACTAATTACACAGATGGAGACTAATTTACGAGACGAATCTATTAAGCCTAATTAATCCATCATTAGAGTATATTTACTGTAGCACCACATTGTCAAATCATGCACTAATTAGGCTTAATAGATTCGTCTCGCAAATTAGTCTTCATCTATATAATTAGTTTTGTAATTAAAATATATTTAATACTCCAAATTAATGTCCAAACATCTAATGTGACAGGGACTTAAAAAATAGTCCCTGGAACCAAACACCCCCTTAGTCTTTGTTAAAACTGACCTCTCGCCCGCTTGTGCAGCTGTTCCACGGTCAGGATAAACGACATTAGGTATGGATTGAGGTGGCGCAGTCAGGTCGACTGCTTATAAGAAATTGACCCTGCTTAGGCACAGTCTTAGCTTAGCACGGCCATCCGCCAGTTATAAGAGGACAAAAACCGCTGTCATAGCAAACAGTAGAGTACACGAGAGAGCAAACTGCACAAGATGGCATAAAACTAAGACGCGCGTATTTCCTTCTATCTTTAATTTGCACGAGAAAAGATATGCTCGTAGTCCAAAATTGCACCGGTCTTGTTAGGTTTCTGCGTAACAGCGTACAGTAAGCGAGAACCGGATTCAAACATTTTTAAAGAGGACCATCGTTGATCAGAGTGAAATTGGGCGGCAGCAGCCAGCAGCCTTGAATGTTTCCTGGAACAGTCTCTGGACTTGGGACATGGAGGCATACCGCCGTGCCGTTCCTGTTGGCGCCCATAGACGCCAGTTTGCCACGTTGCCGGAAAGCGCTAAACTCGAGTTCCTGTTCGTTTGTGTTATAATCTATATTTTTTAGCTTGTTTTTTTAACTGAAATAATGTTTTTCTTTCGTAACCAGAGGAAGATAAATTGCTTTTGCGGTTAGCAGATTAGTTACCCATAATATAGTACGTACGTGCGTCACCACTCACCAGCGCTGAGTGCCTCCAGCGAGTCCAGCTGCACCTCTCAAGTCGTCACCACGTTTGGAGTTTAATTACGGATTACGTATACTATGCTATGTACTATACTACTGGTTCGCTTCAACTGTTCAAGTTTTCCCTTAGAAATTAAATGCACTTCATAAGAAAAGATTTATATAAACTTAATTAGAGAGCCCCATTTTGAAGGAAGGAATTACTCCTAATGTTCCTTTGCATCTTTCACATGTAGCGTAACAAGGAAGGACTTGAGAATTCTTCGTTTGTGTGACTTCCTTTATTTGCATATTTAATCTACAATGCTGCTTTTTATAGGTGCCCATGAAAAGACACAATTCACCCTCTGGAGATTTCTTTGAGGTTCCGATTAGAGCGGTTCTAAACAAACTAATAGTATGGATCAAGATTTTTTTAATACGTTCAATGGAGAAAAAAACATAGACTCGTGAAATGGTATGTTATCTACCAACAAAAGGAATAAGATACCTTCATATTGAGAATAAATACCGACTAATTAAGTGAGTGGCTTTTCAAATTATGCAGTGAAGGTGGTATTTGGCAAGAGTTTGCTAAGAAATAAGTAACTTTAAAGATAAGATCTTGCCACATGTTAAAAGAACAAGCGGTTCTTATTTTCGGATGGGTCTTTTAGGAGAATAATTCGTGTGTAAGAGCCAAACAACATAGGAGCGAAACGGCTCTTTTTGGAATGGTTTCGAACGATTCACAGTGTGCTGTCTAAGAACGTGAAATGGTCAAAACCTAGTTTTCGCAGTGATTCTGATCTTCCTTTTTCACATTGTTTTTTAGTTAATCCTTTTATGATATAAGTTAAAATGGGTTATATTTAAGTTATTCTTCATCCACAAAAGTTTGAACTTTTTTTAAGCTTGTTTTCATTCATATGTTTTTTTATGTAAAGGCATTTTTTGAGTTAGAATCTAGCCTACGGCCAAATGGTCTAATAATAATTTCGATTCATGGTTCGAAACGCTTTCCGAGAAAATTTGAATTCCTGGCAAACACACCCATAGAGTCAACTGTCAACGTAGCTCACATTTACTGCATCGAAGAAGCCTCCCAACGCTAGATGGCTAGCCCAATATTGCAGTGTACTCTGGCCCAATTCTAACACAGTTGGGCAACGAGACGAACTACACCGGCCTATCCAATACTGGGCTGCTGGCCCGGAGAAACTGGGCCATCTCCCCCTCCCACCACACAGACCAAAGAACTGCTCGGACAGCCCCGCAGGCTTCAGGGCGACGAGCTAAGGAAAAAGTATACATAACCTCCCTCAACTTTTACGAAAATCTATTTTTTTTCTTCCTGAACTCTAAAACCGAGTAACCACATTCCTAGACTTTTTAAAACTGTTCATTTTAGATAGCACCTGATTTTAAGGATAAAACCAGATACACAACATATGTGTGCCTAGAAAGTCAAATCACATATATGACTACAAATAGATGTAATATCAATAGACGATGCTTAATATATAGCGTACTTAATACAACGAATATAACCTTAGATAGTAGGCAGCGGAAAGACACTCCGTTCTTCAAGCGAAGGCTCCAAATCCACAAGAACAACTGATTGGTTGATCATAAGCCTAACTCTTTCATACTCTAGCAATCTTATACACATCCAGGATTTTTCTAAAGAATTAAAAAAATAAAGCAAGCGTAGGTACATGTCGTACTCAGCAATATAACATGGGATTCGTGAGGCTCAAAAGGTAGACACTGGTTACTGCGATTAGCTTTTAGTGACTCATGATTTTAGCAATTAAGTAACAACAAGTTTATCGTAAGCCCACATAAACACATGATCAGATAAACATAAATAATGAATAGCATAAACAATTAACCATTATTAATCATTTATTCTGTAAGAGTTCTAAGGCTGCTCGTGACCGTGAGCAAGGCTGATATACCAGTTTTACACTCTGCAGAGATTGTCCACTTTCACCATGAGTCGTAATTTACCCTTTCGCCCGAGGTCGTGAGCCTCTTGACCCACTTCTAAGGAAGATCGACAGGGTTCACTATAAAATCTTTCAAAGGTTCGTCTAACAAGTGTAGCCCGCTAAAGATTCACCATCAACCAGTAAGATTCCTCCCCCAAGGTGTGACTAACAAAAAGACATAGAAATCAAAGTGCACTCCCTTGGCAGGCCGCGAGATCAAACCAATTGGAGCCCCTCTTGCGTCTTTCGGTAAGCTACTACGAGCTAGAAAAGGTCCTCATACTTGACTAAAGCCAGAACCATGTAGCACTCATAGTTGTACTGTAAGTCTCGATTGACCACTTACTGATAAGTCCTTAGGAAGAGAAATCTAGAGCATCGTAAAAACTATGCTCTAGCCCCCTTGTTCCTTATTGCTAAAAAGCATCTTTTAGTGTTTATTGCATATTCCATTAGTCAAGTTTCAAGATTATGGTTTCAGTTGAGCACTAACATCATACTACCCAATGCAATAACCCATAGGTGACAAGGTATAAGTACAAATGCTAAGAAATCTGACGAGATCCTAACATTTAGGTATGTTAAGCCTCGGGGCCAATGGTTCCCGAACGAATAAGACCCCCCGATCGACCTGTTCAAGATCGCTCAGTTGCTCGGGGGCTATGCCCATCGGGCATGCTCGCGCGCGCCCTCTGGCAATGAGATCCGGCCGAGCCTGACTCGACCGTAGCTTCTGCCTAGGGCTCGGGGGCTTCCTCGAGCCTTAGGCTCCCGATCTACGACACCTTCGGGCCCAACCCTTGGCTCCTGCCTGGCTAACGATGCTAGTCGAGGCCCGAGCGCAAGAAGATAAGTCTCGAGCTACCGATGCCCGTGGCTCCTCGACGTCGCTCTCTAGGCTTGCCCCTGCCAACTGCTCCTCCAATAGGGTCATGTCCGGGCGTGACACAAGAAGACAAAGCTTCCCATAACCTTGGTGGCTCGAGGGCTTCCAGACCCACACATCAGCCCTTGGAACCGACCTCCTTCACCACCAAAAAGACCCACACATCAAGCAGTCATATCTATAATGCTGCTAGTCGGTGCGATTGGTCTTTTTTCTTGGCCACGAAAAACTAAGCCTTGATGCAACAAGTATCAGACAGCTTTAATTGATGTCTTCAATGGAATTAGATGCTGCGCTTTAGTGATATTACTTTGCTTGTTTATAGCATCACCAATAGACTCGCCAGGCTTCAACAAATTGTCACATCTTTTCACAGCGGTGTTACAAAAACTATTGCATTTGCTACCTACATGATCTCGAAGTGCGCTCAATAGTACAGTTAGTGTTGGCTGCTGGGACATTGCTCTTGAAGTGTCTCCATTATTATTCTTATCATCAGCGGCTGGTGGTAATTTCTTTTAAAGAATCCTTCCAATTTGCGCTGATTGCCTATATCATAAAAAATTATAGCAGATACTAATATGCAAGCCGTATTGAACTAGTAAATTAGCATAGATTAAGGCCTTGTTTAGTTCCTCTTTCTAAAGTTTAGTCCATATCCTATCAGATGTTTGGACACATGCATGGAGTATTAAATATAGACTAAAAAATAACTAATTGCACATATTGCGACTAATTTACGAGATGAATTTTTTAAGCCTAATTAGGTCATGATTTGACAATGTGGTGCTACAGTAATGCTGCAGTAACCATGTGCTAATGACGTATTAATTAGTCTTGATAAATTTATCTCGTGGAGTACCGAGGACTTCTGTAATTTATTTTATTATTACTATCTGAACACTCTCGTATAACATCTCGATGTAACATCTGATATGACAACCCTAAATTTTAACTCTGGATTTATACAAGGCCTAAATACCTGGCATCTTAGCCTGAAAGTCTGAAACTCTGAATGAAAAAGCACTTCTTTACTGGAACGCAAGAACCAAGGAACACAGAGGCCATGAAGCTTTTTGCCGCCGGCGGCTGCCCGCTGGGATTTGCTGTTGCGGCTCACGGCCAATCGACGATCACCGCCGTAGAGGATTTGAGATGCGAGACTACCAAGATGAAAAGGTGCGGGCCACGGGCGTGCGCCGTGCCGCCAGGTTGTAGCGGAGGCCGGAAGCAAGCCAACGTTTGGCATTCTGGTGGACCTGCAACTGTAAAAGAAATATGGATGGACGGATGGGCTGATTAGTTGGACTGCTGCTAATGGGCTGCTGGCCTGCCGCCGGGGTCGTACGTATTTTTGACCGGGGTCTAAGCCGGTAAAAAAATTGTGGGGTACAAGTACGACCACAAAGTCGTCGGTGTCGGATGACCCCGTCGAGTGAACGTAGCTTCGCCGTGTGGGCCACGTGGGCGGTTGAGGGAAATCATCCTTCTGTTTAGATAGCAAATCGATGTCGTAAGTGTCAACTCGTCGGCATCCTTTCCTGGATTCTTTACCATGCTACTATATTTTTTGGAAAACTAAAAATTAATAATATGTAAAAGGACGAAATAAAGGAGAAAAGGACGTTGCGAATTGTGACTTGAGGTGAGGGTGTGTGAAATATTCCCAGTGAGGCAGTGACCCAATCTGAAAAGTGAAAATCAATTGTTCGACTTTCTTTCTTTTGGGGTGATGCCCGCCCACGCCATGAGCTGTACAAGAATGTTACCGTAAAGCACCCCTCGAGAAAGACTGAAAATAACATATTAACAAGATGTTCGTTAATTAGCATGTTTTTTTTTTATTAATTAGCATCTGTTGTTCCAGAAAAAGAAAATCCCATGCATCTGGTCAAGTGGCTTGCTTCTGGAGAAAGGTTTTTGTTAAAAGACTATTACGCAATCAGGAAGACTTCCGTAGGATAAACTAAACATCGATGTCATATCAAGATCGTCCAAAATAAAAGCCCAGTGAGTATCTAGTCACCATTAACACAATGATTAGTTTGTGAACAACCCATGAATAGTACGACCTCAGGATTCCCTCGCAAAAGTATGTTGTTTAGGAAAAAAAACTAGTCAAATCTTAAAAAGTACAAATATTAATAACTTTTGAACCGTTGAGTTTGGAAACATGCAAGTCACATGTGTAGATATTAAAAAGGTACTTGCAAAAATTCATATATTAATTTGAAGAATTTTAAAAATATTACGAAAATAAGCAATGGTCAAAGACAAGCATCAGACTCATGTAAATATGAATGTAACATGCATTTCTAACCCAAGTAAGTCGTAGGATCAAAGGTTTTGACTAGAGAGAGATTGAGTTGACGATGACTACTAGAAGTCATAATATTAGACAACTTTAATTAGTAACACAGAAGAGTTCTAGTATATTACTTTCACTAAGCTAGGTGGATTTTTGCAAGCTAGGATGACAAGCAACAATTCAAATCTAAGAAAATAAACAACACAAAGTAAGAACTTGAATGAAACTTGAGTGCAAGAGATAACCACAACGGAGACACAAAACTTTTTTCCCATGGTATTAATAACTTGCCAATCGCCTCTAATCTACGTTGAGGTTGATTCAATGCTCATCGCTTCTCTATCAAGTCTTCACTTGACCTTCGGGACGAATAAAACAAATGAACCACTCCATACCTCCTTTCCACTGTAGTTGCTCCACGCTTTCTCCAGTGGGGCGAGCACAAAACCTCTCACAATCAATTTTCCGGAGCATCAACACTATCTTTTTTTGTTGTTGTGCTTTGATGAACTCCAAGCCGTCTAAGAGGAGGCAACCTTCAAGATCAACGGGAAATGACACTTGCTTGAAATATCTCTAGCGACACAATGATCCACCAATTGATACAATGTACTAGAATGTTCTCAATCTTACCAAAGATGCAATCTCAAGGCTGGTTAGCGGCTTGGTGCCTTTATAGAAACCTTAATGTCCAAGTTTAAATGTGATAAGTTTATCATCTTCCTACTCATTTGTTATCTTTTTGTTTGGTTTGTACAATGGAATTGATTGATTTATTCTTGGTAAATAATAACTAGAATAGTGACGACAAATGGAATTATTCTACCAAATATCAAAGAATGAACTCACGGTGTGCTGCTTCATCTAAAACTGATCAGTTCGTCCAACAAACACCTCCCAGTCTAATCACGAGTGTTCCGCCACGAGTTTTCATTAGCAGGATAAGGACAGGGTGAATGGCGGACGTTCTATAGTGGTTTTAGGCAAAATAAACGCCACATCGATGGAGTAGCATACTGATGAAATTCATCTTGCAACGCGAGTAGTAAAAAAGTAGCCGCAAACTTCAACTGTATATTGATATATTATGTTACATTGGGACCATATGCCCATTTTGCATCTTCGCTTTAGCCTTGCTGCAGCGTACATATATCACCAAGAAACTACTCTCATGCTACCAGGTGTCTCTGCTCTGCAAAACCACTAGCCCAGATGACATGATATCCAGGGCCAAGGTGGAGTTGGGTCAGTACGCCACGTTGGCGCGTCGGAGAAGCCCTAAACGCCCATTCTCGCGGGGTCTTTGTCCACGTAGTCACGTGGGCTAAAAAGACTTTTCTTTCGCTGGCTTCTACAGGGGTACTGGGTACAGATAAAGATGGCAACGGGCCCCGATACCCGATGGGTATTTGATCCATTAGGGGACGGGGATGTGATCATATCTTTACCCGCGGGCATCTAAATGGGCAAGAATTCATTCCCGACGGGTATAGCGGGTACGGGAACGTTCCCTGTTTACTCGTCCCCGTTACCCGTTGGAGAACCCGGCTATTTGAGCTGTCATGCGAGTATTAGGCCCAAAGAAGCTCAACATAGGTATTTTGACCCAAATCTGAACAATCATATATATAGTTTGTGTGTTCTAGAAACCCTAGTTCAATTTTTCCTCACCATCTCCGCCAGCAGCACAAGCACGCCTGCCTCAGAGCGCTCGTGCCCCTCGCTTCCTCAGTTCGGTCTCTCTGCCACCTTTGCTCGTCCTCCTCGTAACCTTGCTCTTTCTCCTCGTCATCTCCGAAACTCCGACACTTATACCCAGGTAAAGAAGAAACGTCTCCGATTGCAAAGCTGCGACCCCAAGTGTCCTTGTTTATCGGGTATGCAGTACCCGTCGGGTATCTGTTACCCGACCGATGTCCGACGGGTATGGGGATGGGCAAGAATCTATAGCCGAGACAGTTAACGGGGATAGGGACGGGATGAATTCTCCATAGCGAGGAAGAGAACGTTCCGGCGATACCTGACGGGTACATCCCCGTTGCCATCCTTAGATACAGACCCTGGAGTGGGCGTCCATCCCAGGTGCGGTTTTCTTGTTGCCGGGCAAGATCTCGACACAGCTGCCGGTACACTTCTCAAGTGGCGACCACATGACCTTTGTTTTCTCCCCCAGGCCCCAGCCAACCGTACGTGCGTGCTACAGTAGGCTCCAGAGAAGAGAGGAGAATACACGCCCTTGCCTTTTTCCAACGGGAGTGTGACGTGGTTCCTCGCATTTAAAATGCAGGCCAAACCTTTTCCGATTCCGATCGGTGGCCCAAGCCCGAAGGATGCATTGCCATTTTGCCGAACTATCGCTTGAACTTATCAGCTGGCTTATCAGTTAGAATCTATAATATTTTTTTTTATAAAAAGTTAGCTCTAGTCGACAGTCGACTTTAATATCAGTCGAAGAGACCGCGACACAGCTCCACGTGGTTCCGCTGACTGCAAACACTTCTGTGCGTATACGTACGTAGTAGCATTGGCGCTGGTCCTGGACCTGAAGGGTAAAAGAACACTAGTATGATTCCATCTATACGATCGACGTGTCCTAAGTCCTAACGGAAACACAGGCACAAAAGGGCAGCATTTTTTAACAGTTATTTCATTTTTTTTTGAACTATAAGTGACATAAGAGCAACGTGCGATGAACAGAGAGATGGCTGTATCTTAACGGTGCGCCGACGATCTGGTCGTGGTGCGGTGATGGGAGCTAGTGCTCTGATCGCGGTGAGGAGAAATCTAAAATCAGCCGGGCGTATAAGTGCTTGTTTAGTTCTAAAAACTTTTCTAAAAAGTGTTACAGTAGCCATCACATCGAATCTTGCGATACGTGCATGTAGTATTAAATGTAGACGAAAAAAAATTAATTACACAGTTTGGTTGGAAATTGTGAGATGAACGTTTTGAGCCTAATTAGTCTATAATTGAACATTAATTGCCAAATAAAAACGAAAGTGCTACGATAGCTAAATTCCCAAAATTCATGAACCAAACACGCACTCAATTCCGCATTAGAGAAAGTTTTTTTATACGCAGCACTGCACCTGCCATCACTCATCAGCCAAAGAAAATCAGGAGTCATTCTCCCTCCATCACCGCCGCCTATAGGCTAGCTTCTCCGTCCCCCGTCACGTGCACGCAGCTCAGCTCCGCGTGCACCGGACGCCACCCAGAACCAGTGGCGGATCCAAAGGGGGGGCTGGGGGGGCTCCAGCCCCCCCTAATTTCTTGATTTCAATGCTAATTACTGTAGCAAAAGTTTGATTTCACCGTTAAATCTTCGTGCAAATCAACATCTCTGTTGTTTTAGCCCTCCCTTATCCCGCATCCCACATCCGCCACTGCCCAGAACGAACCACGAACGCAAGGCACGCAGGGGAAGGAAAGCATCTGCAGGTAAACGCATCCGCAGCAGCGACGCCAACTTCGCACCGACCCCCGTACGTATGAGAGAAAAAGGAGCTTTTGGAGACGAAAAGCGGCTGAAATAATACTACGCCGTCCCTTTCCGCGTCCAGCTTGGGAGAATCTTGCGTGGCTAGGTTGCTTTTGCTCCGTGACACACACAGGTCGATCGGTGGAGCCATGCATCTCGATTCTCGACCGGTCTCGCGCCAATCGGTCAATAATAATACTCAGCCGACAATACTTTCAGTCATAGCTTATCATACGAAGCTAATAGGACAACTACCGATATCCTTCCTGTAGCCACCATGCGTAGCTTTCAGGTGCGCCGTCGCCATCGGTGCTAGTGTGCTACGGTCGGCGGCCGCGACAAGACAAAACGGGTCGCTCCACCAATGGATCGCCCGTCCCGGTACGCGACGAGCGAACGCGCCGCCGCCCGTCGGTTGTTGTAGCGCGATCGGCGATCGCACGCGCGCGCACGGTCAATTGGTGGTGATCGCGCCTCGGTTGGTTTTGGTCCCTTGTAGCTAGCCTCTTCCCTCACCGCGACTAGGCGACTGTTTGGTTGTTGAGACGAACCTGTTCGTGGGTGCCATGATGCAAGGCGAGATTGTTTGGATACGTAACATCGCACACGACTTTGGAGGTCAAGAAGGACTCGTCAAAGGGACAAATTACAGTTTGATTTGATTTGTTTACAGCCAACTGAAGCCACGGGGGAAAACATTTTCAGAATTGCGTTTGCTGCTCGTGGAAGATCGTGCCATGCGTAGGTCTAGAACAGCTGAAAAGGACACAGGGTGGCAAAAGTCTAAGCTGCCGCGCTGACTACGAATTCTGTAACCTACGAGGGTCACACTCACAAGCCACACCATGATCATCGTGCCGTGTCAGAATCAGCAGCAGGGACGTCTTCCAAGTTCCAAATCCATAATTGTGGATTAGCCATCAAGACGATGTAAACAACTATCGCGGTCAGACGGGAACGGTCGCCAAAGCTTCGATATTCATCCGAGCGGGCCTGTCAATTTTGTAGAATCCACGTAGGCGAACACACCAACCGCCATATATTTGTCCGCTTTACCACGAGCGCGCACACGTGACGCAGCCCATCCCCATGTGAGTCAGTGCGCTCACTGTTACACTACGAAGATCGGTGGATGTGGATCCCGTAACCCGACGAAGATCGGTGCACTTTGTTTAACCGAGTGACGCGTACCCGCCGTACGTACACAAGTGGGATGAATCCGTCGACCCGGCAACGGTACGTGAACCGCGCACGGCGCACCGTCACCACCGAGATCTCAAACTCAAAGGCGACTTCTGCTTTTCTCGGCACAGGCGCAGACCCGAACAAACCTGAAACGTGACGATCCAGAGAGATCACGCGAGCCCCATAGTCCCCCCAAGTGCTAGTGGGGCGCAAATGGCAGCCCACACCCAGAAGAAAACACGCGAAAAGAACGGGGAAGAGCCGAAGAGACGACAGGACGCCTTTCGGCTCGTTCCTCCCCGCCCTGAGGGGCCCACCGGGCGGCCACGTGGGCGCGGGTGGCTAGCTGGCTACGGCTACCACGCACACCGCCGCGCCGGCGCCGCTGCCCAGCCAAGAGCCAACCCGACCACACCCTGTGGACTGGACGCGGGGGACCCGCGGGGCAGTGACCATCATATCCCCAACCTGGCTCGGCTGCACTGTAGCGACACGAATCCCCACGCTCACACGCCCACACGCCCACACGCATCCGGCATCCGTTCCAGTCCATCTATCTGCATCCTTCCGCTGGTGTTCGCAGCACATCATCATCATCATCAGTCGGCAGTCACCGCACCCTGCGTCCCCAGTGCCCACCGTCTTCGAAGCTTCTCCTCTCGACCGGCTACTCTTCTCTCCTTCCCTCGCCGGTCGCCACCCCTCCTCCACGAGACGGACAGCCGGCGGCGATCCTCACCCGCCCAGACGCCGGAGCCCAGCGCCGTGGAGACTCGGACTCCCGCGTCAAGCCCTAGCGCCGCGGGTCCAGCGAGGTGATTATTCTCTCTCGGACTCTCCAACACTCCAAGGATTGATGTCGTTGGCCGTTGCTCTGCGTTTTTAGGCGAATTGGGGTGCGCGGAGGCGGGCGATTTGGGGGGCACGAGTTGGGTTCATGTTGGTCGGATCTTTCAGCTTTCCGTTTGTGCTGGTAGTATGCATTGATGGCTTAGTTCTTCGTTTTCTGGTTTTGGTACTGGTCAGTGCTGAGGAGTCCGCTCAGGGTACCAGCCGGACGTTCTGTTAGGGTATCAGTGGAGGGTGGGGTGGATGATTCGTTCCGTGTGCGAGGAATTTGCGTAATTGTGTGGTGGGCACTGCAGTCACTGAATCAGTTTTACTTGTACTGACCATATCGATGGCTGATAAAGCTCCCGTGCTATGGTTCTAGGCATGTACCCAATCACCGGCGCCGACCTTGGTCTGGTTCCAGCTTGTGCTGTCCGAATCTCTGACAGTTGGTTTCTGCAACGCTTGTCGGAGAATTGGCGGTGCCTAGAATTATCTCACTTCAGATTGGGCCGTTACTACCGAAGGATTCAGATGACACATAGATTCCCGAGTACGACAAAACACGGTGCTATTAGTGGCATGCCGAGGTTGGAGTGTGTACACTTGTTGTACCATAGATTTGTGTGGTGGATTGGATTATTGTCGTATATGAGCTTTCGGTTCTCCGTGGATTGCGTTTCAAGTTTGCGATAACTGAAGGAAGTTTTTCTGTCCATGTGCCGATATAATTGTCCTTGAGGATTCTAGTGGGGGAAAAAAAAGAAATTTCCATAAATGGAACATCTAGTTGTTTGATTTGATTTGTTTTCAGTAGGTGCCTATTTAGCCAATTTTCCGTTACATATGGTATGGTCTGAAAAGCGGTTTTCTGTTACTTTGGTTTCACCTTCCAAAATTTCTTTTTAAGCATGGGTGCATTATAAGCCAGTAGCCATTGTGGAACCTAGAATTTATGATCTGAGCTGTGCAGGATACTTTTGATATGGTAATGGCTCGTCCACTCTTTGCCATTGCATTTCCTTTTTTCTGCTGCAGATTATAGTGTTTTCTTTTAAAAAAAATGATGCGATCAGTTTGTGCACTACACATGGAAGCTAAGTTTTACCACATGCTAAATGGACTCCAGTGGGTATACAGAGTTGCTGATGAAACATCGACTTAATTTTCTTTCATGCCTGCTTCACTGAACTCTGGGATATTATCTGATAGCAAAATTCTTGAATACTTGATTGTAGGCACAAAGTTGATACCACTTTGGCGTCTTCCCTACGGAACAGCTTCCCTCAACACTAGCATTGATCTGCAGTGCATAGCATGACTTTGCATGCACCTTTGGCTTTTGTTCGTCATTGAGGCTGGTGCATTTTTATAATGGGTTCACGATCAAAAAACGAAGATGACAAGGCTCTTGTCTTGTGCCAGGAAAGAAAGCGATTTGTTAGAGAAGCTCTTGACGGAAGATGTGCTTTTGCAGCTGCTCATTTCGCTTATATTCAGTCACTCAGGCACACAGGATTTGCTCTCAGAAAATTCGTAGAGCCTGAAGTACCAACAGATTCCTCACTGTTCACATCAACATCTGCCACTCTAGAGCCTCCTACCATCATGCAGAAATCTACGAACCTATCTCCATCCCTTTCACATCATGCTAGTGACTCTTTCTCTCCAGTTCCCTCACCATTATCTTCAGGACGTTTCCATGTCAATCATATGAAAGCTGGGGGTAATTCAGTGACAACTGTTAAGGAGAAGGTGCTTGAACCTGTAACTGCAACTCTGCAAACATCATCCCCTGTGCGTGGACAAGCTATCCATGACCTGGATGATAGTTCAACATTTGAAGCTCCTCCTGGAACACCACCATGGGACTACTTTGGCCTTTTCCAACCTGTTGAGAGTCAGATTTCATTCCATGATGACAAGGAACTTGGTCATGACTTTGAGAATGATGATGATATCAGGCGTCTTCGGGAGAAAGAGGGAATCCCAGAGCTTGAGGAGGAACTGGAGAAGTCTCCTGCTTATCCTGATTATCTAAAGCGGCGCCTAGGAGAGGAGAAACCTCAAGATCTCAAAGATGTTGAGAAATCTCCTATGAATGGTGGAGAGGATGATCTTGCATTGTCAGAAGATGATTTTGACAATCCAACATCTGAATCTTTAGTGCGGATGTTCAAGAATCGCAATGATACGCCTGTTGCACATATTGCAACAGGTCAGTCACCCACACCGCTTCCTACAGATGACTTAGCTTCAGAGACAATTGATTCTCAGGCTGAAAGACCAAAAGATGACCCAGCAGTTGATCCTCAGACTGAAAGACCAAAAAATAACTTGGCAATCGATGCTCAGACTGAAAAAACAAAAGATCACACAGGAGCTGATTCTCATGCAGAAAAACCAAAAGATGACACGAGGGTACTGGACATTAGCATGTATGAAAGTGACGAAACTCCTGTTACAAGTCCTCTGAAAGAAACCTCAACTTCAACTGCTGCGTTTCCAGTGAACGGGAAATTCAAGGAACCTTTACGTGACGTAAGGAATGTGGTGAGAGACTTAAACTCATGCATGAAGGAGATTGAGATCTTATTTATCAAGGCATCTGATTCTGGAAAAGAAGTCCCAAGGATGCTTGAAGCAGACAAAGTCAATTTCCAGCCTTCACTACCAGAAGAAAAAGGTTATATTTTAGTAGATTTACATTACTGTTCCATAACTCACACATTGGAGTTTTTCTTCAAAAAGAAAGATGGAAAGTAGAAAGGTTTTGGGCTGCGTACACATCATGATATGAAATTTCCCTGTTTATTTGTTAGCATTGCTGTAGCTTCATCTAGCGACCATTATTTTTTGTCACTCCATCTATAGATCTATTTTATTGTACTTACTACTGGAGTTATCTTTATACTTTGGTTCAGCACCAGGATCAACAGCATCAGGTTTTTTTGCAACATTATTTGCTTGTTGCAGAAAGGAAGTCCCTGTTCCTCAACGTAAGTTATTTTACTCTTAACTTGTAACTACTACATTTTGTTCCTTTTCCCCTCAGAGACACAAAGTTCCTATAAATGATTGTAGCACAATGTATTGTTAGTCTGACCCTATGCTATTTTTTGTTTAGTTCCACTTATTTTTGGTACTTATGGAGAATATAACTTTGGCCATGGATTGTAATAATATGTTAGTTGTGTAGTAGTATCATACAATTAGATGTTGGAGGCAGTTTTGGAAATGACACTAGTATTCTCATTGCTGTGTGGTCACTTTTTGTACTGTAGTATAGTATGGTTGAAGTTGAAATAGCTAAGTAGCTAATGCAAATTTGGAGGTAGTGTGTTAGCCTATACCTTTCGCCGTGAGTAGTTGACGTGCTTGGTAGTCATTGCTGCGGCTGCAGCTGCTGTGTCACTGTAGCAGAGACTTGCGGCATCTGTAGCCACAGCAATAGGTACCAATCAGGCTTAGTAGTGCTTTTATTATCGTCCACCATGACTTAGAAATATCTCATGCTATGGTACAGCTCCTCCTCAGGCTGAAGTGCAGTACCTTACCTGGCATAGATCAATGTCTTCACTTTCTTCATCATCTAGAAATCCTCTTGGGACGACATCAAAGGAAGACACTGATGGTTTCACTGGAAATATCTTTGGTGGTGTATACATGAATTCTGGCAGTCATGCCTCCACACTGGACAGGCTGTATGCATGGGAGAGAAAGCTTTATGATGAAGTCAAGGTAAAATTCTCTTTTTTTCTGTTACCTGTTTTATGACTTCTATCCTGTGTGACCAACGAAGTATGTCGGGCTCATTAAGGACATGTACAACAATGTTGTGACTAGTGTTCGAACAAGTGATGGAGGCATGGATGACTTCCCGATTAGGATAGGACTACATCAAGGGTCAGCTTTGAGCCCTTATCTGTTTGCCTTAGTGATGGATGAGGTCACAAGGGACATACAAGGGGACATCCCTTGGTGTATGCTTTTCGCGGACGATGTAGTGCTAGTTGATGAAAGTCGGACATGAGTCAATAAAAAATTGGAGTTATGGCGGGAGACTTTGGAGTCCAAAGGTTTTAGATTCAGTAGAACTAAAACTGAGTATATGAGATGTGACTTCGGCACTGCTACTCGGGAGGAGGAAGATATTAGTTTGGAAGGTCAAGTAATACCTAGGAGGGATACCTTTCGATATTTAGGATCAATGCTACAGAGAGACGGGGATATTGATGAAGATGTTAGCTATAGAATCAAAGCAGGGCGGATGAAGTGGCGCCAAGCATCTGGTGTCCTATGTGACAAAAGGGTACCACAGAAGCTAAAAGACAAGTTTTATAGGACGGCGATTAGACCTGCTATGTTGTATGGTGCAGAATGTTGGCCTACGAAAAGACGACATATTCAACAGATAAGTGTCGCAGAAATGCGTATGTTGCGTTGGATTTGCGGTCATACAAGAAGGGATCGAGTTCGGAACGATGATATACGTGATAGATTAGGGGTAGCACTAATTGAAGAAAAGCTTGTCCAACACCGGTTGAGATGGTTTGGACATGTCCGACGGAGACCTTCAGAGGCACCGGTGCGTAGTGGAATCCTAAGCCAGGATAGTAACGTGAAGAGAGGCAGAGGAAGACCGAAGTTGACTTGGGTAGAGGCAATAAAAGTAGACTTGAAAGGATGGAATATACCCAAAGACTTAGCCTTAGATAGGAGTGCTTGGAAAACAGCTATTCACGTGCCTGAACCTTGATTGCTTCTGCTGGATTTCAACTTTAGCCTATCCCAACTTGTTTGGGACTTAAAGGCTTTGTTGTTGTTGTATCCTGTGTGAGGATATATAGCAGGATTGGCTTGCTTCATTTATGAAGTTATTCAACTCTGAAGAATATTAGCTTATCTTGCAAAGGATTTTTTTTTTCTGCTCTGATATCAGTTCTTGTAAAAATTCCATATCGAAGATGACTAGAAGATGGAACGAATAGATCATACTAAAACCCAAAATGTATTTGTACTGAGGTTCTGCCACACTATGATATGGTTGCGTAGAGGGCTGCGGCTGCGCTGTAACTTCACATGGCTATATAGTGGGTATTACCCATTTATCCTATAGTGAAATGCTTAAACAAACGTTTAACTTAATTTTATCCTGTTACAATAATATAATTGATGTACCTTGTGGAACCATATACCTTTTGCTGTACATGGGAAAAATATGTTGATTTCACTGTTTTTTCCTCCATTCCTATTCCTTCAGGCAAGCAGTGCAGTTTGCAGGCAATATGATGAGAAATGTAGGCAGCTAAGACACCAGGAAGCAAGAGGAGAAAGCCAAATGAGTATCGACAAAACCCGTGCTGTTGTGAAGGATTTGCACTCCAGAATTTTAGTGGCCATTCAGAGAATCGACATGATTTCAAAGAACATAGAGGATCTAAGGGACAAAGAGCTTCAACCACAGCTAGAGGAGTTAATTGGAAGGTATATTTATCCCTTCAGTTCAATCCAATTGGCATTTTAATGTAGTCCTGAATATGTTTTTGTCCCAGGCAGGATTGTGGCTTGTTTCAAACTGATTAAGGCACTTAGGTTAACATGGGACCATCAAATAAATGGGAAGTCTCATTAGGTAGCCTGAATGAAACTGGGCCCAGCTCTGGCCTGGTCCTGGTGTTTTTCAGGTCTTACCATAATAAATGATATAAGTAACTAAGGCCTGGATGAACTTTGCCAGTCTCTGGCTAGGTCCTGATGTCATTTAGTCCTATCTTTACTAGTTATGGAATTACATGGTTGATTGTTAATTACTTACTGTTTATGATGCAGCAGCAATGCCAAAATTTCTTTTAGCTTATGAACTCTGTCATAGGATGTAGCGGCCTCTTGCTTCTGGCCCGTCTGCCTGGCATCGTTAGGGTGGGTCATCTGGGTCTGCCATGGGAAGTCGGAGCTGCTGGATGCTATGCAACCATGCTCGGCAAGGATGACTCATGGTAGTTTTGTGCTTTGCCCCGTCGCGAGGGTGGGTTAGCCTTTCAGGTGTCCTGTGGTAGGCATCACGGTTTGGCTACCCTTTCTTGTACATGTAACTTCTTTTTCGTTTTAATTGAAAGGCAGAGCTCCTGCCATTTGTTTTTTTTTAAAAAAAAACTCTGTCGTAGGATGTAACAGAACTCTGGTTATTTGCTGTGCACTCTGGCAATGCACTTTTCATAATCTTTTTTGTGATATCTGTATTGAACAAATACAATATTTGTTGTATTTGCAGTTTGACTCGCATGTGGGCAACAATGCTCGAGTGTCACCGGCATCAACATGATATCATTAAACTAGTGTCCAACACTGGCAACATGAAGGCTTCAATTCGCTCAGAATCACAGTTCCAAGCAACTCTACTCCTTCAGGTTGAGCTGAACACATTATGTTCAAACTTTCAGAAATGGATAGCATCCCACAAAGCATATTTGCAGAGCCTAAATTCATGGCTACTCAAGTGTGTGAAGTCACTACAAAAGAAGATGAGGAAGAGTTCCAGGAAAAAGAAGGTCGAAGCTGATCCAATAACAAAGTATGCTGTTGCGCCCATATTTAAAACCTGTGAGAGCTGGATAAATTTGTTGGATGATTTACCAACGGATTTGGAGGATGCTGTTAAAGACCTTGCTGCTCATATAAACCGTTATGTGCCACATCAGGAGAAGCAACGGGGTGCTTCAAAGCGAACCTTATCGTTGTCCCGTAGTGGAAGATCAAACGGGGAGATGGGGGAAGTACAAAGGAGTGACCCCCCTATGGATTTACAATCAAGTTTGGAGATATTTCTAGGGAAGCTTGAAATGTTCACTAATATTTCATTGCAGAAATACATGGAGCTCAAAGAGGATATTAATAAGGCGAAGGAGAGGTATGAGAAGGCACAGGCAGACCAGCGGATTTAATTTCTGGCACAGAACATAACTAGTCATGTAGAGATGCCGTCTAATAGGCATAAATTACTTTTACAATTTTTTAAGTTGCAAGATAAGCCTAGGAACAAAAATGTAGAGTGTAGAGTACATGCTAAAATATACCGCTCAATTGCGGTTGTAAAGTGAGGTGGTGATAATTGAAGTCGAAGTTGCGGGGATATAAGATGTACATTCATCCTGGGGCTATATCAATACATGAGTTTTTTCTTCTTCACTATTCTTATCTATGCAGAGCTTGCAACGAGAGTATTTGTGTACAAGGCGATGCGTTCTTGTGTCTTTCACCGCTCTAGGTCTTGTTTGGATACACTTGTATCCATCTTAATATATATGTGTTACAGTTGATTAGTGTGGAATTTAGTATAATTTCTACCACAATCCACTTTAATCCACATGAATTGAATTTCCTGTTCGTTTGGCTGATAAGCCATGGCTGAAAGTACGGTTGACTGATTTGTTGTGTTCATTGGTTGAAAAAGTATGGCTTATAAGCCAAGCGAACACGACGTGAGTTAGATACAAGTGCATCCAAACAAAACTATTATAATGTGTCTTTGACTGCTATAATTATAATTACATAAATAGGGAGATGATGAGCCGTGATTATAAATAGAGAAACGATATAAAGCAACATCAAAACTTGTATTGTAATCTATCTCCCCTAACTAAAAAGACTACCGCACCCATCACTCCTACGTCCGTGCCTTGCGTCAAAATTCAAAAGAAGGAAAGAAACCTGGCTCCTTCCTCCCCGAGAAAATCGGAATTTTGCCCTTATAGGAAGTGGGTTTCGCTAGAATGTCCTTGAATTTGTGGGCTTCGCCAGAATGCTCTTATAAAAGCTGTGTTTCACGCTATTTTGCCATTTCGTGTTTTTTCCAACTTTATAAATTTCTAACCCCATCTTTCCGACCAGACGTGACCGTTTTACTCCTGTCTCCTTCTATGTTATCCGCTCTGCTTCTCACGGTCACGGCAACTTCTCCGTCTCGATCGGTGTTCGGGTGGGAGCCCGATGCCGGCCGCCGCCGCCCGTCAGAAATTTATGCACAGCAACGGAGGGGCTGCTCTCCAACCTGCTATTGAACGAACACAAGCACAGGAACCAAGAAGGCCACGCATGCCCAGGAGCCCAGGAGCGAGCACGCACGGTGCTGATGCACTCAGTGCTAGGCTCCGGCTCGGCGAGCAGCGCACCAACTCACCAAGGGCGAGCATGCTCCTGTGTTGGTTTGCTCGGGGCCGGAGCATAGGAGACCGACGAACGCAAAGAAGCCACCGGTCGGCACTCTGCCTGACGCGGCTGCAGGGGCACGGCGGAGGGGCGCTCAAAGCAGCTATAGAGGCTTCGGCGGGGCACTGCTAGGCGCCGAGCCTAACTGCATCGGTGACCAACGAAGCCCACACCGATGCGGCCATCTGGAGCTCGAACGCAAGAACAGAACGAACACGAGCGCACGAACAGAGAAGGGGCGAGCACAAAAATCGACGAAACCGATCGAAATCAAAACGAATCGCTCCCAAACATTGCACAGACCATCACAAGGGAGCATACTCTAAGAGATCATCGCCTAATTTTAGCTTAAACTCTAGGAAATGCAAGATTTGGGGCAAGAACGGGGGTTTTAACCCTAAACCGAAAATTGGATCAATCTACGAGCTCGTACCAAATTAGTTGAATCACTTGGGGGATTTGATCAGCACATATCCTTGCTCGAATCGACTAAAAAAGAACGAACAAAAACGCCCTTAAATCGGCCAATTGAAGAACGAACAGGAGAGGAGAAAAACACAGAAAACACAAGAACGCAAAGCTGTGAAAATAAAATCACAAATCTCTTGAATCCTGCCACGGACATCGGGGTCGCGGCCGATGGGAGCGCGGCTCGCCGGGGGGGGGGGGGCGCGGTTGCCAGGAGCACGGCTGCCGGGGACACGATTCGCCGGGGTAGAGACGAGGTGCAGCCGCCGGGGTGCGGCCACTGGAGCGCGTACCCACCGGGCGTAGCCCGCCGGAGGTGCGGCCGCCGGGGCGCGCTGCCAGCCGGAGACGCGGCCAGCCGGGGACACCGGTCGAGACGGAGAGAGAATGGGAGAGAGGAAGAGGGGAAGAGAAGTGAGGGGATAGAGAGAGGAGGAGATATTTTTATCGCTACCGTAGACGACGAGTGAACGAGCTCAGGGGTAAAATGGTCAGTTCAGGCTAAAGTTTTGGGTGAAAAATATTAAAAGTGAATTTAAATCTTAAAATAATATTATAACGTGTTGGACTCGTTTCATAAAGGCATTTCAGCGAAACCCACACACTTGATGGCATTTTGGCGAAACCCGCCTGCCATCGGGGCAAATTTCCAATTTTCTCTACTCCCCCGCCCCCGACGCGCGCTCCTTCCTTCCTACCCCCGCGGTAGCCATCAGGCCGCGCCGCCGCCACCAGCCCGCGTCCTCGCACCGCCGTCGCAGATCCGTCGCACCCGGCGTCGCGCGCCACCCACCATCGGCGCCGCCAGCACCACCCTCGCCCTCGCACGCCGGCCTCGCTGGACGTCGCACCCGTGCCGTCACCGTCGCCGTCGTCGTCGCGGCAGGAAAGATCAATCCCTCTCACCCCGAGTCCTCGCAATTCGCCTCGTTCCCCCGTGATTCGTCCGCCGCCCGGTGTCCCCGCCCTCGCGATGCCCTGGCCAGCCATCGCCACCGTCAGCGCCTCTAGCACCGCCGCCTTCTGCTCAGCGCTGGCGCAATTGCCGTACCGGAGAGCCTCCTCTCGATCTCAACCCGTCAAGTCTCCATCCGTGTGCCACGGCGGGATTCCCTTCCGCTCCGCCGGCTCCTCCCCCGCCCGTCGATTCCACATCCCTCCCCGGCCTTCAAGCAGGTAATGATTTCGCCCATGACCGTGACAAGGTGCATCTCATGTTTCTTTCCTGCCTCAGATCTGAGTTCTAATCTGGATTTTCGCCAGTTCAAGGCTGCTTGATTTTGGGGAGCATGAAGGAGACACGGAGGTCTGATCTGGATTTTTTTCCTCTTTTATTGGCTGCTTGATTTTGGGGAATATGAAGGAGACGCGGAGGATGGAGTTCCATGGAGGTCGTTGGTGTGACTTGAATGCCTCCGTAGCCATGGCCTGGGAACCGGAGTAGGTGCCACACATAGCTGAAGCATTGGTGATTGGACTTTCTTGTACCAGACCTTCCCCTTATCTCCGTGATTAGCTTTACTCTTTGTGCTAGACAAGACCTGTTACTCTGTTAGCTCTCTATTCCAGTGCATGTTCAATTGTTTAGTTTAGTTTTTATTTTTATTTTTCAGGAGCAGGAAACCAACTCTTTGTCACATCTATCTGTAGGCAACAACTACTTCAACTGGAACTATTACTACTAACTTGTTAAGGCATATAGCAACAAAAATTCAGTCGCAGGACCTCGTCAGTTTGAGGTGAGCAGTGGAACTGATGGTAGCATGGCTTGGCTGGTTATTAACAATTAACCATGGACACAAGGATATAGTATGTTTCACTGCTCTTGATTTGTTAAATGATAGCTTACAGTAACTTTGTTGCTACTAATGTATGGTAACTTGTTTGGTCAGTAGTAAAAAAAATCATATTGATGAGGATTCTGTTATGCTTGCCTTTGTTTTTCCTCTGTCAGGTATGCCTTTTTATGTTGTGACTACATTCACTTTTATACAGATTATGGTCTTATGGGTGATATTTAGTTACATAGATATCTCTTGAATTTAGTTATGTTAGACTTCTAGACTGCTCAAATTGTCAAGTGATTTGTGTGGTTGGCCACTGAGAATGAGAGGAGACAGCAGCCGATGAACTTGAAACTTGTTGTTGGTCTGGTTGCATTAATTGCATTAGAATTGAATAAAATAAAGATTTACATGAAGAGGCAAAGAAACCCTTTTCTTGTTTATTTAACTTACACTCTATAGCTTGAGCAATATTTGCATGTCTAAAATGATATTGACCACTTCGTTCATGTATGCTATCTATGATTCATTGGTCCCTGATAATTGGAATCTGCAAAATCAATCATAGTTTTGTTGTATGATGAGACAGTTAATTTCTCTATAGACCGGCAGTGCCCGGTTTGGTCTGGTTACTGTAGTTTGTAGAGGGCACAGCCGAGCAGGTTAGACTCGATTGTTTCTTTAGTTTGCTGCTGCACAGAACACTGCTTCTCATATTATGTGTGATGCTTGATTGTGACTTCTAGGTGATGGTTTGGTCTGCTTCTTCAATTTTGTCTCATGGTGTGCACTGTCGTAGTGTGATGCTTGATTGTGACTTCTGCGTGATGGTTGCCGATTTTCTTTTTTTTATTATGCATGATGATTGCTGATTTTTTTATTGATCCTTGATCTGACTGAAATATTATTGGGCAGTAAATTTGTTGAATACATATACAGATGTGAGGAGCCTTACATGTCAAAGAAACCTCTGTTTAGTTTAGAGGTTCTGAGTCTGCATTATTTTGTGCAATTACAAGATGAGACATGAATTTCAGCTGAAGTCTGTGACCTAGTTCAAATGCTGATTAATAAAAGATAGAGAGATTTTTTCTATCCATCTTGTGCTGCTTAGGTTCCTATTTTTTTATAAAAAAACAAATCTAGGTCTAACTTGATGGAATGGGTTCATTAGTATATGCTGAGAAGAATTATCTGGGCGCTTATATTCTTTGCTGGGGAAGGGCAAAAGTGTGGCTTTTCTGCATGTTCTTCACATTGCTGGTCAAGCCAAGCAAGTAGGTGCATGCATGTTTATTCTCAAAGCTCACGATTTAGCACTTTACGCATTGCTTGTGCGTTTAATTGCTTCAGTGGTAAACATAGTAGGTAGTGGATTGAGATGGACCTGCATGCTATTCTTAAGGCCATATTTTCCTAAGACAATTTTTTTCAGAGGATCTTTTGGATAAACACATGGGGAACCATGGAATTGTCTTGCAGGTAATTCCCTATTTCGGTATCTCTGATTTTGTTTGTTTCCATTATCCTGCGTTCTTCCATAGTTGTACCTCTCGATGCTTGCAACCTTTTCTGATCAAGGATGAATGCGTTGAGGTGCTACACTTTACTTAAATGCAAACATTACAGGTGTTAGTTTGGATAACATAAGTTGAGAACCACCCAATGGCCCTGTTTGCGTCGCTGAAAAAACAAGCTGAAATACTGTTCTGGCTGATTTGTTGTGAGAGAAAAATATTGTTCCGGCTGAAAAAACAAGCTGAAAAAGACAGATTATAAGAGAAGCGAACAGGGCCAATATTAAGCAACATAAGTTTGGGATAGGTATTCTAAAAAGAATCCAGTTTATACATTGTCACTATAGTCATCTGGCATCTTAGTTTGGATAACATAAGTTGAGAACCACCCAATATTAAGCAACATCAAATGGGTGATGTAAGCCATCAACAAACATGTGTCATGTGCTTTGATGCTATTATTTGCTCTGCTCTTAATACAAAAAATATGGTGTTTCTGTGATGATGATTTTTTCACGCAAAGGGTCTGGTAGTTCTCTTGAAATGATCTTTGCACTTATAATATGTCTATAATGTGAAATTTGAACTCACAAATGAATGTTTGACTTTCATAGGAACCCGTTCAGACATGAAGCGGGCTGAATGAAATGTACTGCATAGGTTGGGGCGTTTCGTAGTTCATAGGGCAACGAAGGCGTAGATCTTAGACCTACGTGATTAGTGCAGCTAATTTCTTTGTTTTTTTTCTCACATACATTTGTAATTTGACTTTGTCTTATCTTTCCAAGTATGTCTTTTGCGATATAGTTGGCCTCATCCGGTTATCTATGCTTTTATACATTGTGTTTCCAAGATCTATGATTGTTGCTCCGTAGAACTTGTTTGAACATCCATACTTGCTTTTTAGGACTTCATCAGTTAGTTCATCTGCAGTCATATTTTCCCATTGTCATGGTACACCATATGAGCAGAGTTATTATCAAAGGTATTATCATGATCACAATTTTGGCTTGACTATCTGACATCTTATGAATTTTTGTTTGTTGTTTCCGTCGCAACGCACGGGCATTTTGCGCTTTAGCTGGATCCCGCGCATAGCCTTTAGATTTCTTCCTGCCGATATAAAATATTATCTTAGCCGTATTACGGAAAGGTCTATACAATATGGTTTGTGAGCCTGCGATGCCACGCTCACCGTGACTGTTAATTTCACAAACATTATTTTTTAGATTAAATGTTACTTTAATGTTGATATTTAATTTTATAATATTATTATCTTATCGTGTGATGCATGTATTACAAAATATTAGCAACCCGTGACAACGCAAGAGTATGAATCCAGTCTTAGAGCAAGTATAATAGCAGGCTGTAAGCTGACTAAATGCTGAGGTGGAGGAGAAAAAGGAGGAGAGAGAGAAAAAGCGGGCTGTAAGCTTACAGCCAGCTTAGGCACAAGAACAAAAAAGTCTGTGAGAGCGACAAGTGGGCCATATATTAACTATAAAGAGCTAACTATTATATGAGTAGGCTGAGAGAAGGCTGCAAAGAACCTTACGCGTTTGTAGATGTACGGACGCGAGGACACGATGTACGGACGCGAGGACACGGCGTTTCCCCTCCCCTGTGCGTCCTTATCCTCCAGTAAAAAAGAAGGGGCCCCTAAAAAAACGTCGGTCCCTCTCTCGATCCTTCCTCTGGCCATCTCCCGATCCTTTCTACGCGCTTCCGTAAGGCCAGGCAAAAAAAAAAAAAAAACCGGACTCTCCTCACCTTCCACGCCGTCGTCCCTCCCACGCCGCCGATCACGCTCCACGGCCTAGGCGGCCCCCGGACCGACGCAGCGGCGCGGCCAGCCCCGGCGTGCCAGCCGGGCCTGCCTCCCGGCACGGCGACGCGGCGCAACCGGCGCAGGCCGCACGCCGGCACGGTGCGGCGCCGGCGGGTAACGCCGGTGGCCGTGGCCGCCGACCGTCCCCCGCTCTCCGGCCGTCAGCGCGGCTCCGCTTTTCTTCCATAAGTTGCTCTCTCTCTCCTTACCCTATGCACTGAATCTGCCTTGCTCTGCAATTTGGATGCAAACCCACAGGCCAAGGTCAGTTTGGCTGTACATCTATTATTCTCCTACTTTCCTCTTACCAATCTACATGGTTACTGCCTTACTGCGGATTTTTTTTCCCATTAGGTATCGTGCTCCGGTCGTCTGGATCTTGACACTACCTAGGTGTTGTTCCATGCGGCTATGGTGTTTGACTCGACGCCTCTAAGGATGCTGCGTTTGTGACTGCATGGATCTCTGATACGTGAAGCCTAATTGGCAATTGTAATTACTTTTCCTGATTTAGTTACTGCTTAATTTTTGGTTTAGTAGATGCATGCTATTTATTCATTTTCTAATTGATGTTGGGTATGACTGAATAAATATAGAGATAAATGCACCGTAGGTCCATCAACTTTTTGTGCTGTGTCATTTAGGATCATTAACTCTGAAAGTGCAGATTTGAGTACATAAACTTTTTAAGTTGTTGTTGACACCGTTTTTTGCACATGTCAAAATAATCGGAGTGGACTAATCGGTAAGGGGAAAGTTATTGAATACTTTGATAGCCGATGAAAGCCAGCTTGTATAGATGGTTGCCGATAGCTGGTGGTGGTCGATGGAAAGGTTGACTTGGACTCGGGCGTTGCCGATGAGGTTGGAGGTGTTTTTGTCGATGCCGATAAAGGGAGGCTTGAAGACTACTGCCGATGGAACATGGAATATGCCGATGAAGGGAGGCTTGAAGACTACTGCCGATGAAACAGGGAGTATGCCGATGGGAAGGAGGACGGTGAGTTTTCCATCGTAATTGAGGCGGACAGGGAAATAGATAGGAGTTGATTTCTTTTTCTATATTAGTTAGAGTATGATTCGTGTAAGAGTCACGTGTTTCCTTAGATATGGGATTGGTGTCCTAGTTGTGTTCGGTTGTGTCTCTTTAGATCAGGGTATAAATATGGAGTGAGGAGCAATGTAAAAATATATATCAATCAATATCAAAACCAACTTTTACTCCTATTTGCATCTACTTTTCGGCGACTTCGTCAATTTGCATACTTTTTCTTTTTACGAGTTCTCATTGATTCGGCGAGCTGCATCGCTTCAGTGCGATCTTCGGCGATTCTCGAGTTCCGCGTGAGCACCTCTTGGCCGTGACTTCCGGGCGTATCGCTGTTGTCAGGACCAAAGTGTTCGTTTCTTCATCCTTGTCGATTAGCAGGTCAAATCGACTGGCACGCTTTGGATATCGATTCGGGTATTAGCCCTTTGTGTTTGCAGATCCACTTTTGCATCAACACATCTTTTGGCACGCTCGGTGGGACCAATCAATCAATATGTTCAATTCCGAGATCGATCCAGGGAACATCATCGCAGTATCAGAAGAAGATCTCAAGGAAGAACAGAGGCAAGCTATGGAAAAGGCTGTAGAAGAATACAAGCAGCTTTGTCTGAGATCGTTTAGCTTGAACAAGAGTGGACAAGTCATCCAGAAGCAAGATTTGCCGTTACCTCGGCAGGTTACCTTTGACTCCAATCCTGGTAAACTTCAAGAGATGGTTAATTCTGCAGTAAATCATGCTTTGATTAATCATTCCAATGTGCTGTCCAATACTGTTCATAATGCTGTGGTTCGAACTCTCAAAGAGGGACAAGTGGCACCACATTACGTCGGGCCTGCCTATCATCAACCAGAGCCGACATCTGTCAAAACTCTATCGGCTCCTTCGGCTGTTGTGGGTACAGAAGTGTCTTCCCCTCCAGTATCGGCAGGTTCACCTAATATTCAATCTACACCGATACGATCAGATCAGGTACTACCAGGAGGGCGAATTCAGCTTAATACAGATCTATCGGCATCAGCTATGTCAGGCCCTGTGTCTCAGAATAGCCAGATTCCTACTAATTGGTGGGGATATGGTATGCCTCCGGAGTCATCTGTTTTCAATCCTAGATCACCTCAAGTGTTTGATGCAGTAGGGAGAGCTCCTATACCATCGGCCGTTTCGCCGATGGCTCAAATGCCTCAATATGCCGCAGCTACTTCTGTGCAACCAACTCCAGGAGGTTTACAGATGCCTATGGTTCAAACATTCAATTCAAGTCTATCGGCGAGCTTACTGCCGATGCAGCAGAAAGCCCCTGCTACAAGTCAAACTGGGGTTCAGTTCATGCCTCAAACCGGTTATAATTATCCAACAATATCAGCAAATTACCAGCCATCGGTAAGTTTTGTACCGATGAGTTCTAATAATGATTGGTCAGGACAATTACCTGTTCAGCATACAGTTCAGCGAAATCAGCAGGTCGCAGGGATTCAACAAGGTCATATGCAAGCTGGTTTCCAGAATCAAGCATCGGCAGCTCAGCCGATGAATCCTTTCCAACAGGTTAATGGACCACAAGTAACGGCAAATATGCCGATTGCTGGAGATCGTGGGCCACAAAGATATGTGGAGGGATGTCAGCAGGTACCTCCGGTAGAAGTTCAACCAGTTCGTCAGCAGGAGGCTGATGCTTTTTGGGCCGATAAGATAGCAGAAATTATGAAGGATCAGTTTGGGATAAAGCCCAAGGTCAATACGTATTCTTATCGGACTCCGTATCCTCCTGCATACGATTTAATTCCTCTCCCAAATCGGTACAAGGTACCGGATTTCACTAAGTTCTCTGGGCAAGATGATACATCAACAATGGAACATGTCAATCGCTTCATTATTCAATGTGGAGAGGCAGCTAACAGAGATGAGTTAAGAGTTCGATTATTTTCATCATCTCTGTCTGGATCAGCATTTACATGGTTCATTTCATTACCACCAAATTCTATTATTACTTGGGTTGATCTAGAAAAACAATTCCATAAGTACTTCTTTGCTGGAATCCATGAAAAGAAGCTTACCGATTTAGTAAAATTGAGACAGCGTAATGATGAATCGGTAGAAAGCTTTGTACAAAGGCTACGAGATGTAAAAAATAAGTGCTACAGCCTGGTGCTGGATGATCGGCAGCTTGCCGATTTGGCTTTCCAGGGGTTATTGCCACATCTTAAGGACAGATATGCTTCTCAGGAGTTTGAAAGCCTCAGTCATCTTGTGCAAAGGATCTCTGATCAGGACACTAGGGTTTTTGAACCTAAAAAGAACTGGAGTAAAAAGGTATCATTTGTTGAAGAGGTAGGAGATTCTGACTCTGATGAAGAACCAGTTATCGGCTTAGCTGAGTGGGTTAAGAATAAAAAGCCGATATCATGTCCCTTTGGTCAAAAAGAGCCAGAAAAGTTTACCTTTGATATCACCAAGGCCGATAAAATATTTGATCTTCTGCTTCAAGAGGGCCAAATTAAGCTGTCACCTAATCACGTGATTCCATCGGCAGAAGAGTTGAAGAAGATTTTGTACTGCAAATGGCACAATGCAACTTCACACAGTACAAATGAGTGCAAGGTATTCAGGCAACAGTTACAATCGGCTATTGAATCTGGGAGAATTAAGTTTGGTACTTCCAAGACCCAGAAGCCGATGAAAATTGATCAACACCCTTTTCCAGCAAATATGTTGGATGCCAAAGGAAAGACCAAGGTATTGACATCAGAAGCTGCTGAGAAAAACGCGTCAGTAGACCCCCAACATCGGATAACTACCGATGATGCAAAGAGTAAGGGTTTGCTAGGGGAAAGCAGTAGTTCCAAAAAACCTCCTCGACCTGGCATTGTGATTACTCATCGAAGGCAGCAGGAGGGTTGGCGTCAACGTAATGACCGATATCGGCAACAGCAAGAAATGAGACGTCAGGAAGAGTGGAATCGACATAAAGATCATTGGAGATGTCCGTTCTTCATCCATTGCTGGGAAGAAGGTATAAAATTGCCGACTGTTGAAAATTGCCCTGAGTGTAACGGTTATTACGGAGTCTATCGTTCAGAAAGGATGTTTCAACGTGGTAATCAGGGTTTGTCTATCAACGAACCGATCAGAGGCAGAGCATCAGTGCATGATCGGCTGGGGGGCAGACTTAGTGTACATGAGAGGCTTGGTAAACGCGCTGGATATTTTCCAAGGAATCAAGAGGAGCTTGAGGAGATGGCAAACGCAAGAGTTCCCGATGAGGAGATATTCTACAGGGACCCTAATATACGTCGTGTAGAATCAACTAGGACTTGTTATCAGCCGGTTTGGAAAACCAAGTTTCCTCGATGGTGCCCAGAGGGTCTGACAAAGACGTAGAGGAGGAGGATGCAACGTGAGCGTCAGGAGGATTTATACCAGGAGGAAAATTCCTCCAATGAAAAGCCTGGTCATCAGCAGTGGCAGGTAAAACACAAAAATAAGGGTCCATCGGCAGATGTTAATATGGTATTCATGTTGCCGATGGAGTTTTTGGCACTATCTGATAATGAGGAAGAAGTTGTTCTCTCTGATCAAGTAGCTCAGTTAACACTAGATCCAATGATGGCCGTTTTTGAGAAACCTACCGATGACGAGAGACAGCATCTTAAGGCTTTATTTGTGAAGGGCAGAGTTGATGGGCAGCCTGTGTCTAAGGTACTTATTGATGGAGGAGCTGCGATTAATATTATGCCTTATGTGATGTATCGGAAACTTGGTAAGGGGGATCAAGACTTGACCAAAACCGATATGATGTTGAAAGATTTTGAAGGCAATGTGTCACCGGCTAAAGGAGCAGTGTGCGTGGAATTGACCATCGGCAGCAAAACCTTGCCAACGACGTTCTTTGTTATCAACGGCAAGGGTGCATATAATCTGCTTCTAGGGAGGGATTGGATTCATGCTAATTGTTGTGTTCCTTCTACAATGCATCAATGCCTCGTACAGTGGATTGGGGATAAGATTGAGATCGTCCCTGGTGATTCTTCTTATATCATCGCATCGGCAGAATCAGATACTTATGAGCGAACTAAATGCATATCAGGAGAAGCTTGGGAAAAAGAGTTCCTTAGAGTTGCTGATTATGAAATTCCACCGATCCAAGCAGTCGGTTCTGAAGAGGAGTTTTAATGGATAGGTTTGCCGATGATGGGAAATTAGGTCAAGGGTTCACATCGGCAGATGATTTAGTAGAAGTAGATATTGGTGATGGTAATAGGTCAAGACCTACTTTTATTAGTGCTAAGTTAGATTCCAAGTGTAAGCAGCGAGTAACAGATTTATTAAAAGAATATAAAGATTGTTTTGCTTGGGATTATACTGAGATGCCTGGATTAGACCGGTCGATAGTTGAACATCGGTTACCTATCAAATCTGGATTTCGGCCACATCAGCAGCCAGCGCGCCGATGCAACCCTAATGTACTTCCTGACATTAAGGCCGAAATAACTAAATTAATTGAAGCAAAGTTTATTCGGCAATGTCGATACGCAGAGTGGATCTCTAATGTGGTTCCTGTTTATAAGAAAAATAGAAAACTTCGTGTTTGTATTGATTTCAGGAATCTCAACAAAGCCACACCAATGGATGGTTATCCAATGCCGATTGCTGATTTATTGATTGATGCTGCGGCTGGACATCAAATTATTAGCTTCATGGATGGTAATGCAGGTTACAATCAAATATTCATGGCTGAGGAAGATATTCCCAAGACTGCTTTCAGATGTCCAGGTCATGTGGGGTTGTTCGAGTGGATAGTCATGACGTTTGGTTTGAAAAATGCCGGTGCTACTTATCAAAGAGCTATGAACTTTATTTTTCATGAATACATCGGTACATTAGTGGAGATCTACATTGATGATGTAGTGATTAAGTCTGGAGATATCACAGCGCATTTAGCCGATCTGCGAAAGATACTGGAGTGCACAAGGAAGCATGGATTGAAGATGAATCCTAATAAATGTGCATTTGGTGTATCGGCAGGACAATTCTTGGGTTTTATGGTGCATCAGCGGGGCATTGAAATCAGTAGGAAGTCTATTGATGCAATTAACAAGGTGATTGCTCCTGCCAATAAGACTGAATTACAATCTTTGATCGGTAAGATTAATTTCATTAGAAGATTCATATCTAATCTGTCGGGTAAGATCAAAGCTTTCAGCCCATTACTTAGATTGAAAGCTGATCAGGAATTTGTATGGGGAGTTGAACAGCAATTAGCCCTTGATGAAATTAAGAAATATTTATCAAATCCTCCAGTGCTAGTTCCACCTCAACATGGGAAGCCTTTCAGGTTATATTTGTCAGCTGATGATGCAGTTATCGGTTCAGCTCTTATTCAAGAATTTGAAGGGAAAGAACGTGTTATTTATTATTTGAGCAGAAGATTAGTGGATGCTGAGACAAGGTATTCGGCTATCGAGAAATTGTGTCTGTGCCTATACTTTTCTTGTATCAAATTAAGGCATTATTTGTTATCTGCCGAATGTACGGTCATATGCAAAGACGATGTGGTCAAGTATATGTTGTCGATGCCGATATTAAGTGGTAGAATCGGCAAGTGGATTTTAGCATTATCAGAATTTGAACTACGCTATAAATCAACTAAGGCAGTTAAAGGGCAAGTGATGGCTGATTTTGTTACTCAGCATTGTAACACGGTGGATTCTCTGGGGATTGCTCCCTGGACACTTTTCTTCGATGGGTCCACATGTGGTGAAGGAGCAGGTATCGGCATTGTGTTAATTTCACCTCAAGGGAAGAAGTATGAGTTTTCATTGCCGATTGTTGCTACAGCAACAAACAATCAAGCTGAATATCAAGCCTTGATAAAAGGGTTAGAATTGCTGAAGGAGATACGTGCCGATGTTATTGAAATCTTTGGTGATTCTATGCTAGTTATAAATCAATTGGCTGGAAGTTATGAATGCCGAAGTGAAGCTTTGATTTCGTATTATGAAAGGTGTTTGCAATTATTGAAAGGATTTAGAGATTTTCGTCTGGAACATATCTCTCGATTGCATAATGAGGAAGCTAATCGACTAGCTCAGCATGCTTCAGGGTATCAGCCTATTCAGGAAGTGCTAACATCGGCAGTTGATACCGATGACTGGAGGAAAGAGATTGTCGATTATTTAAAGGATCCAGGTAGAAAAGTTGAGAGACGTATAAGGTTCCAAGCTACCAAATATGTGCTCCTCGATGATGAATTATATTATCGAACTATAGATGGAGTTTTACTCAGATGTGTTAACAATGATGAATCGAAAAGCTTGATGGGCGAAATTCATGAAGGAGTATGTGGGGCACATCAATCGGCTTTCAAGATGAAATGGATGATCAGAAGGAATGGGTACTATTGGCCGACTATTCTTGAAGATTGTTTTAAGTATTTTAAAGGATGCCAGGGGTGTCAAAAGTTTGGTAATATTCAAAGAGCGCCTGCATCGGCTATGAATCCTATAATCAAACCATGGCCGTTCCGGGGATGGGCTATTGATCTCATTGGTCAGATTTATCCGCCATCGAGTAAGGGACATAAATTTATCCTGGTTGCTACCGATTATTTTACAAAGTGGGTTGAGGCAATTCCTTTAAAAAAGGTGACATCGGTCAATATGATTGATTTTGTGAAAGAGCATATTGTTTACCGATTTGGTATTCCTCAGACTATCACTACCGATCAGGGCACTATGTTTACATCAGGAGAATTTGATGAGTTTGCTGTGGGTATGGGAATTAAAATTTTAAATTCTTCTCCATATTATGCTCAAGCTAATGGTCAAGCTGAGGCTTCTAACAAAGGGATCATCAAACTCATTAAGCGCAAAATTGAAGAAAATCCTAGGAGGTGGCATACAGTATTAAATGAAGCCTTGTGGTCATATCGGATGTCATGCCATGGTGCAACCAAAGTAACGCCTTATCAGTTAGTATATGGACACGATGCAGTGTTGCCTTGGGAAATTAAGGTTGGCTCTAGACGAATACGTTCTCAAAATCAGCTGACAGCCGATGAGTATAATACTCTTATGAAAGATGAGTTGGAAGATGTGGCGGGTCATCGGTTAAAGGCTTTAGTTAGTATTGAAGAAAATAAGAAAAGAGTAGCTAGATGGTATGACAAGAAGGTGAAAGTAAAAGAGTTTGCCGATGGAGATCTGGTCTGGAAATTGATTTTACCGATTGGGACTAAAAGTTCGAAGTTTGGAAAGTGGTCTCCTAATTGGGAAGGTCCATATCGGATAAATCAGTCTATTCCTGGTAATGCATATATTTTAGAAACCCTCGAAGGGGTTGTGTTTCCCAGAGCGTTAAATGGAAAATATTTAAAGAAATATTACCCTAGTATCTGGACAGATGCATAAGAGTATAAGTGCCGATAACAGTACTATCGGCTGGAATTATGCTAGAGTATCAATGTCTTATAAAGTACCGATACAATAAATAAGATTACACGTTCAGCAAGGATTGGATAGCTAATATCGCACGCAGGCGAATCTGGTCGGCTTCTTCCATTTCCTTGATATCGTCATCGGCAGCACCCTCCACAGGCTTGAGTTTCTTCTTCATGACTAAAGCTTTGCGAGCTTGGATATCTCTTTCTTGCTGAAGGGCTTTGACGGCATTGGGTAGCTGGCTTTCTTCTTGTTGAGCATGAGTTAAGGCTGCATCGATTTCTTTCAATTCAGCCAATAGAGCTGCCTTCCTTGCCGATAGATCCAAGATTTTCTGCTTAAGTGCAGCACCCGAAGTCTGCAAGTTGACGATGCCCTTGTGCTTCTCATCAGCGATTTGTTTCAGTTGTAGCATCTCTCCTTTAAGTTGAGCTTGAGCTGCTCTATCGGCAATGCGCTGAGCAGCCCGTTGATATTGCAGTTGACGGCTTTCTAAATGAGCTGCTGAGAAGAGTATTTCTTCAATATCGGCAGGGACCTGGCCACGAATTGTTTTGAAAATTGCCTTTGCGGGGTCCGAGTCATCTACCAGTTGGGCGGTACTTTGCTGTAGCAAGTTCAGGAAGGTTTCCAACTTGGATTTAGTCTCTGCCGATATTGTTCCCAGTGCAAGGGAAGAACTTGTTTCCTCTCCATCGTCGTCAGAAATGTCAATGGCAAAGGAAAATAGGCTGTTCGGAGAATCTTGTTCCTGAAAGAAAGACAAGGAGATCAGTCAGGGGTAGGTATGAGTATTGTAAAATCAGATAGGTTAATCGGTCTACCTGTTTCAAGGCAATTTCTTGTGCTTGACTGGAGGAAGCAACTTGGAGTATGTCGTGTGGATCGGCTGAGCTTGCCGATGGGATATCCTCTGTGACTTCATCGGTGGTGGGCTCTTGAGGTATGATGACCGATGGCATTGGGGCAGATGTAGGGATCGGCATAGACCTTTGTCGTTTTGGCTGTGCTTCAGTATCTGTTGAAGCTTTGCGCTTTGCTTGGACATCGGCAACGATTGGCTGGGGGGCATCGACACTTGATTGTGAAGCTTGGGCATCTGGTACGTTTGCCGATGTACCCAATTGTTGCTGCAAAACAAGTGTAAGATATGATATTTAACAGGTAAAATGTAAAGTCAAGAAGCTACCTCTGAAGGAGTGGTGCTTGATGTCGGCGGAATTGCCGATGACGATCCCGTAGCAGCTCTTACCCCCTGATGATTAAGGTTAAATATAGTTTGTGATCGGCATAAGTGAAAATAAACAAGGTTGTTACCTTAAAGGCTTTGACCAAGGTTGTAGCAGCGGCCGATGGGGTAGCCCTGGATGTAGCCAATTTGGACTTAGAAGTGGTGGTCTTAGTAAGAATCTTCTGGCGGGTCAAAGCGGCTAAGGTAGGAGCGTTGTAGCCGATCGGCGATGTTGGGGAAACAGGCCGAAGGTTGAAGGGTTTCCCACTTTTACTCACCGATGGTGCTGGGTTGTTAACCTGTTACAAGGGAATCAGTTACTGATAAATGAAAGGAAAAGCAGAAGGGAGTTCAAGGAAACTTACCGCGTCGTCAGGGATTGCATATTCAGAATCGATCATGTGCCGATATGTGTGAACAGAAGTCGCGAACAGTTGCTCTTTCCACTCTCGCCACCATTGCTTGTATGACTCGGTGATGAAAGATATTGGTGTCCAGCTGGATATATCGACATCTGTGGTATCGGCATCAGGAGAAAGTTGTACTACCTTGTTCCAGTCTGTTCCGCAGGTGATTGTTTCCCTGGGTTTGATCACATCGGCAAAGCAGAGTTTGATTGGCAGTTGCCCAAAAGCCAATTGGCGGGATACTGCCGATGGGTTGTAAAATTCATATGTAATGTTGGTGTTTTTCCCGCTGCCGAATGTGTTTACTGGAATTGCCCTGGGAGTGATAATAGCCATCATAAGCTCATTATCTTGATTCAGAGTGTCATCGGCAAAGTTGAAAAGAAGGGGGAATCTGTTTTCTTCGTCGATATAAGGTACCCAGGCCCTATGATCACGAGAAAGACCATTATAGAAGCTTTGAAAGAATCTGCCGATTTGGTCTTCGTTGGCTTCTGTTCCAGGGAGGACGATTATGGCTTCACCAAAGTTGAGGGGTGAGCGTGTTGCCGATTCATCATCCCCGAGCACATAATCTTCAGGAATTTCTCGTGGGAATTGTTGAGCAAAAAAGTCCCATTGCAAACGTTTGTGCATATGGGCATTCAGCCACATGTTGATGAACCACCACGGGCCTCCCAGGTTGCCGATGGGTTCGCCAAGCAGAAGCTTCTGAGACACTTGGTGAAGAAGATGATAAGTGGAGCTCAGAAGGTATCGGCCAAGAGGAAACCTTGCGCCATTAGCTAGAAGTTCAGCTGCAGGGAGGAAGGCGTTGGTTGGTCCTACTGATCGACCACAGAAGATAAATTTTTCTAACCACATATTCAGGAATGTGGCATGTTCCCTCTGGCTAGGTGTCCCGGTTTTCTGGTATTCTTGAATATATCCTGTCCAACCGCCGATGTTACGGGTATTCACTCTATATTCAGGCTTTCTACCATAGATGGAGCCTTCGTCGGCAGTTGAGATGTCCAAGCCAGTAAGCATGTGGACATCGGCAAGGGTAGGAGTAGCTGGGCCATGTCCAAACATAAAAGTATTGGTTGTATCTGACCAGAAATAAGCAGCTGCAATTATCATTGATTCATTTTTCTGCATATCGGCAATAGAGAGCCTGATACATTGGTCTAATCTTCGTTCTGCCCAGTATACTTGCATCGAGTTATTAACTCTCAAGTACCAGTCTTTCCACCCCTTGGTAGTTTTGGGCCAAGATCGGAATGTGTCTTTCCACAAATTCAGAGAGAAATTTTGGGCTCTAAAGGGGATTCTGTTAACCTCTGCATTGATCAGATCGGTTGGATCTGGGTTGCCCATTGGTCCGAGGCATTGGACGTGCGGCTGATCGGTTGGGATAATTAATTTGTTGCGCAGTTCCTAAGGTTATAAAATCCAGAGAATAGAAGAAAGGGAAAATCACCAACTGAATGAATTTACGAAAAGATCAAAGTAAAGGGTAATGGAAGTGGAGCAAACCGCGGGGACGTCGAAGTTGATGGCCATGGTCTTGAGGAAACTTGAAGTTAGCACCGGAGAAGGGTTCTTCTTGGTTGGGGTCGCGTGGTTGTTCGTCGGAGTCGCCGCCGGAGAGAGAAATGCCAAGGATTGGAGGCTGAAGGTAGAAAATGAGGGTTCCGGAGGAATCTATTTATAAGCCGCCCGGAGTAAGGGTATTTTGGACTTATTTCTATGTCGCGCGCATATAGGTCGAGACGGTTCAGAAGGATATGGTAACTGTTCGCACGATAATCAGGGGATTGTACAGATGAGTTGATGACAAGTAATCATGACTTAGAGGGGATATCGATACAGGATATTTTTCTGAAAATGGCAGCATTATCATGTTAAGATCTTGCCGATGGGTTATTGTTTCGGTATCTTAACCATAATCAAGGCAAGAGTGGTTGGCGATTGCGCGATATTTACTGAAATGCGTGAATCAAGATTAGATTTGATTGGATTTGATAACAGATCAAGTTTTGGCTTGGAGAGTGAGTTACGGTAATCGGGCGAAGGCAAGCGTTATCTGGAGTAAATTTCGGAGCATTAATGGTTTTATACTCCGAAATTGGGGGGCATGTGTTGACACCGTTTTTTGCACATGTCAAAATAATCGGAGTGGACTAATCGGTAAGGGGAAAGTTATTGAATACTTTGATAGCCGATGAAAGCCAGCTTGTATAGATGGTTGCCGATAGCTGGTGGTGGTCGATGGAAAGGTTGACTTGGACTCGGGCGTTGCCGATGAGGTTGGAGGTGTTTTTGTCGATGCCGATAAAGGGAGGCTTGAAGACTACTGCCGATGGAACATGGAATATGCCGATGAAGGGAGGCTTGAAGACTACTGCCGATGAAACAGGGAGTATGCCGATGGGAAGGAGGACGGTGAGTTTTCCATCGTAATTGAGGCGGACAGGGAAATAGATAGGAGTTGATTTCTTTTTCTATATTAGTTAGAGTATGATTCGTGTAAGAGTCACGTGTTTCCTTAGATATGGGATTGGTGTCCTAGTTGTGTTCGGTTGTGTCTCTTTAGATCAGGGTATAAATATGGAGTGAGGAGCAATGTAAAAATATATATCAATCAATATCAAAACCAACTTTTACTCCTATTTGCATCTACTTTTCGGCGACTTCGTCAATTTGCATACTTTTTCTTTTTACGAGTTCTCATTGATTCGGCGAGCTGCATCGCTTCAGTGCGATCTTCGGCGATTCTCGAGTTCCGCGTGAGCACCTCTTGGCCGTGACTTCCGGGCGTATCGCTGTTGTCAGGACCAAAGTGTTCGTTTCTTCATCCTTGTCGATTAGCAGGTCAAATCGACTGGCACGCTTTGGATATCGATTCGGGTATTAGCCCTTTGTGTTTGCAGATCCACTTTTGCATCAACAGTTGTGCCATTTAGGTCCATATCCCTCCGTTTGGGGAATAGATCCTACGTGGCAATACATGTCAGCAGCCACCGTGTCCATAGGTCATGTGAGCAGCACGTGAGGGCCCTTTGCCAATCGTTTTCTGCAACAAAAGAAGATATTTTCTGCAACAAGCGAGCTAATTGACACAAGAAATGCCTCCTAAACCAACCAATTTCAGAGTTCATGACATAGAAGAACTCACCATACTGTGGCGCCTGTGCCCCCAGTGCTCGCAAAGAGGCCACCATCGCGCCGACTGGCCGCGATCGGCGCGGCAGTTAGCGCTCGGCACCACCACCCCGCACAATCTTCACCGCCTCCACCGGCTACGTCGTCGTTGGTACCACCCACCGCCTCCGTCGTCCCACCTAGCGCCCCGGCGTCGTCTGAAATCCAGGGACGATTGCTTCGAAGGGAAGGGGGAGGAAGGGGTGAAGAGTGAGGGAATGGAAAGGATAGGGGGCTATCGGCAAAAAAAAACGATTGGCAAAGGGCCCTCACGTGCTGCTCACATGACCTATGGACACGGTGGCTGCTGACATGTATTGCCATGTAGGATCTATTCCCCAAACGGAGGGATATTGACCTAAATGGCACAACTTAAAAAGTTTATGTACTCAAATCTGCACTTTCAGAGTTAATGGACCTGAATGACACAGCACAAAAACACCCTGTTCGCTGGTTGGTTTCAGCCAGCCCAAACCAGCCAGCCAACAGTATTTTCCTCTCACAGCAAACCAGCACCAGCCAGCCCAAACCAGCCCAGAAACCAACCAGCGAACAGACCGAAAGTTGATGGACCTACGGTGCATTTATCTCATAAATATATTTACAGCTTCGTCTTCTCACGTTTTTGCTGTTATACGTCTTACTATTTGCATGTTACTAGTTTTAATTCAAAAAAAATATACAGCTATACAAAATATGCAACGACCAAATATTTCCATCATGTTACAAAATATGCCAAAGATGGATCTGCAAGCTTTGAATTATTAGCCATTCAGTTTACAATTCCATTTTGCTTCCTCTGCAATACCAGACGTTGGTTCTGGACCGAATTTCTTGGGTTCAGTTTTATTTTCAGCTTTGTCAACAACATGCAGAATTCGTAAATGAATATGATGTTTTCTTTACGACCCAGGTTGTTCTGATCTGCCGGATTCTCAATTGTTCCAACTAATTACGTGTGTCATTAGGTTTCAAGTACATATATAATGCGTGCAAATTAGAAAATAGAAATATATTGTATCCATGCCTTATTGTTAACTCATTTGCCAGTTTATATTTATGGTTGATTTATGAAGCTAATACTCTCCAAGTTTTTCAGTGTACCAAACGTTAAGATCAGTGTTCGGGCTATAAAATTATATCGTTTTTGTGCTAATGTGCTGAGGTGATCAGATCAGTACCTATGCTTTTAACGTAATAACGTATGCGTGCTTTTATCTTAGATTCCAATCAAGAGAATTTTATCAGCGTTTTTTTCCCATGGTCCAGCCAGTAAATTTATTTCTTATCAGAGCCTCAAGGCTCAGAGTTTGGCTAGATGGTCCATGCTAACGAAAAAAATTGCTTTACAGTCCGATCTACAATTTATGGTTGCTGCTGACCAACATTTGGTCCACTCATTATGCCTATCAGATGCTTTTTTGGAATGCGTCATTTTAAGATTAGGGAGTATTGCTATATGAAACTTCAACAGGACAGGAGTTGTCCATATTGCTCATTCTATTTTGCATCTGATCATATTTTGATCCTGAAACTAATTTTCAATAGTTATGCCACTATATGTATTTGTAGATAATAACATGGTTATTTCAGTTATAGGCTTCCTGAGTACTGCAGATAGATGATCCTAGGAATCAGAAACCTAGAAGCATGGATTCTGATACTTTTGACAACTCCTCTTATTTTCTCTAGAAGATTTGTTATTTGATAGTATATAATCCGTTTCACAGCCCTCATCGTTACTAATAATATGCTGCTCTTTGACAGAGTACTAGCATAAAGGTCAAAACAATCTGAAATGTAAATATGATCTATTGTATGTGTACCATGGTCGTCAGCTTCTACATTGAACAGTTAGCAATTCGTATGCTCCACATTGGGCTAAAACTTCGTCAAATGTTTGCACCTTTTTTTCCCATTCAAGTCTATACTATAAAGATGGCACTGCTTTTGTTTAGGACCTCAATCATTTCGCGTTGGTGAGTCCACGCACCGTCTTAATCAGTGTGAATGGTTTATTCAAGATACTATACCTGATTTACACATCAGTTCCCACACTCAATATGAGACATATACCCTTAGTCTTCACATCGTTTTGAAATGTATGGATGCATCCATTTTGGTTTAGTGTGCTGCTGCCTGTTCTGTTTTGCGGATTGGATATGGCCTATTGCTTTCCTAACTTCCTATTCTAAAAATGATGGCTGTCTTGGGAATGCCTTCAGTAAATACTTTTTTTTTGGGTCCTCTCATGCTTTCATTTGTTCCATGGCTACAGGTGCGGTCTTCCGTGTGCAGATACCCACCGATTTGTTCAGCAGTTTGCAGCCGCGAAACACTGGGTTTATCAGAAAGTTGCCCGACTCTCATCTTCTCCTCTATGTATGCTTAGAGAGGCAGACCTACTAGATTGACGTGCCATGATCCTATGATGTAATTGAGCTCTCATGATCCTCGAATCTTAATCAACAATTGAGACAGAGAGGCATGTACTAATATACAATTACCTACTATTGCTGTCCTCACCTGCAGCAACGCGCGGGTGGCAGACTAGTAATAAGTAGACATGCGTCTTTGGTTTGTGGAAGCTGTAGAGTTGGGAGAGTGGAGCGCTGGCTCTCATGGTGGTGCTGCTGCTATGGATGCTTTTGGATTTTAAGTTAGAATGGATTAATGGAGTCTGTTTGAAGCCTAACCGCAAAGGTGTCTTAATCCTTCCGAAAAGGTGGATTGTGTTTTTGATCCTTCTGTATGCATATATATAAGCTCCTCATAATAAGTAGCAACGACCCCCTGCTGCTGGGCTCGGTTCAGCCCACAGCCCCAGCACACCGAGTCACTGGCCCGATGGTAAAACACAATCAAGTATAATTTTGGAACCCACTACATTCATTCTACACTCCAATCCTATAAAAAAACATCTCATTTGAACGAAGATATTTCCTTTCATTAGTTCATCCTAGCCTTGGTTTTAATATGCCTCAAATCCGGCGGATGGATATTTCCTCACGTCCTACATTTCAGTTGCCTGAAATTATAGGCGATATTTCCTCACACGTCCTACATTTTAGTTGCCTGAAATTATAGGTGACGTTCAGGTGACTCGTTCCCTCCTTCCTGCGTGCGTCTTCCTCCTCTCCAGCGCGGCAGTGGATGAACGAGGCGGCGATGGCGGGGTTAGGGCTTCTATTTTCTAGGATCTCCAGTGACCTTAGAAAAAGGGAGGGGTCCTGGGGTGGCCGGGTGGACAGGCAGCGGTGGTGGGTTGGCTAGCGGCGAGCGAGGCGGCAGGGAGCTGTGAGAGGGTGGGATAGGACATCCGGATGGTAAGTGCCTGCGGCGGGGCGAGGGCTCGATGGCGTGGTCACAGGATTGGGATTAGGCGAGGGCGGGGTCGAGCGCAACGGCGATGGTTGGTGGGCGGCACGGCCGACGGCGCGGGAGCCGCTGGCCAGAGCGGCGGGAGAGGTTGGTAGTGGGTCAGGCTATGAAGTGGCGAGCTGCGGAAGATAAACAGTGCACCATGATCTTTAGCCGTCAGATCATCATCCAGTGGCTCATGTTTGTCGTCCGAGAAAAGAAAAAAACAGACGTTTGAAGATAGCTAATCGGAGGCACTAGCGCCCGGACATCTAGTGCCAAAAGCGCGTCCGGACGCAGCTCCCAGTTCCAGCCAACCGAACCATGGCCCAGCTCCCAATCCCAAGCCTCAATGGGAGCATCCTATCTAAGCATCCCCGCGTAACGGAAAAAGTAAACCGAAACTCTACCTGCCCGCGTAGCGAAAGGGGAGAGCGTGCGCTCGCGTCCTGCCGCCATCCCACGGTGCGCCCCTCCGCTGGCCCCCGGCATGGCCCCTCCCCAGTCTAAAAAGGATGCAAGGTAGCAGAAGGTGAGGAGGAGACACCGAGGCGAGGAGGGAGATGCAACACCCAATTTACTTTTGAAACATCTAGAACATACGTCTGCAGACAGATGAAACATTTAAAACATGCATATGAAACACTTACAAAAAACACATGAAACAATTGAAAACCATTGCAACACATATGCAACGTCCAGATAAAACTATTTCAACATATGTGTGCAACATATGTAAGCTCTAGATAAACACACTTACAACATACGTATGAAAAAACAGATAAAACATTAGGAACAAACGTTTGCAACATAAGTGTACAACCATTGCAACATATGCAACAAAACGTTTTACTTTTGTAACATCCATACAAAACCCTTGCAACATACCTCTGAAACCCTTGCAAAACTCTTTCATACTCTATTCTTTCCACACCCTTCCACTTTAGATTGGCAGATCGATACGCGAGTGGAAGACGCGCAGATATATCCGTGCGTTTGATAATTTTTTTCAAGTGTCAAGAGATTGGAAGATGGGATTGAGAACTCTTGGAGATGGATTTTTTCTATTCTTGCAAAAAAAAACCTAAATTGGAAGACTTTTTTTTTGAACTCTTGGAGATACTATAAGGGCTTGTTTGGAATGGAGGATTTTCAAAGGAAAAACAAATGATTGAATTCTATAGGAAAGTTTCCTCCACTTGGTGTTTGGAACAAAGGAATGTTACATTCCTTTTCAAAGGAAAGGCTAACCTTGCTTCACAAAACATAGGAAAAAAAGCATCCAAGGAAACACAAGGGAAAAATTCCTACAATATTTTCTCAAGCTTTCAACCATGAAAGCTTTGTTTCTTGGGCACATGTGACATTTTTGTTTTCCTGGGATCCAAACACCCCAAAGTTTTTATTCCTGTGTTTTCAAATCCTATAGTTTTCGACTTTTTCTCTACTCTATTCCTGCGTTTTTTTCTATTCCTTCGTTTTGCATTCCTGCATTCCAAACAGGCCCTAAGATGGGAGCAATTTCACCCCTCTTGTCCATTACACCTTCTAGTGGGCCATACAGCCCAACACGGATGGCGGACCCAAACAAAATCGCCGATTAGTCCCCTTCGCTCCGACAAAGTCCAGATATACCCTTCCCATTTCTCGCGGCGGCCACGGCCCGCGGCCACGCCGTAGATCTCCTCCTCGTCCCAGGGCTCCGGCGGTCTCGCCGGCGGTGAGCTGAAGTGATGGAGCTCTGGAGCAAGCTGCGGAACCTGGATGCCTACCCGAAAGTGAACGAGGACTTCTACAGCCGCACCCTCTCCGGCGGCCTCATCACCATCCTCTCCTCCCTCGCCATCCTCCTCCTCTTCTTCTCCGAGATCCGTATGTATCATCCCCCTCTTCATCTTGGATTTCCCCCTCGATTTCGCTTGCCTAGCTGCGGCAGAGCTTGATCTGGCCGTACCATCTGGTGCCTTTTTTTTTTGGTTCGGTGTGGAACGAGAGTAGATTGTGGTGGAATGAATTGTGCGTGTTTTCATACTATGGTGTGAATTGGAAGTAATAGTTTGTTAAAACTCGCGGCCTGGTTAACGTGCACCAGAATTCGAGTAGGGCAGTTAACCAGGCCTGGTTAATCCCTGTTTGGCTGATGGTATCTGCCGCTGATAAGCCGGCGGATGCTGTTTTGTCGTGAGAGAAAAATACCGTACCATAGCTGATAAGCAGTGTAAAATTGCAGTACATATATTAATTTGCAGCGTCGTGTGTTATCTCGTGATGGTTTTGTTGATGTTGTATCCTAGTTGGTGTCATCAGAAGACTGGATAGGAATTGGTTTTGTACCCTTTTTTTTGTGACTTGTGTGACCACTTGCAATGAGTTAGTTTTCTGTGTAACTTCCCCAACTAGGTTTCATCTAGTTTTTGGAATTGCTCCATCATTTTGGTGTTTGTGTTTGATGCTAAATTTATGTTCTCTTTATTTTTGCAAGTATGGTTGCTATATGGTGCTACGTGTGATAACCTTTACCCATACTATGGGCTATAACTGATACTTGCTATTTTTTTTCATGCTAAAATCACAAAGAACAGTTTAACTTGTTAGATGCTGCAAGTACCTCTTCTCACAATGTAGCTTGCTCCATGCCTCTTTATCTAGATAATAATAGTTTATTAACTGTATGTCAACTTAATATTCTGATAACTTTCCTGTAGGGCTTTATCTATATTCTGCTACGGAAAGTAAGCTCACTGTTGATACCTCAAGAGGGGAAAGACTACATATCAATGTTAGTCCCAATGCTATTTCCCCATTGCAAACCTTGTAAATGACTTGTAACTTCTAGCAGCTCTTACCATATTTAGAAAGCAGGCTATCGAAACTTATGTTCTTTGCCATGTTTCATCCACTTCAACTTAGTCTATGGTCTATTAGCTGTGTAAAATTTGGATTTTTTTTTTTGCTTAAAGATTTGACCTCAGATTGTCTTCATGTTATGTTCTTGGCACATTAGAACTTGGCAGGTAGTGAACAAGCTATTTCTAGTGTTTATACAGTCAAATATGAAAGAACAATTAGCAAGCAGCTAGCTGAGAATATTCAGAAATTACTAATTTGGCGAGGCCCAGGTCCAGAATATGTCATTTTTTCTGTATGTGAAGATGCTGCTTTTCTTTTGGATCGTTAATATACATAGTTGCTTTTGCAGTTTGATGTTACGTTCCCGGCCCTTCCTTGTTCTCTAGTTGCTGTTGATACGATGGATGTCAGTGGAGAGCAACATTATGATATAGTATGTGCAACAATTTCCGCCACTTTTCTCTTTTGTTCTTTGTTTTACGTCTTGTAAGTTGTTTCCCAAGCTCTACTGCATAAAAGGTTTCCTGACCGGCTAAGTATCCATTTTGCAGCGACATGACATAACAAAGAAAAGAATTGATCATCTTGGTAATGTAATTGAATCAAGAAAAGACAGAGTTGGTGCCCCTAAGGTATATCGTTCCACTTCTAACTTAAACTGGCATATGAGCGAAGTTGTCCTGGTTTTGCCATGATTTTTACTAAATTGGACTTGGTTTTAGCAAATGCCATGGTTTTTCTTACTCTGGAATATAGCCATTTGGGCGTATTTTATTGGTCATGTTTTAGACTATCAGGGTCTGTTCATGCTGAAGTGCTGAACTTATGCACAGCGCATTGCGCATAGAGCTTACAGCTTCACAGAAATTTCACATTGGAGCCATTAGAAGATGATAGCTACTGTTTGCATGCATGAACAGAGTGCCTGAACCATAATTCTGGCACACAAAAATAATATGGCGTCCAGGGGGGCTGGCGCCCTCCTTATCTGGACCATTTCCTGTGATTGTCTAACGGAAGTTGGCTTCACAGTGCTAAGGTGAAAGGTTAAATCTCCTACCACCCACTAGAATGCATACCTGATTTTGTGGGAAAGCCGCCTCAGATGGATTCCACAGATTTGCTAAGGTTTCATGATAGCGTTCTTTATTGGAATGCAATTTCTGATGGGAACCAGAGCTTTCCTTATGTTCAGTACGACAGTACCTGCGATGGTTTTACGGCAATTCTATTCTTCATGGTTCCCATTTTATGGACATGTATCTCACAAATTTATGGGAAACCGGTGATGACATTTAGCTCTGAAACTTCCATATCCATATCGGACTCTTCAAACGTTCTTCAAACGTGCCTGCATTAGTTTGGGTGTTCGTTTATGTTTGCAACTTATAGAAGATGGAACATTCATCAGATAAAAATGGAAGCCTTTGTGTATATAAAACTGAAAACTTATGCTGCAATAGTATAGGCCATTGAGGTTTGCAACTTATAGAAGATGGAACATTCACCAGATAAAAATGGAAGTCATGCTGTATATGAAACTGAAAACTTATGCTGCAATAGTATAGACCATTGAGTAGACAGTTTATTCTGCATCCCTAGAAAGTATTGAGCTGCCTGTCTGAAGTTTTTACTGGGCAGCTGAAACATCAGTTGTCGTTGGTCTCCATCTCCGATGCAGCAACCAAAATGAATGGTCCAGATAAGGAGGGCGCCAGCCCCCCTGAGCGCAATATCCGCTTTGTTCTGGTACACAACACAGCACAACAGACTGCCTAAGGGCTGCACCTCACCGAGGCCCAGCCTGGATCAAAGTTGATGCACCATGGGGGGCTTGTAGTGACTAGTGACAGTCTCACAGAAGTAGAAGTGTAGAACATGGGCAGCTAGCACTGAGACGGCTGCATAGGCTGGAGTTTCCCTGGTTTGACCCTGCATAGGTTGATCATATCATGGTCTAAAAAATGGGGCCAGACTGGTTATTTCAATTGTAAAAAATCCAGAACTTATCACTTTATCTAGTTTATCTCAGAGACTGCTTAATGATCTGGAAAATCAGATGAGCTGGTTTTTTGTCTTTTAGATACCATTGAGCGGTATGGGTTAAGTGAGGCGATCCGTTTTTTGCAGTGAAAACTGAAAGAAAACCATGTTTCTAGCACGAACATGCAAACTTGGTGCCATCAACAACTTCCCTGTTAGCCCAGGGTACACCATGCTCCAGCCCCCCCCCCCCCCCCCCCCCCCCCCCCCCCCCTCTCCCTCACTAATTCAATCATCTGTGTTGTCGGCTGTGCCGCTGTTGTCCCAATATGCAGCAGATGAAACAAAGATGAAGTGACTGTGTACAGATTTTTGTTCCCTCTTTGTAGCAGCATACATGGATTTTTATTTGCGCAGAATTACTCTCTTTTACCAGTACCTTTTGATTGCTGGTATGATGCATAGAAGTGTTTTTATTTATACTTGTTTTGTTTATTAATAATGTTAGCAATGTCCATATATTTCAATATCTCTTCAGTGAGCTTTTATATGACTTTTTTTTTTCGAATAAGCTTTTTTATGACTGAGTAGAGGTACCTAGAGATTTTTTTTTTCTTGAATACACAAGGGAGTCGTGTATCATTATATTAAGAAGGAAAAAAAGGGCGTACCCAGTGCAGAGAGCTCCCGCTCTATGCGGGGTCTAGGGAAGGGTGTCAGTGGCAAACCTTACCCTCGCCTGTGCAATGCGAGGAGACCGCGACTCGAACCCGGGACCTTCCGCTTGTATCATTATATTAAGAAGGAAAAGGGTGAAGAAACCCATACAACTCACACCCACCTCACACACTTGCAGTCCTCCCTGGAACACAAAAACTCGACCTCAACCAGTAGAGGTACCTAGAGATACCATGTTAGTTATTGTTATTTTGATATTTTCTTTTACCTTCTGAATTTTTTTTTGGTATGTCCCGATGACAGTCTTCTTTATATAAGAAATAGAGCTAACAATAATGTAAATACATTAAACTATTATATTTAATAAAGAAATATTGATCTGACTCGTGGACTGACCTGCTTAAAGCCTTAAACTGTGGTCATAATTTCATATTACATGTTGGAGACCACTGTAAAGATGACATGGACCGATTTGTATAATAGCGATTTCAAGCTTGGTGGTGGCATTAAGAGGCAGCCATCTTCCTTGACTAATTGTCAAATGTGGAATAACGACGTATTTCTATTGCAGGAAGTTGTTTTCCCTTGAACTAATTCCCTCTCTGCATCCTGGTTTCTCTTGTATAGATTGAAAGACCGTTACAGAAGCATGGCGGTAGGCTTGACCACAACGAGGTTTACTGCGGATCTTGTTATGGTGCTGAGGAGGTATACATCTCTGACATTGTTACATTGATGTTACTTGTACATGCAATGTTTTCACACTGATCATATTTGTCCCATGGTTTCTCTGTTACTCCAGTCAGTAAACACCACTAGATTTCTCCTTAAGAATTTTATTGCATTATCTAATAAGCCCTAATATTTGTGCCTGCAACATCACCAGACGGATGATCAGTGTTGCAACTCCTGTGAAGAAGTTCGTGATGCGTACCGGAAGAAAGGGTGGTCTATCAACAACGTAGAATTAATTGATCAGGTATTGTGTGCTCTATTAATTTTGGCTAGTCTATGAGTGTAGCACAATCATGTTCATTGAAATGGGTCAACTCTTAACATAACCCATATGTGTAGCATCTATCATGAGTTTGTGATGCATGATTTGTCCTCAGGTCCTTAGTCGGGTTATCTTGTACATAGGGAGCGTTATTTTTTGCTAAATAGATAGTTTCTACCATGATTAGAAATATTCAATAGGTCTTGTGTGTTAGAGCTTGAGCTGACTTATGCTTACACTAATTTATGCTATATAGGTTTGTGTTTCTTTATCATTTTTTTCCCGAGAATGTGTCTGGGCACGTGTTTCATTAAGAGGAGTGTTTCCATATCATCTAACAAATTATTGTGAGGCAACCACCTCCTGGTGACATAGTCATTATATGTTTGTACTATGGGCAAGGATACTGAATAATAGGAATTATGATTCGTATCCGTATTGGCTAATGACCGGACACTTTTTTTTTAACATGTACTTGATGTCCATTTCTTTAAACTTCAAAGCTACAAACAATGTGTAAGCCACCTTAATTTGTTTGTGCATGACTGCATCTTGCCTCCTATTACTCCACTAATGTTTTGTGCTTCATGCAACTAATTCATGTAGAAGGTTTTGGTTCTTATGTTTTGCTTTGTTCTTATGTTTTGCTTAATCAAATATACTCAAAATTCCAGTGCAAGAGAGAGGGCTATGTACAAAGGTTAAAAGATGAAAAAGGGGAAGGTTGTACCATCCATGGATTTGTAAATGTGAATAAAGTAGCTGGCAATTTTCACTTTGCCCCTGGGAAAAGCTTGGACCAGTCATTCAACTTCCTGCAAGATCTGTTGAACATCCAACCAGAAACTTACAATGCAAGTAGAGCTAAATTAAATTCTCTTTATCCTTGTCGGAGCACTTATCATATTGCTCATAACCGTAAACTGATATTTGTCCATTCCCCACTTTACTGGAAACAGATAAGTCACAAGATAAACAAGCTGTCCTTTGGGGAAGAGTTCCCAGGTGTTGTCAATCCTCTTGATGGGTATTCTTTGGAACTTAGACTAAACTTCAGATTGTAATTTGCATTTCACTTTGCTCTACAACTTTTGCATGGTCTAATTTCCCCAAGCGTTCCAGAGTTGAGTGGATACAGGATAACTCCAATGGGTTAACGGGGATGTACCAGTATTTTGTGAAGGTAAATTTTTGGTAATTACTAGTCATATTCTTTAATATGATTCCTTATGTTTAAGCTTCTGCGAACATGAAAATATATCAATACAGATTTCCATGGCTTCAACTTGCTAATTATATCTTTTGTACAGGTTGTTCCAACAATCTACACAGATATCAGGGGGCGCAAGATTCACTCAAATCAGGTAAATAGCCACAGATCTTCTTGCCTAGTTGTACTTCTGAAGCCTAAGTTTGTGAATAATTCTCTGTTTCCTTTTGCAGTTTTCCGTGACAGAGCACTTTAGAGAGGCAGTTGGCTATCCTAGGCCTCCACCTGGTGTATACTTCTTCTACGAATTTTCACCAATTAAGGTTATGAACGATATCCCTGTGATCATTTGTATAGTCAGAAGTGTTGGCAAACATTTCTTTTCTATCCAGCCTGAGTCATCCATTGACCATTTGATAGCATGCAACTTTTGATATTCAATCAACCTGTTCCTCTAAAAGCGTAAAGCAGGCACTGCCTTTATTACTTGGAATTGACACTGAGTTTTCTTATCATGTTGGTCTCTTTTCGTTAACATGCGAAAATCTCCTTCTGCACAGGTATTGGTCATCCTCTATGATAAATTCACTAGTTTGTCTGACTGTTCCTTGACAGGTTGATTTTACTGAAGAAAATACATCGCTTCTTCACTTCCTGACAAACATATGTGCTATTGTTGGAGGTCTGTAACAAACTTCTACCTGCAACTATTTTGAGCTTCCTCCAAAAAAGGAAAACCTTTTGGTGCTATCTAAAATGGATAATAAGCAAGAGTCTTAAATTTCTAACCCATGGCTGTGGGCTTCTGGCAGGTATTTTCACTGTTGCTGGCATCATCGATTCTTTCGTGTACCATGGTCATCGCGCCATCAAGAAAAAGATGGAGCTTGGAAAGCTTGGATAACTACAATTGTTGGCATATAGCAATTAGGACCATAGTGAAAACGGGTTTAACTTGTGCTGCACTGCCTCAAAAGGTTGACGAAGATAATTCAAGAGGGATTTTGATCCGCTGTGATGCATCTGTAGTCATTCAGACTTGTTAGCTTGTCTAGAGCCTAGAGCTCCACATTTTTAATTGGTTTCCTTGCTGCAGACTGCAGAGGCCTGTAAGACTGTAGTCGTGGATATGCAGCTCCATTATGGGAAAACTCTCCGAGCAGAAGCATCACTGCCAGCCAACGTTTGTGTTATTGGCCAAGTATATTGCAATGTGCTGCTCAAAACGCTGTTAAAATTTGTGATTCTGCTCCGTGCCGCGTATCACTTTTGCTTTGGTCGCTGTCTCCAGCATTTACTCCATGGATTTGGATGAGGCCGGAACTATTTTCCCGGCACGCAAGTACACGCGCGCCAGCGGCCGTGCGGCTGCCCACGTTGCCGTCCCGGCTGCCGCGCGCGAACCAGCGGGAGGCAAGGCAAGCGCGCGGCGGGGACGGGCGCTCCTCGCCCGGCCGGCTGGCCCCGGCGCGTCGTCGTCCGCCCGTCGCCACTCGCGATCGCGATAGGCGCCCAGGGGCCGGCTCCGCGAAGCGCCGAAAAGGAGGTGGCCTTTTCACGTGGTCGATGGCAACGTTACCTTACCGGCAGAGGAGAGGAGAGGAGGAGGGCAGGATGGGCCCGCCCACCCGGCCACCCCGTCGTCGTCGTCTCGTCCCCGACCCCGTTGGTCTTTTCTCCTCTCCATCCATCAGATGATGGGCGATCGGCCAACACAAAAGGAGATGCCGTGGCTGCCGTGCGTGGACAGACAGGCAGGTAGGGAGGGTCCGCTGGAGCTCGCGATGATATTCCCCTGTCCTCCGTCGCAGCGAGTGAGTGCGGAATGAATGTGCTGACGTGCCCTGCCGAGGAAGGCCCGGACACAAGGAATATACCTCCAAACGCCGGTCTGCCCGTCAATCATTGATGCCAGTCCAAGTGATCTGTCGGGGCCGGACAGCAGAACGGCAGACGGCAGAGCAACCAGCCAGCACCGAACGGACTGCCCACTAGATGGGATGGACAGTGCAAACGGATGTTTCTTCAGGACATCACTCAAAGCCTACCTCGACGGACGGGCCATTCAGTTCAATGTATGCTTGCGCGGATTGGTTGCTGAACGTCCAGTGCAAGAGTTTTATTAAATGAGAAAGGCAAAGGGGGCATCAAGTGTATATTAATTGTTCGTCGGGCGAGGATGTCGCAACAACGTTCTCCGGGGGACGTGTCGGCCGCTTCATCCTTGTGAAGTTGTAAACGATAGATTCAGCGATGGGGAAACATCGAAACGGCGATAAGCTTCGCAGATCGAGAGCGCCGGCGCTTGTGGTACGCGTACCGCTACGTCCGTCCGTCCTGCGAGACAGGCCTTACTTCCGGTTTCCATCATCCGTCGGCAGTGACTCTGATGCACTACTAAATGAGATGGAGTAGTTCTAGTCGTCAGGGATAGGGTTTATCTATCTATGGTCCGGTGCCGTTTGACTCTTTCTTTCGGCTGAGGTCGTCTTTGTTTTTTGGGCCGGGTACGTGGCCAAACAGAGACGAAGCATGGAGTAGAGTGCCTCGGAGATGTTTCGTGTGTCCACGTTTTCTCGATCGTCAGCTTGAGCATTTGGATACACTACACCGGTGGGTACACGGTACACACAGCTCAGCTCAGCTCGTTAGATTTGGTCCCTGCAACTCATTTGGTATATCAACTGTCTACGGTGCGTGTCAGAAATGCAGCGCAGTGCAACCTTGGCGTGAGGGAAGTGTTGGTCGAAAACTCTGGGTGAGCTGATTCGCGTGTGCAAGTGCAACCACAAATAGTACCTACTGGTATTAGTTCTAATCTTCTTGTAAAGTCGGCAGGTACTGTATTTCTGAATTGACAACAGCCCATTTCATGATTCCGTGATCTATCTTAAGACCATTTCGTATCACATATGGTATGGGTATGATGGGTTTGTTAATCCTCCCTCTACAATATACAAATTGGCTCCTTTGCGGTTTGCCCCCAAAGGACTAAAGCGATTCCATGGAAAAGTCCCTTTAATTTTCCTTGGCAGCAACATCTGGTGTTTACATAAATAGCATCTTTGGTGGTAGTAGCAGTTGTAGTACATTAGGAACGGCCGGGGGTCCCTTTTATCTGTAAATAAAAGCTTGAGAAAAATAAAGGAGCGCAACAAGGCCCCGGAATTGCGCTTGTGGACCATGACCTTGTCGGACAAGAACAAGATGGTTCCATTGATACTCTCTGCCCGTGCTAATGTTGCCCCTTTAATACAAATACAGGACAAGTTGTGAAGTTGATATCAGGACAGGTTAACAGACAACCACTACTATATGTAGAGTAGGGTTTATCCATTTTCTCTTAGACTAGGAAACTACCAGTAGTTCGGTATTGCTGGATTTCAAGGTATTCTTTCCAGAGAATACTGGTGCTGCTATTAGTGGACGAGAAATGCACATGGATGGATCATGGATCAAGTCCATTTTTTAGAATTTTTGGATCAAGTCCATTCTCAAGGCATTCCTTGCTCTTTTCCAAGGCATTTCAAGATCTCACCTTTTTTTTCTTCTGGATGATGGAACTTTGAGAAAGGAATCAAGACCCGACGGGAGAGGAAAAGAATCGCAACAGAACATTGGGAAACGGGGACGAAATCAGTTGGCGTTTCCCCTGGATCATCCGTAAACCTTTTTCCACAGCGACGCACTTCCTGTGATGTGAGTCTGTGACCACAAGCAAAGCAATCTGCCTGCTGCTGCTGACCCGCTGGCTCCTTTTCTGCGCTGCGTTGCTCTTGCTCATGTCTTCACTCTTCAGCGAGCGAAACTTTTTCTGTGCAGTTGTGCCCTCGGAAAGGCACGTACGTACTCTTGCAACCAACGAAAACAAGACCCCCAACCAAAATCTTTGATTCGTCACCAAGGCAGGCTCAGCCCTTTCTTTCAACGAAGCAGCAGCAGACCCAGAGCCAGAAGCACAACGGCAACAGCCGTGCCGTGCGTGACGCCAACGGTAACAAGAGAGCGCTGACACCGCATCAGCAGCAGACGGCCGTGTGCGGTGGACTGGACGCAATAGTTTCTCTTTTCTTTTGCTCTCTGAAGATACGGACGCAGTTGTTTACAGCCAGCCATACGGGCCAGTAATATATCCTAATAGCCATTTGGACGGATATTCCCTCGTCCTCCCTGCCGATGCGGGCGTACTCTTTTTTTTTTTTCTTTTAAAAAAAATGCAGCGTTGACTCTAGACAGAGAGGCGATGAGATGACCTGATGAACGAACATGTCCGGATAACGCTCGGATCGTCGTCACATGAGAAGAGACACGACCGTTGAGTGCTCGGCCATCTTGGATCCAGTCATCCAGAATGCCAGAGGAGATTCGGCTAGCCGCATGGCCATTTTCCACTGAATTACCCAATTCCAAACAGACATTTACATTCTCTACTACGGCGAGCAGTGTGTTTCTGTTCTGAACAAAAGCATCGGCTGTTTTTATGGCGATAATATGGAGTTCTGAAACTGATATGCTAGCGCTCGTCTCTGAAATCTCATCAGTCGATTTCGATTCCACCACTTTTGCTCATCCGAGATGGTGCGCCGTCTGATTCCGATCCTGATCTCGGAGCGGCTGTTTTGTCATCGCCCATGAAATGGACGCCATCAGCGATCACATCAAGGGACGCGACGTGATGCACAGACATCAGCAAAGGGACGGGGCGACTGGCCGTTAACCCAACCACCGTCCAAGAGGCAAGAGCCATCTCTTTTTTCTTTTCGTCTGCCTGCCCCCGCACTTGAGCAAAACTAATCCCTACCAGCCAAGAAACAGCACAGCTATTAGTGCATTATAATTAATTAATGGCAATGCGAAATGTTCTAGTAGTGTAGTATATTAAACATATTTTTTAATTAAAAAAAAGAAAGAGTGCACCATCTCTATTACCCTACCTTTTATGATCTCTCTTCTTGTCGCCGTCCTTTACCAGCTCCTACTGAACACACTGGAATATTCAAGTCCAAGGTCGTAGCTGCCCCACTGCACCAAGAAAAATCGAAATGGCGACTGAAGAAACAATTTCTTGTATCTATGATTAACAGTTCACCCTTCACCTAACGCGAATTGGGACGACGGAGTCTCGATCAATAGCAGTAGTTGGTAACCGTGGATGAGAAGAGTACAGTCGTACACAAGCCAATAAGCTACGGAATCAAATAGCTGGAGGCATGTGTTCGTGTCGTTAATCCCCTCTCTAATTGCTGCACACACATGCAATCTAGCTCAGAATGATCCATGCAAACTCAGCATTCAGGGCATGTTTCATAATCTGTTGTTATCCATACCTTAAACGAGTGGGGAAGTCAATCACAATGCGTGCTGCCGGTAGCCGTTGGTAGGGCAGCGAATTGACAGGAATTGGAGTGAGAACTCCACATGTTTCCAGCATTAGCTAGAGAGAAGGGCATCTCAACCGCCTTCCCCGCATTTTGACATCGCCTTCCGTCTTCTTGAGGCGGATCATCGATCAATAATAGAGTCGAATGGATTATACAGCATGTATGTATGCGCCCCGGAATAAATTTAAGTCCGGCATGTACATGCAGCACAGAATGTGCTGTATAGATTAAGAAAGCTGACCCATATGATGTCGTAATTGCGGCTTATTGTATTCGAGTATGGATTAAGAAAGCTTATCCTAATTCTTAATACTAGATGCAAGCGTGCAAGAAAGAAGCGTTCCACAGACTGCATGGGTTACCACTCTTGGCAATGCAATAGGAACAACAGCGCATATTGTTAAAGGTTAGTAGTGACCTTCATTCAGATAACCTGAATTCAGCAATGCAAGTGTGGCGAAGGGAGCAAAAACGGCCAGTTCGCAGTCCCTGAATTGTAGCAAAGGGCACAGAACTACTACTCACTGCTTGGTTCACCGTCTATAGGTGAAGCAATAAGCAAACCTCCGAAAAAGCATTCCGAGCATAGTCACGAAGTTCCCAGTGTCAAGAAACGGGTTTGAGGTTTTTTTTAAGGATATAGGGTCGAAAATGATCGCTCCAGGGTCACTGCCTTCGACTCCATTTTCTGTTTTGTGTGACTACGATTGCGAGCAGGAGTGGAGGCTATCACTTCACAGTTTATCCATCAATTGGATAAGGGTAATGTCTTTAGGATTGTTCACAAAAAAAAGGATTTTCCAGGATTTATTTAGCTCGTTTGAACCAAATACGGAGAGAGATTCAATCCGGATCATCGCTACCCAGACAGAAAGTTACACGAATGCTGCTAGCACAACATATTATTCGTCAGTCCTGCAATTCCTCATCATGTGTTTTACCCGCAGGGGGAAAAACAGTCCTTGTTATATGCAAATCTCGTGGGATTTTCTCGTTTCAATTTGGCAAAAAGGCATGTTTCGAATTGCCAGGCTGCAATTCCGTTCAAGATTTTTCACAGCACTCTCAAGACAACACCTGATTGAAAATGTGATTGCTTCATCCCATTAATTTCATTGATTGAAACTATGATTTCATCTCAGAACCTTTACAGACAACATGTGATTGAAAATGTGACTGACTGCTTCGTTCCGTTCATGATGATAGCACCAAAATGTAATGAAGCTGGCTGCTGGCGACTGCCCACCCCATTCTACAGTATTATACTATTTTCACAAGGATACCAAGGCAGAGTAACGAAATCCGAGGACGAGGAGGCATCAGCTACAGCTAGCGTTGGTTGTTGCGACATGCGATGCGAGGAGGAAGGAACACCTCAGTATTCCCCGATCAGGATTCAGGACCGAGCTGAGCTGAAGCGAGCGGAGCAATCTAGTTGCCCATTGGCCATTGCCACCATGCCATGGAGGTGGTGGGGACAGGTCTTGTTGTTGCAGACGACGCGCGTGCGCAGGAGGGTGGCGCAGACTAGAAGCCGTTCATCTCGAGCAGGTAGGTGCGGCGCTTGCTGAGCGCGGCGACGGCCTCCCTGAAGGGCCCGTCGAAGGCGCCGGCGACGAACTCGTCGAGCTCCTTCCTGCCGCCGCCGCCCGCGGCCGTCGCCGACGGGCTTGATGACCACGAGCGTGGCGCCGTGGATCCTGGTGCCGTCCGAGAGCTCGAGCAGCGGCGCGTAGCGGAGCTTCATGTTGCAGGCGGGCACCTGCGTGCGTTGGCGGCGGCGGCCGCGGCGAGCGGCTTGTCCCTGAACTCCCTGAGCTGGTCGCGCCCCATGCTGAGCGTGCCCTGCCCGTTGGCGTCCGTCAGCGCGACCTGCTCCAGGGTGGGGTGCTCCTTGACGATCTCGCGGAGGAGGTAATGCCTGGTGGCCGCGGCGATGAGGGAGCTGATGGTCCACACCACGCGCAGCTTGAGCCCCGCCGTTGGTGTAGAAGGACTCCGGGATGCTGCCGCTGTCGTCGCCCGCGGCGTCGCCAGCGTCGGCGGGGGGAGCGGAGGAGGCGTGGGGTCCCGCGCCCGCGGCAGCAGAAGCCCGGTCCACCTTGGTGCCGCCGAGGATGACGCAGCTCTGCAGCGTGCTGCCGAACACGGCCTTCCACTTGAGAACGACGCCGTCGTCGGTGCCGACGTCGGAGACGGGGAGCTCCATGCGGAGGTTGCGAATGCTGCTGAAGTTCTTGAGCACCTGCGCCGGCGAGTGGTGGTGCTGCTGCTGACCGTGCTTGTGCGCGGACTTGGCGTCGCAGTGCGCGAAGGGCTTGAGCACGGCCTGCAGCATGGCCTTGAGGAGGTGCGACAGCACGGCGCGCGGGCGCGGCCCGCCCGCGAGGCCGCCCAGCGCGTCGCCGCCGTCGGCGGGGATGACGCGGTCGATGCGCAGGCAGGCGTCGTCCACGAGCGGGACGAGCGCGTTGAAGCGGCGCGACACTGCGGAGCAGCGCCCCAGGGAGCGCGCGTCGGCGAGCTTGTTGAAGATGAGGAGCACCAGGGAGTCGGGCACCCGGTCGAAGTGGTCCTCGCCCTCCGCCGCGAGGAGCAGGTCCTCCGCGAAGATCCGGTGCTTGGACTGCATCCTGTCCGCCTGTGGCTTCCTTGGACAGCCCGCGGATGAGGAGGAGGCGGAGTAGGTGAGGGTCGGAAGAGGATGGTGGTGGCGAGTGAAGGCGCGGCGGAGGCGCTTATAAAGGCGGGGGAGGAGAGCGACCGTTTGTTTAAGTCCATCCATGGCTCGCTGTCGGGGTCGGGACGCCCCCTAATCATACCGTTACATACACGGATCAGCTACGTATTTTCTACCGTTCCCTGCCTGCCTCTCTGGCCCTGCTGGTCCTAGTAGGAGATTAGTTTAATCTTGCATTCCTCCTCGTCTCGCCCGATCCTATGCCTGCAGAATCTGTGCAACGGTACTCTCGGTCCGTAGTCAGCAGCCGCCGGCATTAATTAGCAGTAAGTACCTTGTCATTCGTTCGCGAAAAGACTATGACCAACATAATAAGAGGAAAAAAAAACGACGTTTAATTCAAAAAAAAAAAGGCTCGTCTCGAGGGCAGGCCTTTGAAATTTTGCAAATTCATCTGTCATCTTTTGCCTCCACCTCCGCTAGCCCCCTCAGCCGTCTTCCTCCCCGCGCCCCTCCACCACCACAGGCGGCCGCTGCCCAACAACCCCGCCCTCCCCTAAAGACAAGCAAGGTCATCGGTGTCGTCCTTGTCCTCGCCTTGCCCGCGCCCGCGCCCCCCACTACGGCCGACGGCTCCCACTGCCTAGCCGCGCCCCCCACGTCCCGTCCCCGCCCCTCGATCCTGCCCACCCTAACCCTAGGGCAGGGCATCGACAAGCTCGTCGCGGACGCCCCTTGCCACGACCTGGCCCAGCTACCTTCCACCGCCCGTCCAGTGCCATAAACCACCCTGTCATCGTCCCACTTGCCCGCGCCCCCACCACTAGCGGCCGACGGCTCCCACTGCCTAGCCGCACCACCCACGTCCCGTCCACGCCCCTCGACCCTGCCCACCTAACCCTAGGGCAGGGCACCGACAAGCTCGTCGTGACACCCCCACCACGACCTGGCCCAGCTACCTCCACCGCCACCAGTGCCCATAAACCGCCCTGTCATCATCCCACCGCCTGGCCGACCTTCCTCCCCCTGAACCCCCTTCTATTCCCACTGGAGTTGAGGAAGAAGAGAGGAGAGTCAAAGAGAGAAAGAAGGCGATGAACTTACCTGACGCCGCGCGAGGTCTCGCCGGAACCCTAGGCGTGGGCGTGGGCACCGGTCGAGTGCGAGCGTAGTCGGACGCGTGGGCACGGGTGACTGACCCATCGACTAACAGATAAACATGATAGCAGGCGACTGCGTATGAGTAAATCTGTTAAAAAAATAGGCATTTAAATTTAAGCTGAGAGAGGAATTTGAAACTAAATGGTTAGGTGCACAACCATATTTCCTAACCGGTCGGTTAAAATTGGATTACTGCTTGCATTGCACATTCGGAAATGATGACATTTATATTAGCTTCCGTTGAATTCGCTCTAACCAATACTTCCATGATCTATTAGGTTAAGAACTAAACGATCGTGTGCCATCAACACAACACACACCTAGTTGAGGCAGGCAACAAAGCACCAAACCAGCCATCCCTTGGACAAGATTGAGCCACAAGCACAATGTACAAAAACGGCAAAGCCATATCTCACATCACTAAGTGCATGGACTACCAGAAGCGTGCACGGGCTAGGAGTGCGAATGGAGAGAGACGGAGAGAAGGATCCACTTGTCCCTCGTACAGAACTTGCAATCGCTGTGACAGCCGAGAGCACAACCGCCATTATGAATGCGCCACCACCAAAGTGGAAAGATAGAAAACTTGAACCCCTAAAGTGATGTTCTATGGAGGAAATGTGACACCAAAAGATACCACCGCCGCCAAGAGACTTTAGACATGTTTGTCACCAAGCATATCCCGCCAAGAGATGACGGTGACTCAACAATGCTCCAAGGGGAATGCAGTGCTCCAAAACATCATCATTGTTGGCCCGGTCCACAAGCTTGGCCTAGCTTTGGCTTGAAAACCACCACTAGCTCCATCGGTCACCAAGGACACATCTATCCTGGCAACACAGCACATGACACGCCACAACACCGCCATTGCCACAATAAAAAGACAACGACTACCCCACAATAACGCCATTGCCAATTCTTGTGACTTAACTTAGAAGTAATTGTTAATGACGGATGGAAGACATAGTTGTAATCTAATAAAGAGTCAATTTTTACAAAATTTGAACGGCAATTAATCAAATTTATACACGCGCACGAGAATCAGCATTCGGGTACACGACGCCTCCCAGCCGTTACGGACAAAGCGTTTCTAATTTAGAGCAGCAGAGCAGTGAGCAACCAAAAAGCGCAACAATACGAGATGCTTTCAGTTGCAAACTAGAGAGGGGCCGGGGTAGAGCGACAACGAGATCTATGAGATCGAATGTACAGTCCTTTTTTTCCCGAGATAAGCCGGCCCTCCCACTACTAATCATGCCTAGTAACCAAAACCAGTCGAGTTGTTGTTCACGCTGCACTGAACAGGATGATGGACGCCTACAGGTCCTTTAACCATATTCTATTTGAACGGAAGGAAGAGGCCCTTTAATATCCCTAGCTAGCAAGCAAATTAAGGCGTCCTAAGAACAGCTGGCCTTTGCCCTTTGCGATATATAAATTGCCGTGTTTTGTTAGGAAATCATTGTCACGCAGTGTGCAGCAAAACCGTGCGGCTGTCATCGACATATTCCCGAGGTATTCGGCTCAACACATGGGTCTCGTTCGCTTCGCTGAAAAAAACAAGCTAAAACATTGTTCCGACTGATTTAAGTTAACAAGTATGGATTATAAGAGAAGCGAACTAGACAATTGTCATAATAATGAACATTATTAGGGACAATTTCTCACGGACGAGTATTCTTTTTAGTTAGCGTATATGGATCTAATCCGTTATGATATAATATTTTTCTCTGTAACAAATCAGCTTCAGCCGATTGTCAACGGCAGAAACCACCGGCCGAACGGAAACCATCAACGCACGCCGCGCAACCCGCAGGTACAGAGAACCGAACCATCGCGCGCACCGTTTTCCCCATCCACCCGTGTCGCGAATCAGTTGGTTCCATCGGCAGATACGAACGCCGTACGTTGGAGCCTTGGAGTCGAGCTGAGCAGGTACCGTGCATGGCCATGGACGGACTGTGGTGGCTGACCTGCCCTGAACGACTGCAGGCGCGTCTCAATCCCAACGACTCCACCGCCGCAGCAGCAGCAGCAGCAGCCCGTACAAATAAAGTAACCCAACCAACCTACCAAACCGACGAGACCATCAGCGAAATCTAGGTCGCCAGGACACGTTCACTTTGCGGTTGCATAGCGCTTCCTGCTTCGTCGTCCTTTGCGTTTCAATTCGCTCTGTGTGAAAGGAAGGGCGGCCGCCGGCCGGATCGCGGTCCAGTCCAGAGGAGGAATAAACCACCAAACGAGCAAAACAAAACTACAGCCGAAAACTATCACTCTCTCAGAAGACAGAGAAGACTAGAACTCCACCTAGAAATCTTTCTCGTTAGATTAGGTTTCTCTTTTTTGATAAATTGATCGGTGCAGCCGTGCATGCAGTTTAACAGAGCACACTTTAATTGAGAGGTACATTCAATTTAGAAAAAAGCGAATTGGGATTGCACAATCCAATTCTTTGGTGAAGTGAAAACAATGCTACAAACCAGAAAATTTCTAGGCCATGGCCAACCCACTCTTTCGTGCATACATTTCAACATATACGGGGTATAAAACAAACGAAAAACCTACCGACCCGTGAAAATAATATCCTGGCATTGCGTTGCGTTGTGCGTGCAACTGCGCACGAGCCAGGTCGTCGTGCCCGTGCTCGTCCTCCCGTGGCCAGCTTTGCACGCAGAACAACTCCAACCGCCAATAATGCGGTAGCTCGGCGAGTTGTACATGTACATCGACCATCATATGCACGGTCCACTGACTCCCGTATGATTGGGAGCTAGACGATGCATATCATCATGCATGTATACTACTACAACACAACACTTGCAATATATATCATATATGCATGTATGATTCATGATATGGGCTGTATGATTAGCCGTGAACTGTCCGTACTCGTGCTAATACCAGCCAATGCAACAACTGATCTGAACAGTGCTTGGCTTATACATATATTTTTTTTTAAAAAGAATCGCATGCATGGATCTGATGATGCCATGTTGCCGACGAGGAGGAGCGAGGCCCTTATGCATCGCGTAAACGATGTGTGTCCGGTACTTTGGTCTCCCAAAGGCCAAAGCCGGCATCAATGAAGGAAGGCAGCGCGGAGGGTGATGGGCTCCCGCACCTAAAGACCGACCACCCAAAAGGCGCGTGTCGATCGAGTCCATCATGGACGGACGGACGGGAATCCAAGCCAATCACGACGTCCTCTCCTGTAGCGTACTCCTGCAATAGATCACTCATTCATTGACGGAGCTGGAGCGCTGGAGTATTTTGTGTTCTTGCCTAGGAATGTGTTTTTTTTTTGCCCCCGAGTTCTTGAGAACGTGGAACGTGTTTTCAATTAGGATTGTTGAGGGGTCCTGCGTTGCTTTCATCCGCTGGCGGCGGTGGCACCAGATATGGGTATAGCGTTTCGAGGGCTGTCCAGAGTGCACTTTGATGCATTATGTCGAAAACTACTAGTCAGGCAATCAGCCTGTCCGTGCAAGATGGCCAGCCAAGCATTGAATTGAAATCTATGGATACCAAATGAGGAAATGGCGTTGAGGATCTCTCCTAATAATAAGTGACGAGCAGAAGGCCGCAATTGTTTTTCTTTTCTTTTCTGCTATCTGAATGAATATATATAATAATAACAACATAAGAGCACTGATACTACTTCCGTGAATCATCATACGGTGAAAGTGAGCTCTTGTCCGTGAATCGTACGATGCACCGCGGCGACATGCATGGAGCGGCATGGACCAGCAGAGCCTCGTCACCTCGTGTAAAGCGACAGGATTTGCTAGGAGAAATTCGGAGGAATCACCTGCGTATATCAATGTAGTATAAGACGTCAATAGTCAGAGCCGTACCGTCCGATCTTGTTGATACCCCAAAGGCGAAAGTAGACGCAGGGCAGGGTAGGGCAGCGGCATTGATGTCATCCATCCGACGCCTGCCACGATATTTTGTAGCAACAGTGGCAACCTGGACCCTCCTAATTCAACGTGTTCTGGTCGATCTACCAAAGGAGCGAGATCCTACCGTACCAAGCTGGCGCTGGGTCGCTGGGAGGACCAAATGCAAACAAGTTTTCGAGAATTTTTTTCCCTCTCATCTAAGTAAAGCGTAGTATCTGTTCGGATACAAACACACACCACCACACACACGGTATACGAACAAACCTACAACTATACCTAGACAATGAACGCAGCTGAGAGATACTCGAAGATCACCAGACTCCGAACGTCATGGGCACGTCACTTAACCATTGTGGCACATCTACGCGAAAAGCAACTAAAATTATTAAGGGAGAATAAATCTTCAAGAGGGGAGAGAGACGAGCGCCAATTCTGAGACTCGAACGCTGATCGGCACGGAGCAAGCCACAGGCTCCTGCCACTCGCGCTACGCGCGGTCCTCAAGTTTTCGAGAAAATTCGCGGGTCCGGAGGGCGAGGGATGCCTAGAACGTACGTCTGGTACGTCGGCCACTGAAAGGCACGGGCAGATGGTGTGGAAAATCTCCGGATTGGCCCTCCTGTTCAGTAATCAGTCCTCTCTGGCTGGCTCGCGACTGCCTTCGTCTCCGTCCGCTTGGATTATGGCGCGAGGGCACAACAGAGGGGAGAAGAGGACGAGGGGTGGTTGAGCCGGCCGAGCGAGTGGTGGCGCTGGCGCCCGTGCCATCCATCGGCAACGTAGCGTGGATTATGGCGCGAGAGGGCTCCAGATTGTTTTGGACCGAGCCCTGCCGCCACATGACGCGACTCGGCGACGGATAGATGGATAGCGCTGCCTGCCTGCCTGCTGCACAACGCCTGTGGCACGTAGAAGTAGATGCCAAGAGAAGGGAGCGACGGGGCCCGTGCTGCCCGAGACACGCCATGTGAGCAGACGTGCGCTCCCCTGCCTCCGCTCTGCTCCGCCCCGGACCCGCCGGAGCCCGGAGGGAGGAGACAATTATTAGCCACGGCGGGAGACCGTGGACACGGTGTAGCTAGCCGGTCATCACACTGCGTCGTGCTGGTCATCATCACACTGCATTTACACCCTACAGGGCTCAAGATTGCAAGCAAGATGGAAATAAACGAACGAACGAAATGAACCCCCAAGGCTCCAGCTACAAAAGAAACGGGCCTGACATTTTGGTGTGCAATGCCGCTAGCTGGGGGCGGAAGAATGGACGCCATGCTACAACCGTAGACGCATCATGTGTGGAAAAGTGAGGGAATCTGGCAAAAGAATGGACGCCATGCTGATGCGGTTTTCCGACAACGCTAAAAAAAAGTAATCAGGCTATGCATAGGCGACAAATTATGGTGCTTTAGCTGACAGCTGGATCGTTGTTGTATATATGAACAACAAAGCCACGAATCATGACACAAATCACGCATATACAACCAAGCGCTGAACATGGGCTGTTGCCTCAAGTCTCCAGTTTTTTTGACACTCAAAATTTCCTTAGCCGCTACAGAACAGACCCAAAAGAAATGGGACATATACATATACAGCAAACGATGACGACAGCAGCGTCAACCACAAGTGAACGCATCAGATCTACAGGGTGATATCCAGCAGCAAGTAAAAACAGAGGATGAGACAAACCAGTAGAGTTAGGCGTCCCATTCCTCGTGATGAAGCCCAGCAGTGTTACTGACCGCTGCCTGCTGCGTCTTGACAGGCAAGGTGACCCACCCTCGGATACCTCTCCTTGAATTTTTCCTCCCAATCTTGCAACACCTCCAGCTCATCGGGGCTTAGGCCGTCCAAATCCCCGGTGAGGTCATTTGGGTCAAATGACATCAATGCCAGGGCCCGGGTTGCATCCCTCCCAGCAAACAAGGAATATGGTCCCTGAGGGCCATAAAAGAGCCTGAGGGAAAAATATCAGGGAACACAATCATGACTCTGTAACAAGGGGGGAAAACCACGTTTTATATATATCTGGTAATGACGAATGATCTTATTGCAACAGAGCCTAGCCCAAGGGCACAGCATATACTATGTATGATAATTATCAGAGAAAATTGCAAAATCTGGTAAGATGCATACATTCTGCTTGTGCATAAAGTGATAAACAAATCTTAGTTCAAATGTCATCTGCCAGTAGGAAGCATGTTCAGAACACATTGCACAAGTGTCAAGCTCAAACCTGAGAATTGGAATCCAAACAGAAGCATTTTGTGGAAAATTATTTGAAGGACATAGTCCTATATACCTAATTCCTTGGCAGTATATGGGCCAAAAGAACAGCCCACTAGAAAACCACAGTATCAGTTCTAGAATCTAGACAGTCTCAACAAATACAAATATGCTTGTTGCCTGTTGAAACAGCAGCCTAGTTAAACAAAGCAAGGAATCAAGGGTACCCGACAGTAGCTATATACACTACTGATTGCAGGCTACAGGATAAACAATAGTGACCAATCACCAAACTACAGTAGTATATGATTCCACACACTAATACAGTACTACACTCTAGAAAAATGTGGGGCTGAAAGGGGTGAGATGGCACATGATAAACTATATCACCCAGACAGCAACGAGCAAACAAATGGAACTGAAGAAACAAGATGCATAAAGCAGTCAGATATGTAAATATCGGTATTGCAGAAGATAAGGGGAAAACCAGTAAAGGTAGTTTGGTACACCAGGATACCATAGTAACGGACACAAAACTAAAATGCAGTGTAAACTAAATATGATGGTGTTTGGACCCAGTAATTTCAGAAGAAAGCATCAATTGGAGTCCAAATGAAAACTTCATCAAAATATTATAAGGTACAGAAACCAGATAGCCCTTAAGTAAACAAGGGAGTTTAGCTTCAGAGCTGCCAGAAGTAGTTCAGCCAGACAAGGTAAGCATAAAACTTGTTTTTGTTTTACAATTCCGATTTCTCTATAATGAAACTAAACAAGGTGTTGTCCTCCCTAACATTGCATTATAGGATTGAGAAATTTTGATATGAAATGGATGTATGATTGACCGACGAGCGATGTCCGCTCCTCCCCTCTCCCCCTCCCTCCCGCCTCCTCCACCGCCGGCTCCGGCGCCCCGCCGCCAGCCACCTCGGCTCCGGCACTACCAGCCCGCGCCCTGCCTCCCTCGCCCCCCCTCCACCTTCTCTGCTTCGGCTCCCTGTCTCCCCTTCTCCTGCAACCACACAGCCACCTCCCCCCCCCCCCCCCCCCCCCCCCCCCCCCCCCCCCCCTCCTTGCCATCTGCCCCGAGCAGAAAACGACCTGCTGCGTCGCCGCCATGGAAGCTGCCCCACGACGTCTCGAAGGCGCCTGGTGCGGCGACTGCGACGGTGGTCGTCACGGGTCATCCGGGAAGTGCATCCCCGCAGCTGTTCGGCGGAATGCCCACGAAGACACCTAAAATTGATGGCCGCGGGCCGCGCCTCTTCCAACCCCGGCGAGTCCTCTAATGCGCCAGCTGTTGAGGACACCGCGGAGCTGGAACGCGCAACGGCAACGACGAGGCAGGCTCGCAGCGACGACTTTGACAGTCTGGGTACGCGCTTTCAAACCTTTGTTCTGTTAAACTATCGCTGCCCGGTTGTTAGGCCTCTTTGCTTCCCCCTTGTTCCTCCTGTCGATCTGTGGATTTTTCAATCCAATGGGGGTTCTTCGGTTCCCCCTGCCTTGGTTAGCAACGCCCTGAGCTACCACTTCTGTGGTCCTCTGGAAGCTTTTCGGGTCACACCCTGCTCTGCTTTCCTCTTCTCCACTAGTGTCGCTACGGAATCTGTCAAAAATCACCTCTGTAGAATTGGTGTCTTTGCCATTCAGGGCATCATCTTCCACCTCCATCCGGCCGCCGCCGCCGCTCGCTCGTTTCTCCGGCGGCTCGGCAACGGTGTGCCCATTTCAAAATTTGAAAGTAGCACTGTTGCCTTTTCTGACAACGGACAGTCGCCAAGGCCCATTCCGGCACCTCAGCCCAGTCTAGGCAACAGTACTTTGGGGCCCGAACAGCCCAACGCTACTTTAAAGCCCGGTCAAGAAGTCGGCAACTTGGGTGCCTTCGCCCAGTCTATCTTCTCTGCCCCTGTCAGCGGCAGGTTTGACTCGTGTCACCAGCCTGACGGGCCCTCCCCCATGCATTCTCTGATCGAGGATATCCCAATTCCTCATTTTCCTCGCATTAACACTGAGACGTCCCATTGCCCGCTTCCTCCGCTCTCTACTACTACGGTCGGTGCTGCTACTGCTGTAAAAATCCTGACGACGGATGGTGACCAGGGTGACTCACCACCCGCTCATGACTGGAATCGCCCCCCTGCCCTCCACCTCACCTCCCCGGTTCAGTTTGAAGCTCCACGTTACCATGCCTATAGGGGCTATGAGATGGCAGGGGCGCAGCTGGACAGCATGATCAACACTGAGAAGAAGCGTGCTGTGCATCCCACCGTCCCTATAAATAACCACCACAAGGGTAAACAAGCTTGCTATCGGTGCCTAGCTACTGACCACAAAGCCGCAGCTTGTCGTGATCCCATAGTTTGCAAACGGTGTCACCGTTCCGGCCACAAAGGTTTCGAGTGCAAGGACTCTCGCCAACCATCCATCATGTCCATCAACTCCTCGTTTGACTCCACCTCCACCCTCCACACCAGCCTCCATCCCGTCTCAGGTCCCCCACCACCTCCACCATGCTGGCCGCGGCTGCCAACAGGACACGGTTCAACGTTCCCTCTCCTGCCTCCCCCCGCCACCATAGCCCTCGTGCGCCCCCACCTTCGCCTACTTCCACCATCTCTGCTGTTCGGCGCGAGATGGTGGAGGTGCATGTCTCCAACGGGGACTACGAGGGCTCCAAGGTCTTCGCCTTTGTCTACCTGAACGAGCCCGTGCACAGCCCTTTCCTGCTCATCAGGCGTGCGATCGAGCAAGTGTGCGGTGCTCCTCCGTTCAGCCACAAGGCCCACTCCCGTGGTATGGGGGTCTTGGAGTTCGACACTCCGGATGATCGCGAGCGCGTGGTGCATCGCTCCCCCATCCACTTCGACGGCATCATCATCACTGTGGAGCGTCACGAGGAGGCGAAAACCGCTCCATTGCTGAGTACTATGTCTACGCCAAGATCGCCTCCACTGACTTCCCGCTCGAGCACTGGGAGGAGCCGCTGGCGCGTCCTGTGTTGGCTGCGGCTGGCAATGTGTGCTGTATTAATCCAAGGTGTGTTCGCAGAGAGGACTACACTGCCATGAGGGCTGTGGTTCGTTTGAACCATAGGCATGAGATCCCTACAAAGCTCTTCGTCCACAACCACAGCGGACCAGCCTCTATTGCTCACGTCAAACCCATCCGTGTCTGCTCTGAAACTGAGCCCATCCTTGATTGGGCTCACTACCGCTTCTCTCAGTTCCCCATACCAGCACCTCCTCCATACCACCCTCCTTTCTCCCAGCCTGACTTCAGCCAGCCTCCAAATAATGCTGACTATGTCACCACCATTCTTGAGTGGGAGGTTTCTTCTCCACGACCTCCCCTCCGTCCTGTGCGCACCCGTGCTGCTACTCCCTACCCACAGGCTGCTGCTCCTACCCTTCCCACTGTCATTCTTCTGCCTTGGTATGGAGTCGGTGGAGTTCCCTTGAAGGAGTCAAGTGAGGGTGATGCTGTTGCAGTCCCCGAGCAGCTGGACAATGCTGGAGACGTGGGGCCGGTGTTTGGAGAGCAAGAAGAAGGGCATGCTGAGGTGGGGCACGTGATCGGCGCACTCCCCCCACCACCGGAGGAAGAAGGTGCTGATGTCGCTTTGGAGCTCGGGGCGCTCACCATGATGGACAGCCAGTCCATGGAGGCCCAGGTGTTCACGTTCAGTGCTGGCACTGAGGAGGAGCATGAGAGCACCGCTCACAAGAGGAGGGCCCGGCGCAAGCGCGCCCTGGACTCCGCTAGGAAGCTGCGCAGGAGGACAAGGTTGGCAGAGAAGGAATGCCCGACGTATGAGGATCCCAGCTCCAAAGCATCCCGTGTCCAGCGGGGCCGGGTCGACTTCTCTGGTGCGTCTCGGAGGCTCCGCGCTGCTCTATCTAAAACTCATCTCATCTCTGAACCTTATCTTCCTACTGCAGAATTACAGGCTCTTGCTGATGTGGCCGTGGCCTGTGGTGCCTCTGAGGAGGACACTGCTGCTCTCCGGGAGGAGCTTGGTGAGCTGTCCGGTGCTGAATGATTGTCACCTCCAGCAGGATGGCAGACACCCTGAGGATGGAGCAGTATAGGGCGTGTTTGTGTCGTAGTCCCCTAGCTAGCCCTTCTGCTTGTGTTGAACTTCGGTTCAGTTTTGTTAGTAGCACCAGGGCTAGTGCAAGTATCTCCCTTTTGTTTCTTGTGTCAGTCCGTCCGATGTCTGGATGTTACCAGGTCCTTTCTAGTAGCAAGTTTGTGAGATGCCCCGACTGGGAGCGTTGTAAGCTGTTTTACCCAAACCTTTTGGTGTGCTACATGGATCATGGGTAGAACATTTTCCCTTTGTTTTTGGAATGTACGTGGTCTTGGAGAACCTGAAAAATGTAGTGATGTGCTTGCTGAATTACTCTCTTCATCTCCTCACTTGGTGCTGTTTCAGGAAACTAAGCTGTCCGATATTATTCCTTCTAAACTCTCCTCGTTCATGCCTCGTACCTTGAATGACAATCGCTCTCTCCCTGCCACTGGCTCTTCTGGTGGTCTCCTGACTGCGTGGAATAATTCCTTCTTCTCCTGCACTCACCACAATTCCACCCCTTCCACTCTCTCTGTCTACCTCCTCTAACCTTTCGGTCTGCATAACGAATGTTTATGCCCCTTCCACCCCGGAGCTCAGACCTGCTTTTTTAGAGGAACTCAATGAGAATGCCCCCGCGGATGGGGTTCCCTGGCTTATCTGTGGAGATTTTAATATGATCCGGTTTGCTCATGAAAAAAATAACGATAACTTCAGGGCCAGGGAAGCTGATGCCTTCAATGATACTATCAATAACCTGTCTCTTATTGAACTACCTCTTATTGATCGTCAGTTCACCTGGTCTAATCGGAGAGCCAATCCCACCCTGGAACATATTGACCGGGCGTTCATCAACCTCGCTTGGGACGCGGTCCTCCCCAACTCCATCCTTTCTTCTCTTACCCGCACCACTTCTGATCATGTTCCACTAAAAATCCAAATTTCCTCTGCTGTTCCAAAGTCCGCTATATATAGATATGAATCCTCCTGGGCACTCCAACCTGGCTTCCATGAGATGGTCGGCACTGCTTGGAACCTTCATCATTCCCCTCGTGATCCTGCCGCCTCGCTGGTTATCAGGCTTAAAAGGACAAGGGCTGCTTCCAAGAACTGGCGCAGGCAACGGGGCTCCATCTCTCAATGTGAAGTGGACTGCAAGATTGTGATATCCATTTTAGACACCATTGAAGAGAGCAGACCTCTCGCTCGCCCGAATTTGCACTCCGCGAGATCATTGTCCGCCTTCTTAGCCGGACAGTCAAGGAAAAATTATTGCTCTGGAAGCAACGAAGCAAGATAAGAGCGACTATTGAAGGCGATGAGAACACTCGCTATTTTCACGCCTGTGCTTCTCAACAACTTAGACATAATAAAATCCAAGTGCTGGATCATGATGGTATGGAGCTTTTTGGTCATGAGCAAAAAGCTCGTCTTCTTTTCGATTTCTACAAATCCCTTCTTGGAGCTTCCCGCCAAACAAATTGGAGGTTCAATTTAAATTCTCTCTATCCTAATCCTATCCTGGGCCTTTCCACCCTCGATGGGCCTTTCTCTCAGGACGAAATCAAGGCTGCATTTTTCTCCATGCAGGCGTCTTCCAGCCCCGGCCCCGATGGCTTTGGGCCTGCCTTCTATAAGTCGACCTGGAGCATCACCGCCCCTGCTATCTCCTCCATTTTTGAGTCTTTCCACAACCACTCCATTGAGCTTGAGCGCATCAACAGATCCTATATCGTTCTGCTCCCAAAGAAAGAAGCTGCCCGCATGCCGGCAGATTTCCGCCCAATTTGTCTTCAAAACTGTCCTGTTAAGGGCCTCTCTAAAGTGCTTACCAGGCGTCTTCAACCGTTTATTCCTTCTCTAGTAAGCAATGACCAGACTGGTTTGTTCTTGGGAGGAACATTGCTGACAACTTTGTTTACGCAGCAGATCTGCTCAACTGCTGTTACAGGAGAGATGCCCCCACTATTGTCCTTAAATTGGATTTTCATAAGGCTTTTGACTCAGTCAATTGGGACAGCCTCCTCAAGATCTTGAGTTGCCGTGGCTTCTCCCCCAATTGGTGTGGTTGGATCCTTGACCTCCTGCAGTCTGGAAAATCTTCCATCCTCCTTAATTGCATCCCTGGAAAGTGGATCACTTGCCGCAATGGCCTGCGGCAAGGTGACCCTCTCTCCCCCTACCTCTTTATAATTGTTGCTGATGTTCTTAAGCGTCTTCTCCACCAAACTTCTCTGTTGCCGGCTGTCTGTCACCCTCTTCTCAACAACGCTCCTTGCCCTATCTTACAGTATGCGGACGACACTCTTATTTTCCTCCGTGCTACTTCTGATGGAATCCTTGCTGTAAAGAATTCTTTAAACGACTTTGAGCTTGCCACTGGACTCTCGATTAATTTCCACAAAACAACTTTTCTTCCTATTGGTGTTCCTTCTAGTGATGCCAATGACCTTGCCTTGCTCTTCGGTGCCACTGTCTCCTCCTTTCCCCAAACCTACCTTGGCCTCCCCCTCTCTCCGAATAAGTTATCTGTGCTGGATTGTCAGCCAATCATTACTTCTTGTGACCGCTACCTTGCGGGCTGGCGTGCTTCTCTTCTCAACAGAGCTGGCCGGCTTACCCTTGCATCATCTGTTCTCAGTGCTCTCCCCCTCCATTACATGGCTGCTATGGGACTTCACAAAACTGTGATCAAGGCTATTGACCGTCGTAGGCGTGCTTTCTTTTGGACCGGGGAAGAATCCCTGCCACAGCTCTAAATGCCTTGTGGCCTGGGAGCATGTTTGTTCAAGTAAGGAGGACGGGGGGCTTGGTCTGAAAGATCTGCAGACCCAGAATAGATGTCTGCTCCTGAAATTTGTTGACAAGCTGTTTACTGGTGCCCAAGCTCCCTAGAAGGACTGGCTTCTGCACAATGATGCACAATGAACTCATTTTCTCTGACAATCCATCCACTTCCCCCTCCTACCTTTGGAAAATTATTAGCGATGAGCTTTCCACCTACCGTGACATCACCTTCGTTGATGTTCGGGATGGTTCTTCCACTTCCTTCTGGCACGATCACTGGATTGAGGATGATCCCCCTTGCCCTCTCTCACCCTGCCTTGTTTTCTCATTCCCTTAGGCCTAACGTTTCGGTGCAGCAAGTTTTCCAGGACAGGTTTGATTTGCGCTTGCGACCTAGACTAACTAGAGCCGCTGCTAGCGAGCTCGCCTCTCTTATGTCTGTGTTACAGGGGGTGCGTCTTTAGGAAGGACAGGACGTTAGGAGACTGACATCCACCCGGAAGCTGTTCAAGTCCAGAGACGCATACATCATCTTGGCTCCACCTTCAACACAGGACTTCCATGGCCGATGGATTTGGGGCACAAAAGTGCCAAATAAAGTGAAGATCTTTGCGTGGTTATACTTCAAGAACAGGTTAAGCACGAAAGCAAATTTACTGGACAAGCACGTGATGGAGGATGCTATCTGTGGCCGGTGTGCTCATCAATCTGAAGACCGGCAACACGTCTTCTTCGACTGCCAACTGAGTAAAGAAGTCTGGAACATGTTGGGTTTACATTCCCTCTCCACTACTGCTGACAGTGATGTTTGGGCGCTACCTTCGAGTTGTGATCAGGATGCAGCGACCTGGCCATCAGTTTTGCTGACCGTTCTGTGGCGGCTATGGGATGCAAGGAACGGAGCTATCTTCCAGAATGAAAGGCAACTACCGTGTGATGTAATTAATCGTGTTCGGGATGATTTATCCATTTAGGAAGGCAGGTTTAGATCTGCCTTCATGAAATCTGGTCTTCGCCGTTGGCGCTTCTTGCTTCGCTCCTGTGTAATCTCTGTCTCAGGCGATCGACATCGCCTTGTGTTGTAACCAAAACTCCTTCGATTGTTCTTAATACAATACAGGCGGGGAAGCTCTCCCCTCCGTAGTTTCTCGTAAAAAAAAATAACATTGCATTATAGGTTAAATTCTAAACTGATAGCTTCCATAAGATGAATGCTAAATATCTATCCACTGAGTATTACAATCAAGGAAACTAATGTACTAGATTTAATACTTGACTAATTTTAGAATATAGCTATACTGGACCTGATAAAATATTTTACATCAAACATGAAAGATCGAGCATCTCCACCAGCAAATCTCCTATTTCATCTCCTATACCCCTATAATTTTTAAGAGATATCCTAAAAGAAGCACCCTCTATCCTAAATAAAGGAGACAACCCCCTCTCCCCTAACCCTAAAAGAAATATACGAGACAAATTTTAGGTAATCTGCGGAAGCAATAATCTCCTATATCCTAATTTGATTTTAGGGTACTCTCTTGAAGCAATTTATAGGAGATGCAATATAAGAGGTCTGGTGGAGATGCTCTAACCTAGATACTGGTGCATATTTATCATCAAACATGAAACATCTAACCTAGAATCCTAGATACTGGTGCATCTTTGTATGTCATTCCATAACAAAAATTGAGCTACAGCCTACAATACTCACCATTGACATAATATCATAATATCTGCGTCTCATTTTCTAGTTAAACCAAACCATTTGAGCATGTGCTCAGGCACATGATGTACTAATAAACCATAACTCACAGGTCTAAGTAGCACCCAGTATCGTTATATGTCTGCACCTGGTCCGCATTTGAATTAATAAGCTCAGGCCTCATGATTCTTTTTATATCAGACTAATGCCTTACAGTTTCTGGATCAAATGGACCATCCGTATCACTAGTTTGGCAAATCACAATCTACCTACTAACTACACGCAGCAGCTCAAGCTCTTCACCTTAATGCAGACCATCTCACCGTCAAACGTAGATCAGCCATTGCCACCTCATAACTATTAACTAGTTTGTGCAATTAGCACTACGTATTGGATTCTTATAAACAGTTTCAGCTTGAAAAGAAATGATGTTACAGTAGCAGATTCTGTTCTATGGGCAGCGTATCAGGCGACCAAATCGGAGGGAGCAGAACGGAGTGCAATCCTCACCTCCCGCGGGAGACGTCGTAGACCTGGCCGCGGATGGCGATGAGGATCTGCTTGGCGGGGTCCTTGCCGTCGTACGCACTGAGCTGCTCGAGCGTGACCACGCCCACCTCCACGGGGTCCGGATACACGAAAGGCATCGGCTCCTCCTCCTCCTTCTCCTCCTGTGCCTTCTCCCCCTCGCGCTGCTGCTGGGGGTCCTTGGGGGGCGGCGCGGGTGCGGGGGCGACGAAGAGGGAGGAGACGAGGAGGTAGGTGGCCACCATGAGGGCGAGGATGGTGGCGGCGGCCCCGGGCGTGAGGCCCGTGTAGGCCTGCAGGTCCTCCGCGATCTCCATTAGGGCCTGTTCGGTTCCTGGGGTTTGGTGGCGCTTTTCGCCTGCCTTCCCGACCACGGATAGGCTACGGGGCTTTGCACTTCGGCCCCTGTGAAATTCCTAACTAAAAAAACAAAAGCAAGGGAAAACGGTCTTCTTTCCTTTCATGGACCTTTAATCAAAAGATAGGAGAGCACCCCTTCTCCCGAAGTCACGGGGTTGAAGTTTAGAAAGCCTGTTTCACCCAGAAGGAATTCTCAAATCATTCCGGTCAAAGATTGCTTCGGTGATTTATACAGCGATCGTTTAGGCTCCGTTCGGTTACAATAATTCCTAGCCAGATCCATTCCTACTCTTTTCGTTTCTTCAATCTTTTCTATAGCACGAGAACTATTCCTACTCAGCAAAGACCGGGAACAACATAACCGAACGGGCCCTTATCGGGAATAATTCCTGGAGTAGTCCCCTTCAAACGAATGTGGCCGTAGGGTTCGCTGGCTGCGACCGCGAGGGCAAAGCCCACTTGGGTTTTGGGAGGGGTAGGTGCTGCTGTTGACGGGGTGACTTCGCACGCGGAGAGCCGGCGGCATATTTAACTTTTTATTGTCGTAACAGAGAGAAATTTTGATATTTAACCTGTATTCGCGCGCTTTGATAATAAATTCGTAGGCCTTTTAAAATGTAACCCTACGCCTGCGAATTCCTTTAGGGCGCGTTCGGTTACCCTGGTTTAAAGCCGGAAATAGTTCCAGTTTATCAAAACTATTTAAATTAGTGAATCTCTCGGTGCTCAAACCACAGGAACCGAACAGGGCCTCAAAATTCAGGATTTCGAAGAATTTCTCTGTTTTATTAATTCCAACCCCCTTTTTGCACTGATTAGGACACCGAAAAAGACGATAATACCCCTCTCTATTCAGGTGGCCTAAACACACACCCAACCCCTTGGTTGCATTAGTTCGCGCGTTTTTTTTCCGAGATCGTTCTCAGCCATTCCATTCTCCTTCCCAACGGTTCACATGCTTCCAAGACTAAAATTTTGTACAGTTCTAATATTTTGGTCAAAATAAATGTGATAAATTATAATAAAATGTGAGCATAAACAATAAAAACAGCTATACAATTTAGTAAATATTGCGTGCACGTCGACAGTTCAACCATCTAGCCAATTTGATAAGAGTGCATGTTCACATAGTTCACGTAAGATCACATTCTGAGAGTAGAATTATCCAGCCAATTTAAGACTACAAGTTCACATACACAAAAGATGACCGGGAATCTAAACAAACAAAAGTCTCATGACATTGGTGTAAGATTATTCAAACATCCTATGTTCTTCTCCTTCCTTGAAGTGAGTTTTTTTCTTGAGACCTAGCCTCTTTCTTGGATTCTTCCTTGGAGTGGTCATAGTATTACTTGGTCCTTCTCCAGTTTGACTGAATATCATAGGTAAATGGAATGGTTCAGTACATGGTCTAAGATAAGCACGTACACAGTGAATCATTTTTACCTTCTTGTCACTGCTCTCGGGCTTGTAGTGAGCTGATTTGTCCCTCCAGGTTCCTACCATTGTTAATTACAATTGGCTACAAAATGAGACAAATATTTAGCCTAAAAAAAGACTAGTATTTGAAATTCCAAGTTAAGGTTCAGTTACCTTCTTATAATAGGATCGGGACTATTATTCACTGAATTTTCTGGCACATGAACCTTCTACCTTTTGGATGGACTAGGAGCTGCATCATCTTTGGTACAACCAGCAGGCCTACCTGCCTTCCCTTTCTTGGCACAACTTTTCTTTTAAATGTAAAATTAAGATGAGTACAAAATATGAAGAAGTATGTGTTAGTTCAAAAAATACATATGCATTTACCTCTTCTTTGTTCCATTGAGATGGCACTTTGGGGATGTAGACCTATGGCCAAGACCCAAGCAATTTGGACACTTCACCTTGCCACGCGCCTTTGCCCCTAGGCTTGCTTCCCTTGTTCTCAATGCAGCTAGGTTTTCTGAGTTTCCTTTGTCTTCCAACCTCTCTCTTACCGAGTGGTGGTAGCACTTTGAATCCAGGATCCACTTTCACCCATTGAGACTTATTAGGAAGTGGTTTGATCACACCATCATATGCTAGTCTAAAATGGTACAGTGAATAATAAGGATCCAGGTCCTCTTACATCTTAGGATTTCTACATGTGGTGATGAGTGCCAAAGCATGTGGACATGGTTTACTTGAGACTTGCCACTCCCTGCAGGTGCATACATGGTTTTTAATATTAACCACATGCCTTATGATCTTATGTGAAGCAGTGACCTCTGTCACCTCTACTTCCTCCCTTCCACCTTCTGCTATGTTCAAGTGGTCCAACTACCGATTCATTGCATATAGTTGGCGGACAACAATTGGTAACATTACATGTCCTTCAAATTTCTCACCTATTCTTCTCCTTCTTGCATACTAGTTCCATAAATTTGGACCTCAGAGTGTTAGCAAGGTCAGCTATGGGAAGGTCCTTAATGTCTTTCACCCAATTGTTCCTAAACCTCTGCCAAATTATTTGTGATATGATCACACTTTATTGCCTCTGAGAATTTGCTCCTCGTCCACTTCAACTTGTGATTGGCTTTCAACCATGGCTCAACCTTCTAATTTACTTCATACATCTTCTGCATCAAGTATTCATGGTATTTTGGTTGGAAAGTCCTAGCTGCAGGATACATTCTCCCAAATGCAGGCCCTTGAAACCTCTTGCTAAAATTCTTCATTAGATGGACAAAACATTCTTTGTGGTCTGCCCAAGGGTATACCTTCTTCACTGCATTCTCTAAGGCCCTTGCAAGCATTTGAACTCATAGCTAGGTGAGGTGGATTCCCAATTGCCTTCTGCAGTTGCTGCATAAACCAAGTCCAGTTATTAGTAGTCTCACCATAAAAAAATCCAAATGCAACTGGAAACATCCAGTTGTGCCCATCTAGTGCTGTAGCTGAAGGTAGATGTTCCATTCCATTTACCATTGAGAGTTGTAGAGTCAATACTCAAAAATAGCCTGACAACCATTTAGGAAAGCATCAATGCTTGGTTTCAAACAACAAAAGAATCTATGGAAAAATACGCCTTCCTCCTTATTCACGACCTCTATCCCTATAACACTTCCTGGCATTCTGAAGATCAATCTCTAGCCTTGAAGTTGAACAAATATCCAAAACTTTCTTCCCATGTGCCAAAAATGTGTTGTCTTGCAACATCCCTACCAAGATGCACAATGCATACATCAATTTTGGCTTGATACTTATCCTCTAACTCCTTCTGCAGTTTTGTTGCAGCCATGTTTGGATCCTTCTTTAGACGGACCTTCTCTGCTACCCATTTGTACGTTTGCCATCTTGGTTTTCACTCTTGCAGTAGACGGACAAAAATGTTTTCCTTTATTCAATGTAACTTGTGAAATTGAAACAAAAATGTTAGTATCATAACATACATGCATGACTTACAAGAGTGCATAATATATTAAGTTAGCATGCTGCATGTGAAGATGTTAGTTCCATGACTTGTTGCTGATCTCGCATCAACCTTGTTACAATAGACCATTGACAACCCTCAGCTTTGCAGTGCCCTCTGAACAAATCTTTACAAGATTTCTCTGTTGCAAATTGAAATTGTTCCTTTATAGCATGTTGTCGCACTACTGCCCTGAACTCATTCATACTAGCATATATGGTTCCAACTTGCATTGGAGGGTTTTCTCTGTCATATAAAATAGAATCCTCACTAGGTACATGATCATCAACCAACAACTTTGCACCTTGTAGGTCCACATAATCAAGATTAGTTGCATTCTCCTTTTCAGCCGCCATACTAGCTTGTTTAGCTCTGAAAGTGCAATCAAGCCTTAATTGTGGGTTTTGGTGATAATGACCATGCAATTAGAGAACTAATGAGATTTATCGAGATGACAAGCAGAGAATTTATATTCGAGGATGCTACACGAAATGGAGGAGCCCTGTGGGGGTATGGCCCCTGGTATCCTCAAGACAAGACATGGGCCGCACCATCGGAGGTGTCCCGGCCCACAAGATCAAGGCGTGCACGGCGCTGCTCGGCGTGCACCGCAAGATATTATATAGTACCAAATAGGATACTTTACTTGTAACCCTGTCCCTCTAGACTATATAAGGAGAGGTAGGGGTCCCCTAGCACACACGATCCATACATCTCAATGCAATACATCAGAACACAGGATGTAGGTATTACGTCATACTGATGGCCAAATCTGTCTAAATCCTGTGTCTTGGTGCTTGTATTACCATCTCGCTCCTGATCTCGCTCACCTCTACGACAAATCTATCATCATGGGATACCCCTCAGTGGACTACCGAACATCTTTTGTCGATAGTTGGCATGCTAGGTAAGGGTGTGCGCTTGATCCATGGCGAGCCAGATGGACCTCAAATCAACAACGCGTTCTCATCGTCAATCTCGGTGGAGATCCATGCCGGTCCACGATGACGATTCATCGCTGGCTACACCAGCCCCCACGATAGCAGATCCGATCTCGGAACCACCTCCGAGGTCACCTTCACCAACAACTCACCGCCCGCCAGGTGCTCGCCGTCAACGCCGACCAGATAGCGTCATACGTCACCGACCAATCGTTCCGTCCAAAGCTAAGTCACGCTTTAATATTTTTCTAAATATTCTCCAATCTCCGTATATCGCCATAATATTTCTCCAAACTATTTTATCCATATTTGCCCTCCAAACGATTTTCTGAACCCCCAAACAGTCGCGTTGATGCTCAAACGCCTCTAGAGATGGCCCTGTCTCCGGCTCCTCCCTACACATGCTACGGGCTCCGCGCTCTACGTTATGGGTGGTCGGTAGCGGCTCCTTGGTCACGCCTATTCCTCCTACACGTGCACGGGCTCCGCGCTCGATGTTATGGACTATGGGCTAGCTAGGGTTGGAGACTCATCTACACACTAACTGGTCAGGCGGTTTATATTAAATATAAATACATCTTCGCTCTAACTGATCGCCGAGCTACATATGCTATTTTTTTCTCCAAAGTTCATATATTTTTACATCATGTATTACCCGTTCTACATGTTTGTATTGCAGGATCATCATCTAGGTGATCGGACCACCTGGTGCTCGGACTTCTCCACCGATCAACTGGTCGGACCGCTTGGTTCATGGATTCCGTCACTGACCAGTTGATCAGACTGTTCACCGGTCGCTTCTACTCAATGCTCACTTCGCCGCTGACTAGTTGACCAGACTATTCATCGCTCATGCTTCATCGCCAGCTACGCCGGTGACTCCTCAGTGCATGGATACTTCATGCTCGAGGACTAAGTGGGCACACTTCACTGTATGGACGTCATCAGCTATGTCGGTGCTCGGACCTCACCGCCTACGTTGGGGACTCCTCGGTGCTCGGACCTCGCCACCTATGCTGAGGACTCCTCGGTGCTCGGACATCGCCAGCTTCGCTGGGGACTCCTTAGCGCTCGGACATTGCCGCCTACGCCGAGGACTCCTCTGTGCTTGGTCATCACCGACGATGCCAGGGACTCCTCTCTCCTCGATGCTCGGACCTCGCCGCCTACGCCAAGGACTCCTCGGTGCTCGAACATCGCCAGCTTCGCTGGGGACTTCTCGGTGCTCGGACATCACCGCCTATGCCGGGGACTCCTCTATGCTCGGTCATCACCGGCGACACCGGGGACTCCTCGCTCCTCGGTGCTCGGTCATCGCCAACGACACCGAGGACTCCTCACTCCTCAGTGCTTGGACATCGCCAGCGACGCTGGGGACTCCTCACTCCTTGGTGCTCGGTCATCGCCAGCGATGCCAGGGACTCCTCACTCCTCGGTGCTCGGTCATCGCCAGCGACGCCGGGGACTCCTCGCTCCTTGGTGCTCGGACATCGCCAGTGATGCTGGGGACTCCTCGCTCCTCGGTGCTCGGTCATCGCCAGCGACGTCGGGGACTCCTCGCTCCTCAGTGCTCAAACATCGCCAGCGACGCTAGAGACTCCTCGCTCCTCGATGCTCAGACATCGCTAGCGACGCCAGGGACTCCTCGCTCCTCGGTGCACGGTCATCACCAGCGACGCCGGGGACTCCTTGCTCCTCGATGCTCAGACATCGCCAGCGACGTCGGGGACTCCTCGCTCCTCGATGCTTGGTCATCGCCAGCGACGTCGGGGACTCCTCGCTCCTCGGTGCTCGGACATCGCCAGCGACGCCAGGGACTCCTCGCTCCTTGATGCTCGAACATCGCCAGCGACGTCAGGGACTCCTCGCTCCTCGGTGCTCGATCATCGCCAGCGACACCAAGGACTCCTCGCTCCTCGGTGCTCGGTCATCGCCAGCGACGCCAGGGACTCCTCACTCCTCGGTGCTCGATCATCGCTAGCGACACCGAGGACTCCTCACTCCTCGGTGCTCGGTCATCGCTAGCGACACCAGGGACTCCTTGCTCCTTGGTGCTTGGACATCACCAGTGACGCCGGGGACTCCTCACTCCTTGGTGCTCGGTCATCGCCGATGACGTCGGGGACTCCTCGCTCCTCGATGCTCGATCATCGCCAGGGACGCCGAGGACTCCCTTACTACTCGGATCTTGCTACGTCTCATCGGTGTGCTATCAAGCTGCTCCATGCTATTCGGATCAGGGTGTTGATCTTGGGCAGCACGTCTGGGGTCTTGATACGTGCATGTCAGACAACGTCGGCAAGCTTTTAAGCTTCTTTTTCTTTGACCCTGTTACAAGATTCATTCTTCATCTTCCAGCAGGCTCAAGGCTAAGTGGGCACACTTCACCTTGCGGTGAATGTGCTTGTTCTCATCTCGAGGCTACGCTGGGAGACTGGCTGCTTGCTCGGCTGGTCTTCTACTTTCTGACCCTAGCACCACACGACTACGTCACCTACTGTCAGGCTCGGGAACTAGCTGTGGGGGTATGGCCCCCGGTATCCTCAAGATAAGACATGGGCCACACCATCGGAGGTGGCCCGGCCCACAAGATCAAGACATGCACGGCGCTGCTCGGCGTGGACCGTAAGACATTGTATAGTACCAAATAGGATACTTTACTTGTAACCCTGTCCCTCTAGACTATATAGGGAGAGGCAGGGGTCCCCTAGCACACACAATCCATACATCTCAATGCAATACATCAGAACATAGGATGTAGGTATTACGTCATACTGACGGTCGAACCTATCTAAATCTTGTGTCTTGGTGCTTGTATTACCATCTCGCTCACCTCTATGACAAATCTACCATCATGGGATACCCCTCGGTGGACTACCGAACATCTTTTGTCGACAAGCCTCCAATTATAAATGTAGATGGCTTCAAACTCAAATGAGGTTTAAATTCTTTTATATGTTGAATTTGAGTATAGGAAAAGTCATATTATAAAGGGGGGCATAATACTTAAGCTAATATGTGCTACAAAGTGCTCAAACAACCACATGCATCCTTAGATTCACAGCCATGATAGTCTACACTTCACTATTACCCTTGCTATCTTGCGTGGTGCGGCACTACCACACTTGAAAAGAGGCTCGTCCGACCCCTTGGTCATGGGCTCCGGCTCTCCCGACCCCTTGGGTGCGAGCTCCGTCTCGCCTGACCCATTGGGTGCGGGATCCATCTCGCCTGACCCCTTGGTGCGGGATCCGTCTCGCTCGACCCTAAGGTCACAGGATCTATCTCGCCTAACCCCAAGGTCGAGGACTCTGTCTCGCCCAACCTCAAGGTCATGGGCTTCGTCTCGCACGACCTCTTGGGTGTAGTGTTCGTTGAGGGCTGGGGGTATATATACCTTACCCTTTCCTCCCCAACGGCTATTTATGATTTAAGTGATCGTAGGGGGCTAGGGGGTATATATACCTTTGCCCTTTCTCCCCAATGGTAACCTGCTCTCTTGTTTCTCACTTTAGCACGCCCAAAAATAGAGAAGGAGCTCTCTCTCTCTCACTCCATTGTTGACCTCAAGCCCCTAAGTAAATCCATTGATTTCCCCATCAATCCTTGAGGGATAAGGGTCCAAAACTCGATTAGAGAGCAGCTCCATTGATTCCCAAACTCTAAAGAGCACTTGGTTCACGTTTTAGCCAATGGTTATGTTTGTTACTCTTGGAGCTTGGCTCCTAGCCGGCTAGAGCGTCGCCCATGGAGCTTGCCAACTTGTGTGATAACCTTAGGAGGTTTGTAACCACCTCTTGTAGCAAGTAAAATCACCCTTCATCTCAAGAGTTCACTCTCTTGACTTGAGAATGAGATAGGGTTGCAAACCCCTAAGCCTTAGTGGTATACCACAACAACATGGACTTAGGCAAGCCTTGGTGGTGAGCTAAACTATAGGATAAATCATTGTGTCATCTTATGCTTGTGTTGCTACACTTGTGTTCCTATTGTTGTTGAGTTGATTTCTAGATTTTGAGGCCGATCTACTTGTGTGTGGTGTTCCCACCACTTTCAGTTGTCGATCTATGATCTACTACCCTGTAGGAAGCTAAGAAATATACCCGATCTAAATTTTGTTGGGAAGATTTTGAACTGTGAACTAATCTCTCCTGCAGGTGTGGCAATGCCGCGCTCATAGAGCGACAGTGCCATTGGTGAATTTGACTTTGGTTTGAGTTAAAAAAATTATAGGCCTATTCACCCTCCTCTAGGCATACCAGAGATCCTACAAGCTCTCTCATCCTCTGCTCTAAGCCCAACAAACTCGTACATTGTTTCCTCATCCATCACAAGAAGTGCAGTACCAATCTGGTCTTCAGCAAGAGGAGTTATCTTCAGACTGTGCCAATCAATTTCATGAGAAACAACAGCAGGATTGCTCAATTCCCCATGTTCTATGGCATTATCCTGGCCCACATTACTCACTGTTGCCTCTATAATAGCTGAGTTAGAAAACATTTCTATGGGTTTGTCCTCAACATCAACAAACAAGAACAACTTCTTATCATCCATCTTTTCAGCAAATGCATGTGATAGATCTGTATCATCCAACAACTTCCTTTCTCCACCACCACTCATATCAAATTCATTTATCATAGGCTACTGCCCACTTCCCTAGTTCACCCTAGCTTTTAAATCACTTCGTAGCATCTCTAGAGTATAATATCGACAATCCACAACCCATTCATCACACTTGCATGGCACATCAATAGAGCAGCCATCGTTCAACTTAGCTATGAACGGAGAAAACTGAACACACAATCTAAATGCTCCATCTGGATCCAGATCGATTCTACTAGGTACCAATAAAAAATAAAAGGACACAACTTAGATTGTGCCCCAAATCACCAAGTACCATAAATATGCAGTACAGTGAGAAGGTTTGGGATTGGGGCTCTTACCCAAGAGGAGCTGCCATGGAGGGCGGCCTGCTGTTGGCCGACCCCTTCACCCATCAAATAGTGGAGGGTGACTTGTTGTTGGTCGGTGCGGGCCCCCCGAACCCTAGCGCCTTCCTACTGAGGTGGATGGTGGTGGGGCAGATGGGATGACTAGAGGTGGGGATGACAAGGCAGAGGATGTACAGGGCGTTCGCTAGCACGGTGGGACCCAGCCAACAGCAGCCTTCTACGGCCATGGTAGGGAGCTCGCTTGGCTGCGCTCTTGGTGCGGGGTCATAGTTCTCTAGGAGGCGCGATGGGAAATAGGGGAGAGAAGTGTGACTTAGTTCATTTAGAGAGAGGGGCAGCTTGGTCTTTTTGTGTGTCCCAAATAGTGAAAAGAGGCCCTTTGAATTAATAAAAGGGAGAAATCCTCAAAAATCTTAAATTTCAAAGGAATTCATAGGCGTAGGGTTATATTTTAAAAGGCCTACGAATTTTAAAACCCCTAAGCCTTAGTGATATACCTCAATAATGTGGACTTAGGCAAGCCTTGGTGGCGAGCTGAACCACGGGAAAAATCATTGTGTCATCTTGTGCTTCTGTTGCTACACTTGTGTTCCTATTGTTGTTGAGGTGATTTCTAGAGTTTGAGGTCGATCTACTTGTGTGTGGTGTTGCCACCACTTTCAGTTGTCGATCTGTGATCTACTACCCTGTAGGAAGCTAAGAAATATACCCGATCTAAATTTCGTTGGGAAGATTTTGAACTATGAACTAATCTCTCCTACAGGTGCAGCAATGCCGCTCTCACAAAGCGATAGTGCCGTGGGTGAATTTGACTTTGGTTTGAGTTGATTTTTTTACAGGCCTATTCACCCCTCCTCTAGGCGTACCAGAGATCCTACAAGTGGTATCAGAGCAAGGTTACCTCATGTGCGCTTCACCATGTGAGGTATGGAGCTTAGGGGAGGATCCGGTGTTGTAAAGCCCATCAACGTCGATCCAGAGGATGTTGGGCTACATAACACTAACGATAGTGAGCTTAGTGCCTCTACAGCGAGCAACTCCACGCTCCAGCAGCTAGAGGCAACCGATGCCAAAAAAGCTCAAAACAAAGAAAGAAGAAGAAGGATAGCTAGAAAAGAGAAAAGAGAAAAGAGAAGCAAAAGAGAAGAAGAAAAAGGAGTAGCATCGGTTAGAAGAGAAGAAAGCAAGAAAAGAAGAAAGAAGACTCAAGAGAGAAGCTAGAAGAAAAAGAAGAGAAGCAAGAAAGAATAAGGAACAAAAAGCAAAAGCCTCCAATGCATCTTCAAGTGAGCTATCTAGTAGCTCCGAAGATGGTGATGATGATGAGTCCTATCAAGTGCATAGCAAGAAGGATAAGAAAGGAAAGGGCAAGAAGAATGGCGACAACAAATATGTCGTTGTATTCTTTAACTATTCTTTTATGTCTATGACTAACCATGATCACAAGTCTTTCATCAATGTGCTCACGGGCAAGTTTCCTCATTTCGATGGGACTAACTTTGCCAAGTGAAAGCACTTGATGTGATGAGGATATGACACCCATGCATATGACCATGTTTGGCACATGGTATGGAGGGGTAGGAGGCCAGCAAGGGTGTCCAAGTCCTTATCACCTCCTACCCCTCCATTCCATGTGCCAAACATGGTCATATGTATGGGTGTCATGTCCTCATCATGATGAGAGCCTATCTTATAGGTCTTCATCCTGACATTTGGGAGGTTGTTTGCAATGGATTTGAGACACTGGTTGATCCCAAGAATCCAACCATGGAAGAAATGAGAATCATCCACCTTAACGGTCAAGCTACTAGTGTGCTACTTAGTGCCTTGGATGGTGATGAGTACAATAGAGTGATTGGTGTGGATGTTGCCAAGCAAATTTGGGATACTTTACATCTTGCACATGAAGAGGTTGACAAAGTGAGAAAAGCAAGAATTGATTTGTTGATGTCCAAGCTCAACTGATTTGTTATCTTGGATGGAGAAGGGCCACAAGAGATATTTAATAGGTTGATGACCTGGTGGGCAAGATTAGAGGCTATGGTTGTGATGAGCTAGATGATCACAAAGTTGTCAAGATTATGTTGGGAACTTATTCACCAAGAAATGAGACCGTAGTAACTCTAATTAAAGACAAGAAGTTTGAGTACTTCACACCAAATGATGTACTTGGGAGGATTTTGACTTTTGGTATGCAAAGAGAAGAAGCAAATGAGAGGAAGAAGTTTGGAGAATTGCAAGCAAAGCTAGAAGGCATCAAGATCAACAAGGATGTAGCTCTCAAGGCCAACAAATCAAGCAAGTAAGGCTCTACAAGCAAGTCCAAGACCAACAAGCAAGCTTTAATTAGCAAGCCCAAAGCAATCAAGCAAGTTCAAGAAAGAGTAGAGACCACCTCATCCTCTAGTGAGAGTGAACATGATGATGACCAATATGAGAAAGTGGATGATGTTGCTCTCTTTATGAGGAGGTTTCATAAAGGGTTGAAGAAGCAAGGGTACAAGGTAGTAAATAGGAAGTTTCCAAACATGAAGAAGAGGACATGCTACAATTGTGGAAGCACTGATCATTTTATTGCCAAGTGCCCACATGAGATCAAGGAGAACAAGTATAAGAAAGAGAAGAAGGAGGACAAGGCCGACTGGAGAAAGAGTAAGTAAAACATGGGAGAAGCTCACATTGGGCATGAATAGGATTCATCTATTGAAAGCTCAAGTGAAGAAGATGAGAAAGTTGCAACCATTGCTATCCATGAGCCATCTTCTTCACCAAGACTCTTCACCAACATGTTCGATGATGACTACAACTCCCCTCACATTTGTCTTATGGCAAAGGGTGAGAAGGTAAAATCTAAATACAAGGCCAAAGCTCCTCCACCTCCACCTCCTAGTGATATCTCTAGTAGTGATATTAGTGATAGCTCTAGTGATAAAGAAATTAATAAATTAACTAAGAAGTTAGATGGAAAGACCAAAATATTCATCACTAAACTAATAGAGGACTTAGAGAGTGTCCAAGCTGAGCTAGAATCTAGAGAGGAAACTCTTATCCAACAAGAGAATCTCTACATTGCTAGCAAGGAAGCTCTTGCATTAGAGAGAAGTGAGGTGGAATCGTTGCGCAAGGACTTGGCCAAAGAACAAGGGACCATGCTATCACAAAGAAAGAAAATATTGCTCTTAAGAATAAGTATCGTGACTTAGATGAAAAGCACAAAGAACTTGAGCTGCAATATAACATTCTTTGGGATAGCAACTCACATCCCTCTAAGGTAAAGGATGCCTCTACTACCTCCACTAGTCAAGGTTGTGGAGAATGTTATAATATTGATTTGAATGCTTATTCCACTAACCTTGCAACCACAGAGGCAATGAGAAAAGAAATTGCTAGACTCAATGAGATCATTGGCAAGGGCTACTTGAGTGGTAAGGCTCAAGTAAGTGACAAGAAGGCAAATGATTCAAAAGTGTCTCAATTCAAGCAAGGGAGACACCCCTCAATCAAGCATGGGCTTAGGCACACTGTAGGAGCCAAGACAAATGGAAGAAAGATCATAAATGGCTATGAGTGTGTCAAGTTTGAGAGGAAAGAAAGAGTTGGTATAGATTAGCCTGCATAGACAGTGGCAGTGCCGTAGTCTAGAGCGGTAGTGCCACTGTGAAGGCCGGCTGTGCCGCTCCCCGCAAAAATGGGAAGGCTACCAATTCTGCTCTTGATCAAACAAAGCCCAAGAAGAAGGTGTCCCAATAGAAATAGGTTCTACAGAAGCCAAAGGAATCAATGTGGGGCACTATGAACAAATATGCATACCAACCAAAGTTTCAACCACCTCGACAAAGCTTGACTTCGTGTTTTGTTTTAAGGAACAATAGCAGTGGAAAGGTGTTTGCCAAATATATTGGAAAGGAAGCCAACACATATAGGAATGCTTCTATTTAGGTTCCTAAATTTCTTATAACTAACATGCAAGGCCCCAAGTCAAATTGGGGACCTAAATCAAGCAACTAAATCTGTTTTGTAGGCATACTCCCCCGGTGCGTCAAGTTGGGTGCTTGATAGTGGATGTACAAATCATATGACCGGAAAAAGGAGTATGTTCTCATCATATACCCTAAAGATGGACTCAAATGAAAATATTCTCTTTGGAGACAACTCTAAGGGGAATATGATTGGTCTCGGTAAAGTTGCTATAACCCTTAAGCATTCAATTATAAATGTTTTACATGTTGATTTGTTAGGTTATAATTTGTTGTCCGTCTCTCAATTATGCGAGATGGGCTTCAATTATCTCTTTATAGATAAGGGTGTAGAAGTCTTTAGAAGGTAGGATTCCGCTATTGTCTTTACGGGTCATTTAAAGAATAAGTTTTACCTAGTTGATTTCAACAAAAGTAAAGCTAATCTTGAGACTTATTTATTGGCAAAATCTAGCATGGGGTGGCTTTGGCATCGCCGACTAGCCCATGCTGGGACGAGGAACTTGGCCAAACTTCAAAAGGATGAACACATCCTTGGGCTAACAAATGTTCACTTTGAGAAAGATAGGATATGTAGCGCTTGTCAAGCCAGAAAGCAAGTTGGCGTACCTCACCCACCAAAGAGCATCATGACCATGACACAACCATTGGAGCTCATACACATGGATCTGTTTGGACCGGTCACTGACCTAAGTATCGAGTATCGAGGGTAACAAATATGGTCTTATTATTGTTGATGATTATTCCTGTTTCACTTGGGTATTTTTCTTGTTTGATAATTATCAAGTTAGAGACAAAGTAAAGACTTTTGTTAGAAGAGCTCGAAAGGAGTTCAACCTCCCCATCAAGAAAATGAGAAGTGACAATGGGACCAAATTCAAGAACACCCAAGTTGAGAAGTTTCTTGATGAAGAAGGCATCAATCATGAGTTCTAAACTCCATACACCCCTCAATAAAATGGTATAGTTGAGAGGAAGAATCATACACTAATTGACATGGCAAAGACAATGCTAGATGAGTACAAGATGCCGGACCTCTTTTGGTGTGAGCCATCAACACCGCTTGCCATGCCATCAACCACCTCTACCTATACAAGAAGTTGAAAAAAACTTCATATGAGCTTCTAACCGATAACAAACCAAACGTGTCCTACTTTAGAGTGTTTGGGTGCAAGTGTTTCATACTTAATAAGAAACCCAAAACCTCTAAGTTTGCACCTAAAGTTGATGAAGGTTTTTTTCTTGGTTATGGATCAAATGAGCATGCCTATCGTGTTTTCAACAAAACCTCCAGGAGAGTTGAAATAGTGGTAGACGTGACATTTGATGAATCTAATGGCTCTCAAGTAGAGCAAGTTGATTCAAGTGTTGTAGGAAAGGAGAATCCACCATGTGAAGCAATCAAGCAATTGTCTATTGGTGATATAAGACCACAAGAAGATGAAGTCACTGAAGTGGAGGTTCCTAAAACTGCTGATGAACAAAGTTCCGCTGACATACCTAATGCTAAGGGGGAGCCGACCCCTACTACAAATCAGTAGAGCGGTAGTGCTACACATAAGAGCGGCAGTGCCGCACTCCCTCTGATAGCAGCAACAAGTCTAACTCTGATTCAAGGACAGAACCTACAACCCATATTCGAGCAAGAAGATAATAAAGATCCAGAAGATGGACAAGAGGCCATTGATCATCCAAGGCTAAGGCAAACAATACAATAGGATCATCCCGTTGACAACATCCTTGGGAGTCTTCGAAAGGGGGTAACAACTCATTCACATTTAGCAAACTTTTACCAATATTACTCATTTGTTTCCTCTTTGGAGCCTCTTAAGGTAGAACAAGCACTTAGAGACCCCGATTGGGTGATGGCCATGCAAGAAGAGCTCAATAACTTCAAAAGAAACTAAGTGTGGACTTTGATGGAATGACCCAATACCAATGTCATTGGTACCAAGTGGTCTTTTGCAACAAGCAAGATGATAATGGAGTGGTGACAAGGAACAAGGCAAGGTTGGTTGCTCAAGGTTTCACTCAAGTAGAGGGCTTAGACTTTGAAGCAACATATGCACCGGTGGCAAGACTTGAAGCAATTCGAATGCTTCTAGCCTATGCCGCTCATCACAACTTCAAGCTATATCAAATGGATGTGAAGAGTGCATTTCTCAATGACCCTATTCAAAAACTTGTCTAAGTTGAGCAACCACCGGGCTTTGAAGATCATAAGTTTCCCAATCACATCTACAAACTCCAAAATGCGCTCTATAGCTTAAGTAAGCACCAAGAGCATGGTATGAATGCCTTAAGGAATTCTTGCTTAAACAATGCTTTGAAATAGGCAAAGCCGACCCTACCCTTTTCACTCACAAAGTTGGTAAAGATATATTTGTGTGCCAAATATATGTCGATGACATAATATTTGGTAGTACTAATCATACTTTATGTGAGGAATTTAGTAGGATCATGATGAAGAGATTTGAGATGTCCATGATGGGTGAGTTGAAGTTCTTCCTCGAATTTTAAATCAAGCAAGTGAATGATGGAACTTTTATTAGTCAAATGAAGTACACCCATGATATGCTCAAGAAGTATGACATGGTGAATGCCAAGCCTATCAAAACTCCCATGCTAACCAATGGGCATCTTGATCTCAACATTGAAGGGACAGCCGTGGATACCAAGGTATATCATTCCATGACCGGCTCTCTACTTTATTTGTGCGCATCTAGGCCCGATATTATGCTTAGTGTGTGTATGTGTGCTAGATTTTAAGCTAACCCGAAAGAGTGTCACTTAGTGGTCATTAAGAGAATCTTGAGATATTTAGTACACACTCCTAACCTTGGTTTATGGTATCCTAAGGGCTCTAAGTTTGATCTACTTGGGTATTCGGATTCCGATTATGCCGGTTGCAAAGTAGATCGAAAAAACACTTCGGAGACATGTCAATTCCTTGGACGATCCCTAGTGTCTTGGAGTTCTAAAAAGCAAAATTATGTAGCCCTTTCTACTACTGAGGCTGAGTATGTTGTGGTCGGTGCATGTTGTGCCCAACTACTTTGGATGAGGCAAACGCTTCATGATTTCAGATGTCATTGTACCAAAATCCCATTATTATGTGACAATGAGAGTGCCATTAAGCCTGCAAATAATCCCGTAAGCCACTCTAGAACCAAGCACATAGACATCCATCATCATTTCTTGAGAGACCACGAAACCAAAGGAGATATCGAAATTTTCCATGTGAGCACCGAAAAGCAACTAGCTGATATCTTCACAAACCCCCTTGATGAGTCAAGGTTTTGTGCTTTGCGTAGTGAGCAAAATATACTTGATTCTCATAACACGGTTTGAATTTTAGCATGCCTTTGTTTGATAAACTAGTATCTAGGCAAAAGAGTTGCAAAATTTTATATTGTGCACAAAAATGATTTATAAAAGACAACTTATGTATCGTGATCATGGTCTGTATTGATTATTTGTTTCTGGTCATGGTATATAAGTGATATATGTCCATATCTTATACAGAGAGAGTGCGGCATGCGACAGTGCTGGGCTAGGCATGCGGTAGTGCCGCACTTTGAATCTCAATTAAGATTTAGCCCAAATGGTTTTAGTGCGGAGCCCATTTATTCTTCCTCTTATCCTCAGGTCCACAGTAACTTCTTTCTCTCTCTCTTCCCCCCGACGCCGACACCCGTGTCTCTCTCTCCTCCCATGCCCGCGCCGTCGTAGTCGCTTGGCCATGCATTGCCGGTCTCTGGTAGTGCCGCGGCAGCTACCAGCCCTCCCTCAATGTCACTGATAGCTACTACTACCCCTGGCCCGAGCAGTTTCTTCCCTCTCCTCTCCATTTCTCATTTGAGAAGATGAAGCACGGAGATAATGACCGAAGGGAGAAAAGGAAAATGAATGAGCCAAGAGACAAGGATCCACCTTCGCCATGGTCAAGGGTGGTTAATATCAGCAAGCTATAGTATAGCTCCAAGGGGACTTGGTGATAGAGGGAGGCGCGAGCAATACATTGAAGATGACGAGAGGATGGAGATGACAGGTTGTATCACTGATGCCATTTCTGACACCCCACAGCATCTCTCTGAGTTTGATGGCAGATACATGAGAGATTTTGAGGGTGAGATCATCATGAGACCTCTAGATGACTCCCGCCAGCATGTAGTTGTCAACTATTCTAAGAGTTGGAAGCTAGTGGAAGAGGCAAGGGGGATCAATCCCTATGCAATGCGCAAGGATTTGGGCATTGATTACATATTCTAGAATGAGTTTCATTCCAACTTTTATGCCACTGCCATTCTTACATCCAAGAAAACTAAGATCATCAAGATGCAGTATATCAATTGAGATGAGATGTAGGAGAAGGAGGAGCCTAAGTTTGACAAGGTAATCAAAATTTGTGATAGGTTCTAGCTTTCAGACATCATAGGTTTCTAGTATAACTGGAATGAGGAGGTCCTTGCATAGTTTCATGCCATATACTTCTATGACCAGACCTCTGATGAGATTCACTGGATGACTAATGGTCGGCACTACCGAGTCAACCTTGTCACTTTCAGCCAGATTCTTGGCTTTGGGGAGGAGCACAGATGTTACAATTACATTCATGATGAGCCTCGGGCTGAGATCCGTGATATCAGTTACATGTGGAGAGATAGAAGGATTGCAGATGGCAAGAGGAGTGGTCTACAAAGCTTCCATTACATCCTCAACATCCTCATTAGGAACACCATCAACCCAAAGGATGGAGCAGCCTCAGATATTATTGGCTATATGAGAAATGTGTTGGCTAGATTTGCTCCAAGTGTGGACAGGTTCAATGTCCCTATATTCATGTGGACTGAGTTGACATTTGTAGTGGAGGATGGGAGGAGGGGGCTACTCTATGCCCCTTACCTCATGTTCATGATTGAGAGGCTCACTGGATTTTATTTTTCGAAGGATGGGTTGCACACCGTCTACAAAATTGAGAAGACCCAACTAGTTATAGCTACTTAGGGAGCAGGGAGCTCTCATGCTCATGTAGATATCCCTGAGTCTTCCCACTCTAGGTCTCATAGAGGAGGCAAGATGAAGAAGTTGGGCAAGTGGTTGAAGTCAATCTTTGGCAAGTGCACCTATGCAACTGATAGAGCATATGAGACAGCATGAGTAGCGTCAGCAGCGTGGACAGGACCTTCCACCACTTCCTCCTATTCCACCTCCTCCATAGTATGACCTTCCGAGTCTCTCTGACATAGATTCAAATGATGAGTATGATGAAGAGGAGGAGGAGCAGCAGGGATGAGCAGCAGATTGGGATGAGACCCTAGAGAGATACCGTCAGAGACAGGAGCCAGGCGTTCCACTCGTTCCACTCGCTACACCACCACTACTCACCATTAGGGCCGTACATGTATTGACTCCAACGATGATGATGGCGATGGTGGTGTCGGGACTGCTGTAGGAGGAGCTAGGGCTGTAGAAGGTGGTGATATTGATTGGATGGACATCTAGGGAGATGATGAGTAGGTGTTGATCTTTCTTCTTTTCTTCTTTTTTGGTGCTTTAAGCCAAAGGGGGGGAAAATTAGAGGGGTCAACAACTTTTCGATGCCATGGTCAGCAGTTGCGCTTCATGTCCTATTCGATGAGTATTAGTCTTCGCTAGGTGGAAAGTTTGCGAGTTGCTCAAAACTATAAATTATGAAATAATGCTACTATTTGACTTTTGTGTGGGATATGGACATATATTAATCTATGCTATCGCTTGTGATATAATTGTGCTAGAATGTATATCTTTATATGTATCACATGTTGTGTGGTGTCTGTTCTGATCTATGTGGTGCAGTTGTGCCGCACCTAGCTACAACAGCAAATGATGTTGTGCATAAACTATCATTTGCATCACGTTTTACATACCTAACATAGTATGCAGCACCCCATATGAGCATGGATGTAGGGAGAGCCCCATCACTTTCACTAAAATATGAATCTTGGCTTCTTATGCCAATTTAAGAATTTAATTCTCTATTCACATACTTAGGGGGAGGCTCTACACCCAAGGCTTGAAAGTCTCAGTATTTATTTTATATCTTTTGTAAGCTCTAATTGGGTTGTCATCAATCACCAAAAAGAGGGAGATTGAAAATGCAATCATGCCTTAATTATGGGTTTTGGTGATAATGACCATGCAATTAGAGAACTAATGAGATTTATCGAGATGACAAGGAGAGAATTTATATTCGAGGATGCTACACAAAATGGAGGAGCCCCCAATTATAAATGTAGATGGCTTCAAACTCAAAGGAGGTTTAAATTATTTTATATATTGATTTTGAGTATAGAAAATGTCGTACTATAAAGGGGGTACAATGCTTAAGCTAATATGTGCTACCAAGTGCTCAAACAACCACATGCATTATCAGATTCATAGCCAAGATAGTCTACAATTCACTATTTCCCTTGTTGTCTTGCGTGGTGCGGCACTGCCACACTTGAAGAGAGGCTCGCCCGACTCCTTGGTCATGGGCTCTTGCTCTCTCGACCTTTTGGGTGTGAGCTCCGTCTCGCCCGCCCCCTTAGGTGCAGGATCCGTCTCGCTCGACCCCAAGGTCACAGGATCCGTCTCGCCCGACATAAATTTCGTTGGGAAGATTTTGAACTATAAACTAATCTCTCCTGCAGGTGTGGCAATGTCGCGCTCACAGAGAGGCAGTGTCGTGGGTGAATTTGACATCGGTTTGAGTTAAAAAAATTATAGGCCTATTCATCCCCATCTAGGCGTACCAAAGATCCTACAAGCTCTCTCATCCTCTGCTCTAAGCCCAACAAACTCATACATTGTTTTCTCATCCATCACAAGAAGTGCAGTACCAATCTGGTCTTCAGCAAGAGGAGTTATCTCCAGACTAAGCCAATCAATTTCATGAGAAACAACAGCAAGATTGCTCGATTCCCCAGGTTCTGTGGCATTATCCTAGCCCACATTACTCACTGTTGCCTCTATAACAGCTGAGTTAGAAAACATTTCTATGGGTTTGTCCTCAACATCAACAAACAAGAACAACTTCTTATCATCCATCTTTTCAGCAAATCCAAGTGACAGATATGTATCATCCATCAACTTCCTTTCTCCACCACCACTCATATCAAATTCATTTATCATAGGCTACTGCCCACTTCCCCAGTTCACCCTAGCTTTTAAATCACTTCATAACATCTCTAGAGTATAATATCGACAATCCACAACCCATTCATCACACTTGCATGGCACATCAACAGAGCAGCCATCATTCAACTTAGCGGTGAATGGAGAAAACTGAACACACAATCTAAATGCTCCATCTAGATCCGGATTGATTCTACCAGGTACCAATAAAAAATAAAAGGACACAACTTAGATTGTGCCCCAAATCACCAGCAACCCTAAATATGCAGTACAGTGAGAAGGTTTGGGATTGGGGCTCTTACCCTAGAGGAGTTACCATGGAGGATGACCTGCAATTGGCTGGCCCCTTCACCCATCGAACAGTGGAGGACAACCTGCTATTCGCCGGTGCAGGCCCCCCAACCCTAGCGCCTTCTTGCCGAGGTGGACGGAGGTGGGGCGGATGGGACAGCTAGAGGTGGGGATGATAAGGCAGAGGACGTATAGGGCATTCGTCGGTGCGGCGGGACCTAGCCAGTGGTGGCCTTTTATGGCCATGGTAGGGAGCTCACGCGGTTGCGCTCTTGGTGCGGGGTCGTGGCTCGTGCGAGTCGTGGCTCTCTACGAGGCGTGATGGGAAACATGGGAGAGAAGTGCGACTTAGTTCATTTAGAGAGAGGGGTAGTCTGGTCTTTTCACGTGTCCTAAACAGTGAAAAGAGGCCCGTTGAATTAATAAAAGGGAGAAATCCTCAAAAATCCTAAATTTCAAAGGAATTCACAGGCACAGGGTTATATTTTAAAAGGCCTACGAATTTAATGTCAAATCTTGAGGGGCGCATGAATATAGGGTTAAATATCAAAATTTCTATCATAATGGATGGTGCCTCCTCAAATAGCGGCTTTAGGTTTGGCGCTACGCTTTTAGCAGCAGAGAGAGAGAAATTATACATATTTACCACTTTTGCTCGCGTGTCACGCCAGCTCCGTTGCCCAGCTCGGATTCGAGTCAACAGGCTTAGGTAAAAAGACCTCCCCTGCCCCTGGCGTTTTTATCCTCCCCCATGTGGTCTGGCCCAGTCCACTCTCCCTCCCTCCCTGTCTTTCTCTGCTCCGTGCGAAGCCCGCCCGTCGCTGCCGCCACCGCCGTGTAAACCACCGCCCGCCCCCCTCCTCGAGCTATGTCCCACTATGCAGAGTCATCTGGAGTTGGACAGGTGAGGAGTAGGCTCCAAGGTGGTCAGAGCTCCCATGTTGCTTCCATTGGTTTAGATCCAGCTTCAGATGACTCTACGTACCGAGACATAGCTCGAGGTGGGGGGCGAGCGGCGGTTTACACGGCGGCGGTGGCAGCGGTGACGGGCGGGCATCACACGGAGTAGAGAAAGACGAGGGAGGGAGGTAGAGTGGAGTGGGCCAGGCCGTGCGGGGGAGGATAAAGACACCAGGGGAAGGGGAGGTCTTTTTACCTGAGCCTACTAACTTGGATCCGAGCTGAATAGCAGAGGTGGCATGCCCCATCAGCAAAAGTGGTAAATGTGTATCGTTTTTCTCTCTCTGCTGCTAAAAGTGTAGTGTCAAACCTGAAGCTGCTATTTGAGGAGGCGTTATCCGTTATGTTGGTAAAAAGTTAAATATCCTGAGCCAGGCAGCTGGCAACAAAAGTGGAATGGAAAAGGGGCTACGTTTTGGACCAGGGTTGGCAACCAGACATGGCAGCCAAGTCGGGCGACAGCGAGTGGCAGCGCAAAAGCGGCAGACATCGAAAAAAGTGGCACGTTGCGCCTTCGTGTAACGTAAACCAGCCACAACTGGCACCAGGCCCGGCAGCGTTGTTTGGTTGGGTCAGATTGGGCCCATTCTGCGTTGTCATTCCCTTCCTTTGTCACGCCAGCGGTGTGTAGTGTAGGGCTATGTGATTTGTCGTGCTGGGCCTCTATGCTTTTGGGTTTACGCGGCCTCTGAGGAAACCGGACCTCGTGCGCCGCTATCGCGTGCGGAACTGCCACAAAGCTTGTTGGGCCTTGTTAGTATGGTGAAAAGGCCACAAAACTAATCTTACAGCAACTCCATAATAGTTGATAAAAAACTCCAGAATAGATATTTTGATTAAAAAAACTTCCCCAACAACCTCTTTAATTGGATCTGCAAATATAGATATTTGTTTATTCTAGATTTCTTGCTAACCAAAGATGGAGAGGGAGAATGACTCTCTAAATTGTGTACAAGATACAAAAAAGTTATTGGAGGGTACATTTGTTTAACATCATTCCTCAGTCTTTATTCATTAGCAGTGGGTTCAGCAGAGTCGCGAACCACCAAATCATTTACAAAACTGGGGAAGGGAACAAGCCATACGTGTGGTTGATCCGGGTATCTAGACTGCATTTTGCCAAAAGATAAATTGGTTCTCTGTAGAAGGCCGGGTGGGGGTGGGTGAGGCCTTGAGGGGATGTTTTTTTGGACACAGGGGACGGTATGTTTTGTGTGTCGTCATCTCAATGAGAAACTATTCCCATTATTTTTTTTCTTTGTCTGAAAACAAAGTTCATTTTTCTAATGATGGTGATGATGTCTTTGCAAACAACATAGTTTTCAGCACTACCGTCTTCCAGGGTTTAAATAATAATAAACATTTAAGAGCGACCGATCTTTCAAAAATTAAGAGGTTATAGAATGATATAACAATAACTATTTCATTTAGCAGCTTTGTTAAAAACATACTCTCTCCATTCTAAATTATAAAGCATTTTGGCTTTTCTAGATACATAGTATGCACTTGGATATACACTATGTCTAGATGCATAGTAAAAATAATGTACAAAGTCAAAACTTTTTATAATTTGGAATAGAGGGAATACTTCACAAAAATACATGACTATGACTCTAGGAGAACAATTAACTATTTCATTTAGTAGCACTTTCCAATTAGTTATGCACAAAAATATGAACTAAGGAAATTTCATGAACACTGAAAGGATCAAGACGCCCAAGAGGGGGGGTGAATTGGGCTAATTCTAAAATTCTTTGCAATAATTTAACCCAACACTTAGCCCACTTCACCCCTTGTGCCTAGAATGTGTTCATATTGTTCTACCACATAAAAGTGTTGCACCCTAGGTTCCAATCCTACTCTAGCATGACAATTCTAAGAATGTAAAGATAAGAAAAGAATTGCTCAAATATAAATGCTTAAAGTAAAGAGAGAAGAAGGAACGCAGCGATGTTTTGTCGAGGTATTGGAGAGTCGCCACTCCCCACTAGTCCTTGTTGGAGCACCCGCGCAAGGGTGTAGCTCCCCCTTGATCCATGCAAGGATCAACTGCTCTCTACGGTGAATCACCCACAACCGCTCATAACTTGAGTTGGGTCACCGCAAGCTCCACTGGATGATCACCAAACTTCCAATCACCATCAAGCCATCTAGGTGATGGCGATCACCAAGAGTAACAAGCACAAACTCTTACTTGACCATGACAAGCCTAATGAGAAGGATGGATGCACACTTGCTACTCTCCTTGCACTAATGAGGTCTTAATCTTGGATTCTTAAATCTCAATCATCTCACTAGGCTTTTGCTCTCATTTGCACTCTCAAGGGTGTTTCTCAGCTGAACAAATAGGCAAGAGCCCTCCTTTTAATGAGTGGAGTAAGTATTTATACCCCCTCATTCAAAACATAATATTTGGAGGTTGAGTCATCACTCTATGGGGTGACCAGACGCTTCGGTCTATTATCACCACCACTATGTCAGAAAGAGCCGTTAAGTTCTGACCGGACTCTAGCCTACGTCCGGTCAACACTGACCGAACGTGTCCAGTCAACACTAACCGAACGTGTCCGGTCATGAAAACTGCTCTCTAGAACCTTACTGATGTTGATCGGACACTGACACCTAGAGTCCGGTCACTTCATAGTTCAGCATCCGGTCAGTTATCGAAACCTGACTAGCGTCCGATTAGCACCGACTGGACACGTCCAATCAGGAATCTCCCTCTCTAGAACCTCTCTGGAGTTGACGGGACGCAATCACCCAGCGTTCGGTCATTTTTCACTCAGCATCTGGTTGCAACCAGACAGCCCCAGTAGATCAAATGAACTGACCAGACTCACCCTTCAGCGTCTGGTCACAACCAGACCAGCGTCCGATCAGTCATTTGACCCTCTATTCACTTTTAACTCGAAATCATATGTGAATGAAGTTTGCTCCAATTAATCTTTGGGCTACTCCGAAGCTACCTAGTGCTAGATTTGACAAGTGTGCACCACACCTAACTCACTAGACTCACATAGGTCAAGCTACTAGTCCATACCCCCCTTAATAGTATGGCCAAAGGAAAAACAATGTCCTAAACTACTCTAAGTGTTTCTTCAATACCAAACGACACTTAGAACTAGTCCATCCTTAACCTTGTCGTGCATCCTTTGAAAATCGAAATGATTTCCATCGTAGGGGCATGACAACCATGATTGCCCAATCAATTGCCATTACCATGACCTAACTTAATCGCCTCTACAAAACACACATTAGTCATAGTAATCTCGTATTGTCATTAATCACCGAAATCCAACTAAGGGCCTAGATGCTTTCAATCTCCCACTTTTTGGTGATTGGTGACAATACAACTCGAGTATGTAAAAGATATGAGGTTTTCAACATGCTTGGTTCATATAAGCTTTTGATAATAAGAGCAAAGGAGTTAGACATGCTTATATGACCCAAGCCAACATTGTGTACTCAATAGATATGAAATAAGCATGAGTACAAGAAATAAGACCCATTTGAATCAGAGTAAAACGCGGAAGCAAGGCAAATGAGCATAACCAAGTGACATGACATATATATATAAATCAAAGTAGAGAGCACACATGTCACATAAGTATCACAATCACACGTTTGTAGTTCAATGCATGAAAGTAAACATGAATGCATACTGTATCACACATAAAGAGCCAAAAGAAACAAATCATATGCTCCCCCTAGATGTAACGCTCCCCCTAGATCTAACATACTTGATCCCTCTCCCCCTTTGGCGTTAAGCACCAAAACCTAAGGGTCGAACAGTAGGGTAGGAGCAGATGAGTCGGGCGCTGAGGTGCGGTGAGAAATCTAGAACTGTGCAGCAGGATCCTCTGACCCTGAGCTCTGAGCGGTCTGACCCTCTATCACTGGAAGTGAAGCTAAAGTGGACTAGGTCTACTTTGGGATTGGCATGGCCTATGACTCTAGAGATATCACTATAGGTGGTGGCTCTGATGATGCAATAGATGATGGGAGCGTCTCTGTAGTCCCAGTAACTAGAGCAACTATGATAGGTATAGGGACTCAACTCTGGCAGTGTAGGCTATCGTGTAAGCTCACTGAATGTCGCAACAAGACTCCTGGATACTAGGGTGTCAATCACTAGCATGGAGGAGCTCTAAGGTAGAGTGAAGCCCGTAACAATGGGAGTGAAGTGAGAGCCCTGGACTGTCACTAGCGAAGCAAACCACTAGGACACCTGCTCTGTAGGTGAAGCAAACTAAATAGCTGGCTATCTCTGACTCTGAAGCCCACTGCGATATACAGCTAGAGTCACTAAAGTGGTGGCAGACTAGCCTATCTGAGGTGTAGTCTATGGAGGAGCGGTCCCAATAGCAGAGAAAACGTGTTGCATGAACCCAAGTAACTGATACTGCATCATGAGCTCTTGCTGCTGCATGGCCTGCTGCTGCCTCTAGAACTCGTCTTGTCTAGCCTGAACCTATGCTAGTGTAGTTGTGGTCTCCTAGGCCTGGCGTGCCTGATCCTACCTCATCCGCTCAAGAACTGCTAGAAGAGCGGGGTCTGTCTACGGTGGCTGTGGTGGTGCTAAGCTAGAGCCACTAGCTTCTCTGTCATGTGGTCGAGGAGGCATATGAGGAATAGCCTGATAATCATCATCAAAACTATCACTAGGGTCGCTCTTGACCACACCCTCCTGCTGAGCATCTAGCTGCTCCTCCTCTATCGATGTAATGCCCCTGATGATCTCATCCTGCTGGGCTGCTATCTCTAGGACCTCTAAGCGATGACTCGGCTAGTGAGGTGTCCTCGCACTACTATGGTGGAGCATCTGAGTCATGTTATAAGGAGGGAATCTATAATAGCACCTATGTACTCAGCCATTGTCTCTAGGGACTTCTGTGTAACTACATTTCTAATCAAGAAGGTAATCTAGTGAGCATAAGGCAGCTGTCTATGACCTCTGAACCCCTCTACAAGAGTGTCCTCCACCTCTAAAAGAATGGCATCCCAAATATCAAATATGGTCTGCTGCACCAAGGAGTTCACTAACCATAAGCCCTCGTGGTAGCCCATCCTTGGGAGCAGAGTCCACCTCATGATAGGATCAAGAAGTCAAGCGGTAGGAGTAAGGTCTCATGGTGTCCTGCTTGACCCCTCGCCGAATGGCTATGTGAAGCATGGTCGGATCATATATGTGGATGGCACAAGCCCACTGTATGGGCGTCTAGGAGGCTCTGTCGAACCATAGCAAACCTCATGAAGGCGAATGGGTGACTCTAGAATCCTAAGAATCTCTCTGACCCTCAAGGTCTACAGCCTGTAGTCACAACCTCTGAATGCAAAGTGAATGAATCTGTGTCTCGGGTCAATCCAAAGTGAAGAGTAGAACTCATGGACCCATGATGGAACATAGCGGCCTATCCGTCCAAGGTCTATCAACCCTGGTAGATGTGATAGATGGGGACGCCTATAGCTGCAACAAGTGCCTCAATGGAGCAAACTCTCTGAGATCTGAATGTAACTCCACTATTCAAATAAGCATTATAGAAATCTTCCTGCAGTGGTGTATAGAAGTGCTCTAAAGCACACTCATCCTACCTTGGCGAAAACCAGTCCTCAAATTGCATGAAGCGAAGCTGCTACACCTATTTGGTTATGGCTGCACTTAGGTCAAGGTGAGTAACTAGAGACGGACCCTGTGTTCTAAGAGGTGGACGACAACCCCTCCTCTGTGTCTTAGGCCTCGACAACACCTGAGTACGAGTATGACCAGAGCGTCGTAGTTGTGGCTGAGGTGCCTACTCTATCTCCTCAGTCTACTTAGCCTACTAAGTATCCTCTGACTACATAGGTGGTTGTGTCTCCCCCTGAGGCTGACTCTCCTCTATAGCGATACGCCATCCTCCAAGCATGAGAGTCCCAGCTAGACTACCATGAAGACTCTCAACCCTCTCAATGGTAGCCCTCTGAGCTGGTGATAGTTGATATGCAATATGGACACCACTCTGAGCTCCACCTCTCTCTGCTCGCTCAGCGGTGGCTACCGCTGCTGTTGCTCGCTTAGCCTCCACATCAATGAGCTTCTACTTCTTTGTCATAGTCTTCTTCGCGTTGCCTTTCTCCTAAGCCGTCAAGCAAGGTGGAGGCCTTAGATCCTCATCACCTGGACCACCTCCGGCATTCTTGACATGTGCCATTGCTGGAGCTAAAGAAAACTACTACCATGGATGAGAATCAAATGCCAACTGACACTCGCGAGGCTTGGCCTCGATCTGTACTCACGGGCTTAGCCCCAAGTTCACTAACAACTGCAAAGAGAACCATAAAAGCACCAACTCGCTGCACGATAGAATATATAGGATATATAAATAATCACAATATAAATCTAGATATGCGAAACCCTAAGACGCAAGCAGTAGATACGAAATTGAAAGTGATGGCTTGCTACCTGAAGAAATCAGACGACCTGATGATGAATCGGCAGAGGAAAGGATTAGGGTTGGCGAGGCAGTGCGGAGGCTGAGAAGACATGGTGGCTAGGGCAATCGATGGCACAACACACGGGTGTGGATACAGTGGGCACGACGGAGCAATGCGGCACGGGCGCGGCGGCACTAGGGCATGGGTGCGTGGCCACGGTAGAGCAGCGTGGCATGGGAGAGGTGGTTGCACGACAGCTAGCTATGGAGGCGGCAGCGATGGCGTGGGCGAGGTCAACATGACCGTGGGCATGGGAGCGCAGTGGCGTGGGTGAGCGACGACAAAGTTGGTGTGGGTGTGGTGGATCAGTGGCTGTGGGATTAGGTCAAACCATGGCATGATGTACAGAGTTATATGGTGGCCCCCCGGGATGGATTAAGAAAGGAAACAGAATTAAGTCCTAGATCCAACCGATTTCTACTGACCGGACGCTCCGGTGGCAACGACCAGACGCTACCACCTAGAGTCTGGTCGACAATAGAGAGGTCCAAAACCTCTCATGTCATGACCGGATGGGTCCGGTTACCCTTGACCAGACATGGCCAGAGTCCAGTTGGTCCTGATAATGCCTTCTTCGCTTGACCGAACGCAGGGACACCATCTGACCGGACATAGGATGAGCTCTATTTTAGCATCCGGTCACTCTTATGCAGCAACAGTTCATCTCCTATGAACTGACCGAACGCTGGAAGCAGAGTCTGACCCAATGTTCGGTTGCCCTTTTTCAGCAAATCTTCAATGTTCCTTTACGCTGCCTGTTCCCAATCAAGTCCCAACTTCAATAAGACCTAAATAAACACCAATTGAGACTAATGTAAGTGACCTCTCTCAAACCCTCAAAATTTTCAAAATATTTTGCCTTAGGCTATACTTCTTTTTAAGAAAATAGGTAATAAAAGGTTAATTGAAAGGAAACGACAAAGCAACACACATGCATATGCAATGCAATACTTGAAAGTAATTCTAGTTGCTTGTCAAGTTTGATCCAAGGTTAAGCTTCTTCACATTCTTTTCGGCGGTTATCTTAACCATGTTAGACAAGCCCTAAATGCATTACGAAGAATTAAATATGTTGTATGTTACAATACAATGCAAGGGACAACACAAGCTCATTTTCTAGTGAAGTTACTAAAATCAAGCACATTGAGCTCATTTCTCAACCAACAAAATGTAGCCTCATCTAGTGGTTTAGTGAAGATATCCGCTAATTGATCCTCGGTCCTTACACCTTCTAGTGATATATCATTTTTAGCAACATGATCTCTAAGAAAGTGATGGCGGATATCTATGTGCTTGGTGCAAGAGTGTTGAGCCAGATTATTAGCAAGCTTTACCACACTCTCATTGTCACACAAAAGAGGTACCTTTTCTAGAACTACACCATAGTCTAGCAAAGTTTGCTTCATATAAAGTATTTGTGCACAACAAGCACCCGCGACAATATATTCCGCTTCGGCGGTGGATAAAGCCACACTATTTTACTTCTTGGAAGACTAAGACACTAGTGATCTATCAAGCAAATGACACCCTCTGGATGTACTTTTTCTATCAATTTTGCAACCGGCATAATCCGAATTGGAATAGTCAACTAGTTGAAATCTAGCTCCTTTGGGATACCAAAGATCAATGCTTGGCATGTGCTTAAAGTACCTGAGGATTCTTTTAACGGCAACCAAATGAGCTTCCTTAGGATTAGCTTGAAATCTAGCACACATACACAAACTAAACATGATGTCAGGCCTAGATGCAGTCAAATATAACAAGCTATCAATCATAGAGCGGTAGAGAGTATGATCAACCGTTTTACCTCCCTCATATAGGTCGAGATGTCCATTAGATGGCATTGGTGTCTTGATTGGCTTACATTCATCCATATTAAACCTCTTGAGAAGATCATTGGTATATTTCTCTTGAGATAAAAATCTCTTCTCTCATTTGCTTGACTTGAAAACCAAGAAAGAATGTAAGCTCTCCAATCATTGACATCTCAAACTCCTTCGACATCAATTCACCAAACTCTTTGCAATAATCTTCATTTGATGATCCAAAGATGATATCATAAACATATACTTGACAAATAAAGATTTATCCATCAAGCTTCTTGGTGAATAGTATGGTGTCGACCTTCCCAATGGTGAAGCCCTTCTCAATGAGGAAATCCCAAAGGCGAAGCTCTTGGGGCTTGCTTAAGCCCATATAGCACCTTGGAGAACCTATAAACATGATTAGGATATCTAGGGTCTTCAAACCTGAGAAGTTGATCAACATAGACTAGTTTATTTATGAAGCCATTTAAAATGCACTTTTAACATTCATTTGATATAATTTCATTTCATGATGCGATGCATATGCAAGGAGGATACGAATGGCTTCAAGTCTTGCAACCGGTGCAAAGGTCTCTCCAAAATCCAACCCTTCAACTTGAGAGAACCCCTTTGCAACTAGTCTTGCCTTGTTCCTTACTACAACGCCTTGATTATCTTGCTTGTTGTGGAACACTCACATTGTTCCAATGACTCTTGCACCTTGTGGTCGCTCTTCAAGAGTCTAAACTTCATTGCGAGTAAAGTTGTTCAACTCTTCATGCATGGCTGAAGGGTCGAGATGGCGACTAGAGGGGGGTGAATAGTTTTTTCTAAAATTAATCACATCGGCTAACCAATATAAGTGCGAAATTAAAACAATCGGTCTAGCCAAGACTACACCCCTCTATATATGTTCACTAGCACCTTGCAAAGATAACAATTATGCAACAAAGGTGCCAGGCTAGTTAGAGCTCTCCTAAACAATTCTAGGAGCAAGGTTACACAAACCTATGCCACTAGTATTTTAAGCAACATGAGAGCTCCTACACATGCTAGTAAGCAAAAGCACAAAGCTAACAAAGCTCACTAGCAATGCTCAATAACAAGGCAACCAATGCCTAATTAGAGAGCGCAAATACTTAGCTACACAAACTAAGCAATGTGACTAACAAGGTTACTAAAACTAAATTAGCCACGCAAAGGAGCTACTTCTATGCTACACAAGCAAGAAGGTAATTAGCAAGCTACACAAGCTATCTAATTACAAGAGCAACTACACAAGCTTAATATGTATAAAAGTAATTGCAAGCTTGTGTAATGGGGATGCAAACCAACGGGAAGAACAAGGTTGACACGATGATTTTTCTCCCGAGGTTCACGTGTTTGCCAACACGCTAGTCCTCGTTGCGTCGACCGCTCACTTGGTGGTTCGGCGGCTAATTAGCATCACCCGCTAAGCCCGCACGTCGGGCGCCGCAAGAACCTACCCCTTGAGTGAGGGTAGCTCAATGACACGCTTTACTAGAGTTGCTCTTCGTGGCTCTCGCGGGGCGAGCACAATGCCCCTCATAAGCACTTCTCCGGAGCGCTGCACAAGCTTCTTGCGCGCTTCGATGGAGACCACCACCAAGCCATCTAGGAGGTGGCAACCTCCAAGAGTAACAAGCACCACCGGCTTGCAACTCGATCACCTAGTGCCACTCGATGCAACCTCATGATGCAATCGCACTAGAATCGCTCACTCACACAATCGAATGATCACTATCAAGTATATGTGTGATGGAGGGCTCCCAAGCACTCACAAGCATGGACACTAAGTCCCTTGAGGTGCTCCACACTAGCCATGGTCGAAGGCCACTTCTATTTATAGCCCCAAGGGCTAAACTAGCCGTTACCCCTTCACTGGGCAACGGTCGGGCCGACCAGACGCTCCGGTCGAGTTGACCGGACGCTGGACCTCAGCGTCCGGTCGCCTACAGACGACCACGTGTCCTAATTCCAACGGTCACTTGACCTGACTAGACGCAGTAGCTTCAACTGACCGGACGCTAAACCCCCAGCGTCCGGTCATTTCCAGTAAGGTACCGACCTCGACCGGACGCGTCCGGTCATACTTGATCAGACGCAGCCAGCGTTCGGTCACACTCCAGCTTCTGTGTCACCGTACGTCAGCCTGACCGGACGCAACCTGCTAGCGTCCGGTGCATTCAGATCCAGCGTCCGGTCAGTTGACCGACGCCAGCATCTTCGCGATCAACTCGTTTTCACTTCTAACTTCTTCACCCTTGCTCAAGTGTGCTAACCACAAGAATTTGCATCCGACGCAATAGAAAGTAGGCATTCCATTTTCCCAAAAGCGCCGAATCCTGCCTCACAAGCTCGGTGGGAGGGAGAGAGGGACCCAAACCCATCTCACCCCTTCAAACACCACCTCCTTTGTAAATGTGCCAACACCACCAAGTGTACACCACCATGTGTATGTGTGTTAGCATTTTCACAATCATTTCCCAAAGGATGTTAGCCACTCAACTTGCCACGCCACTCGATCCTAGTGATAATGCAAAGTTAGATCACTCGAGTGGCACTAGATGACCGATATGCAAACAAGTTTGCCCCTCTTGATAGTATGGCCATCTATCCTAAACCCGATCATAAACTTCTCTACACACCTATGACCGGTGAAATGAAATGCCCTAGGTTATACCTTTGCCTTGCGCATTCCATTCCATCTCTTCCAATGTCGATGCAACACATGCACCAACACGATCAACAATGATATGATCCACTTCATATCATCACATGATCATATTGGTTCATCGATCTTGACTTTACTTACTCTTCACCGTTGCCATCGTCCATCGGCGCCAAGTCTTGCTCAAGCTTCACCGCCACGCGGTCCATCACTCCAAAGCCTTTGACTTGCCCTTCACGCTTGCAACCGATCCATCAAGCCAAGTCTTGTCTTGATCTTCTCCACCTTGATCACATAACTCAATGTCATGTCTCATGTGCATTTAAGCTCCTTCATCATCACATGTGTGAGCTTTGCAACATCTCCAAACCATTTTTGCCTTTATGGCATATGTTGTTCACACACATGTACCTATGGACTAATCACCTATGTATCTCACATAAACATAATTAGTCCACCTAGGTTGTCACACAATTACCAAAACCAAATAAGGACCTTTCAATGGCATTTATCCAATCTGAATCTTGAAGAGCTTCTTCTACATTCTTAGGTTCAACACAAGAGACAAAAGCGTGATGTTCAATAAATGAAGCAAGTTTTTTAAATCGAGTCATTACACCCTTTAAAGGACTCCCTATGATGAGATCTTGTAGATGAGCTTGTAGTAGGGGTGAGTTTCTTCTATCAACCACTTGAGGGGGAGGTTGTGGAGCATCAACATCTTGAGCTTGTGCCACCATTTGATCATGAGAGACATGAGTATCTTTATTTTCTACTCTCCCATCTTTGTCACCATCTTATAGCATATTTGATGAAGAAGGTGGATCAATCACTTATACATCATCTTTAAGCTTGATGTCTCCAACTGGAATGTTCTTCATAGCCTCCCTCAATGGTTCATCATCAAGATTCTCATGTGCTCCTTGGGAGCCATTAGATTCATCAAATTCCACATCATATGTTTCTTCAACCAAGCCGGTGGCATAATAAAATACTCGATATGCTTTGGACTTTGATGAGTAACCAACAAGAAAGTCAATATCACAACGTCTTTGAAACTTCCCTAGGTGTTGCCGCTTCTTGTAGATGTAGCATTTGTAACCAAACACCCGAAAGAATGAGACATCTGGCTTCTTTCCATTGAGCAACTCATAAGATGTCTTGCCAAGAAACTTTTGAAGAAATAGGCGGTTGGATGCATAATATGCGGTATTGATAGCTTCCACCCATAGAACTTTGGGTGTATTGTACTCATCAAGCATTGTTCTTGCAAGTGTGATAAGTGTCTGATTCTTTCTCTCTACTACACTATTTTGTTGAGGAGTGTATGTTACAGAGACCTCATGCTTGATTCTAACTTCATCACAATAAGCTTCAATGTTTATGTTGTCAAACTCTTTTCCATTATCATTCCTTATCTTCTTGAGCTTCACTTCAAACTCATTTTGTGCCCTCTTGGCAAATTTCTTGAAACATGATGCAACTTCGGTCTTGTCATGAAGGAAGAATACCCATGTATATCTAGAGTAGTCATCAACAATCACAAGATAATAAAGATTTCCTCCTAAGCTCTTATATGTTGTTGGTACAAATAGGTCCATATGAAGGAGCTCTAGCACTCTTGTTGTTGACATGAAAGCTTTTGTAGGATAAGTGTTTACAACTTGCTTGTTGTCTTGGCATGCACTACAAAGCTTGTCCTTCTCAAATTTCACATCCTTCAACCCTCTCACCAATTTATTCTTCATAAGCTTCTTGAGTGAGCTTATCCCAACATGAGCAAGTCTTCTATGCCATAGCCACCCAAGTGATGTTTTGGTGAATAGGCATGTCTTCAAGTTAGCATCTTTGGAGGTGAAATCCACTAGATATAGGTTGTTGTATGTAAATCCCTTGAATATAACTTGATCATCATCTTTCTTAGATATAACCATTTCCTTCTCGGTAAACAAGCATTGAAACCCAAGATCACACAATTGACCAACGGATAGTAAGTTGAAGCTCAAGGAAGCAACATATAACATATTTGAGATTGAATAATCATTTGATATTGCCACTTTGCCCAATCCTTTAACTTTGCCCTTTGAATTATCACCAAATGTAATTCTTTCTTAACCATCAACTTCTTCATCTAGTGAGGTGAACATACAAGGATCACCGATAATATGTTGAGTGCAACCACTATCAATTACCCAATGACTTCCACCGGTCTTGTAGTTCATCTACACATAAGAGATCAAGCTTGTTTAGGGACCCAAACTTGTTGAGGGCCCTTGACTTTCTCAACAAGTGACTTTGCAACCCAAATTTTCTTAGGCCTATTCTTGTTGGGAGGTCCTAAGAACATGACTTTCATTTTTTCATTAGAATCCTTTCTAAGCATGTAATGAGCATTGAATGCAAAGGGTCTAGTATGCTTGTGCAAGGGTTGTGGTGGTGGAGTTTGACACTCATGAGCAAAGTGGCCTTCTTGTCCACACTCAAAACACCTCTTTAGCTTTGGCTTTGACTTGTGTTGTTGTTGGTGTTGAGGTTGAGCCTTCTTCTCTTGATGTGCCAAGTACCCAATGCCACTTCTATCCATCTTCATTACGGTATTCATGAGTAGCTCACTTTGAAGATGTTGACCTCTTGTGAACTTGCTCAAGCTAGTCTTGAGATGTTCTTTTTCCAACTTGAGCTTCTTGTTCCCTTCTTTGAGTTCATCATGATTTTTCTCCATCTTGAGTTTCTTGTTCTCTTCTTTAAGCTTCTCATTCTCAAGAGATAGATCACTATTATGGTCAAGGTTCTCTAACACAATGTTGTTGGTGGTTGATACCTTTTCAAGATCTTTCTTGAGCTTCTCATTCTCATTCTTGATCTTGACATACTCATCATAGTTGTCGGACTCAACCACTTGCTTGCCTTTGCTACTAGAACCTTGCTCAATGCTCTCAATAATCAAATTATCACATGATGTAGTTATATCAATCTTACCAACATGGTTAGTAGCATCATGTGGCTCATTGGATAAAAATTCATGAGAGATAACAAGATTATCATGATTAATCGTGAGGTTGGTATATTCTTCTTTTAGCATATTGTAGCTAGTGATGAGCTCATTATGTATCCTCTCAAGTTTATCATGTTTTTCTTTAAGCTCCTTTTTAGAAGATTTGAGCTTCTTGAATTTGGATGACATAGCTTCATTTTCTTCTCTAAGCTCAACACTAGATTTTTCCGCTATGTCACATTTAGCTAAAAGTGAGTTATTCTTAAGTTCTAGCATTTCATTTTTAGCTCTTGTCTTTCTAATGATTTTAGTATATTGGTTTAGTAACTTGACAAGATTATCATAAGAAGGTGATTCAAATTCATCATCACTATCATTATCATCATTGCTAGCATGATCATCACCACTACTTTCATCATCACTTTGTACCTTTCGTTCACCCTTGGCCATAAGGCATAGGTGTGTAGAGGATGATGGCGGTGGTGTCGGTGAAGATAGTGAAGAGTCAATCACAATAGCGGTTACCTTCTCGTTCTCACTATCATCAATGGATGAGCAACTTGATGAATCAATATCTGTGAGCCAATTACCGACGATGTATGCTTTGCCATTCTTCTTCTTCTTGTGGAAATCCTTCTTCTTGCCATCCTTCTTCTTGTATGGCTTGTTTTTCTTCTTCTCATCATTATCATCATCACTTAAGTCATCTTTCTTGCCCTTGTACTTCTTCTTGTACTTGTCTTTCTTGGGCTTGGGGCATTGATGAGCTAGATGACCAAGTTCTCTACAACTATAGCAATTCATCTCAGAGATTGGCTTCCTTCTATTGCTAGTGAAGAACTTCTTTTTGCCGTCAAACTTGACACCATTCTCGTTGAGCTTCTTAAGCATCTTGGCGGTTCTTCTCACCATGAGAGCAAGACTTGCATCATCAATTTTATCATCACTTGAGCTCTCATATTCAACTCTTGCTTTACCCTTGTTCTCTTGGCTAGCCTTGAATGCTAAGTCTTTCCTCTTGGTGGAAGAAGAGCCATCTTATGGTGTGATGTGCATATACATCTCATGTGCATTGATCTTTCCCAATATTTAGTTGGTGTAGCGGTGGAAAGATCATCTTGATGAAGCACAGTCATAATACGCTCATATTTATCAATGGGGAGGACACTCAAGATGTTTCTTACAACATCGGATGGTTGCCTTTGTCTGAGTCTAAGCCTATTGACTTCATCTACAAAAACATTCAAACGTGAGTATATTTCATTAGCACTTTCTTTCGGAAGCATCTCAAAAGAATTAAGCTTTTTCATAACAAGCCGATAGCGTTTCTCACGCTCACTCTTTGTTCCCTCATGGAGCGCACAAATGTCCAACCATAGTGCATGGGCGTCCTTGTGGTTCCGCGCACGGTTAAACACATCTTTGCAAAGGCCTCTAAAGATGGTGTTTCTAGCCTTTGCATTCCATTTCTCATAATTGACTTCATCGCCTTGAAGGTGTGTGGGATCCTTAGGCTTTGGAAAATCTTGAGAGGCGGCTCTACGAATTCCAACATCTAGAGCTTCTAAATAAGCCTCCATACAGATTTTCCAATAAGAAAAATCATATTCCTCAAAGATAGGAGGAGGTTCATCCCCGTGGGACATCTTTCTCTAGGCGGTTAAGCCTAATTTAGTGAGCACGAGGCTCCGATACCAATTGAAAGGATCAAGATGTCCAAGAGGGGGTGAATTGAGTTAATTCTAAAATTCTTTGCAATAATTAAACCCTACACTTAGCCCACTCCACCCCTTGTGCCTAGAATGTGTTCCTATTATTCTACCGCACAAAAGTTTTGCACCCTAGGTTCTAATCCTATTCTAGCATGACAATTCTAAGAATGTAAAGACAAGAAATGAATTGCTCAAATGCAAATGCTTAAAGTAAAGAGAGGAGAAGAAACATGACGATATTTTGTCGGGGTATCGGAGAGTCGTCACTCCCCACTAGTCCTCGTTGGAGCACCCGCGCAAGGGTGTAGCTCCCCCTTGATCCATGTAAGGATCAAATGCTTTCTACAGGCTGATTCTTCGACACTCTATCGCGGTGAATCATCCACAACCGCTCACAACTTGAGTTGGGTCATCAACAAGCTCCGTCGAATGATCACCAAACTCTCAATCACCATCAAGCCGTCTAGGTGATGGCGATTACCAAGAGTAACAAGCACAAACTCTCACTTGACCACGACAAGCCTAATGAGAAGGGTGAATGCACACTTGCTACTCTCCTTACACTAATGAGGCCTTAATATTGGATTCTCAAACCTCAATCACCTCACTAGGCTCTTGCTCTCCTTTACACTCTCAAGGATGTTTCTCAGCTGAACAAATGGGCAAGAGCCCTCCTTTGGATGAGTGAAGTAAGTATTTACACCCCCTTGTTCAAAACATAACGTTTGGAGGCTGAATCATCACTCTGTGGGGTGACCGGACGCTCCGGTTAGTTATCCCCGCCACTGTGTCAGAAAGAGCCGTTAAGTTCTGACCGGACTCTGACCTGCGTCCGGTCACAAAAACTGCTCTCTAGAACCTTACTGATGTTAACCGGACGCTAGCACCCAGAGTCCGGTCACTTCGCAGTTCAACGTCCGGTCAGTTACCGGAACCCGACCATCATCCGGTCAGCACTGACCGAACACGTCCGATCAAGAATCTCCCTCTCTGGAACCTCTCTGGAGTTGACCGAATGCAGGCACTTAGCGTCCGGTCATTTTTCACTCAGCGTTTGATCGCAACCAGACGGCCCCAGTTAATCAAATGAACTAACCGGACTCACCCTTCAGCGTCCGGTCACAACTAGACCCGTGTTCGGTCAGTCATTTGACCCTCCATTCACTTCCAACTCGAAATCATATATGAATGAAGTTTGCTCCAATTAATCTTAGGGCTACTCCAGAGCTACCTAGTGCTAGATTTGATAAGTGTGCACCACACCTAACTCACTAGACTCACCTAGGTCAAGCTACTGGTCCATACCCCTTTAATAGTACGGCCAAAGAAAAAACAAAGTCCTAAACTACTTTAAGTGTCTCTTCAACGCTAAACGACACTTATAACTAGTTCATCCTTAACCTTGTCGTCCATCTTTTGAAAACCGAAACGATTTACATCGTAGAGGCATGACAACCATGATTGCCCAATCAATTGTCATTACCATGACCTAACTTAATTGCCTCTGCAAAATACACGTTAGTCATAGTAATCTCGTATTGTTATTAATCATCAAAACCCAACTAGGGTCTAGATGCTTTTCAAACACAAATACCCATTACTCAAATACAACAAAACTTAGCAAACTCATGGATCGAATTAACGGTCATGCAAAAGCATCTCTGAGAGGCCTGAAATTGTTGCCGTGCACGCAGCAGTCCTGCCTCTTGTGGTTGTGGGTGGCCTTAAGAATGATTGCAAAAGGGAGACCGATGTTTCTACAGGAAAGTACATTATTTAAACTAATGATGCAAATCACAAGCGATGATGTGAAAATCAACTGCAACTCAGCACCAGATGCTTAAACCGTGCAAACATGGTTTACAGTATTCCACACGCATCCGCACACAAAAACAAAAGCTCCCAACAGATATGAAGGACTTCATGAAGAGAACATTGGACAAGAGGAAGAATTCCAGCAACATCTATTCTGGCACTGGGAAAAAAAAAACAAAGCAATTTATATTTTGCAGCCAAACTAGCAATTTTGCTATTTGGGGCACCGATTTCTTGTGCATGCCCAGCAACACTAGTCAGTACGAAATTGAGAAAGATAGTACATCACATAAAATTCACCCAGAACTAGTTTGGTACAGCCCTTCAGATCCTCCCGTCAGAACTAAAAATCAAAGAAGAAAAAGAGAGAAATAACAACAAGAGAATCGTGTATGTATCCCAGAGAGTGTGCACTGCCCTGGTTGTGGTCAGGGAAATTGGACAGATAACTTTCTGGCTACTGAAACCTGAAAGTCATTTCATCACACTTCAGCAAACTTGGACAGATAATTTTCCTTTAAACAGAAGAAGACACTAGGCATAAATCACATGGTCTTTAGCTTAGATATTGACATGCCGCTTGTGAATTTTAGCCTTCTCAGCATCAATGATAGACTCCACTTGTTTAACAGCCTCCTCAAGTTTCCCTTCAGCGTTTACAACCACATAATCGAAATTCTTCATGCGTTTCACCTCCTCCCTGGCTGTTGCAACTCTGACAAGAAGCATATCTGATGTTTCTGTTTTACGATGGATTAGCCTTTTAACAAGTGCCTCTTCACTCTCAGCAACTAAAAATATGAAAACTGCAGATTCACCAAGTATCTGTCTTAAAGTTGCTGCTCCTTGAATGTCGACTCTCAGAACAATGTCACAGCCTTTAGCCATGTAGTCACGAATCTAGATGAAAAAAGGAACATGTATGAAAACTTTATGTAGGTAGACCACGTCTTCAGTTTTCGCACAAAAAAAGGACCACTTCTTCAGACATGTCTAGAATTTTACCCAAAATACAGACATAATTTCTTAAGCTCTACTATGATAGGTGGACTGCATTCAGTCCATTGTGGTTTTTAACCCAAAATACACATTTTTCATTTCATTTCTAGGGAGCCCTATGAAATTAATGTCAATACATGTTAGCAGATTCTTTCAATCAAGTCGATGCACTGAAACTGAGTAAACGACATACAGCACTACAAAATGCTAGACAGTGCAACTAGAAAGCCAGTAAACAACATTTTTGCAGAAATCCATAGAACTAAAGCAATACTCTATAAGACATTGAGATTTTCAACCTTCAATCAAGCATCATAGAGCAGGTTCAAGTGATCAGTTGATAATAGGCAAAAATCAAACAACAGATTAAAATACAATGCGCCTGTAATCATGGTATGGTGTTCCCTGCTGTACCCCATAACTCGATTTGACATATGTAGCAAATATGGCAGCTGACATTTGCAAACATATGCTACTGAAGTGATATTTGAAGGGCGGGCCTGGTGCAAGCGGTAGAGTCTTACCGCCTGTGACCGGAAAGTCCCGGGTTCGAGTCGCGGTCTCCTCGCATTTGCACATGCGAGGGTAAGGCTTGCCACTGACACCCTTCCCCAGACCCCGCACAGAGCAGGAGCTCTCTGCACTGGGTACGCCCTTTTATGCTACTGAAGTGATATTTGTGACCTACATGGTTTGAACTTTGAACTGCCCTGCCCTGCTTCACATATAAGTGGAGTGTGCCATTTTCTTGGCTTTTTATGAGATGAGCTTGGGTAAGCCATAGGAAGATTTTGATCTAGACAGCTCTGAAATATACTGTAACTGTCCCTGTGTATAAAGCACTAAACAAACCTAGCGACGCATCAAGCAGATAATTGAAGTTTTTACCATGCAATATTTATGATCTTTACTTATTAGTTGCATTTTTACTAGGCATTAGGTCAGCTGTACAAATCCGTGTGCATTTAATTTTTGGGGTAAAAAAAAAATCCATAGTGATATGATGGTTTCTCCACTGAATTTCTAACTCCTATGGTTATTTACATCACTTAGGTCTGCAGTGTCATTGGCAAAATTCCAGCCACACCACTCATTCGCACAAGGCCATAACACATTTTTCCACGATGATACAGAAGATTGAGTTGTTCATACTGAATAGTCATAACATCATAAGTGCATAAGTAAACCATTGTTAGTGCATATGGTAATCGTAAACCGTTTTCCTAAATCTTAACTTATCCAGCATGTGTATGCACACCAATCTGCAGGCAAGAAACCGTTCTGATGCAAACAGGTAATGATATAACCACGATCAAATACCTGCTGTTTGGGAATCCCCTTGTACTCCCCATAAACAAGCGCATACTCAAGCAACTCCTCCCTCTCAATCATCGTCAGGAATTCCTTCTTACTGACGAAGTAATAGTCTTTCCCGTCAACTTCACCTGGCCTCATCGCCCTGCTCGTCGCGGTGACAACGAAATGGATCCCTTCCCTCTCCTCCTGCAGCCTCTGCAGAACAACCCACACCCGACATTGTAAAGCCAATCAGAAACCAATGGCCCGCAGCAAAGGTGGGTGGGGTTAGGGATCGCAATGAGGTGTCACCTTGATGACGGCGTCCTTGCCGACACCGCTGGGCCCGCTGATGACGAGGATCATTGGCTGCGGAGGCGGCGCCAGCGGCTCAGAGCTGAACGTGGTGCCCAGCGCCGCCTCCAGGCCCCTGAACAGCTGGTCCTGCAGTGCAGTGGCACAGGACGCAAGGCGCTCCGCTTAGGCGGTCCAAGGGGCAAAACTGTTAAGAATCTAAGCATGTGACCCAAATACCTTGTCAGCGCCGGGATGAGGAGGAGGAGGCGGCGGCGGCGGGGGACGGTGCGAGGAGTGCTGCCACCCGGCGGAGGAAGACATGAGGCGGCGGGGCGTGGGGCGGGGGGCCGGAGTGGTGGTGCGGGCGGCGCAAGGAGGAAGGGGCCGGCCCCGTACGAGCGAGGGGGCGCGGGCGAGGGCGCAGGAGAACCTTCGCGAGAGAAGCATCGAGAAGGTTCCGGGACAAGAGGGAGGAGGGGTGGAGGGGCGGGCGGAGGCCGGACTCCCGGAGGGTGTGGGGATTGGAGTAGGAGAAAGGAAAGGATGGCCGGTGGCGAAGGCCGAAGGGGGTTTGTGGGTTTTTGAGGGCGTCTGCCGCTAAATTGGCGTATTCCAGCCTTCCAGGGATAAAAACGAGCTGAACGTGAACATTCGTTTTTGTATTTTTTTTAACGAATTTGAATATGGCTTTGCGCCTTTGCGTGTTCTCAAGAACAAGGGCGAATATTAGCATGCGACAGATACGAATCGTATGTCTACTTGTCTAGGCAGCAATTTCTAAAGGTGTCTAACTATAAACTATCCAAGGCATTTTTCTTTTCTGCATATTTCAATTGTTTTTAATTTTTTTTATATAATCCTATGAATATGAATTCGTTATATTTGGAAACCGTTTGACCACAGACTGAGCTCAATTGGTTAAAATGTACAGTATGAGATTCGTAGCACGAAGTAATAACACAATCGTTTCTATTTTTGGCTAATTTTTTTTTTCAATGATATGTGAAATGCCTTGGACATCCGAGGAGTGTCTGACAGTCTTACCCTTCGCCAAGAAGATCAAGGAGAAGACCACCAAGCTGATGGAAGGAGCCCCAAGGTATTCCCCATGGATATGGTTTGAGCTTAGAGGGGCTCCCGCCCTCTAGCTTGATGGAGAAGATGAAGAAAGGGTAACAAGCTTCGCCGACAAGCCCTCTAGTCCAACCTAAAGCCCTAAGCTCGGGCTCCATAGAAAGCTAAGCCTAGAAATCATCTCCAATCTCATCAACCATGTAGGCTACTCATGGATGATGTAGAGCTTCATCTTGGCACTATCAATTCAATGTACATTGTTAGATGTGTTCTAGAGCCCTTTAACAACATCTAAGAACAAGCCTCCTAGACAGACACGATGCGATCCTCTCTCAGCAAATTCGAAAATGGGCAGTGCTTTTACCGACCTCCCTCTCTCTGTTGAAAAAGCATATGTTCTTGCTGCATTCCTCTCCGGCCTTGATTATGTGTGAAGCAAGAATCGCCCATTCCTGTAAGAATCAGATACATGGAAGCATCAAGCAACATTATTAAGATGACATGCCCTCTGCTGAAGGCTCCAGGTCAGAAATATATTTATATTCACAAAAGGCTTTGGCTTCTGAATTACAAGTTCATGCTCTGAAAGAGAATCTTGGAATATCTAACTGTAAATATTTGGGGATTTGATTACTGTTACATACGAATACATACCACGGGAGAGCAACAAATCAATAAGACTTTCTTTATTTTCCTTTTTGATGTCTGAAATCACAATGCACAAACTTATTCTCGCAATCATCTACTGCTAAAATTGTGAACTAACTAAAAACGAATCAACTATTCCCAGAAAGAGCGACCCAAACAATGAATTCTCAAGGAGACTACACACACATCACCCCAAAATCCTAGCAAGTGTTAGTATACCCTCCAAGTTTCCACAAGCTGATGTAAGTACGAGATGTACACTATCAAGAACTACGGTCACGACGATAGGGACAAGAGATCCTCAAACACCGTTCGGATCTCCGGCCTCTCGGATGCAGACCGGATACACCGGATCGCTATGCGCAGCATGCCATCCAGCGCATTCGGGGTGCCTTCCGAGCTCTCAACATCCGTGATGTGCCGGTCATAGCACTCTGAGACACGCTCCTCCAGAGCCAGCATCCTCACCCAGTCGGTCAGGTCGACCACGCCGTCGTTCATGCAGATGATCTCACCAGCAATCTTCCCTGTCAGCAACTCCAGCAGAATGACACCAAAAGCGTACACATCGCTCTTCAGAGATGGGCATGGCTTGCTGGTGCTTGAAAACTCAGGTGGGGAATATCCTAGGGCACCAGCGTTTAGGACCTGCTCGGCCATGCCGATCGGAGTCATCAGCCTGTGAAGGCTGTAGTCAGTTACCAGAGCAGATGGAGTGGAGTTCTGAATCAGGACGTTAGACGACTTGATGTTGCCATGTGGAATCACCCGCTCATTGTGCAGGTAATCTAGACAGCGGGCAATTACGATCGCAATATTCAGCCGCTGTCCAACTGATAGGGGTGGGAGATTCCGCTCATCAAATTCTAGAAAGAAGAAATATGCATCAGAAAACGCCATATTGAGCACGAAACAGAAAGTGTTGAGTAAAGGAAGGAACCATCTTACCAGACAAGTAGGTAGACAGAGATGTCGCATCTACATAGTCTGATATCATGATCCTCTCATGCTCTTTGGGGCCCCAGTAGTAACCACGCAACGGGACAAGATTGGGATGTTGTACACTACCAAGCTTCTTTATTTCACGGGAAAATTCTTTCTTACTCTTAGCAAAGCCCTCCTTCAGCCACTTCACTGTCAGCATGTACCCATTGTCAAGAGTAGCCCTGTAGGATGTCCCATGGCAGCTCCTGCCAATTATCTCGGCAGGGGCACGAGAGAGCTCTTCAGCCGTGAACACAACTGAATTGTCGAAAAGATGTAAATCCCCAACCAGTTTATCAGGAGAGTGCACTCTAAGGATAGAGTGATGATGCTGGGAGTGCGCATCAGGAGGTGACGATGACAAAGAAGGCATCGAAGACTTTGTGCTGTCTTTAATGGCTGAGCTACTACCTGCTGGTTCATTGAAATAAGCAGCATCAATTGGCACATCTTGGGTTTCATGCTGTCTTTCCTTACCAGGCAATGGAACAGCTCCATACTCTGCAGAAGGTGACGATCCTAATGTTACATCTTGCACTCCACTTGTTGAAGTTTCTGCACTTCTCTGACTCTGAGCACTCTGGCCTTGAGTCACATGTTGTTTACCTTGGCCAGTACCTTTATCGCTACTCTTCCAGCTATTGATCTTCCAATGAACAAGCAAAAGCACAATAATCCCAGTAACAAATACAACGACAGAGATAATCAATGCATATAGAATCCCACGCTTCAAGCCGTGTCTGCCCTCATCTGATTTGTCAGAGCCATTTGGTGATTCGGAGCGAGGAAGAACAAGTAATTCATTCCCTGGATGGAAAGATGAATCTGGGAATTTCAACAAATTACTTGGAACAGAGCCAGACAGGTTGTTGTAGGAAACATTAAATTCGACCAGATCATCAGGGAGACCATCAGGTATGCTACCATTGAAATTGTTGCTTGATAAGTCAATGAATAACAAATTCTTCAGTTTGGTGATTGCTCTTGGGATTTGGCCAGTAAAGTTGTTCTGACGAAGGTTCAGCAATGTCAATGCACTCAAATCACCAATGCCCACTGGCAGCCAGCCATTCAAAAAATTGCTTGAAAGATCAACATATGAGAGGTTTGAAGTTTGCACAGGAAGAATAGACAAGTCTATAGAAGTCGAGTTCTTGGTATCAGAATTTCGAAGGGGGAGAGTCCCTGCAAAACTGTTGCTTGAAAGATTTAGAAAAGTCAGCTTAACCGCTGTAAACAGACTTCCAGGCAAAGGTCCATGCAGCTCATTAAGACTGAGGTCAATGGAAATCAGCTCTGGATAGGTTCCAAGAACAATTGGCAGTTGTCCTGATAGCAAGTTGTTGGAAATCCTCAAAGATGTCAGCCTCAAAAACTGGGTTGTCTCATTTGGCCAACTTCCTGTTAATCTGTTTGAGCTCAGATCAACCATCTGGAGATAATTTCCCCATGTTCGGGCAACTGATAAGTTCCCATACAACATGTTTCCACTCAGATCAACTACTGAACAGCTTCCAAAAGTGATCGGTAAAGTTCCCTGAAGACTATTGTGTGACAAGTTTAAGTACTTCAAGTTTGTTGATGTCACACGTCTAATTGGACCTGTGTAAGAAAAAAAAGGGGACACAGTAAATAAAGGCAACCAGCATTATGATTGTTAAATGCTATACATTTTATAAATGATTGAAAACATAGCATGCATGCCAGTGCCAAAGTTAGACAAGAAATGTTTTAGGAATTTAAATAAAAAATTATCATTTAAACGAAAAAGATTTACGAATCTCACAAACTATTTTATTGAAACTTGCAATCAACACCTCCAAAAAAATGCAAACAACAAGGTACCACAGGGAAAATGTTGTCAAGAACTTAAATTTCTACTGCCATTTTCCTAACTAATTTATTATGATATAGCTGGGAATGACCAAACTTGATCAGCAAATATACTCTCTTTCGATGTCATTGATCTAAAGAGGAGGAGGAGGAGGAGTATAAAATGTGAGACAACTAGCTGAAAAACATAGCTTTAGCTGTGCACACTGGAAGTCTCAAAATTGAACAATCACTAATAGCAAATGTATCTTTGGAGTATAATGGCAATTAGTATACCAGTAGTCAGTAAACTAGAGTTAGAAACTTTCATGGTGACTTCAGAAGAAGAAAATGAGCAATTTCCCTTCATGTGTAATAGGTGCTTCAGCTGATCCATTTTGAGACTTCCAGCGTGCACACTTCTTGTATGCTTTAAAATTGTATATTGTTTAGTCGCAAAACAAAAGTATACTGCCTATGGAAAAAAGAAGATGGTGGCAGGTCAATGATTTAACATCAATCCTTTACATGTGTCTCATTATAATATGCTGGTTTAAGCATTAGGAAAATGTTATGGGGAAAGAAACATGCATAAGAGCGAACTGAATGCAATGTTTAAGATAAGCATGACTAAGAGTAGGAAAATTATCTGACCTGTAAGTTGGTTGCAACTAAGGTCAAGTTCAGTCAGCACCATAGAGGTCTCCCTAAAGAATGATTCTGGAATAGAGCCAGAAAAATTATTGTTCTGCAGGCGCAGCACCTTGAGGGAGATCACAAAACTGAACTGCGGGATACTGCCACTGAGCATATTGAAACTCGCATCAAAAACCTCAAGGCTGTCGAACAAAGGCATCGGAACACTGTCAAACAATGTCCCTGACAGCACATTGTGGCTAACATTCAAGTACTGAAGCGTGCTAACCACAGATGAGTTGTCAGAGATCGATGCCAAGGACCCCGAGAACTGGTTACAGCTTAAATCAACATGGACTGGGCTCTGCAGCTGCGTGAATACATCGTCCAGTTTACCAGTAAAGCCATTGCCATGAAGGTCCAAGTACTTCAATTTCCTCAAATTCCGGAAACCCAACGGCAATGCGCCACGGAAACCATTGGAAGAGAGAATGAGATAGCCCAGACCTGTCAGCTTAGTCAACTCAGACGGAATTGGACCGGAGAACCTGTTGCCAGACAGATCCAGCAACTGCAACGACGCCATCGACCCCAGCTCACCCGGCAAGAACCCTTCTAGCTTGTTGTCTGACAGGGACAAGTTCCTGAGCATGGGCATCCTCGCGAGCACCGACAAGCTAGCATTCCCCACGAGACCAATGCCGTCGAACGCAATGGAAAGAATCTGGCCGCCGCTGCACTGCACGCCGTGCCAGTCGACGGGGCAGCCGTCGGAGTCCAGCGCGCTGGTGGGGTTCCAGGGAACGGCCCGGCGGCGGGATGGGTCTTGCCGGATGCCTCGGCCGAACTCCAGCAGTGCCTCCATGTCTGAACCAGCCCCCGCCGAGGCAGCGGAACACACGGCCCAGATCGAGAGCCACAATATGACGAGCCGCATTGCAAGACGCTTCTTTGCAGCCAGGTTACTGAAGCAATGCTCATGCAAATGAGATGAATTTTTCGGAATACGGAGCTCGAGATGAAAAAGGAGGAAGGGTAGGGTTTAAGCCCCTTGGAACCGAGAAAGGGGATTGAGGATATAAGGTTTGAGGATTTTCAGTGTGAAAGCAGCGAAATCAGCAAGGACGGAGCCAAGAACCGAGACATGAAGAAACGGACACCGCTGAAGATGTGAGCAGGCCAAGCTCGAATTTTGTCATCCAAGAAAAGAAATGGCTGGTGGCTTCGTCCAAGCAAGCTAAGCTAGGATTACTGACCAACGACACGACGAGATGGCCTTGACGGATCTCCACTCCACCGCGACTAGACCGAGAGAGGAGCTGTGGCCGTCGGGTGGAAGGATTCGGCAGCGGCGATGCGTTAGAGCTTCCCCGTGTCAGTGCTGGAGCGAATGCGCTCCACGGAGCAAGAGGGGAATGCAGGCCGCTCCATCTGAGGGTACGATGAGGAGCGGCGGCAATGGCGTGCGTGGAGACTGGAGAGAGTGGGTGAGACTGAGAGTGGGTGGAGTAGTGGGAGTGTGGGACTAACACCGCACCGGTGCGAGCCTGCGAGGCCACCGCGCTGCTGCTACTGTCCGAGTGGAATCCAGGGAGAGGGAGGTAGAGGTAGGAGGAGGAGAAGAGAAGGGAGTGAGGTGTCGGTATGGAGAAGGAGCAGCTGGAAAGGATCCAGTGACCGCATTTCTTTTACACATGATTCGAGGCCGCCCCCCCCCCCCCCCCCCCCCCCTCCCCTGGCACTGTCAACCAAAAAGCGTGACCGTGCAGAAAAGGTTTGCGGATTATTTTTGGGAGATCATCAGAAAACAGAAATTAAAAACGAGATAGCAGTGTGCGCGCGCGTGGCTTTACTTCGCAAAGGTACCTTTTGCACACGATCGTACTACTCTCACCCGAGACAACAGTAGTTTGTGTAGGCACTACCACTAAAAAGAAATATTCATTCTCCTCTTTCCCGTTAGCAGGACTGTAGGAGTAGTCCAGTGCTACTTTCAACTTTCGTCGTGCTGGTCTGGGTGCTATGATTTGATGTTGCTGGTGATGAACTGTTGAGCGTGTGAAGCGTCGTACTCATATCGCCATGATTTGAGGCGAGACGACGAGGGAGGCGGCCATCGAGTGCTTTTAATCCCCTTTTCCTCCCCCGTTGCATTTGCAGGCCCAGACGTCCAGCTGCGGTGACAATGCCACCGAACATGCGCTGGGCTGAGACTGAGACGCGGGGCGGAGGGGAGGACCGTGGCGGCCTCTGGGACTGGGACTCTGGGAGGCAGGCGACGGTTGCCGGCGCATAGGGGAAGCATGGTACAGTATACAGCCGTCGTATCCTCAGTCCTGCGCTGTGCCGATGTCCTTGGTGACGTGGCACCCCGGCCCGGTTCTTAGAGCCTTATCGCTGGGTCGTAAATTTTTAGCCTGAACAATATTTTTCTCTCATACCAAAATAGCCAGCAGTAATAATCCACGATCGTAGCCGAACATGCTGTTAATCGCCGGTGTCCTCCGACTGCTGATAATTCATGTACTGTACATGCAGCAGCCGTGACTGCTTGCGAGAAGAAGGAAAAAAAATGCTGGTTTGCGGTGGCTCTAGAGTCCAGACGGACGCGGGGTTTTATTTGGTTTTTGGTCGCTTCTGTACCAAACCAACCAAACCAACTGTGGTGCACTGATTAATTAAATCTAAAGCTCGACGAAGCGGACAAGTGGACTAGAATTATTATTTCTGGTGCTGTGCTTAGATCTCCCTTCATTTCTTTAGCTCCCTAGCGAAACACATGCATGGTGGTCACACGCGCACGCACGGGACAGAGCAAAAGCTTCTCCTTCAAGTAAAAGAAGAGTAGGCGAAACAAACACCTGGGCTGGGCTGGCCTTCCTTGTTCCTGCATTATGAAGCGAGAACCGGGGTCGTTTTGTTTTGGTTCGCAAATCGCTCGGCGACAGGAGCAACGAGCAGAGCGGGTCGGGACGGAGCCACGGAGGCCCCTTCTCCCCTTCCGGAGGCTACAAGACGACGCCGTGGAAAGCCAACTTGTTCGCTTCTCCGTGCGCCGTAGCGCTCGTCCGGACGTCTGTGTTTCCTGCCGCTTTTGTTTGCTTTCTGGCCACCGCGATGGCGCTGATCTACGGCCTTGTCCCCTTGCGCTGTACCGACGCCGACGCGCACAGGGCCGGGCGCGGGGCTGCCTGCCTGCCTCCGTACCTCTGCCTGCGACTGTGTCGCCGCGGCCGGATCCGTGGCCGTGGTGAGCTCCGGAGCCCGGAGGGGCATGGGTGATCGTCAGGGCTCAGGATGTTGGCCGTAGCCGTCTGCCGGCCCTTTTTTCCGTGATGACAACATTAATGGTCTTGTTCGCTTCGCTGAAAAAATAAAATAAAATATTATTTAAACTGATTTGGTGTGACTGTTTCAGTTAAAAAAATATACTAAAAATATGAATTATAAAAAAAACGAACAGGATCGTTAGGATTTCAGAACAACTGTGGCCGTAGCTCTTTCTTGTGCTAGTACTACTGCTTATGAGAGAACCTCGTGCAAACGAACAAGCCGCTGGTAGTGCTGGGATCAGTGGTGGACTGGTACAAATCATCATGGCGCCGCGAGCCAGGCCTTGTTTAGATTAGGGTTAGAAATCAGTATTTGACACTGTAGCACTTTCGTTTGTATTTGATAATTATTGTCTAATTATGGTCTAACTAGGCTTAAAAGATTCGTCTCGTAATTTACAATCAAACTATGTAATTAATTATTTTTTATCTATATTTAATACTCCATGCATGTGTCTAAAGATTTAATGTGATGAAAAAAGAGCGAAAAAACTTGTAATCTAAACCAGGCCCCAGTGGACGCAGTCGTCCCGGGACAGCCGCTGCCCTGACCCTGAGCGCACAAATGATTACGGCAAGAGCACAGGGTAATGGGCGCAATCAGGACAAATCACTGAACGAAATATACTACTGTTTTTTTTGAGACGAACGAAATACACTATTCCTGTAGCAGGAGTAGTTTATTTCCAGGCTAGTAGGAGTACTACTAGGCAATTAGGGCCTCTTTAGATCCAAAAGTTTTTAGGCAGTACCCGTCATATCGAATCTTGCGGCACATGTATGGAGTACTAACTATAGACGAAAAAAAACTAATTGCACAGTTGGATGAGAAATCACGAGACGAAACTTTCGAACCTAATTAGTCCATAATCAGACACTGATTACCAAATACAAATGAAAGTGCAACAGTAGCTGGACCCAAAAAAAAATTGCATCTAAACGCGCCCTTAGGCATCGATCGCACCGCACGGGACGGGAGCGTGAGCTCGATCGAGTGCACAGCCGCCCGCAGCAGCCTCCCCCGTCATCATTAAAGTAATCTTCGCCGCAATCAATACACATCACCTACCCCGCCTTCTTCTAGCTACTCTGCCACACCCCACCACTGCTATAGTAATCACAGCTGTATCTGTATGCACTATGCAGCAGGCAGCAGCACTTGACAGCAACAGTGAGTAGAGCATTTGACAGCGCTCCCCTCCCCATTAAACAACAGGAGTGTGTTCCGCGCTCGCCTCGCTCGGCCACCTGCGCCAACGCGCGCGAGTATAATTGCTGAATTAACTCGGTCGCCGCGCCGCCCCGCGCCGTTGCGGACTTGCGGTGCGATCCGGGAGAGGACCGAAGGAGCAGCAGCCCACGGCACGGCAAAAGCTCATCCTGGGCTGCTGTCCTGGCTGGTCGCCGATCGCGCACGCCACCTCCCCTCCTGCAGATGGAATGAAGAGCGGCGCCCGCGGGCGGCAAACTGCGCGCCAGTCGCGGGGGCGGCCATCATCTCATTCTTTGCTGCTGCTGCCTGTCGTTCCAGGGACCGCGTCCGCAACTCCGCATGCGCGCTTTTCTTTCTTCGTGCCCGCCTGCCCCCCAGGGCCCAGGCCCTCGCGCGTCCACGGTGTGGGTAGGGCGGGTAGGGTAGTCTATTATTTGGTGGCGTGCTTGTGCCTGGAGATCTGGGTGGCGGGACGATCGCCTTTTGCACACGCTCAATGATGCATGCAACGCAGGGCCAGGTCCCAGGTGACAGCTAATCTTAGCTCGCGCTTACTTCTAGGAGAGGCGAGGGCCGGCTGATTGCTACTGGATTTGCCGATCGCTCACTCATTCCGCGCTCAAGGTCGGGCAGACGCAGACGCAGACGCAGACGAGCACGGAATGATTGTCCACTTCACGATCGGAATTCATGATGATCGTAGGACGAAATTGGGGTGGGGGTTTGGACCGCGTCCACCGTTAAACTAGTCTTCCTCCTCTGGGGACCGACCAATGGTAGTATTTATTCCCCGTAATAACGCAGCGTTATTCGATCGCGGTCGAGAGGGAATCGAAGGACCTCCCCTGATCAATGTGGACATTGAAGCACCGAAGCTGGAACCGTGGACATTGAAGCACCGAAGCTGGAACCGTGTCCCGCGCTGACACAGCAGCACCCGTACGCCTCTTCGTAAATTCCATGCCACTTCATCATAAATACAGTAAAAAGAAAACAATGGCATACAAGCGTGGTACCATACCATCGCCATGTTCGTTTGGGCTGATTTGACTTATAAGTCATAGCTGAAAGTACTGTCGGTTGGTTTGATGTGAGAAAAAAATACTATTTGTTGGCTAATAAATCCTGACTTATAATTCAAATACGACCAAGCGAACAGGCTGTACACCGGCAGCTAGTATCAGTGATCCCATCTCCTGGTAGAGTAGTATATTTGTTGAATACCTGGCCCTAGGCAGGCGCACCACCACGCAGGCGAAAAGCCGACGGGCAGGTAAAAAAAAAGGACGACGACAATTTAAGGGCCGGAACCAGAACGGCGGAACCCATGCTTACTGCCGTAGCGCCGGAACAGGCAAACGGCGCCCTAAACGTGGTGACGGTACAAGTGAGGGCGCGGGCGTGGGTGACCTTTATGGCACATGCGCTGCGTGCCTGCCGGGCGCTGCAGAGATGCCCACCGGCGGCCGTGCCGTGGCCATGCATGGACGATGGACCAGCTGCCGCATGGGCACGGCCGGACAGGGCTGGCTAGTGGCTACAGTGCAGGTGACGCAAGGTAGTAGCTAGCTAGCGTTCTCTGCCCCGTGCTCCTCCATCCGTCGTCTGCGTCGGCGATGGGGAGGACACAAACGGCTGGAATCATATGCCTCAGCCGCTGAGCCAACCAGCCACAGCCAGCCGCACATGGCTAGTACACTGTGGTACTACGTCTTCGATATATCGCTACAGGCTCAGCGCCGGACATTTCAGCCGGATCGGGCGGCGATGTCCCTGTGCCCCTGTCGTCGCCCACTCGCTCGCAAGTTGAAACAAAAAACGTACCTACTTGCATGTACAACCAAGTCATTTTCTTGAGAGTAGGATTATAAAACAGCATAGTGCAGCTGTGACACAACGGGCACTTTTGTTCTACCATTGGCTCCGTTTATGTTCCAACCGATTTATCGTGAGAGAAAAACACTACGACTAAAGAAACAAACTGAAAAAGACTAAGAGAAGCGAACAGGGGACGGTACGGTGGTGAAGCGACTGCCTTTTTCTCGATGCAGTACTCAGGCTCCGTTTGGCCGGGCTCCGGCTCCTGCACTGTAGCCGGGTGTCGGCCGCCCAGGAGCAGATAGGAGCCGGAGCCGCGGAGCCAGAAAAACAAACTTCTCCGGCTCTGGTTGTGTCAGTGAGAAAGAAAATGAGGAAAGAGAAAAATGGCTCCGATAAACAATAATCAGGTGTCGACCGCCGACATACAGGAGCCGGAGCCGCCGGAGCCCGGCCAAACGGAGCCTCAGCGTCGATCAAACGTACCAGCACCTCTGTCTGTGTAACTGCCACAGTATATAGACAACGAGGACCGCAGGAGATGAGGACACGAACACGAGCACTGTTAATGTTGTTGAAAACAGTGATGTAACGGAAAAAAAAAACTTGAGGCCTGTGGTTTGGACGTAGGCAGCGATTTCCGACACTGTCCAGGCGAGAAGAGCAAGCAGCCTTCCCGGCCCAACCCGATAGTTTCAGAACGGATAGCATTATAGGGGCAGGCCCAGATAAGAGCATTTCGGCCCAGATAAGAGCATTTGATCTGGCCTTTCCCCTTGCCGGATACACGAGGCGTCCGGACGTTTGCTGCATGAAGAAACAAACAAATCATTCCTTCTCGAGATTTTCATTTTTTTAAAGAATTCTCGAGAATTCCGTAAAGAAAGATTAGCGTTCACCTTTCAGTAGCACCTATGTGATTGTACTTGTGTGGTTAACAATGCTTTTTTTATGCCTTTGCGTCATGTTGCCAACCTTGCTTCTGGTTTGGAGCACCTTAACGTGACACTACTGGCAGCATAAGCACACACATGCTCCCTCCGTCTAAAAAAAACAAGTCTAGCTCTCAATCTGAACACACATCGTGTTAGAATTGCGTTTTTTTTTTTTCTGGATAGAGGGAGTAACACAGTGAGGACTTCGCCGTTGTTCACAAGCACTTCAACAAGGCTCGAGCAGAATAGGGGGCAGCGCGGGCATAGTTGGCCGTTGCGTGCCTAATTGGTTGACCTAGTGATTAGCTAGTAAACCAGACAAATGATAGCGCCACGCCACCACAGGCTGCAGAGGGCTACAGCCAATATAGGTATTTAACCTTCTGGCTTTAGCTAACTGCTGGTTATCACTACACCTCACATGCGGTTAGAGGCATAATGCTCTGCGTGCTTTGCGGCGTGAAAGCAACGATACATGTGGACACAAATAAGAGTAGACAAGGAATAAAAAAATCTTAAATTTGACTCAATATATAAAGAATATTAATATCTACGATTATCCTAAAAAGAATGTCGCTCTTATTTTACAAGGAGTCAATCCTTCTCAATTTTAACCAATTATTGTATAAATATTTATGACGCATAATAAACATCATTAGATAGAAAATAAAATATAAATGCGGTCAAACATAAGAAAGTTTAACATTAAATCTAGGATGACATTCTTTTCGGGATGGAGAGAGCAAGGGGTTGCTTGGTTCTCAATGAGGCATTGCCTCTCCTTGGCTGCAGTGTTGCCATGTCAATGAGGAGCTCGCCTAGAGGAGCGAGCTGATTTGACTCTCCCGCACGAGGGAGAGGAATCTAGCCCATACAGTCTTCGAAGTACTCAGATAAGGGAACCAAACATATGTCTTGGCTCTCTATCCTCGCTCAGCAAGGCGTCATATTGCCGAGCGAAGGAACCAAACAACTCCTAAGTCCATGTTGGAGTAGAGCTAGCTCCACAAAAAATATGCACTAGGTCACAGTGTTACGCAAACCACAAACATCACCATGAACAAATTAGACAAGTGACATAAGTTACTAAAGCTTATCACTTGTCCCTCGACTCTCGTTCACAAATGCGCCATCCAATAAAGAGTTTCTCCACCAAGGAAGTGGTCTCCTCGTCTTCCGCACACTGAGTACCCTTGCTACCCGTCTACACAGAGCTTGGAGGATTGATGTCACCGGAAGGCTACCTAGGCCCTCGTGGCTCGTCGGAGATCACTAAGACATCAAGTGCTCTCACTCACCAAGGTTAGAAGGGCATAACAACCCAATCACTCAAGCTATCGATCGAGCACTAAGGACTAATCCTCATAAAGATGAACAAGAGATCTATCCGAGTCTTGGATGTGATCTTTATGCACTTGAGAGGGTGGACGAAGTAGATTCACTTGCACAAAGGTTGAACAAGAAAGGAGAGCAATCCGATCATGATCGGATGGAAAACACCCCTGGTAGCTTAGAAGATTTTCTATACATTAGAGTAATCGAGGATAGATATAATATGTATCTGAAGCACTAAGCATCATCAGTGATTAGATGGTTGAAATATACTATGAGCGACATCAAACACCAGTCGTGCAATATTTTTTTTATAGAAAAGAATATGCATGCATCTGTATAGTTCCTCGTTAGCAGATTGTTGCTACCAAGAAGAATGAAACAGCTTCCTGTCGTTAATGTTAGGTACTAGTAGTACTACTGTGTCGTATCTGCCGTTGACCTAGACCCTAGCCCCTAGGTAGGGAATGAGGGTACGATGCTCTTAGGCCTTGTTTGTATGCATGTGTATCACCTCAATCCACATGTGTTAGATTGGAAATAAAATAAAATTTAGTTTAATTCAACTTCAACACATGTAGATTGAGACGAATGCATGCGTATCCAAACAAGACCTTAAAGAAGCCCATAAATAGGCTTTGTGGCGGAGCAAAACGCAACTTCTCTTTCTCTCCTTGAGCGCTCGCGACCTAGATCTAGATCCCGTGGGCCCTCTCCCTCCCGTCTCCGGCGAGCTCGCCGCAGAGGTAGGGAGAGAGTGGACCCCCCCCCTTCCTAGTACTTAGTAGCTAGTAGTTGTAGAGCAGTAGAGGTCCCCGAGATGGGTGTCTGCCTGGCCATTGCCATCGCCGTCGTCGTTGCTGCTGCGGCCTTCCTCGGCATCTTCCTCGCCGTCGACGACGTATCCGCCATGGTCAGTATAAATAAAATAAATTCGTTCTCCGGCTATGCGGATCTCCCCTCCTCTACCTCCGCTCCCACCTCCACTCACCATCACCGAGATCCGTTCTTCTCCGCTACGCAACCTTCGCCGCACGCCTCCACCTCTTTCTTGCAGCCACCAGTCCTGCCACTCCCTGCTTCAGCCGCAGCTCCTCCTCTAGCGTTGGTTTGACAGCTCCGCCTTCGCCTGGGATCCTGGCTTGAGCCTTTTCTATCTTCGGCGACGACTTCAACAACATCCTTCGGTCGCCGGCGTGAATCTCCTTCGACGGCTCTACAGACCCACCCTTAACCGACGCTATGCGCGGTCGGTCCATCTGGGTGCAAGCGTCTTCGACGCCCCTGGGCCCCTCGCCAGCGGATTCGTCCTCCGCAGCGCCACCGACGCTGCTGCCTTCTTATCTAGTTGCAGGACTTTGTTGTAATTTGGTCTTCCATGGAGGACCTCTTTGTAAACTGACTGCTTTAATTATATAATATATGTTGTTGTTGTAAAAAAAAAGAAGCCCATAAATATCAAAAGATAAAATGAGATATCATCTAAACTTACCCTTTACTTATGGTCATACAAGGACCTTTTAAATAATTTCATAAAAAAAGATTTTTTTAATCAGAGTTTCCTTGTCATCGTCGTGTTTGGTGGCTTTAGCACATAGTATATTATATACTCCTACACGCTATTAAAAAAAGATCAGCCTGTGGCTATTGGGCGCTTTAGATTAGAATACCCCAAGGCCCCGGTCACTAATTCAACAGAAATGACCAAGTGAAGGAGACGCAGACGCAGCAAGTCAAAGCGGAGAGTATCACACGAGGACTATTCTATTGTGGCGCCTAGACGTGCCGGCAAGTCTAAGCAAACAGAAATGGTGTGGCAGTGCTTGGTTACCACATCCTGATATCACCATGTCCTCATCAAAGTACATCATGGTGATATCCGAAAATCAAACTCATCCTTGAAATAGAAAACTACATACTCATTTGCATAGGCAAAGCTCTTGATTCCCCCCAAAAAAAACTGCTTGATGAATTGCTCATAGTAGAACACTAGTATTTCTTTTAGATGAAAAGGAAGTATACCTTCCAGCCCTTTGTACCAATAACCAACTACAACTAGGATGCTAAAACTCACTTTTGTTTCCTGTGATCTCTGGCGCTATCATCCCATCCCATTTGATTTCAGCGATATCTGCCCGCCAAACTACTCCCATGTTGTACTTGCACAGTGGAATGTTTCAGTGGCGTGAGGCTAGGAGCGTGTGAGCTGTGATGCTACCGCTATACGTATATCATTGCCCTACCTAGCACAAAAGGAATCCAGGAAGGAAGAATGATGGCCGGCCGCAATAGTTCCGGCATGGCCTAGTGAGAGTTGGCCCTATCTTACAGTCTATCATGGAGCAGTTGGGTCTTCAAACGTCAACGCTGACAGGCATCAGGAATCTTCAGACCCATTCCAGTTGCTAAAACAGTTTGCGCCAGGATAGCCCGAATGTAGACTCGGTGCTGGCGTGTGCAATTCTGTGAGTCAGCGCTCAGCACACTGAAACAGCACGGTGAGACGCACAAGATTGAGCTGAAGCTGAACACTCTGTTTGACTTATTAGCATGGTGAGGGGCAGAGTTTCACTTGCCATGTCCTGAACAAACACATACTATGATGCTGTACTAGTCTACAGACCCTTGGGTGATGCACTTTACATTTTCCGGATGAATTCTAGATCTCCAGTGGATATATGCTTTACTTCGTGGAGGATGCATAAGATCAGATTCATGACAAAGCACATATCATTTATTCATTCCGCTCTTTATTTCTGATAAAAAGGGGTGATAGAAAGGGGAAGCTTTGAAAAAACTTGAAGCTAACTCGATGCCGCAGAAGGTTCGTTCGTCATTTTCAACGTGCAGTGTAGGTGATGGGGCATCTCTAAAAGGCGACTGAAAATGCACGACAAGTTTTCCAAAAAGGACATACAGGACAGATCGCTTCAAGATCTTTGAACTTTGACCTCTTTCCCGCGTGCTCTTGCATATAAAATAAATAAACTAGAACTAGTACGGACTATGAACCATTTAACCTGTATGCACATTACGGTGAATTTCTTCGACGATTGGCGAAAGAACACCAAATCGTCGAAGTGGAATTGGAAAAGCTTTGCAGCTTCGCCGTAGCCCGTACCCGTAGAGAAGAACGAGTAGTCAGGGCTCAGGGGTGAAGTGATCAATTGAAGGCGTGTAGCACGTCGCGAGCGAAGGTGGCGAAGGGACATGGACAGGGATGAGAAAATTACAATTATAGGACTTCAAATATCGACTTCGCTAAAACGATTCTTGAAACGTTGACATTTTGTTATACATGACATTTGATCTTTTTAATCACTTTTCTCAACTAAAATATATATATTTTGCCATGATGTGACCGTATTGCTCTCAGGGCTTCAATTGACGTGGGATGGGGCTGCTGGCCCCGGGTAGGACTGCAACAAGAACGTCGACGTGTTTGATGCATCATGGCTCGCATCAACGCTTATTCCCTAGCGCTGCTGCTCTTTTGCTACGTTTTGTCAGGTGCAGCTGAAGCAGCGTAAAATGTCGCTGGTTTCGGAGCGAAGCCCGACGGCCGGACGGACTCGTCCGGCGCATTCGCCAGTGCCTGGTCCGCCGCTTGCCGATCACGGGAGCCGGCGACCGTGCACGTGCCGAACGGGCACTTCCTGCTCAGCCGTGCAGCCTTCAATGGCCCATGCTCCAGCAGGGTGACGCTTCAGGTCGATGGTACGCTTGTTGCGCCATCAGGCTACACCAGCGGCGGGGACGACGGCTGGATCGTGTTCGACCACGTCGACGGCCTCACCGTGTCAGACGGCACCGTCGACGGCCGCGGCGAGGCGCTGTGGGCGTGCAAGGCTGCCGGGCACTGCGGGTGCCCCAGTGGAGCAACAGTGAGTTGCCATATCACATCACATGCATCTTATTCTTGCAAGTGCATGCTGAAGTGCAAACATGCATGACACCATAAAAGTGTTCCTCTTGATCGACTTGGTGCGTCGCCCGTCGCTGAAGGTGCTGAACTCGAGGGACGTGGTGATCAGCGGCCTGGCCTCGGTCGACAGCGAGCTGTACCACGTCGTGATCGACGGCTGCGAGGGCGTCACGGTGCAGGACGTACAGATCGTCGCGCCGGGAAGCAACCCCAACACGGACGGGATCCATATGCAGGCCTCGTCCCATGTCACGGTCACCCGGACCAGCATCCGGACTGGGGACGACTGCGGCCAGCAGCCGCGGCTGAGGACACTACGGTCACGTCGCAACAAAATATATGTATTTTAGTTAAGAAAATTGATTAAAAAAATTAAATGTTATATATAACAAAGTGTCAGTGTTTTAAGAATCGTTTTAGTAAAGTCGATGTTTAGAGTCATGTAATAATGATGCATATTATTTCGCGTCATGTAATTGCAATTTTCTCGACAGGGACATGCCGGTCTCAGCTCTCTAGACGTTTGACGTGATCGGGCTCTGGTCGCAAGGACGTACGTACGCAGGGCACCTACCTACCGGATCGGCGAGACCTCACAAGAGTTGGGTCCTAGTCCATTCATCCAGAAATCAGAACCACGCTGCTCCACCCAATGACCCAAACGGCCAAACCCATGCGCTGCGACCTGCGATGCGATGCGATGCGATGACGCTGCCATCACCATCACGCACGTCGCAGGACGCGTCCACATCGCCATCGCCCGCGCCGCCCGCACCAGCTGCCCTTCTCTGTCCCAGCCCACCCGCCTCCGTCGTCCTTTATAACCTCCGCCCGCCGCTCGCAGCTCGCTCGCCCACTCAGTCAGCCCGTTCCCACTCCCTCCCCCAAGGTCGTCGCCACCGCTTGCATGCAGTTGCAGCTAGCAGAGCCGAGAGCCTGAGCTTGACACGCAGCCAGCCAGCGCCGAGTCAGCGACGCCATGGACGCCGTCTCACTCTCCTGCGCGGGCGTGGCGCCGCGGAGCGCGCTCCTGTCCCACTCCTTCGCCGACGCGGCCATCGCGCGCGCGCTCCACTTCTCCCTCTCCGATCACGCCCCGGCCGAGCCGCCCGCGGCCACGACGATGCTGATGCACGGCGCCGTGGCAGGGACGGACTGTCCCGGTCCCGCGATGGCCGCAGCGCCGTCGCCGTCGTCGTCCGCGCGGTGCCGGCTGGGCCCGGCGGGCGGGCACGGGGGGAAGCGGCGCCGGCCGCGGCCGTCCAAGCGCGCGCCCACCACGTACATCAGCACCGACGCCGCCACCTTCCGCGCCATGGTGCAGCGCGTCACCGGCGCCGACGAGGCCGACCTGCTGCAGCCGCCGCCGCAGCAGCAGGACGGCGGCCTCGGCATCGGCCTCCTCCTGCCGCACCTCGGGGTCGAGCAGTTCCTCCTGGCGGCGGGACACGCGCCGCACGTCGCTGCTGCTGCTGCACCGTACGCGACGGCCACGCCCGCCGCGGCGGCGGCGGCGGAGCAGCAGCCGCTGTTCCCGACGCTGGACTCGTGGAACGTCATGTACGGGAAGAAGAACGAGGTGGTCTCGGCTCTCACTGCTAGCCCATGAAAACGTCCTGGTTGATCCCCGTCCGTTCCAGCGACCTTGTACGTGCGTGTGCAGCATTAGCATGCTGCATCTAGCATGGTTGATTAGATCAGCTGATGATTTGATCTCTTCTTCTCCATGGTCGCGGAGAAGCTTTACATCACATATTTACAGTTGGGGTGACCTTTGAGTGGTCTAGGGATGGAATAGCAGAGTTGTGTTAATCAGAGAACCCCAGGGACAGGCAGTCACGCCTGTATTTCGATTGCAGTACCTGCAGTTGCATCCGCACCTGCAGACGTTCGGCTTAAGCCGTAACTTTTCGACCAACGAACAATATTTTTCTTTCACAATAAATCAGTTAACAGTACTTTTAGTTATGTCTTATTAGCCAAACGAACAGGTAGTGAGCTTCCCGCTTCTTGTGTAAAAAAAGGTCTCGTTGGTAATGACCAGAAACTTTTCAGCTGCACCACCACCCATAATTGGCTTTGGTTACTGAATATTTTTGGAGGATAAACCGTCTATTTGTGGCTTTACCAATTACCATGCTGCACATCAAAATCATCCAGCCATCAAAGCTTTTTTCCACATTATTACACCTATATCAGCCACAATGTAACCATGAACGACACGTCACGACTCACGAGCCAAAACTTTTTCATGGGTGTGATAATTCTGAAAACTTTCGAAGAGGTTATACTTCACTGCACCATACAGGTTCAACGAACACCGAAATTCGCGCTCCACTCACTGCCCTTTATTTGCCCCGCGACCTGGTATTGTACTCATGTGCTTTGTGCTTCGGAGACTTTGCATAGGTGTTGAAAAGAGGAGCGGAAAATACTACTCCAAAAAAGGTACAAAAACTGCCTTTTAATCTGTTCCTCTTTTGCGACAGTGACCGTGCTGGTTTCCTTTTTACCTAGGCTATCTCTAACCGTAACACCTGAAATAGAAGACCCATTTAACGTTTGTGTAGCGTTACAGTGAAAAGGTTTAATACACATTCGACATCCTCTTCAACAAATGAATCTAAAAGAGAATTCTTTCTGCAAATGAGTTTTCAGGAAAGATGATACTCATATTTAGGTTGTGCCTATGAGACAACCCAAAATATGTCTCCCGTATAAATACTCTGTTGGAGGCTAATTTAAAATCTTCTACTATCAATTTTAGGTTTGAATATCCATATAAATTACCTATTGGAGACAGTGTTACAACTCCTGTAAAAACACACACACTCCCCGTTCACAAAGCGAATGCCGACACATGAAGACGTCCACTTGTTTAAGCACTGAATGACGAATCCTCTGAGGCAGCATTGCACCTCATCCGAATCATCATCTGATCGAGGGATGCCCCTGGCCATGGAAAAGAAACTACGAGTGTTTGGTTCCATAGTCACTTCTAAAATTCATGTCACATCGAATATTTAGATACTAATAAAGAGCATTAAATATAGATTATGAGACGATTTTTTAAACCTAATTAATCTATCATTCGCACATGTTTACTGTAGCATACCGTTGTCAAATTATGGACTAATTAGGTTTAAAAGATTCGTCTCGTAAATTAGTCGTAAGTTATGTAATTAGTTTTATAATTAGTCTATATTTAATACTTCATGCATATGTCTAAATATTCGATGTGACTGAAATTTTAGGAGCACATGTAAAAACCAAACAGGGTCTAGGTACTGTAGTGCCACTGTCAGCGTCAGTAGAGACATCAATGTTTAGTAGCAGGCTACCTAAGTTCAAGTTCGAGTTGACACAAATGGTTATTTCAAAACCATCGGTGTCAAATTTGGAAAGCCTTGGAAGACCTCAGCGCCTCGACAGTCCGCAACAAAGGCGTGTTCGCTGGTGGGTTTCTAGGCTGGTTTGGGCTGGCTGCTGCTGGTTTGTTGTAAGAGAAAAACACAGTTGGCTGGTTGAATAAGCGAACAACGAACACTGTTGGCTGGTTGAATAAGCCTGGCTGAAACCAACAAACGAACAGAGTGAAGGAATGGATAATAAGAAGTGAACAACGAGGCACACGACAACCGTTCACTTGCCAGTCTTTCGCAAGCGCATCCTTCCTCAGTTCTCCCCAGCCACCTACAAAAATTCAGGAAACAGAATTCAGTGGGGCCGTTTGGATTGAAGGAAAGTCACTGGAATTTTGGAGGAAGTAATTCCGGAGGAAAGGAAACGAGAGATGCCGTTTGGAACAAAGGAAGCTTCCCTACTGTTCCAGAGGAAAGGAAACTGCTTGCACACAAAACGCAGGAACGAGAAAATCCACTCCGACCCAAGGGAACGGAGGGAACGCTGCGCTCGCTCTCTCGACTCTCCCGCCACGGGCTTTCTTCCTCCCGCCACTGCCTTTCTCCCTCCCGCCATGACCTAATCCCTAGCCACACGAGAGCACGCGGACGCGCTCGTCGCCCTCCACCTCGGATAGATGACGAATCCGCGACTTCAAAGTGCATCTGGGGGACAAAAACCAACTCCACCCCTTCCGTCTGCAGCACCAGAACACGGTCTTGGCGTTCCCCAATCTAGAGGGGATGGCGAGATCTCACAAGAAAAAAGGTAATCAATTTGATAACTAAGTAGCCCTTGCTGGAATTTCTTCCGTGCTTTGTTACAGATTGGTTGGGATCTCGTTCATAGGTAGAGTCCTAGATTAGATCCGAAAATACTAATTTATTTTATTTTCCCCCAATTCGAGATTGCATCTGCTAGTTTGGTAATTCCAATGCATGGTTAAACTCATGAAGTTTGTTTATCATAAAACAAATTGCCTTTCCTCCTTTGCATTTTTTAGTCCGTGGCATTCATCTTTTCCAATATTATTTGAAACTGAAAATTTGTGTATATGAAATTATGTTAGGCACCGCAAGAACTGTTAGTAGAGCAAACTGGAACCATAAGAGGATTCTTTATCTTATTGGACTTTTAAAACAACACGATGTACCAAGATTTTGGACAAACAATGCATGGAGCAAGGAAGCATGGACTAGTATGGTTGGTCAGTTCAATTCAAGATTTTCTTTAGCATTCACCGTGGCTCAAGTAAAACAAAAGGAGCAGGATTTGAAGGAGTTTCGAGTTGTAAAGGAATTGCAAGAAGAAAGTGGTTTTGGCTGGGATTCTAGTAGAATGATGGTGACTGCACCTGAAAGTGTATGGAGGGGGTTAGAGGAACGTCGAAACAAAGACACTCTTCTTCGATGGCGAGATAAATCATTTCCATACTTTGATGATCTGTTTGCTTTATATGATGGTGAGTTTCAGTTCATGGATCTAACTACCTATATTTTCATTAAACATTGTTGCACCTATCCTTAAAAATTTTCTGTACATATTTGTACAGGTCGTTATGCTGAAGGAAGGAGTTGTCATGGAATGGATCACTCTGCGAATAAGAGAAAACAATGTTCAGAAGTTCCTGCAACACTTTCACCTCCACGACATGTTCCTGTTACCACATTGCCCTTGCATTTTGATATTGAGGGGCAAAGAGATGATACTAATTGGTTTGGCACTGATGAATTTAGTCATTTCTCAAATATAGTTAATGACTCTACTTTTAGTGCCTCCCCAGAAGGAACCCAACAAACAGGGAAACTTTTCTTTCATTTTCTCGTGTTGAAACAAGGCTGGGATGGTTGCGCAAACAAATTTAGCTTCCAAAAATCAAATTCACATGTGCGCAGGTAAGCTACATGATTCTTTTGTAAGTAGAAATGGCTAGCATAACTAGCACGTCTTTTGTATAGTGTAGAATTGATACTAACGTGCCTTTTGTAAGGTAGTACAAACTAAGTTACATTAAATATTTGAACTTCTCTATCGTTGACTTGTTCTTCTTGAAATGTAATCGTTCCACATCCTCATTGCTATTTCATCTCTCATATCATTTCCAGCTTGGCGCATCATTACTATATTCGTCGTCGCCTTCTGGTACATCTTGCATGTTACTTTGATTGATATCTTCGTTGGCACCATGCGCCAATGACATATCTCCATTGTATAGCTGTATAAAATTATGAGTTACACAACAAGCTACAGAGATATCAACTTCTGTGTCAATATCATATAATGATGCAGCCTTCAGTATGGGGTACCTCATCTTCAATATACCAATGATTCTCTCTATATGATTTCGGAGTTGAGCATGTCGTAGATTGAATAATTCCTTGTGATTTTGTGGTTTTTATCCAGCCCTTCCCTGTTCTTGTAGATGGTATCTAGTTCCACGATATGGAGCAAGAAATTCTGGTGTGTTAGCATAGCCTGCATCTACTAGATAGAATTTACCGGGAGGGACACTAAATCCATGGTTAAGTGCATCTTGGAGAACTCTTGCATCAGAAGCAGACCCCTCCCAACCAGCATGCACATGCACAAACTTTAGATCAAAGTCACATGCGACCATCATGTTTTGTGAAAGACCTTGTTTTCTATTTCTATATGGCTCTTGTTGTTCGAGAGGAATAGTGATAGGAATGTGAGTGCCATCAATAGCACCAATACAATTCTGCATGTATTTGTATGCTTATTAGTACTAAAACCACAAATAAAATTTATTTTGCCTTGATATACTAATAAAAAATACATTACCTGGAAGTATGGAGCAAATTTAGGTTGCCTTAAGATCCGATGCGGGTGCAGAGAAGGTAGCCATATGTAGTTGCATGTGAGTGATGTAAGTGCGTTGAGCACTGATGTGAAGTGCCGGCTAATTGTTTCTCCACTATGTTGAAAAATATCTTGCAATGTTCGATTGGCTGCATTTTTTGATATGACATAAAGGAATATGCCTAACTGCTCTTCCACAGATACATACCTTGAATCAACAAGAATGTTATTTTCACGCAATCTTTGAACAAGAGCTTGAAAAATCTCTCTTTCCATATGGAACCGCCTTCTGCATAGGGCCTCATGCCCTGTTAGAGTTTCATGAATAAACGTGGCTCCATTTCGGATAGATGTGTGTATTGCTTTCTTCTCAGATGATTGGGATGAGGTTCCTTCTGCTAGTGTTGGGTGGATGAGGAAAATGAATTCATCTTCATTTTGTGATCGTCGGTGATAATTTAGATCCATAGAAAGAAAAGCACATCCTATCGCTACAAGGGATGAGATGTACAGCTATGCAAGTGTAAAGAATGAACACTACGTGTGCTTGTGTCTACTACTTGTCTTGCTAGTCTGGATGGGAGGTGCAACTCTCCACGGTATGCAGCAGCATGCTTATATAGCGCCGAGCAGCAAGCAACGGCTAGAATACATGAGCAATTTCTGACCAAGCAACGACTAGAATACATGAGCAATTTCTGACCTGGCAAGCCAACGGCTACTGGCTACAATGCACGAACAGCATCAGATCAGGAAAGAAACCAATGACTACTGGTGTATGCCAACGACTACTTTGTTCATTGAAAAATGTGAAGATTCAAATTCATTTCCTGCAATCCAAACAGTCCAAATGTTTCATTCCTATGGTTTCCAATCCTGTAGTTTTCCACTTTTTACTTTTCTTTATTCCTGTGTTTCCTACCATACCTCTGTTTTACATTCCTTTGTTCCGAACGGGCCTAACAATGGAGAGAATCAACACGTCAAGTCGTCAACTAGAGGGGCAGCGGTAGCCCTAGCTGCGCATGCAGAACCGATGACCTGCCTCTACCTGCACTGCACCCATTGCTCGCGGCAGCAACTCCTGCCGTCTCTTCGTCCGTCATCTTACCGCCGCAGCAAGTCCCAGGTTCTCCGTCGCGACGACGTCCTGGCGGCGTCGCCGCCCGGTGCGCGCCGAACGGCGGTGGCGTGCCAGCAGGCGACACGAAATCGCAGCTCAAAGGTAGGCTCACCGATCGCCATCCACAACAACGGCCAGGTCAAGTCCGGCGACGTCGGAAGGTACTAGTGCTCCATCATAGCATTTGAAATTCAACCGTGCACGATGGCTTGGTACTGATTGGCTTTGATTTTGGTCATGGATCGGAGCGGAAGCCCAAGGACGTCTGGGCCGTGAGGCGCGCCGTCGGGGCACATACCTGCTGGACGGCAAGTTTTTCAGTCCTTTGGATTGTGATAGCGGTGACGATGATGAGACCCCGGATGAATGAGCGATCAGTGCCTTAATATAATGGTGTTGTTATTCACATGTCGTGCAAACATGTCATTACTAATGCACCATTGTAATTTGCAATGTAAGATTCATGGTGTATAGCATCTGCTTTTTTCGAGAACATGTCCTTTGACACATGTTTCATGAAGAGGAGTGTGTATAACATCTGCCGACAGTAAGTGAGCATACATGATACATAGCATCACCAACACCGATCCAAGTATATTGTGAAGCCTCTTTCAACGGAAATGCTATTTACCTGAGTGTTTCTAAGTGCACTTGGCCCTCTACGTAGATTTTGGTGTATTAATGACAAAACAATTTAGTGATTAACTTTGTTTAGAGCACCCGTAGTGGTATAAGTTAGTTACTAGCTCTAAATCAACTTTAATAGTGCTAACTATGTTTGGTTCCCCCTCCTAAAGTTTAGTTCGTGTCACATCGAATTAATTTGCAGTATTAAAATAGACTAATTACAAAACTAACTGCAAGATTGAGACTAATTTACGAGACAAATCTATTAAACCTAATTAGTCCATGATTTGACAATATGGTGCTACAGTAAACATGTGCTAACCATGGATTAATTAGGCTTAATAGATTCCTCTCGCTAATTAGTCTACCCCTGTGCAATTAGTTTTATAATTAGTTTATATTTAATCCTCCTAGTTAGCATCCGAACATCTGATGTGATACGGAATAAACTTTAGCCCCTGGATCCAAACACTGACACTCTCATATGATCTTGAAATGTGTGTATGAGCCTAACTCTCGATCAAGAGCTAACTTTTCTCTCTCTTTATTAATATATGAAAAAAATGCTTAGAGCTAGCTTATCAGTCACCCATTGTAGGTGCCCCGAGCATTGTAGTCTAGTGATAAGGAAGACGAGTTGAGGGGGGAAAAGGGTAAGGGTGTCATGTAGAGGTACACCAAAGGTGACGAAGAAGAAAAGAAAATGGTAGTTCCGAGGACCCTCCAGTTAACTACATTAAACTAAACTGTCAATCATAGATCATACTCAATTTAACATAATTAGCATATCTTTCTATGGGTCACACCATCTATGCTATCCGTAACGCACAGAAATACACATGATCAATATATATAGAGAGCATATACTTCAGATCAAGTTAACACATGGAATTTAGTTTAAGTTTACAACATAAGGTCATCATCACATTTAGTTCTTACAACAAACCATAACGGAAGTCTAAAATTACAATAAGTGTTTAAAGATACATCTTATGGTTGGTTCATGCGACCACCATGTTACTCAATAGTGTCCATCACTCCCACTCAAAAGAGGGTATGGGATCGTAGAAGTACCGGTAAATAGGGGTTGTCTCCCATGCAACACAACTCAAAGATAATAATAAAGAGCCCAAGAGCCAAAAGTCTAGCCTGGTACTGTACTTGGCCCGGGTCTCCCAGCGAGAGCGAGCGCTCCTGTGGCCATCCGCCGGGCCCCTGCCTCTCCTCTACGGCGTGCTCGCCGGCGACGAGGGTAGGTGGGCCAGTCCCCTCCTCTAGAGTTCTTAGTAGATCGTAGTTAGAGTTGCCCTGATGGGAGAGTCATGTCTTGCCGTCGTCCGCGTCATCGTCGTAGCAGCTGTCGTGGTCTTCCCCTGTTTTTTTCCTCACAATCGATGTCGTCGACTTCAAGGTCAGTGTTAATAAAATAAATCATTTCTTCTTCCCCGCGGATCTCCTCACCACCACCCTTGCTTCCACATCCATCCATCACCGACGAGATCCGTTCTCTCCCGATCCGCAACCTTCGTCGCACGCATCCCTCTCCATTCAGCAGCCTCCGGTCCTAGTGCCCCTTTCTTCAGCAAGGCTGCTCCTATGGTGTTGGTTCGACAGCTCTGCCTCCACCTAGGATCCTGGTTCGAGCTTCTTCTTCTACCTCCGGTGATGGCTCCATCTGCATCCTTCAGTCGTCGGTGTGCGTTGCCTTCAATGGCTCAATCATCCCACCTTTAACCGACGCTTTGTGCGGTCAGTCCACCTGGGTGTATGTGTGGTAGAACCGTCTAATCTAATACTTCTCAGGAGTACTTGTCTTCTAGGTCCTCGTCCAAACTTGAACTCTAAGCCCCCACACCTGAGTCCTGAACTCAGTGTGGTGCTTAGACCTCCACCATCTCCGCCTCCAATCAGTCGGTCCGAAAAGAGTCAGAACCCATGACAAGAGAGCAACGAGCCTTCCCTGCTCCCATAAACAAGTATGTGCTTAGGATAATAAGTCTGTGGCCTGCCTAGAACCCAATGCAACGATCGGTCCTTAACCGACACAGGAGGAACAAATGCAATCCGAGCCTCGCTCGAATGCCAAACCAAGTCTAGATCCAAAGTACCATTCCGGCCGGTCTCCAATTATTATTCATATATATTTTTCAGGTGATAATAATATAATAGCAATAATACTATCTTTTCTATCTCTCGCAAGTGACAGGCAATCACTCGACTTCTACTGGAGTCCTATAGCATAGCAATCTACACGATCCTGTCATACTAGTAAAGCTCATAGGATATATATATATATATATATATATATATATATATATATATATATATATACACACAAGTGGGTTTCATTCAACTCCTTAAAACTTAATGCACAAACATAATATAAAGTGAAGAAAAGTAGGGGTTATGCACCGAGGTTTGCCTAGGTAAGATATAACCAAAAGTTAGCATCCCATCGTGGCGATACGATCACCAAGGCACCATCTTTTCTGCTACTACGGTCGTCTTCACGGTTCATCGTTGTTCCTATTATAATATATGTGGATGCAACGCATAGATGTAAATAATCAACGACAGCCGAAACTCTTAGAAATTCGATTACGCCTCATGAGCTAACGAGATAGCTCTAACATGCTAGTCTACGTATCCACATCGTCAAGTAAGGCTCGTTCCCGAAAAATGTTTTCGTTCTACAAACCCCCAATTAATTTTGACATTTGATTGATTAAACATATATTTTCGTACTAATTCTCATTTAGTTACCTTAACAAACTAATTCCTATGGAGCTACAAAAATTACAGTGAGCACCTAATATTCTTAGGAATCTACTATAAAAATTTTAGAGCCAACACTATCATAAATTTATCACAACAATTCCTACAAGTTTATATTTTGATAATATCAAGTATCTCAAATTAATTATATAACTTCTAAGAATATTATAAAACTATGTGTCGGTGTTTCGTACAAGCATCGGCAAGTAAATTTATAGTAATGCGCATTAGGCTCGGATAGTGCGCTAAAGGACACAAGATTTATACTGGTTCGGGCTGAATATCCCTACGTCCAGTTTGTTGCTGCTCGTATTATTAGCACCGTGAATGGTTCGTAGTAGAGGATACAAACGATCGAGAGAGGGACAGATCCCAAGTCTCTGATGGAAGGGTCGAAAGGAGGCCAAGAGCTTGGGAGCAGCTTGATTGTGTGCGTGTGTCTTGTGTCGTTCGATCTCCCCCTTGTTGGAGGAAGCGCACCCTCTTTTATAGATGAAGGGGACGGCTTTACAAGAGTGAGGGCTTAGGATGCGTGCTCTACCTAGCCTTGTGGCTCACGTCTGCCTAGCCCGGTTACCCATTCTGATGGGTGTGAAAGGATGATAAGCGCCTATAATACTGTCGATGCCTCTGTAGAATGTCAGGTCAGTTATAGAATGCTGCCCTGTGCAGGGTACGGGCTGTAGTACAGTGGTTTTGACTTATGAGCCTCCCCCAGTCTTGCTCCGCACGCCTTCTGGTTCCTATGAGTCTCTATCGGAGGGACGCGGGGTCAGGGTTCGGAGTAGCGCCGTGGGCAAGGTCTTCTAATTTGGTGGACCTGAGGGGTCAGGAAGCGGGCGCTGCTCCCTTGGGTCCATAGCATGGTGACAAAATATCCGTCATTCGTGGAGATAGCAAATCCTTTTCTAGAGCGTAGCAGTTGTCATATATCTTCATCGAGTTCTGTGTCCTAGAGCTGAAGGCGGCGCCTATAACTCTATAGGGCGAGGAGCACGTGCCTGCAATACCTTTTGGGCTCTGTGGCACCTAGAAGGGTCTAAAGCACCCATCTAGTCGCTCCCTGGCAGTACCTTTCCTACCGTGGCGCAGGGGACGGTGCTTGTTGACGAGGCGCTCCCTTTCTCAGAAGTGGCGCAGCGCATTAAGGAGGCGACGGAGCCGATAAAGGATTCCGCAGGCAGCGTCCTCGACATTGTGTATCCGGTGCCTAGACATCCCCCAATGCGATCGGAACCTGGGTTCTTCGGATTCGTAAGCCTTCTTCTCCCGTGCTCTTTCTTTTTCCTAAATCTCCATTTTTTTGATACTCGCTTTTGCGACGTTGGGACCAGCCAGGGGGGCTAGTCTTCAAAGATAGTCTGGTTCCACTACCAAAGAAGAAGGCCCTAGCGGCGGCGAATCACCTCACGGCCGAGCGGGACAAGAATGCAAGGGAGCAGATGAAGAAGAAAAGACGACTGAAGTAGGAAGCACGGGATCGGGGAGAGGACGTGAGCAGTGATGATGACGATGAGGTAGCCATCAACGTGGATTAGGGCATTCTGGAGGATGAGGACACGCTGACAAGTGCCCACCCATCCATGCAGGGACCCTTCTCGTTCCACGCAGAGGGAAGTGAGTCGGTGGAGGCCAAAGAGTCCACCGCTTCGCACGGTGTGCCGGCCAAGGATTGGTGGATGGGGGAAGGCGGGCCTACCGCCGCTGACCCTGAGGTGATGGTGGAGGGGAGTGGCTCTGGTGCCACGCCCCATGAGACGGTGGAGGGGAGCGGCTCTGGTGCCACGCCCCATGAGGTAAGGGAGATGAGTCCCCCTGCCGCAGAGCAGGGGGTAGGCTCGAAACGGTCCTGCCTAGACGAGTCGAGGTAGGGATCTAGGGATCCATCCCCAAAATGCTTCCGCCGACCGAAGGCGTCAGCATAAGCCGCTGGTTCCCTTGTTTTCATCCTTTTTCCCTTTCTATTTTGATCTAATGGCTTTTACCTTTGTGTAGGTTCTTACGGACGGGCCACTCCCTGGGGCTGGCGCCCAAGAAGAGCCTCGCCATTCAGGTGGGACGGATGGCGCTGCCCGGCGTTGCCCCTATTTTGGGTAGGAGTGGTGCCAATGTTGGAGCCATGTTGGCTGATCGGATGGCGCCTGTGGTGGCGCCCGTGCCCTCGGTGGTTGCTGAGCAGGCGGCATCTTCCGTGGTGGGCGTGGTACAGCCGGCCGAGGGTCTAGTATCGCTGACGGAGGTGGTGCCTGAGGGCGCAGTGCAGTCCGTGCCACCGAAGACCTAGGTGGAAGTGGTCGTGACCGTACCAAGCCCGGCGGGGCTAGATGTTGCCATGATGGCATCTGAGGGGGTGGCGCAATCGATGCCATCGGCGGCCTAGGCCGTGGCGGACAAGGCAGGTCGGATGGAGGCGGAAATGGCCAGAGGGTCGTCGAGCATGGCAGTGGTGCCACATAGGATCAGGAGGGAGCCGCCCCCAACCCCTTTGTCGGGAGGCAGCCACTCCCCCATGTGGGAGAGCCACCGCTCTAGTGGATGGCCGCCTAGGATTCGACGTCGGCTCTTTTCTCGCTCGACGATCATGCCGAGAGCATGGAGTGGGAGGGTCTTGACATCAGGATCTCGACCATGCTAGATGCCCTAGACTAGGCCAGAGGAGCCCTGCGTGAGATTGTTATTGCTACTACCCAGGTATTCGCTTGGTTTTCTTCTTTCTTCGCATGTTTTTGTGTTTTCGTATTTCTGATACCGATCTTCTTCTTCTTCAGATTCTCATTGCTCGTAGTCGGAATAAATCCCGATTCCTCCATGAGCAGAAGGCGGAGTGGGATCACCTTTCCAAGGAGGCCCGGCTGCGAGCAGATATGGCCGCGTAGCTTGCTACCGCCTAGGAGCGGGAGGCCGAGATGCGTCGAGACACGGAGGAGGTCCATGGGATGTTCACGGACCTATCGGCGAGGGTGAAGCTGGAAGAGGAAGAGGCTGCCAGGATTCTGAAGGAGTGGGACAAGCTGCTCGAGAAGCATGCCCAGGCCAGTAAGCGAGCTATCGAGGTCCTAAAGGAGCTAGAGACGGAGCGGGATCTCAGGCGAAAGGCCAAGAGTAGGGCCATGGCCCTTCAGTAGAAGGCGGATGAGGACATCGAGGTGGTCCGCTCCCTTCGGGTGGATCTTGGTGACGCTGTGAGTCGAAGGTTGAGCGCCGAGAACATCTCTGTCAAGCTAGAAAAGGAACTTGCCCATGTGCAAAGGACCCTTCAGGCTGAGAGCGACGAGCACGATCTTCTACAAGCTGCAGTTGAGGTGGTCCTTGATGGCCTAAAGGTGGTGGAGCCGGTGGAGACCAGCCCGCTCGTGGCTCGTGCCGCAAGTATCATGGCGCGGGTGGGCCAACTTGAGGAAGATGCCTTTCATGCCGGGATCACCCAAGCCTTTGCTATCGCCCATTCTCATTATGATCAAGAGATCAATTCGAAGGTGATGAGTCAAGGCTTCGCGCCTGTTTATGAAGATCCTAAGCTAGACGAGATGGAGAACCTGGTGGACAGATTGAAAGAAGCGGTTCTCCCTTCGCGGAAGTAGTCAGTCGAATGAACAAGATTTATATGTAATATGTGAACAAGTGTCGGTACTTTTGAGTCTGGAAGCAATTTCGTGATTTTGCTTCGTAATTTCGTTTTGTTAGATTTCACCTTCTTCCCGTAGCCGTCTGGTCGTTTGGTTTTTGCGGTCTTACCAATCTGTTCCCCTAAATCTTACCACTGGTCTTGACGCAAGGAGGGAATCTGATGTAATGATTGTTTCGAAAAGAGGAAGGGAGGTAGCCGTACCTTAACCAGCCCCCGAGTAAGGTCCGACCCCCTGCATTTGCTAGGGTCGGGTGTTACTAGAGACCGGAATGTTCAGATGGAATCCCATTCTGTGGTTTTTGTGATAGGGTCGGTGAAGTCCTTGGATGGCATTGCACTATTCCCGCTCTGCCTTCCAACAGAATTCCCCAAATGGGGACTCTATGGGCTCGGCAAAGGGGGGGCCTTAGAACCAGTGTCCCTGTATCGAGCGGCTCGAGCCCCCGGGCCTTGTTACGGTCTGATAGGGGTCGGCTGTAATTCACGTGTTACCCTGTCCTCGACTTTCGTAATCGGAGGGGCTAAGTAAACAACACTTGCCTCGGTGGCTTGAGTGTTGTGCTCAATGAGCTTGCTAACGGGTATGTTCGTGTGGAATCTGTGTCCATCATTTGCTGATGGGGTCAGCAGAGCCCTCTGGTGGCATTCCACAACTTCTTAACCCACGCTCCCGGCACATGCCCGAGCCATTCAATAGGCTTAGGTGGCCTGATGGCCTCTCCTCGATGGAGATTCTGTAGGTTTGGCTTGGGGTTAGAATCGAACGAGAAAAGGTTGAGACGTCCCTATCCGCTTCTGAGCGGGGTCGGGTAGGGCCACTGGGCTCGTCTCAGTTATTTCTCCCTGGCTCTGTTTGGCACGAGGCGACCTTGAGCCCTTCGTGGGCTAGCCTTCGAACCTCGGCCTGCTACCACCCATATCGAATGAGGCGACGGCCGTTTCGTGACGCGACACAAAGCGTTGGGATGCAACGTTTTGCATATGTAATGTTTGAATGTATAATTTAATTGAAATAAAGGTGGGGTCGGTAACGTTACCTTGGTAGCACAAGTGACGGGAAGCTCGTACCAGATGTGTTCGAGACAGGTTTCTGGGTCCAATGTTTCTAACGAGGCCGGCGTAAACTGCATAAGTATTGCTAGTTCTGTTTTTGCGATTGATTTTTAAGCGACCTGCCAGCCTCCCCCCTAAAGGGAGGGACTATGCAAGTGGACCCCTCCAGAGTCCTTTTGGGAAGGTGGGAGCCAAGGCTAGCAGTGTGAGGAACTACGAACACGATTACGCTGGTGAACCAAAAAGACTCCACAGCCGACGGAGCGTAGGGCCCGATGGTTTGCCCAGTTGTATTCACCATTAAATTCCCACATGCCATGCCTCATTGATTTCCCAAAAGTAAGGAGGGATCAGGCTAAGAGGGTGTTTAAACAAACATGCGCCCTCGGTAGCCCCCGAGCGACGTCCGTGTCCCTGCCGTTGCTAGGGTCAGAAGCTCGGCAAAAAATTCAATACTCAAAGTAAATAAACAAGGGTGCTTATCTTATGGTTGTTCGTTCATTGTTCTGCCTAGGCCGACCAATCGACCCAGGGGGCCCATTGTTCTTCCCCCCGGATGGAGGTTCCATTGTTGGATTGTCCCTGGTCCTGCCTGGGGAAGTGGAGAGTCGCCTGTAGGTGAGTGTGCCCTGGCTCTTGCGTCTGGGGCGCGTTAGTGGTGGGCCATGCCCGGGTGACGTTCTGGCTTACCAGGCGGCGTCCCATCGATCAGAGTGTGTCCCGTCGTTTCCGGTGCGTCACCTCAGATTCCTGTCAGCATTGATTTTGCATTTGTATTGAATAGGGGAAGGCAGAGAATTTTTCGTCCAAACCTTTCGCCTTTCCTTAGCTGCCAAGCCCCCTCTTTAAATAGGGAGGGGGGAAGTGTTCTCGCCACACCTCCTCGCTAACCTTTGAACCACCACCTCTTCTCCTTCCTTTCCACCGAATGTATCGGTTCCTAAGTAAGAGAGGGTAATGCTAGAGAGAAAGAAAACTCACAGATCCGCTCGTGAATCTAGAGCATGATGTCGAGCTAGAGGTCATCCAACATAGATGAGATGGTGCGAGCTGCCCTTGCTGAGGAGTCACTGCTGCCGAAGGAGAAGGAGCGCTGGAGGGCACCGCACGTCGTTGACTTTGCCATCGTTCATTGTGTCCCTCCTTTGGTGGGAGGCGTTTCCTGCCCTGACGCCATTGTCAGGGTTGTGGCTGACGATGATGGCGTAGTCCCTGGATGCCCCAGCGGAGGCATCGCTATCGAGGTTGTGGCTGACAATGATGGCGTAGTCCTTGGACGCCCTAGTGGAGGCGTCGCTGTTGGGGTTGTGGCTGACGACGATGGTGTAGTCGCTGGATGCCCCAGTGGAGGCGCTGCAGTTGCCGGCGTGGAGTTCGATATTGCAGGAGACGGTGCCTTCGAGGACCCTGCGAAGTGGTAGGACGTCATCGATGGAGAGCGTGGTGCGGTGGCCGCAGTAGACGCACTAGCCCGTGTACATGCCCCGGGCGTTGCCGATGGAGAGCGTGGCGCGGTGAACGCAGCAGTACTTGTAGTAAAGCTAGGTAGAGACTGTAATTGAATAAATTTGTGGGGGAGCCCCCGAGTAAACAGTCCTCTGAATTTACAAGTATATTAGTTCTTTTTGTAATGAAATCACTTTGCAAGTGATTAATTTGTGCAAAAATGAACAAATTTTCATCTTTTGTTACGGCAAACGCCCTTTCCTCTTTCTGTAAAAAAGGTTTTCGTGCCCTCCGACCCTTCCCATGGTTTAAGTTGTAAGAAACTAGGAGTGCGGGCGAATTAATTCTGATCGCGTTGGTGAGCAAAGAGGTCGCAGCCTCTGGGGCGTGGATCTCCCGTAGTCCTACCAGTTATATTCAGAATTTGTTCCTGAAATCTTAGTCCTTAGGACTTTTTTACGAGAAGAACGAAAAACTTAGAGAATGTTTGCAAATACAACACAGGAAGTTTTTGCAAGTATACTTGTATTATTCATGGTAGCCCCAGAGTGAGGTCTGACCCCTCGCAATTTGCAGGGGTCGGATGTCACTAAGGATCGAGGTTTCGTAATGACAAAAACTGATAAGGAAGAAACATGCGTTTATTTGAGGGAAAAAACGACGTTGCTGCTCAATGTTCCAAACGTTGGTGAAGACCTCGCCGTTGATGGTTTTCAACCTGTAGGCGCTCGGGCGAAGTACTTCCGCGATGACATAGGGCCCTTCCCAAGGTGGGGAGAGTTAGTGGCAGCCCTTGTTGCTCTAGACAAGGTGGAGGATGAGGTCTCCGATGTTGAAGGCTCGACCCTACACTCGTCGGCTGTGGTACTATCGCAACGCCTGCTGGTACTTAGCGAAACAAAGGAGGGCGATGTCGTGGGCTTCGTTTAGCTGGTCCATGGCATCTTGGTGAGATGCCTCGGCCCCCTGTTCATCGTATGCTCTGATTCTTGGTGCTCCATAGTCAAGGTCCGTTGGGAGAACGACCTCGGAAACGTAGACCATGAAGAGGGGTGTGTAGCCAGTGGCTCGATTAGGAGTTGTCCTCAGGCTCCAGAGTACGCCCAGAAGCTCAGCGAGCCAGCGCGCACCAAACTTGTTCAACCGGTTGAAAATTCTTGGCTTATGGCCTTGCAGGAGCATGCCATTTGCGCACTCGACCTACCCATTCGTCTGGGGGTGTGCGACGGCTGCCCAATCGATCTAGATGTATTGTTCATCGTAGAATCGAATGAATTTCCTACCGATGAACTATGTGCCATTGTCTGTGATGATGGAGTTTGGTACTCCAAAGCGATAGATGATGTCGAGGAAGAATAGCACAGCTTGCTCGGATTTGATTATGGATATTGGTCGAGCTTCAATCCATTTTGTAAACTTGTCTATAGTGGCAAGCAGGTGGGTGAAGCCCCTGGGTGCCTTTTTGAGTGGCCCAACCATGTTGAGCCCCTAGACCACGAAGGGCCACGTGATGGGGATCATCTGGAGTGCCTGGGCTGGGAGGTGAGTTTGCCGAGCATAGTACTGACACCCTTCGTAGGTGCGTACAATTTGCTCAGCATCGGCTACTACGGTGGGCCAGTAGAAGCCTTGTCGGAATGCATTCCCAACCAAGGTCCTTGGTGCGGCATGATGACCATAGACTCCACCATGGATATCACTTAGCAGAAGTTTTCCCTATTCGCTAGGGACACAGAGTTGCAGGATCCTGATATGACTTTGTTTGTAGAGTTCGCCCTCTACAAGAACGAAGGACTTGGTGCGGCGCGTGAGCCGTCGGGCTTCCGTCTTATCTGCTGGTAGTATGTCACGGAGGAGGTAGTCGAGGTAAAGTGTTCTCCAGTCATCGGGAGGGTCAGACTCTGCTGCTGGGTCCTCTTCAAGCTCCATAACCTCAGGGTCAGGTGGAGCAGTTGGCGGATCGGCCCCTAGGGTCGGACTAGATGGGCCATCGTCGGCTTGTTCCAACCCCGCATAGCGTACCGAGGGTTTGTGTTGATCGCTGGAAAAGACACCTACCGGGACTAGCTCTCGGCTAGACGCTGCTTTCGCGAGTGTGTCGGCTACTTCATTGAGGTGCCTTGGGATGTGATTGAGTTTGAGGCCATCAAATCTGTCCTCCAACCGTCGGACTTCTTGACAGTATGCCTCCATCTTTGCGTCGTGGCAGCATGACTCCTTCATGACCTGGTTGATGACCAGCTAGGAGTCACCCCTGACGTCGAGGCATCAGATGCCCTGCTCGATGGTGATTTGTAGGCCGTTGATGAGCGCTTCATATTCCACAGTATTGTTTGATGAGGGGAAATGGAGCCAAACCATGTACCTCATGCAGACCCCGAGGGGAGATACAAAAACTAGTCCTACTCCGATGCCCTTCTTCATCAGCGATCTATCGAAGTACATTGTCTAGTACTCTTGATCAACGACTGCTGGTGGCATCTAGACCTCGGTCCACTCCGCGATGAAGTCAGCCAGTACCTGAGATTTGATCGCTGTTCGGAGGGCATAAGAAATGCCCTGATCCATCGGCTCGAGTGCCCACTTTGCGGTTCTTCCCGTAGCGTCTTGGCTATGGATGACCTCACCGAAGGGGAACAATGTCACTACTGTCACAGGGTGTGACTCGAAGTAGTGGCGTAGCTTCCTCTTGGTGATGAGGACGGTGTATAGGAGTTTCTGGATTTGGGAGTAGCGGGTATTGGAGTCGGATAATACTTCACTGATGAAATATACAGGGCACTACACCCTGAAGGCGTGCCCCTCTTCTTCCCGCTCTACTACTAAGGCGGCGCTAACCTAAAGATGGCAACGGGCACAAAATATCCATGTGCCCATGGATAGAAAACCCGATGGGCATGGATATGGGTTTAAGTTTGTGCCCACGGGCACGGGCATGGGTGTGATTCTAAACCCGATGGATATTTGCTCGTGGGCATGGAAAATGATATCCGCACCCGCAAACCCGCTAGACCCACGCCAATGACCCTATAAGTCTATATACGGTTGTATGTCTTTATTCGTGTTAATTTGTGATGACTTGAGATACACTAATGTAGACGTACTTTTGATTGCTCTTGTATGGTCAATGTGTCATACTTTATCTAATGTTGAGATATAGACGTTTATTTTTTGATATATTGTTTTTTACTTGCTATTAAGATATGGTGGGTGCTTTGTTGCTTCATTTTTGCGAGTATACGGGTGTGCCCACGGGCATGTGATATCCACGGATAGCGGGCACGGGCATGGTTTTCTACCCGTGACGGTTAACGGGCGCGGGTGTGGGCGTGGGCATGGATTTTTGCTCGCAGGTATGGATATCTAGGGCTAGTATCCGCGTGGATTTTACCTGCTGCCATCTTTACGCTAACCACTTGCGTGGTGGCCACGATATATAGGAGGAGGGATTCTCTGTTGCTTGGAGGGACTAGAACCGGGGGTTTAGTTAAAAATTGCTTAACCATGTCAAGCGCTTCCTGAGCCTCGGCTGTCCACTCAAAGCGGTCGGATTTCTTCAGGAGTCGATAAAGGGGGAGTCCTCGTTCGCTAAGGCGTGAAATGAATCGGCTAAGGGCGGCAAGGCACCCTGTGATCTACTGAACCCCCTTTATGTTTTGGATCAGGCCCATCTTTGTGATGGCTGATATCTTCTCTAGGTTGGCTTCGATGCCACGCTCGGAGATAATAAAGCCGAGCAGCATGCCCCTCGGGACCCCGAAAACACATTTTTTAGGATTGAGTTTGATGTCATTTGCCCAGAGTTTCGCAAAGGTTTGTTCGAGGTTGGCGACAAGGTGGTCAGCTCACTTGGACTTGACTATGATGTCGTCGACATAGGCCTCAATGGTCCACCCGATGAGGTCTCCAAAGCAATTGAGCATACAACGCTGGTAAGTTGCCCCAATGTTCTTCAGACCAAATGACATTGAAATGTAGCAGAACGATCCGAAGGGGGTGATAAAAGATGTCGCTAGCTGGTCGGACTCTTTCATCGTGATTTGGTGGTAGCCGGAGTATGCATCAAGGAAGCAGAGGGTTTCGCACCCTGAGGTGGAATCAACTATTTTGTCTATTTGTGGCAAAGGAAATGGATCCTTTGGACACACCTTGTTGAGGCCTGTGTAATCGACACACATTCTCTATTTCCCGCTCTTTTTTCGTACAAGAATAGGATTTGCTAACCACTCTGGGTGGTATACTTCCTTAATGAATCATGTGGCCAATAGTTTGGCTATCTCCTCGCCGATGGCCCTGCGTTTCTCCTCATCGAAGCGGTGCAGGCGTTGCTTCACCGGCTTGGAGCTCAGGTGAATTTTTAAGGTATGCTTGGTGACCTCCCTCAGGATGCCTGGCATATCCGAGGGTTTCCATGCAAAGATGTCTTTGTTATCGCGGAGGAAGTCGATGAGCACGCTTTCCTATTCAGAGGAGAGCGCAGTACCAATGCGTACCCTTTTAGTCTCGGAGCTGCTAGGGTCCACGAGGACCTCCTTGGAGCCCTCTACTGATTCGAACAGCCCGGTTGATTTCTTGGTGTCGGGCATTTTTTCGGCAACCTCCTCCCTGAGGGTGGCGAGTTCCTTGGAGGTGATGACTACGGATGCGTGACCGCAGCATTCGACTTCGCACTCGTAAGCGCACTGGAAGGAGGTGCCGATGGTGATGACCCCGCGGGGGCCCAGCATCTTCAGCTTAAGGTATGTATAGTTGGGGACGGCCATGAACTTCACGTACCATGGTCGTCCTAGGATGGCGTGGAAAGTCCTCGAGAACCCCACTACGTCGAAGGTGAGGGTCTCAGTCCGGTAATTGCACCGATCCCCGAAAGTGATGGGCAGATCGATCTGCCCCAGTGGCACGTCTTGCCTACCGGGCACGACGCCATGGAAAGGTGCTCGGATGGGACGAAGGTTCGTTCGGTCGACGCCCATCTCGTTGAGCGTCTTGCGTACATGATGTTGAGGCCGCTGCCTCCGTCCATCAGTACTTTCATGAGCCGCTTTGGACCAACGATTGGATCGACGACAAGCGGGTACCTTCCTGGGTGTGGGACGGCATCTGGATGGTTGGTCCGGTCGAAGGTTATGGTGGATTCTGACCACCGGAGGAAGGCAGGCATGGCCGGTCTAGCTATATAGACCTCGCGGCGTGCGACCTTCTGGCAACGCTTGGAGTCATAGGCCATTGATCCTCCAAAGATCATGAGGGCGCTGGTCGGCATTGGGATGGCGTTATCCTTCTCTTCTGCGTCGTCTGTGGCGGGAACATGTTCCTTCCCCTACTCCCCTTTGTTAAGGCCCCTAGACAAGTATTTGTGCATGAGGCCGCAATCCTTGTATAGATGCTTGGCCGGGAAGGCGTGGTTTGGGCATGGCCCCTCGAGCATTTTCTCGAAGTGGATCGGAGTGCCCTCCGCAGGCTTCCGGCCACCTTTGCGGTCGGCAGTGGCCATGAGCGAGTTGTCGCGCCATTGCTTCTTATTTTTCCTTTTGGCAGGACGGTTGGAGGCACCCTCGCCGGCGTCCTTATCCCGCCTCGTCTTTCCATCGGAGTGGTCGAAGATGGCTCCGACCGCCTCCTCTCTAGAGGCGTGACTGGTGGTAATGTCCAGGAGTTCCTTGGTAGTCTACGGGCCCTTGTGTCCTAGCTTGTGGACCAGGGATTCGCAGGTTGTCCCAAATAGGAAGGCTCCTATTACGTCGACGTCGGCGATGTTAGGGAGCTCGTTGCACTGCCGAGAGAAGCACCAGATGTACCCATGGAGGGTTTCATCGGCCTTCTAGCGACAGTTCTTGAGGTCCCACGGGTTTCCAGGGCGTTTGTACGTGCCCTGAAAGTTGCCCACGAAGATCCCCGTCAGATCCACCCAACTTTGAATGGCGTTGGACGGTAGGTGCTCCAGCCATGCTCATGTCGAATCGGCCAAGTGAAAGTGCATTTGCCCCCTATGTGGGTTTTGGTGTATTGATGACATCCAAATTAGGGACTAATGTGATCTTAATGAGATATGTTGCAGCTATTAGTCCCATGAAAGATTCAAAGAGTTGATAAAAATGAAATGGTATCCCTCAATTCTTGAAGTTGTAAAGGCGGACGAATTCAAAACGATCTCCAAAGGTTTTAATTTTGTTTTTGAGTTTAGGATCCGCCGCACTATAAAGAGGGATGCAAGTTTAGTTGGTCTGAGGAAGATAGAGTGCTCAAGCATTTAAATAAAATCAAAAGTGTGTCACTCTAGCACTTCACGAGCACAGAGAATATTTTTTCTGTGACTTTCGGTGTCGGAAGTCCCGACGTAAGTCGGAACTCCCGACAGTCGGAAGTCCCGACCTAAGACAGGAGTCCCGACACCTGTGCTTCTGACTGCTCGCTGTCTGTGCACGTCGGAAGTCCCGACGTTCGCTGGGAGTTCCGACCGTCGGAAGTCCCGACGTTCGCCAGGAGTTCCGACACTGACCTGACCCAAGCCGGGAGTCCCGGCCTCAGCAGTGCTGGCTGTTTGATTAACTGTGCACGTCGGAAGTCCCGACGTTTGCCGGGAGTTCCGACACTGACTTTCACCCGTGGACTTCTGACTCGTTGTGAACAGTGTTTTCTGTTATAGTCGGAACTCCCGGGATCTGCGTCGAGACTTCCGACGTAGATCTGAACGGTTGGATTTTCACTTGGAGTATAAATACTCCTCTCTTCACTTCTAACCATTACGGACTCATTTCACAGTTGACTCACTTCGTGCTGAACAGCTCCCAAGCAACTGAAGCACCCCTCTCCTTCCTCCCTTGCTCTAATCTTCGATTCCCTTGGGTTTTGAGTGAAAGGAGAGTGGATTAAGTGAGAGCATCACTTTGGAAAGCTTGAGCACTTGATTTCTTCGTCAAGCCGGTTGATTTTGCGTCTATTACTCTTGGGGCTTTGCCCCTAGCCGGCTAGGCGTTGCCCTAGAGCTTCCATCTTGTGGAAGAGCCTTGGGAAGTTTGTATCACCCTTTGATTTCTTAGTGGAAAGCTCAAGTGACCTTTGTGGTCGCTTTGAGAGAGGCAAGGAGGTGGAAAAGACTCCGACCTTAGTGGTCACCTCGACAACGAGGACGTAGGAGCTCCTTTGTGGGGTTGCCGAACCTCGGGATAAATCCTTGTGTCCCACATGCTTGTTGTTGTTGTGATTGCTTGAGATTACTTGTATGTGTTTGTCTCCTTGTCTCCAAAATCTCCATTTTAGGGTTTGGACTCGATCTACGGTTTGGAGGCTTTACGGCGTCAAGGGAGTGACCCAACATCTTCACCAAACCACTAGGAAGTGAGGTTGTAAGTTTATTTATCCGCAAAGTTAAATTTGGCACTACTTTTGTAGTTCACGTAGGCGTCGGAACTGCTGACGTTTGCGCCGGAACTTCTGACAACGTCGGGAGTTCCGACCCAAACGTTGGGACTTCTAATAGTGGCTGACAGATTTGAACTTAGCATTTGCAGTAAATTTTTAGATACGCCTATTCACCTCCCCTCTAGGCATTGTTAGATCCTTTCAATTGGTATCAGAGCAAGGTCTTCTCTTTGCGTTTCACCACGTGAGAAGAAACAATGTCGGAGACTGACAAGATGCAAGCCGTTGCCGTCGAAATGGCCAAGAAGATAGCTGAAGAGTTGATGAGTACTCAAGTCAAGCTCTTTCAAGATGAAATGAAAAAGATGCAAGATGAGATGAGCAAGTTGAAGGAAGAATTGAGCAAGAAGGTTGATGATGCAATAAGTGGCAAGAATAATATTAGTGACAAGAATGAAGCAAACAAAGATGCCGCTAGTGATATTGGAGCCGGTGAGCATGCTCATGGAAAAGGAATATATTCACACATGAGTTTTGACTATGGACAAATCATGAAAAGTTCAACACTCCATACTCCGTCCGTCAATATTGGCAAGCCACCTCACTTTGATGGAACAAGATACACCGATTGGTCTTACAAGATGAAGATGCATCTAATAGCCGCAAGACTTTGGGAAGTTGTGGATGTTGGTGTGATGATTCCTACCGATGAAGATAGAGAGATAACTCTAGAAGAAGTGCACAACCTTCATCAAAATGCACAAGCCGTAGCATTGCTTGTGTCAAGCTTAGCTCCGGATGAGTTTAGAAAAGTAAATGGAATGGAAAGTGCAAAGCAAATTTGGGATACTTTGAAAGTATCATTTGAAGGAGATATAAGTGTGAGGAAAGGCAACATAGAGTTACTTCATGGTGAATTGGAAAGATTTGTATTCTTGCAAAATGAAACAACACAATCCATGTTTGATAGGCTCATGGCATTGGTCAACCGCATAAGAGCTCTTGGTAGCAACGAATGGGATGACAACAAAGTTGCTAGAAAGATGTTGAGAACCTATAGAGCCAAGAACAACATGCTAGCGTCTGTGATCATGGAAAGGCCCGGTTATGATGAGATGACACCTCAAGAAGTTCTTTCAAAGCTCAAGCATCATGAGTGTCTAGATGAAGATGCAATCAATGCTCATAATCAAAATCCTAATGCAATGGGATTCAACAAGAGTGTTGCCCTTAAAGCAACTCAACAACATGAAGGTCAAGTTTCAAGTCAAGAAAAGAAGAAGAAAGTGAAGGATGATTCCTCAAGTGGAGAAGAAGATTCCGATGCGGAGGTTGCATTTGTGATTAGAAATCTTAGAAAGTTTATGAAGAAGAAAAGCAATCGCAAGACCTATGGTGATGGTAAGAGAAGGTTCAAAAAGAGATTTTGCTATGGATGTGGTCAAGTTGGTCACTTCATAGCCGATTGTCCTAATGAGAAAAAGAAGCACAAGCATGACAAGGATGAAGATAAGAAGAACAAAAGCAAGAAGAGAGGTGAAGCTCATATTGGGGAAGAATGGGAGTCAAGTGATAGTAACTCAAGTGATGATGAGAAGAAGAAGAAGGGTGCCACAAACATCGCCATCCACCACTGTTCTTCACCGACCATGATCCTCCCCTACTCAACTTCACCACCAAAGCTCTTCGCCAACCTATCTTCATCACCGAGGCTCTTCTCCAACCTCATCGACAACGACTACTACACTCCAACTTGTCTCATGGCAAAAGGGGAGAAGGTACATACTACACCCGCTTCCTCTAGTGATGAGTATGATAGTTGTGATGATAACATAGAAGAAATTGAAGCAACCATGATAAAGAAATTTGGAAAAAAGGCATTCACTAAAATAAAAATGCTAATGAAGAAATTAGAGAAGAGGGATAGATGCTTAGAGTTGCAAGGAGATATAATTACTCAAGAGAGAGAGAAAAACCTTGCACTTGAAGCATCTATCGCCGAGGAAAAGATGAAGGTTGAGAAGTTAATCGTTGAATTGTCTTTAGCCAATGACTCAATTGGGAAATTGACTAAGGAACATTCTACGGTTAATGATCAAATAGCTAGCCTTAAGAATGAAAAGAGTATAGCTCAAGAAAGCCTCACAAGCTTGAAAGAAAAATATCAAAATCTTGAGCTAAACTATAGTACTCTTTGGGCTAGCACTTCAACTTCTCCTAAGGCAACCGAAGTCTCTAATGTCTCCACTAGTGATGGTTGTAAAAGATGCTATAAAATTGATGTAAATGCATATGCAACTAACCTTGTTGAGTTAGAGAAGAAAAACAAGGAGATTCATAGGTTGGAGATGATATTGAAGAATGGGTGTAAGTGTCAAGAGCAATCTAACAAGACTATATACAAGTCATCAAGGCACCCATCAATCAAGGAAGGCATTGGCTACAATAGGTATGATGGAAAGGCAAATGGAAGGAATATAATAAATGGTGTGCCTTGTGTGAAGTTCAACAAGGGCGTTGCTCTTGACGAGCTTATATGCAAGGCCAACAACAAGGTATACATTCCAAAGATCCAACCTACAAATACCAAGACAAAGCAATCCGATGTCCTCAAGCCACAAGCACCACTTCCACGGTGCTATGCTAGTGACTATATGTGTTGTTGGGGCAAGGATGGCAAGATTGTGGTTAAGTATGTTGGTGCCCAAAAGAGAAAGGAAATTATGAGGAGTGTTTGGGTGCCCAAGTTTTATATGACTAACCCCTTAGGACCCAAATCTTTTTGGGTACCTAAAACAAAAGCATAATTTGTTTTTGTAGGAATATTCCTCCGGTGGAACAAGTTGGGTGTTGGATAGTGGTTGCACCAATCATATGACCGGAGAGAAGGACATGTTCACATCATTTCAACCAAGTCATGATCAAAGTGGAAATATTGTGTTTGGTGACAATGGAAAAGGTGAAGTACTCGGTTTGGGTAAAATTGCAATATCAAATGATAATTCCATTTCCAATGTCTTACTTGTGAATTCGTTGAGATACAATTTGTTGTCCGTTTCACAACTTTGTGAGATGGGTTACAATTGTCTCTTTACGGATAAGGGTGTGGAAGTCTATAGAAGGGAGGATTCCTCTATTGCATTTACGGGTCATTTGAAGGGGAAACTCTATCTAGTTGATTTCACATCAAATAGAGTAAATCCCGAGACTTATTTAATGGCAAAATCTAGCATGGGTTGGTTATGGCATCACCGACTTGCCCATGTTGGGATGAGGAACTTGGCCAAACTTCAAAAAGGCGAACACATCCTTGGACTAACAAATATTTCTTTTGAGAAAGATAGGATTTGTAGCGCATGCCAAGCGGGAAAACAAGTTGGAGCTAAACATCCCATCAAGAATGTTGTGACAACCGAAAGGCCATTGGAGTTGCTTCACATGGACATATTTGGACCCGTCGCTTATATAAGCATTGGTGGTAACAAATATGGCTTTGTAATTGTTGATGATTATTCTCGTTTCACTTGGGTATTCTTTTTGCGTGAAAAGAGTGAAGTCCAAGGAATCTTCAAGAAGTTTGCTAAAAGAGCCCAAAATGAGTTTGATGTCAAAATCAAGAGAGTTAGAAGTGACAACGGGACGGAGTTCAAGAACACCAACATTGAAGAGTTTCTTGATGAAGGAGTCAAGCATGAGTTTTCGGTTCCATACACTCCACAACAAAATGGTGTTGTGGAGAGGAAGAACCGAACGCTCATAGAAGCCGCAAGAGCAATGTTGGATGAGTACAAGACCCCAACTAATTATTGGGCGGAAGCGGTCAACACGGCATGTCATGCCATCAACCGCTTATATCTTCACAAGATAAGAGAGAAGACCGCCTACGAACTTCTAACCGGTAAAAAGCCTAAGGTGCAATACTTTAGAGTTTTTGGATCCAAGTGTTTCATACTTAACAAGAAATCCAAAAGTTCTAAGTTTGCACCAAAGGTTGATGAAGGTTTCATGCTTGGTTATGGTACTAATGAACATGGATATCGTGTTTTCAATAAAACCACCGGTTTGATTGAAATTGCGGTAGACGTGACTTTTGATGAAACCGACGGCTCTCAAAAAGAGCAAGTCAATGTTGAGAATGTAGGTAATGAAGAAGCCCCACATGAAGCAATCAAGAAGCTTGCTATTGGTGAAGTGAAGCCCGTTGAAGACGAAGATGAAGACCATGTTGTGCGTAATGATCTTGATCCAACCATTCATCATGTTTCATCAAATGAACATGGAGAAGCCTCCGCAACAAGAAACAATCAAGATGGGAGATCAAATGAAGCACAAAGTCAATCTCATGAAGATGGTGTCAACAATGAGCGAGCTCAACCACAACTCAACAATGAAGAAAGAAGTGAAGTCAACCCTCCGCAAGCTCATGATTGTGATCTTCCAATCAATCATGACTGTGATGATGATGGTGATGATGGCCCTATCCAAAGATCAACTCAAGTGCCACATCCTAGAGTGCATCAATCCATTCAACGGGATCATCCCGTTGATAACATATTGGGGAGCATTCGACGAGGGGTAACTACGCGTTCCCGTTTAGCAAGTTTTTGTGAATATTACTCGTTTGTTTCTCCTTTGGAACCTCGTAGGGTGGAAGAGGCACTTGATGATCCGGATTGGATGATAGCCATGCAAGAGGAGTTAAATAACTTCACTCGGAATGAAGTCTGGTCCTTGGTGGAAAGACCCAAGCAAAATGTAATTGGAACCAAGTGGGTTTTCCGCAACAAGCAAGATGAGCATGGCGTGGTAACAAGGAACAAGGCAAGGTTGGTGGCTCAAGGATTCACTCAAATTGAAGGCTTGGATTTTGGGGAGACCTATGCACCGGTGGCTAGGCTAGAATCAATTCGTATTCTACTTGCCTATGCCGCCCATCATGATTTCAAGTTATATCAAATGGACGTGAAGAGTGCATTTCTCAATGGCCCCCTATCCGAGTTGGTGTATGTGGAGCAACCACCGGGCTTTGAAGACCCCAAGTATCCAAACCACGTCTACAAGCTCGACAAGGCGCTCTATGGGCTCAAACAAGCCCCTAGAGCTTGGTATGATTGTTTAAAGGATTTCCTACTCAAACAAGGTTTTGAGATAGGAAAGGCCGATGCTACTTTGTTTACTCGCAAAGTCAATAATGATATCTTTGTTTGCCAAATATATGTCGATGACATAATATTTGGTAGTACTAATGTGGCTTTTTGTGAGGAATTTAGTAGGATTATGACAAATAGGTTCGAGATGTCCATGATGGGAGAGTTGAAGTTCTTTCTTGGATTTCAAATCAAGCAACTCAAGGATGGCACGTTCATAAGTCAAACCAAGTACACCAATGACATGTTGAACAAGTTTAACTTGGACAAGGCCAAGCCCATCAAGACACCCATGCCAACCAATGGACATCTTGATCTTGATCTAGGAGGAAAGGACGTCGATCAAAAGGTATATCGCTCCATGATTGGATCACTCCTTTACCTTTGTGCATCTAGGCCCGATATTATGCTTAGCGTGTGCATGTGTGCAAGATTTCAAGCTAATCCGAAAGAATGTCATTTGATGGCCGTTAAGAGAATTTTTCGGTATTTAGTGCACACTCCTAATCTTGGCTTGTGGTATCCTAAGGGCTCCACTTTTGAGTTACTTGGCTATTCCGATTTGGATTATGCCGGTTGCAAAGTAACCCAAAAGAGTACTACCGGAACTTGCCAATTTATTGGTCGTTCCTTGGTGTCTTGGAGCTCTAAGAAGCAAAATTCCGTTGCTTTGTCCACCGCCGAAGCCGAGTATGTGGCGGCCGGTGCTTGCTGTGCCCAACTACTTTGGATGAAGCAAACACTAAAGGACTTTGGATGTGAGTTAACCAAGATTCCACTTTTGTGTGACAATGAGAGTGCCATTAAGTTGGCAAACAACCCCGTAAACCACTCTCGAACAAAGCACATAGACATCCGGCATCATTTTTTGAGAGACCACGAAGCCAAAGGAGATATCGCCATTCATCATGTGAGCACCGAAAAACAATTAGCCGATATCTTCACAAAGCCCCTAGATGAGTCAAGATTTTGTGCTTTGAGGAGTGAACTAAATATCATTGATTCTCGTAACGTGGCTTGATCCCTTGCACACAAATTTTGTTTGATCTAGTTAGGAGAAAAGGATTGTGAAAACATTGTGTGCCACTTTCAAAAACTACTTTGTAATTTTCATGAGTGACTATTGTTTTGTATTGGATGAATGAAATCTAGTCACCCGTGAAAATATTAGTGTCCATCATATTTTTGCCCCACATAGCAGAGCGCGTGCAGGTTAAGGTGTTTTTCTGTTTCCCCACGTCGGAAGTCCCGACATTCGTCGGAAGTCCCGACGGCCGGGAGTCCCGGCTCGCGCCGGAAGTCCCGACTGCCGGAAGTCCCGGCGTACGCCGGGAGTTCCGACGCAAATCTAACTACGCCGATCCGTTACCCAACTCCCTTTTAACCGGCCCTGTCCTATTTGTTTCACTACGGTTTCTCTTCCTCTACCGACGCCGACGCCGCCCCTAAGCGCCCTCCCCTCCCACCGCCGCCCCTCCTCGTCCTCCGGCCTCCTTCTTTCTTCCACCGCCGCCGGAGGTCTTGCCGGTAGTGCCGACCGCCCTCCCTCCCTTCCTTCCACAGTTCCACCGCCCGTGCTCTCGTTTTCTTCGGATTGGGGTGTTCTTGTCGTTGGTGTGGAGGAGATTCCTTTGGTGGAGGAGATTGTGCCCGTGGATTTGTTCGTCGTCGACTGCGATTCTTTTCATCTCCTCCGTTCTCGTTTCAAGGTACTACCATGGTGTTCTAACCCTAAATCCAATGTACCTTTTGTTTTGCCTCTATTCTTTCTTCCTCTCTACTCCTCTATCTCCCTTGTTTGGTTGTGGGTCGTGATTTGAAGCCCCATGAATGGGATGGTCACCATGTGCGCCGGAAGTCCCGGTGACCGTCGGGAGTTCCGACCGTCGGAAGTCCCGACGTTCGCCGGAACTCTCGGCTGTCGGAAGTCCCGACTTTGGCCGGGACTACCGACCCTATGGTGACCACTCCATTCCTGTTTCTTCACTTCTCGATGTTCGTTCACCTCTCCTTGTATTGTTTCTTAGTTCCATTTTGTGTTCTACGCAGTCATGGAAGGCGGTAGCAGTCCCTCGCGCCATCGGGAAAAGCGTTCAAAGAAGACTCAAGATCGTGCCGCTGTTCCCAAGCCACCTGGCCACACCAAGGCGTCTTACTCGCGTGGTGGTGCTGGTGTTTCCCGTGGCCGTGGCCGTGGCCGTGGTGACCAGGGGTCATCGGCTGCCGCTCCTCCTCCTGTTGCTGCCCCTCCTCCTGCTCCTGCTCCTGTTGGGGCTGAGCCGATGGTTGATGAAGAAGAGGAAGCGCTGGATCGTGCCGGACGCACCATTGCTGTTCCACCGATTCGCACCCCGACTCGTGGTCCGCCGGGGACATTTCAGCTTGTTCCATTCACCGATGTGTCGCCGGTCATGAGGGAGCCCTCCATGGCTCCGAATCCGGCTGATGGATGGACGCCTCCCCTTCCAGTGGATTATCGTCACCGAGTCAAGGACATCCGGTACAACAGGGCAAGGAACCTATATGCAGAGGATGAGAAAGATCTCCGCCTTGAGTATCGTTTCTGGCACCCCTTTCATTATGATTTCTATGATTCCATTCTTTATCGGAAGTTTTTGAAGAAGAAGGAGCCACCGGTCCTTCAGATGAAGTGCATTGATGCATATTATCTTGGCAAGTACAAGGAACCCGAGCTGGAGCAGATGGTTCGAGATATACAATCAATGGGGCTGTCTTATCTACTAGCGTTTCGGAAGAATTGGAACAATGAGCTGATTTGTCAGTTTTATGCCTCTTATCATCATGAGAGAGACCAGACCGGTGCTGTGGACATTATTCACTGGACCACGGAAGGCAAGCACTATAAGGTGGACTTTGTCAATTTCTCTCGCCTTCTAGGTTTGGGTGACAGCGATCGGACGGCAAATCAGTTAACTGAGTATGAGGATCTTGCTTTGGAGGAATATCAACATATGTATCTTGAGGGCCACAGGGCTGATGGATAGACTGCTTTTCTGAAGCCATATTACTATGTTCTGAACAACATCCTGAGACAGATATTGTATCCGAAGGTAGGTGACTCCACCTTTCTTCGTGATGATTCACAGAAGGTGCTTCAGCGATTTGGAGATGAGTTTGAGAAGTTCTCCATCAGCCGCTATATATGGTATAAGATTCATGATGCTTCTGAGGATCCGGTGAAGCACCTGCCCTATGCACCGTACATCATGCATATCATAGAGCATGTGTCTGGCATCCGTTTTCCCTATGACTCTGAGCATAAGGTCCTCAAGATATCCAACAAGACCTCCATCATTGCTGCTAGAGAACTAAAAGAAAAAGCTGAGGCAGCCCGTGCCCTAGGGAAAGGTCCTTCGGGTTCTCGCTCTCGCCGTGGTGCTGCCACCACCACTGCTGCTGCTGCTGCTCGGTCATCCAGTGACGAGCCCCTCTCTTCGTCCTCCTCCGGAAAGAAGCCCAGCAAGTTCAAGTTTCTAATGACCTACATGTTTGGACAGTGTTGTGCTAGTGCTCAGCGTGAGCACGACATGCAAGAGAGGCTATATCGATTGGAACAGCAAGCAGGAATTGTATCTTCTCCTCCGCCGCCATTTGTGCCTCCTCGTGATCCGTTGGCTTTATATGATGAGGCTTGTGCGGCGTACGACGATGATGCTTCTTCTCGCCCACATGGCAAGGGGAAAGCAACTGAAGACGATGAGGAATATCAAGAGGACGAAGATGATGAAGACGACGACGATGGTGAGGAAGGTGACGAAGGCGATGATGATGACTACGATGATGAGTAGTTGCCTTCTCATGCGGCCTACCCCTTTTGGCACTTGTTGACAAAGGGGGAGTGTTAGGCTTTGATTTTTATTGTAATAAGTTAGTTGGTCTTTATGTTTTGGAACTTTAAAACCTTTAGCGTGTATGAACTATGTCGTGTGGTGGCAACCGTGTGATGGACAACTATCTATTTATATGTGTGTGATGGATGATTGTAGGATAAGTTATGTTTTAATCTATCTTATTTGCTTGTGCTTATCTCTACTTGTCATGATGAATGTTTTTTTGTATGGCCATATGTTACTTCAAGTTTCTACTTTGAAATCTTGGCCATCATACTTCTTTTTACTTGTGCGAAATAACATGTCATATTGCATCTCCTTTCACCGATACTTATTTGTTCACACACACTTGTTGCACCCCACGGATTGCAAAATTTAGGGGGAGCTTTCGTCTCGGTGTATGCAAATCATGTATAGATGATCCTAATTGAAATTCAAATTCATGCATACATCAAGGGGGAGCTCTCCATAAATTTTGGGGTTCAAAAAGCTTTAAATTCTTTCATTCCTATAAAGGCCTAAGTTGGTTGTCATCAATTACCAAAAAGGGGGAGATTAAAAGTGCATTTGCCCCCTATGTGGGTTTTGGTGTATTGATGACATCCAAATTAGGGACTAATGTGATCTTAATGAGATATGTTGCAGCTATTAGTCCCATGAAAGATTCAAAGAGTTGATAAAAATGAAATGGTATCCCTCAATTCTTGAAGTTGTAAAGGCGGACAAATTCAAAACGATCTCCAAAGGTTTTAATTTTGTTTTTGAGTTTAGGATCCGTCGCACTATAAAGAGGGATGCAAGTTTAGTTGGTCTGAGGAAGATAGAGTGCTCAAGCATTTAAATAAAATCAAAAGTGTGTCACTCTAGCACTTCATGAGCACAGAGAATATTTTTTCTGTGACTTTCGGTGTCGGAACTCCCGACAGTCAGAAGTCCCGACCTAAGCCAGGAGTCCCGGCACCTGTGCTTCTGACTGCTCGCTGTCTGTGCACGTCGGAAGTCCCGATGTTCACCGGGAGTTCCAACCGTCGGAAGTCCTGACGTTCGCCGGGAGTTTCGACACTGACCTGACCCAAGCCGGGAGTCCCGGCCTCAGCAGTGCTGGCTGTTTGATTAACTGTGCACGTCGGAAGTCCCGACGATCGTCGGGAGTTCCGATCGTCGGAAGTCCCGACGTTTGCCGGGAGTTCCGACACTGACTTTCACCCGTGGACTTCTGACTCGTTGTGAACAGTGTTTTCTGTTATAGTCGGAACTCCCGGGATCTGCGTCGGGACTTCCGACGTAGATCTGAATGGTTGGATTTTCACTTGGAGTATAAATACTCCTCTCTTCACTTCTAACCGTTACGGACTCATTTCACAGTTGACTCACTTCGTGCTGAACAGCTCCCAAGCAACTGAAGCACCCCTCCCCTTCCTCCCTTGCTCTAATCTTCGATTCCTTTGGGTTTTGAGTGAAAGGAGAGTGGATTAAGTGAGAGCATCACTTTGGAAAGCTTGAGCACTTGATTTCTTCGTTAAGCCGGTTGATTTTGCGTCTATTACTCTTGGGGCTTTGCCCCTAGCCGGCTAGGCGTTGCCCTAGAGCTTCCATCTTGTGGAAGAGCCTTGGGAAGTTTGTATCACCCTTTGATTTCTTAGTGGAAAGCTCAAGTGACCTTTGTGGTCGCTTTGAGAGAGGCAAGGAGGTGGAAAAGACTCCGACCTTAGTGGTCACCTCGACAACGAGGACGTAGGAGCTCCTTTGTGGGGTTGCCGAACCTCGGGATAAATCCTTATGTCCCGCGTGCTTGTTGTTGTTGTGATTGCTTGAGATTACTTGTATGTGTTTGTCTCCTTGTCTCCAAAATCTCCATTTTAGGGTTTGGACTCGATCTACGGTTTGGAGGCTTTACGGCGTCAAGGGAGTGACCCAACATCTTCACCAAACCACTAGGAAGTGAGGTTGTAAGTTTATTTATCCGCAAAGTTAAATTTGGCACTGCTTTTGTAGTTCACGTAGGCGTCGGAACTGCTGACGTTTGCGCCGGAACTTCTGACAACGTCGGGAGTTCTGACCCAAACGTCGGGACTTCCGACAGTGGCTGACAGATTTGAACTTAGCATTTGCAGTAAATTTTTAGATACGCCTATTCACCCCCCCTCTAGGCATTGTTAGATCCTTTCACCAAGAACAGCGGGAGATTGTGAATAATGAAATCGTCATCACTCGCACCACCGGCCTGACATGCAAGTCGATAGTCTTCGAGCCAAAGCCTAGGATTTGTTTCGCCAGAATATTTAGGGATGTTGGTAGGCGGTCGATACCTTAGGGGGAACGCAACGTTGAGGATATGTCGGCCAAAGGCCTGAGGGCCTAGCAGGCCAGGGCTCGGGCTTCGGTCCTCACCGCTATCGTAGCGTCCACCACGCCAGGGATGGTAGCCGCGACGGGCCGCCTCTCCTGCATCGCCGTGGACGCGCCTACGGGCGTCGATGGTGCTGCGCACATCATGGTTGTGGCTGAGACGTTGATGCACCGGGATGGCGGAGGGTGGCCTGTCGCCTGGCGGTGTTTGGTGAATGAATGCATCCTTGGTGGGGCACATCGAGGGCGTTCGCTAGCTGGCGTCGGGCTCGTGTCGTCGGGACAACAAACTTTCTGCTTGCTGCGCAGCCGCACGCTCGAGCAACATGCGGATTTCTCGACGGGCGCGGTGATCCTCGGATGTCACGGCCTCCGGTAGGCCATGTAGCAAGGCGGTTGCTGCGGCGATGTTTTGGCTCGCCCGAGCAAAGTGAGGAAGGGTCCCATCGTCGGTGAGGATCCTTTGGTGTATGGTGCGGGCCGTGCCCCCCCCCCCCCGTCTTTGTGGCGTTCAATCTCGCGATTGATGTCCACGTACTCCCAGATGAGCCCTTGCCCGCCCTCATCGATCTCTAGCTGACAGGCCCTCAGCTGCTCCATCCTTAGGTGAGATGGGGCTGCCGTCTCTTCCTTGGATCTGCCGTCAGGGTTGTTTGTCGGGGTGACCTCTTCCCCGAAGACACTTTCGACGTGCCCCTCAGGGGTTTGCGCCATGAAGCATTCCCGGGAAGGGTGGTGGCTCTCCCTACTGGAGTCTAAGCTGGAGAACGATCCTAGCTCCTCGTTGAGGAGCCCATAGAGAGTCTCCGTATCATGCTCAATCATCCCCATGAACTCACTGTCCATGGGCGGCTGAACCATACGTAGTGCTAAAAGGTGGCCAACGGTCACCGCAGCGTTGCGAAGACCGAACGGAAATGCTATTGGGGCGCTCCATACGGGGCCTTCTAGAAACAGGGCGACGTTGCACGAGGCCTCCCTAGATAACTAGGGTCTAAGGGAGTTGTCCGGTGGGCCCTCAAGCCTTAGACGGCTGAGGTTGATGGAAGGGAGAGACTGGGCAGCCGTGTGGATCAGCGCCAGTTCTCCTCCTAGTGTGACGATGAAATCTAGGTCGCCAAAATGCACATGTACACCTGGGGCCTAGCTAATTGCGTGGGTGGCCATCCGAGGCCTGGTTTGGAACGCGCAAGCTCCCCTACCTGGTGCGCCAACTGTCGGTGTTTCATAGAAGCACCGGCAAGTAAATTTATAGTAATGCGCGTTAGGCTCAGATGGTGCGCTAAAGGACACAAGATTTATACTAGTTCGAGCTGAATATCTCTACGTCCAGTTTGTTGCTGCTCGTGTTATTAGCACCGTGAATGGTTTGTAGTAGGGGATACAAACGATCGAGAGAGGGACAGGTCCCAAGTCTCTGATGAAAGGGTCGAAAGGAGGCCAAGAGCTTGGTAGCAGCTTGACTGTCGTTCGGTCTTCCCCTTGTTGGAGGAAGTGCATCCCCTTTTATAGATGAAGGGGATGGCTTTACAAGAGTGAGGGCTTAGGATGCGTGCTCTACCTAGCCTTGTGGCTCACGTCTGCCTAGCTCGGTTACCCATTTTGATGGGTGTGAAAGGATGATAAGCACCTACAATACTGTCGATGCCTCTGTAGAATATCAGGTCAGTTACAGAATGCTGCCCTACGTAGGGTACGGGCTATAGTGCGGTGGTTTTGACTTATGAGCCTCCCCTAGCCTTGCTCCGCACGCCTTCTGGTTCCTATGAGTCTCTATCGGAGGGACGCGGGGTCAGGGTCCGGAGTAGCGCCGTGGGCAAGGTCTTCTGATTTGGTGGACCTGAGGGGTCGGGAAGCGGGCGCCGCTCCCTTGGATCCATAGCATGGTGATGGAATATTCGTCATTCGTGGAGATAGCAAATCCTTTTCTGGAGCGTAGCGGTTGTCGTATATCTTTGTCGAGTTCCATGTCCCAGAGCTAAAGGCGGTGCCTATAACTCTACAGGGCGAGGAGCACGTGCCTACAATACCTTTTGGGCTCTACGGCGCCCGAAAGGGTCTAAAGCACCCGTCCAGTCGCTCCCTGGTAGTACCTTTCCTACCGAGGCATAGGGTATGGTCCTTGAAGCCGTGGTTGACCCGAACGTCTTGTCTTGCTCTGTACCCATCATCATGAGGGAACGAGGGAGAAGTTATTAGGTAAGATGAAATCAGTCTTTGGACATCGAACGGGGTGAGGTTCGTCCTTGGTCGTCGGGCGGAGACTAGCCCTTAGCCCTCGGGCGAGGCGGGGCTGGCCCAAAGGCATCAGGCGAGACAGAATCAAACTTCCATCATTCGAGCAAGGAACGTAGCGGCGTCCTTGTCCGTCCAGAAGTTTTTAACGTTCGATGGTTATTGGTTCCACCTCCTAGGGTACCTCAGTATTAGGTCCCCGACACTATGTGAACAAAATATACTGACAAATAGATCATGATTTTAGGATCCTAACAAAATTAGTTTTACTATTTTTGAACGTCTAGGCGATTTTATAATATTTACTAGAGATCCGCTTAGAAATAAAATTAACAATCTATTTCTAATTCCTTCAAAAAAGGAAAAGCCGAAACTGGCCCAATGTGGAGCTGAGGGCCCAGGCGGCCGGAGCACCGACCAACGGCCCAAGTGGCCCAGCAGACCCCCGCTCCCCATGCACTTTTGCGAAACCACCCCTAAACTTTCCCAAAATTAACCCGTAGTACAAGAACACTATTCATGTGAGTCACGGTTTTGCATTGTGAACCCTAGAAAAGCTCGTATTTCTACCTTCTTCTTCCTCTCGCTGCACGGAGCAGAAGACGATGGAGGAACCGCCGGTTGGCGCCGCTCTAGCCTGACTAGGGGCACGAAGAAGGAAGGAGAGCACGCGGAAGAGAGCACAGAGGGGGCGAGCACGAGGGCAGCAGCGGCTCGGTCCTCACCTCATTAACGCGCACATCGGATAGGGGTGAGGTAGGTGAGATGAGCGGCTAAGAGTGATGCTGAACGCTTCGTGAACGAGCACCAGATTGTAATTCACAGCGCGTTCTTCGCGAAGTTTGAATAATTTATGCGAGAGTATCGCAACACCTAACGTGATTATAACCTACACTATGCTCAAGTGCTCACCTAGGGACAACCAAAAGTGCTCCAACATATAAAAATTGCTTAACCAAATGACGACGGCGCGGCTCAGAAGGACCGACTGGAGGGGCGTGAGAGGGGCGGCGTGAGTAGGGGAAGGCGGTGGCGGTGGCGGCTCGGTCGAGCGCCATCGGCGGCGGCCCGGTCACGCGTGGTTGCGGCAAGGCGGCAGCGGGACGACCACGTGCACGGTGTCCCAACGGACAAAGCGTAGCCACGGCACGTAGCGCTGGTGGGGCAAGGACTCGCGGGGCACGCAGACGACGCAAAGGCAAAGAACGACGGTGATTGCAAGCTCAAGCTCGGCCATGGCAGGCGCACGCCTCGACAGAGGCACGGAGAGGGAAGGAGAGCACGCGGAAGAGAGCGCAGACGGGGAGAGCGTGAGGGCAGCAATGGCTCGGTCCTCACCTCATTAACGCGCACGTCGGATAGGGGCGAGGTAGGTGAGATGAGCGGCTGAGAGCGATGCTGAATGTTTGTTCGTGAACGAGCACCAGATTGTAATTCCCAATGCGTTCTTAGCGAAGTTCAAACAATTTATGCGAGAGTATCGCAACACCTAACGTGATTATAACCTACACTATGCTCAAGTGCTCACCTAGGGACAACCAAAATTGCTCCAACATATAAAAATTGCTTAATCATTTTTGTTGGAATTTAAATGCCGAAATGACATCGTCGATTTTCGTTACAGACTTAGAAAGGACGAGAATCTCGCTTGAACTAAACAACCATTAACACCTTTGATTGCATTTTTAAAAAGGTAAAAAATTCGTCAATTCCAACGAGACAACATGTCATGACCTAGTCCATACTTCGTACTAACTCGTGGGAACAAAATATTAAAGCACTATTTTAAGTATTTTGCACATTATAATTTTTCAAAAATGACACTTTCTAATTATAAGCTATGTCACATTTTCATTTACAGAAATCGTTTTTCATGTCGAACATCTAAAACAACTTATCATAATTTTCTTATTAGAATTTCATAAGCATGTTTACACATTAATTGAACTAACTCGCAATATTCCGTTCACTTCTCTTCTCATAGAAATGAGACCTACAATTTAATTATCCTTTCTTGTGAGTTTTAAAATTTTTAACACTGAAAACTTGTTTTGTTAATTTCTTTTAGGCCTTAAGCTAAGTACTAAACAAGATCGTAACACCAAAGGTGTTACAGTATGCGTTCTTGATGCCTGCGACCCTCCGCCGGTGGCCTTGTCTCCCCCATCGCCTTCGACGTTGCTGCCTCCCCATCTAGTTGTAGGACTTTGATGTAATCAAGTCTTCTTTTGAGGATCTCTTTGTAAAATGGTTGCTGTTTTAATATAATATATATGAATTGTTGTAAAAAAAAACTCAAAGATAATAACACCATGAGTACAAGAAACGTACTCCACAAGTGAGCTAAGGGTGTGGGAAGTGGACACCTCATAAGTTGCATGCTCTAGGGGTTAGTATATGTAGTGTGTCTTGGTGAATCGTCCGGTGTTCTCGTCGGACCACCTGACGGCTCAACCATATTGTTGGTCAGTGCATAGAATTACCAATTTTAGTAATACAGAGCACATAGTTTTGTGAATAGAGATTGATAATACGAATGCTCGTGATAATCATGCTCAACAACAAGAAGTAAACTATACACTCTGGTCATAACGCAGTATTGACGATGACCTCTTATGGGTAGCTCATCGAGTTTTGTAGCACCCGATGGCATGTGGTGAGAAGAGTTGAGGAATACAAGATGAGGAGGAAAAGTAAATGATCGTTTAGGATTTACTTTTATTTTTCCGGAGTTACTACCGCCCAAACGTCAGGATGGTTTGTTTCCATCGGACGCCAACGCTAACGTAGGTCTTGTTTAGATCGAGGTTAGGAATCAGTATTTAATACGGTAGTACTTTTGTTTGTATTTGATAATTATTATCCAATCATGGTCTAACTAGGCTCAAAAGATTTGTCTCGTAATTTACAATCAAACTATGTAATTAGTTATTTTTTTATTTATATTTAATAGTCCATGCATATGTTTAAAGATTTGATGTGATGGAGAGAGAGTAAAAAACTTGTAATCTAAACCAGGCCGTACATGGATTGTTTGTTTCCATCGGGCGCCCGGGCCTGCCCAGCCTGCTGAGCCTGCCACGCCTGCTGCACCTGCCCGCGCCTCCTCCTGCTGCGTGCCCATTTGCTACTGCTACGCACGCCCGTCTGCTGCTGCTACGCACGCTGCTACACCTGCGTGTGCTTGCCCGCCCGCCTACTGCTACTACCGTGCTGCTATGCCTGCGGGGACCACTTTCAAAAATACTTGCAACATAGAGCACTTGCTATGAGTTACATATGAAACAGGTAAAACATTTAGATCATACGCTTAAAACATATATGTATAATCACTGTAATATATGTAACATCCAGATAAAACACCTGCAACATACATCTAAAACGCTGAATCATTTAAAAACATACACTTGCAACATGTATCTGAAAGCAGTTGAAACATTTAGAACATACACTTACAATACGTGCATAACCATTGCAACATGTGTAAATATCTCGATCTACTTTTGCAACATCCAGATAAAAACACATGCAACATTCAGATGAAACATCTGAAACACTGGAAACATACGCTTACAACATGCGCTTTTAGCTCAATGTCACTTTGCGGTTTGGAAAAATGGAGGCTCATCATTGCGGAGCTCAACGCCGGCACGGAGGTCGGCGGCGGCGCATGGAGCTCGCCGGTGCGACAGTGGCACAAGCAACTCGTCAGTGGGGCAGCATCACACGAAGCTCCTCCCCTCGCTTCCTTACTGGAGCATCCATCGTGGAGGCTCGCTAGCTTGGTGGAGAGGGCCATGGCGAGGAGGTAGCGCGGTGGAGGCGGTCGCGACACGCGGATGCCACGGTGCAGGCAACAAACGATGCGGTGGAGCGCGGAGCGAGAATGGCGGGCGACGCAGTGGAGGCGGCCGCAACATGCGGATGCTACGGTGTGGTAGAGCGCGGAGTGGGGAAGGCGGGCAGCACAGTGGAGGCGAAGCGCAGTAGATTTTTTTTTCAAACTAGGTAAATGTTCGTACGTTGCAACGGGAACACATAATACCACGATAACATATGTATGAACATGTGTTATATTGTTATCTAAAATAGATACCGCAATCATAATGTTCCAATCAATATTACATTAGTCTTCACGAAAGATAGATAGTTAAAATATAACTCTAAATTTGAATGCAAAACTAAAACATCAACTTCAATTCTCGCATCACTTCATACCTACGATACGCGAAAGATAAGCTTGCACTTCTTTACAAATCAAGTGCTATGGAAAGATAATCATAGATGGCACATAGATGGCATCAGGATTTGATTGCTTTTTTTCATGTGATTTGTTCGATTTTCCTTGAAAGGAAAAAACTACCATAGATCTTGGAGCGTCGGGGTGCACGCAATCGGGCACAACAACGTCCTGCCAGTGGACGTTAATATTTTCGTTATTGTTGATTTTTTCCGTGATCTGTGCTTTCTGGATTTATCGAAAAGATAAGAATACCACGACTACATGTTGGAGCGGGGTGCACCCGCATGCATCCATGCATGGAAAGCCCCGAAGGAACCTGTGAGGGAGGAGCGTGGGATAGAGCTGGGCATAGCAACCATGCAGGGGTTGGGAAAATTTCCTTTTCTGCGTCGGGTAGTTATGGATCGCATAAAGATTTTAGTCCTGCCAGGTAGATGTTGACAATCCTTTTAGTTGAAGAGATAGAGATAGAGAAGGGACGCGAGCGAGTGGACAGTGCGGTAGAGAGCTGGGAAGCCACGCCCGTCCGGTCGCACGCCCTCGTGATAGCATTAGCGTTTTGTCAGAAAGGCTAGGGATTTATGGGGTGTTTGGTTCTTTAATTGTTTCTAAAATTCATGTCACATCGAATGTTTATATACTAATAAGAAGCATTAAATATAAAGTAATTACAAAACCAATTACATAGATGGGGACTAATTTACGAGATGATTTTTTAAGCCTAATTAAGCTGTCATTAGCACATGTTTACTGTAGCACCACGTTGTCAAATCATGAACTAATTAGGCTTAAAAGATTCGTCCCGTAAATTAGTCGTAGGTTATGCAATTAGTTTTGTAATTAGTCTATATTTAATACTTCATACATATGTCTAAACATTCGATGTAACAGGAATTTTAGGAGAGAGCCTTACTAGGTGGGAAATACCATTTTACGTCCAACACACGTTTGAGATGGGCCTAATAAATCACAGAGGCGGCCTTATTTTCACACTCGTTTGAGATGATTAGCCGTCCAACCCAATGATGTTGTATAAACTACTGCCATCTTGGCCCCTCCAGCAGTCCAGCTCTGACGAATCGTCATCCACTTGGCCGCTTGATTTCTCTCCCCGGCTCCCCGCTTCCGTGCTGCCTGCTGGCCGCCGGCCGAGGCGACAACCGAGGCCACCGATCAGTTGACTCCTGTCTTCTCATCGCAGGGTCTCACACTATCACACGAGCATCGAATTCGAACCCTCTCCGCAGGAGCAGAAGACGCTTCGCTTGGTAAGGAAACCCTACACTACTTGGACGAGCTGCTTCTCGTTTTGTTCAGAAGGATTTTTTGTTCCCTTGACGCCTGCCCACTTCTCAACCTTTCGTTCTTGGACGGATTTGCCGTCCAGTTTATTGTGGAATTTCGCCTGTGCGTGGAGGAGTAGAGGGAAGCCGGTCTATTTTCCAAATTTGTAAGGGTTCAGTTGACCTTGCCCACCTGACCCCCATGTTCCGCCCCTTTCCGGCAAACTCTCTGAATCGGGCTATGCTGTGCGATTCTGGTTCGTTCCATGTTGGGGGTTCAAATGATGGCTGCTGTACTTTACCATTTAAAATCCGGGTAAATGCAGTGTGCGCACAGTTCCTAGTTCCCTACTTTAGTTTAGAGGTTGATACCTGTTTAAGAAAGTGATTTTTTTTTCTTATTCGAAGCAAGAGAAAACTGGTTACCGTGAAACGTAGACAATGTGCAGTGTGCTGTACGTGGTATTGCTTTCGTAGATGGATTAGGAGAAAAAACCTGCGAGCACCCAGGTTCAAGCGACCCCGGGTGGTTGGCCTCCTCTCAACTAGAGGCACCAATAAACTTATTTACACAGAAGACTCAAACAGGTTTAGCCAATGGGGCACAGCAAGAGTATTATACAGGGGCAACTGGTCATGCAGACAGTGTATTGTGCATGGTATTGCTTCCTGGATGGATAAGGAGAAAACGACACTTCTGGGTTGCTTGGCCGCGACTGGAGTGCAACTCTGACAAGTAATCTTCAGACAATGTTACATAGACAGGATGTTGCTATCTTCTTCTCTCATCGGTTTGTTTTGGCTTCACTTCTACTCACGCACCATTGCCCTGATCCAATTGCTGTTTCCTATCCTTGCAGTTTGCTAAAACGTTGCTGGGGTTGCGGCATGTGTACTTGGGCATAGCTAGAGGGATTGTTAATTCGAGTTAGTGCTTTGATCTCGGCTGTAGCAGAGCGCAATGGGCATCCCAAGGGCTTGTTCGGTTTGCTGGTTTTTCCATGTGCTGGTTCTTGTCTGTTCCTTGTGTCAGATACTCTATGTTGGATCAGTGGTGGCTCAAACTGCTCAGTTGACTGTGGATGCTTCACCTCAGAATGCTCAGACAATCCCTGGCAATATGTTTGGCATCTTCTTTGAGGTGAGTGTAATGTTGAACTGTCGTTCGTACATTTGTTTTATGTATAGTAACCTGTAGTAAATCAGCACATTTATCTTACCAATACCATGCCCTCTGCTGAGATGCAATTCTAAGGTTGAATCACTTAGTAGACCAACTCAATGAACTCTTGTGCACTGGTCTAAAATGGTTAACTGTCTATGTTTGTGCTAAATGTCCACAAACAATCAACTTCAGTTCACGCAATATACAAGCTGAGTTAGGCCATCACATTTTCATGCATGGTTATTCAGGAGCGCAGCTGGTGCTTAGTTTTCCTATAAACTATAGTATTATAATTTTGGAAAACTTATCCGCAGTGATACCAATCAACATAAACTGTTTCTTGATCACACCATTTCCTTTCAGTTTTGGTATGATAAAAAGTTTAAAACTGAACTCCGTGGAGTAGTGTTAGATGATGTTTGGTTGTTTTACTTTGACAATGATGAATCTTGGTAATTCTTGAATGTACTTGTAGGAGATCAACCATGCTGGAGCTGGTGGATTGTGGGCAGAGCTTGTAAGCAACAGAGGTAATGGGAACTCAATGTCTAAGGTTGACCAGCAGTCCAGCACTTTGCCGGAAGAAAGCCTTGTTCATCATTTGACCCTCTTTTTATCTTCTGTTGACAAACAGTTTAAATGTTTTATCATCAGAGTGGTACTCTGTATCTGTAATACTTCCTCTGTCCAAATTATAAGACGTTTTGGCATTTCTAGATTCATAGATTTTACTATGTATCTAGACATAATATATATCTAGATACGTAGCAAAATCTATGAATCTAGAAAAGCCAAAACGTCTTATAATTTAGAACGGAGGGAGTAACTTATGGATAATATTAGGAAAACTACTTCACGATGGCACTGATTATCTTTGTTTGTGATAATCATACTGGTTTGTGTAGATAGTTAAAAGCAGACCTACTAGATGCTCAGAGCTCATTCTATGCAATGTCTCCATCAAAGGAGCTAACAATCCCTTTTGTAGCAGAGATTTCTTTGTAGATCATATGGAATAGGATCTCAAGAATGGACTCAAGATTCAGTCTTAACTTTTATGGCTCCTTACAAGTTTTCCTTTATGCTACAGGTTTTGAAGCTGGTGGTCCTAATACTCCTTCAAACATTGATCCATGGTCGATCATTGGGGATGAATCCAATATTATTGTGGCAACAGATCGTTTATCCTGTTTTGCTAGTAACCCAATTGCACTTCGAATGGAAGTACTTTGTGGAGCTAGTGGAACTAATGCTTGCCCATCAGGAGGAGTTGGAATCTACAATCCTGGTTACTGGGGCATGGTATGACCTTTATTATGTATTTAATAACACCATTTGTAGTTTTTCTCCCCCCTTTTTTTTTACTATGGAATCTTCCATAACTTTTTTTCATCTGCCTGTTGAATATGTTTTTTATGAATTTTCACTTAGGTAGTTTTTAGATTACTTAGGGGGTGTTTGGTTGAGCTTTTGGCTTTGGCTTTTGGCCCCAAAAGGCAAAAGCTCAACCAAAGGGGCTGCTTTTGGATGCTGCTTTTTCAGAAGCAGCTGCTTTTCCGTAGTTCATTTTTGAAAGCTGGTTTGACCCTGCTTTTGGCTTTTGGCTTTCTGCTTTTCGAAATTGGTGGAATAAAAAACTCTTCCATAGTTGTTTCAAGAGAGATAAAGATAGAAGATATATTTTATACTTGTTTAACCAAACAGCTTTCAGCTTTTCTACAGCTCACAGCCCATAGCAGCTTTCTCACAGCTCACAACCCACAGCAGCTTTCTCACAGCTCACAACCCACAGCAGCTTTTTCCCACAGCCACAGCTCAACCAAACACCCCCTTACTGAGGTCTTCTTATCCTTTTCTTTTTTCTTTTTCTTTGATGGATTAAAATTCTCTGTACTAAGTACTAATATCTGAGCCTACAAGAATACTATACATGAACATCTCTTCTCCCTTCTAGATTTGATAAATCCATAAGATAAGCTCATCACCATTATAATGTTTGCTACAATTGTTGCAGAACATTGAAAGAACAAAGGTTTATAGAGTTACCATGTACATTAGGTCATCAGATTCGGTGGAGCTGACAGTTTCTTTAACAAGTTCAGAGGGTCTTCAAAATCTAGCTTCTCATACAATCATGTAAGCAATATCCCATGGTTTAACTTATCAAGTACTTCATGTGCTACTATTGTGCCAATTTCAGTGAAGTAATAGATATGCAATATAAATTGTAGGGGAGACAAAGAAGATTTTGCTGAGTGGACGAAGGTTGAATTTGATTTGCAATCAAATTATATAAATACTAATTCAAGACTTCAGCTTACAACCACCAAAAGTGGCATAATTTGGTTTGATCAAGTATCACTTATGCCCTCAGATACTTATATGGTAACTTAATTTCCAAATCCCCTTTTATCTTTTTGATGTTCCATAGGAAGATGATGCATATTTCTTCCATACGTTTCCCTTGCAACCTAAAAATAGTATGTGAGAAGCAAAATCAAAATTTATGTGCAAATTGCCTCATCACATACCCATACATCATAGCCTGAACTATAAGTTTAAGTAACTTTAATTTCTGTATGCTGGAAAGAATTACTCTTGGTTCAGAGAATGCTAACTGACCTTGATCAAACTGTGCCGTCCATGGATAGCCACCATGCAGTTATAATAATTTGCATCCTACTGTTTCTAAATACAAGCTGCAGCCTGCAGCCATCATAATCAAAATTGCATTGTGTGATGATGCATTACCAATTCAGCACCTGCTAAATTATGAGTTTCTATACACAATTCTCTTGTATGATTGAAAACTTAATCCTAATTAACACCAGAACAAAGGAAAAATATCTGATCCATAGTTAACTAAGATGTCAGCTTCCAAGGACCTTACATTTCTCTGTATCAGTGACCTTTATCTATCACTTTATTTCTCAGGGCCATGGTTTTCGTAAAGATCTTGCCTCTATGCTGGCAAATCTGAAGCCTCGATTTCTAAAATTTCCAGGTTTGTCGCTTGATTATCGTACTTCTGAGGTTTTTCGTATGTAGAGGTTACACAATATTGTGAATAGTGTTCAAGTACTTGCCAATTACATGACTAGCAGTCAGGTAGAGAATTAGATGCATATACCTTCCACATACTCTTGGCTCTTCTGTCACTGACAGTTATGTATTTCTGTGGTTAATGTAAAATGTTTCACCATGCTGGCTCAGAGTAACATAGCAGGATTCATTGTTGCAGCATGCATGGCATATTATTTCTGTATTTGCAGGAATCGGATGATGATAATGTAGAAAATATATGCCTTGCGTTATCTTTCTAAAAAAATAGATATGTTGAAAAGATGTGCCCTGCAACTATGATTATCAGTTTATTATTTTACTAAAATTGGTCTGTTACTAATCATGTAGTTTAACACAGAATTTAAATATTTGCATCCACACCAAGATCAACATTTCTGTGATTGTGGCAGAACATTTCAAGAATCAAGAGAACAAAAGGAAGAAACTTCCATAGATGATACTACATCTAGTATCACTCTTTTACTGGATGCAGGATGCATCAATTTGTACCCGCATTATATATTTTATGTTTTTGTTTCTGTTACACAGATGAATCAAGAATGTTTAACTAAGAAAATAAATTATGTCTTTTTATAGGCTTGTAGTTAAACAGTGAGGTTGCTGAGAACTGACAGTATATTTGTCACTTTTAGGTGGCAACTATGTAATGGGAAATTACCTTATAAATGCATTCCGCTGGAGTGAAACTGTTGGACCATGGGAAGAGAGACCTGGCCACTTCAATGATGCTTGGGCCTATTGGACTGATGACGGACTTGGGTTTTTTGAATTCCTCCAAGTGAGTAACATAACATGCTGCTACTTGTCTAACTGAAAGTTCACATAACTGTGGATATAACCTCTGTTGATTCTGAGACCTTCTATTTCACTGATGTAGCTAGCAGAAGACCTTGGTGCTTGCCCAGTTTGGGTTGTAAATGATGGTAACTGATATATCAACTTATCAAGAAAATATTAAAAAAGGCATAAAAACCATTACATATATGGAGAGGTAATGTAACCTTGACTAGTTTGTTGGAATTCCTTTCAATGTGACAGGGGCCAGCATCTATCAAGAAGTTTCATCAGCAACAATAGCTGCATTCGTAAAGGTTTGTTCTTCAATATTTAATACGAAAATGATCCTTTTAGTCCCAAAAACTGAATTGAAGATGCTTAAACTCTTCAATTGACAAAGTACATTTCATCTGCATTGACTTCTCTTAGTAAGTTTTCCCAGCATTAAGCTGAAGATCCTTTTTACGACAGGTTTAACTATTAACTCTTTTTCCTTCACTGAACATCTGGTAGTCAGAAAAACTTGTTAACAAATTTATCCAGCAATTTAATTTATTTATCAAATAGGGTTATATGTTTTTTCTCAACGACGCAGGGGAGCTGCGTATCATTTTATTAAAGAAGAAAAGGGTAGGAAACCCTTACAAATAGGTGCTACAGAGAAATGATATATATGCTACAGAGATAACAGCAAGATTGCGAACTGAGGAATTCCAATAGTGGGGTTCTGCTAGCCAAAAATGTCGCACATACATAAGGAATGAAGTTTCCTAGAGCATATCAGCATATGGTTCCATTCTAAGAAACATTGTATTGTCGTTCAAATTTCTTCATGCTTGCCATGTTGCAGGATGTTGTTAATGGTATTGAGTTTGCCAGGGGAGACCCTGAGACTGCATGGGGTTCAGTTCGTGCAGCAATGGGACATCCAGAGCCCTTTCAGCTTTACTATGTTTCAATAGGAAATCAAGAATGTTCAAAGTACTATTATAAAGGTTTCCATGCAATTCCATTTTCCTCCTGTCTGGTTTCATAGTATTTTCCAATTTCTTCTGTTTCCTTTTATTGTTATGCCAAGAAAACCAATCCTTGTCCCATTTTGCAGATAACTAGGTGAAGTTCTATTCTGCAATAAAAGCATCCTATCCAGACATCAAAATCATATCAAGCTGTGACAGATCTGTTATTTCACCAGTCAACCCAGCTGATTTGTATGATGTTCATGTAATGACTGTTTTGTTTGGTTTTCTCTTAGATAATAATTTTCCCAGTAGAGGTGACATCTGCTATGCTTCAGGTCTATACTTCATCAGGTGATATGTTTTCCAAATCTAGAATGTTTGATAACACAGCCCGTGACGGACCCAAGGTACTTGCTTTGCTTTTGCTACCGCAATTGTCATCCTTACAGCTGGCTGGTAATGTCCTACATAATTCGTATTTCGTAGGCAATTGTTAGTGAATATGCTGTGACTGGAAGTGATGCTGGCCGAGGAACACTAATAGCTGCTTTAGCTGAAGCTGCATTTCTCATTGGATTAGAAAGGAACAGGTTCGTTTTAAATTCTCTTTCTGGTTTGGCTCCTGCTTGATGGTAGATTGTGTTGCAGACTAATCTGTTCTGATTTGAAACTTTTTCTATGCAGCGACATGGTTGAGATGGCAAGTTGTGCCCCACTCTTTGTAAACGACAATGATCAAAGGTAAACGTGAATGTTTACTTCTGCATGTAATTGTGTCTGTACTTGACGATTTCATCAATATTTAATATAAAAAATAATGCTCTGCTTGATAGGTGGAACCCAGATGCTATTGTGTTTAATTCATGGCAGCACTATGGATGTCCAAATTACTGGATGCTACACTTCTTCAAAGATTCAAGTGGCGCTGCACTTCATCCGTCCACTATTCAACTACCAAACTATGATCAATTGGTCACATCTGCTATCACGTGGAAGAATCCACATGATGGGAACACTTACCTGAAAATAAAGGTGATCTCTCTCTCTCTCTCTCTCTCTTACTTAGGAACTCAGCTCTGCAAATAAAAATGAAAAAAATAATAACTTGGCAAAGAAAAATTCTTTTGCAGGTTGTAAATTTTGGAAGCAAAGCTGTTAATCTGAATATATCTGTAACTGGGTTGGAAACTGATATTCAGACATTTGGATCCATAAAGACGGTTCTCACGTCAGGTTGGCTACAGGATGAGAACTCCTTCCAACAGCCCGACAAGGTTTGATACTGTCGAGTGTCGACTTGATTCAATGCATGGGAAACTAAGAGCAACATGGTAGTGATTACGCCTTGAATTAGTTGTTGTGTTTGTGATGTCTGAACTTTTGTGCTATAGGTGGTGCCGGCGGCAAGTCCAATAACCAATGCGGGCAAGCAGATGGGTGTTGTACTGAACTCATACTCCCTGACCTCATTTGATCTCCTCTTGGATTCGGACCAGACGGTGCCTGTCTCAGTGTCGAGCCTCCATTCCAGCGTGTGATTAGTGTCAGATATATGCGTGCCCACAATACTCAATACCGATACGGATCCCCCAAGGCTGTAGAAAATACGATATATGTGAATTATGAAGTACAGCTGGTTATGTATATGGATCGTTGTACACGAAAGTCAACAAACATGGTTTTCACAGACGAACGACGTGAATTAAAGGGTTAATCTGGTAAGTACATGAACTGGCTTTAATGATCGCCCAGCTTGCGGCATCACACATCCATTGTAGTCTAGCTGGTTAGGATACTCGGCTCTCACCCGAGAGACCCGGGTTCGAGTCCCGGCAACCGAATTTTTGAAGTTCTTTTTGTTGTTTCCGCACTGACATTTCTCTTGTACCGATGCTCTTTTTTTAAGTAAAATCGTTTAGGTCCAACTATTCCAAACTTTTGTCCTGATCCACTATAGCGAGTGTGGCGTATACTCCTTTTAATAAAATTATAAGACATTTTGACTTTACTAAATAAATTCATATTTTTTGTTATATATACTTATCTAGATTTATAGTTCTTGTTATAATATATACTATGTCTATAGATATATAATAAAAGCAATGAAAACATCTTATACTCCCTCTGTCTATAGATATATAATAAAAGCAATGAAAACATCTTATAGTTTGGAAGGGGGAAGTATAAGACTTAAAGGAAAGCATTTTTCAAAGGTAACATTGAAAAAAATGAAGATATAGCAATATACTCCCTCTGTCCCAAAATAGAAGTCGTTCTCATTTCTCGAGAAGTCAACTTTTTTAGCTTTGACCAATTATATATAAAAGAATATTAATATTTATAATACATAATTAGTATCATTAGATAGATCGTTAAATATAATTTCATAATAAACTTATTTGAAGATTTAAATGTTCCATGTATTTTCTGCAAACTTAGTCAAAGTTAAGAAAGTTTGACTTACGCTCCTATAACGACTTCTATTGTGGGACGGAGGGAGTACATTACAGCCTACCGGTGCTCTTAAATAAAAGCGTTAAGGTCAAACTATTTTTTTTCTCGAATACGCAAAAAAATTTACGCATCATTGTAATTAAGAAGAAGAGTTTAATCATAAGGTCAAACTATTTCAAACTTTTGTCGTCATCCACTACTGCAAGTGCCAGGTATCTATATCTATACTTAATCATATATATCAACATTTGGTAATAATATTGAAAGTAGAAATAATTTTTTCTGTCTAACGTATTTTATTACTTCTTGCAATACACGCTTGCTCCTTTTCTCTCTCTCACGCGTCCACGACATGGACTCACATACGAGTTAAAACAACACACATCTAGCCACGATGGGGAGTTTGATTTCAAAATGTATTAAAACAGATAATATGATCGCCTTCAAAAACAGATAATATGATCGTTGCATAAATTGTTGACCAAGAAATCATCCAGACAACAATACAATGAGTTGTTTTATTGCATAGCATCTCCCCCCCCCCCCCCCCCCCCCCCTCCCCTCCTCCACATCTCCCTCTTGTCATCCTTACGTTTCCAATCCAAATTCAACAAAAGATCACATTTCAAATAGTGCGCTTTAGCCATAGGATAGAGTCCAACTTCAAAATGTATTAGAAGAGGTGATACGATGGTTGTATAAATCTTCAAACCTCAAGTTGTCTAAATCACATGGCCATGTTCCTTTTATCCTAAAAAGTATGTAAATTTTGTTTTGCGACAAGTCAAACATTCTCAAGTTTAACTAGGTCTACAATTGCTGTACTGCAGACATGATGTTCTACTCTACATGATCAATACTTTGGATTTTTACAGCTGCAGCGGCTGTTGCAGCTAATTTAGTGCAGCTGATCAGAGCTTTTTTTTGCGGGTTGTCTCTGCTTACTAGGGAAAGGAAAACATCTTTTAAGAAAAAGGGTGTGCCGACCAACATCTTTAGAGAGAAGGCTATTCTATCCATGCTCAATGCACGTGACGACAAGATGTGGTAGTAGTTTCCTTGTCATTAAGTTACCACTAATCACATGGGTAAATCAACTAATCATGGCTTTGCCAGACTATGGATCAAGCCTGACGGTGAGCTGGGTGGATTACTACTAAGAACCGAGTAATTGAAGAACAATTGATGATAAACGAAGAACTCAACTAATGTATGCAACGGAATTATAGCAACTGAATGTAATTTGAATGTAACTAAATGTTTACAGAATGAGACTTCTCAGGTTCGATGCCTTCCCTTCTACCAGAGCTCGGGTTATATACCCCCGATTACATGGCCTTGGTCCCAACCAACATGACTAACATGCCAACTAATGCCTCTCCCAATCCGGCCCAGCAACACTTAGTCATCACCCCGTCTTCCCTGTTGTCATATCGCCAATAGTGCCTGTCAGCTTCATGATAGTCGCCCCTCCTTGGAAACCAGCTTGTCCCCATGCTAGACATTCTGGATAATGCCTCCTTAGATCATCCACTTCCTCCTAGGTGGAAAGATATGGTGGCATACCTGACCACTGTACCTGAATCTGGTGTAGAGTAGAGGACCCTCTTTTAATCATTCGAGCATCAATGAGCTTAACTGGACAGACAATCTCCATTGGATCTGAGGGTAACTGATCAACCCTTTCATCAACCACTGCTTCTACTGGGACATGTTTCTTCAATTGAGATACATGTACTACTGGATGAATCTTAGAATCTTCAGGTAAATTCAGTTTGTATGCAACAACTCCAACCTTGGCCACTATGGTGAATGGACCAAAGAATCTATAACTCAACTTGTGATTGCCTCGCTGAACCATAGAAGTCTGAATGTAAGGTTGAAGTCTGAGATAGACTTGATCGCCAACTGCAAACTCCTCACTTCTCCTTTTATCAGCAAAATGTTTCATTCTCTGTTGAGCCCTATTGTAACACCCTAGGTGTTAGCCTTGCATAAATTGACTTGCATTGCATGAGTATGAGCATTAAGCATTCATATTTGAGCTTTTACAATTGAAACATGTGATTGAAACATATGCAACATTGCTTGTTATTTTATGTTTCCTTGTATATATGCATATGATCATGGGTGAATACATGTAAATGATGGATGTGAGTCACTAAAACATATTAGCTACACTTATGATGACTAATGGAACATGGATCATGAAAATCACCTTGTATGATCAAGTACTTAAGTGAGGCTATGCATGTTGACCTGGACAGCTTTATGTGTAACCAATGTATAAAATGATTGTGTGACCTTACAAATAGCTTAAACATGTTTAGGATATCATTATGAACAACTTTTGTATTCATGGTTAGGGCTAAATTGGCCACTAAGTCATAGTCCATGTATAAGCCATCTTTTGAATGTAATGTGTTTGACCAAGTTTGAACTATGTCATAGAGACCTTGCATGGATGTGGTCACTAAAGCAAAGTTGTAGTATTTGATAAGGGGAACAACTTTTATTTTTGGGTCATAGACTGGTTTAGCTCCTAACATGCTTGAATTAGACTCACAAGATTCAACAATTTACTGTTTTCAGCACTTAGAGAAATTTTCTAAGTCATAAACCCTGACAGTGCTGACAAGCTCACATTAGTGATGATATTACTCGGTTTTGGTTGAGATTTAGCACATGATTCTTTAAGAGCAATTGGAGCTGGTACATAGGTCTACAAGTTTCATTTAGATTGTTTGCACTATGGAGCTAAGGATTTACAGTTTGATTGCTTTGAAATTGCGTCGTCAGTCGGTCTGTCATAGCGCTAATGACTGTAACGAACGCCCTCGGTGGCCGACCGGCCAACAGGCGCTGCCCTCCGTGTGGTGGCTAGCCATGGCCGCGCGCACCATCTAGAGGCCATACGCCGACGCTAGGCCCGCTCGTCAGGCCTCGACGGCCAGCAAGCCCTCAGCAACTCGCTTAAGTCACCACCGAGCTGGCCGTTCGCTCTCACCGCCTCCTCGCACTTCCGTTGCCCACTATGCTCACCGTTGCCATCGTAGACGCTCTGCCGAGCCCACCTACGCTCACCACCGCCACATTCTCCAATCAGTTGCGCCCATAGCTCCGCCTCACTCTGCTCTACCTTTCCCGCACTGCAGCGTCCATAGCCGCGTTGTTGGTAAGCCGTGTTTCGCCTTACGCCACCGCGGGTGTGCCTTTGCCGGAGCTCCGCCATGATCGCCGCCGTGGCCATGCTTCGTCGGAGCGCCTCAAGCCACCTAGGATGCCTAAATAGAGTCGCCTGGTCACCGTGTTGCTGTAGCGCGCCCCGCCTGGCTTCGCCGTGGCCGGTGATGACCAGCGCACCACAGAGCAGCGCCGCCGTGCCACCATGGGCGACGGCGAGCATGCTCCGCCACACCTTCACTGCCACCACCTAAGTCATTCGACATGCATTGCTCTGTAGAACATGTAGGTCCACTTGCCATCGCCGATGAGCTCGCCGTCGGCGAACTATGGCCACACAAGTGTTGAGCAGCGTCGCTGCCCTATTTTGTTTCATTGACAGATGGGGCCGACTAATAGCGGGTCCTGCCTATCAGCGACTGTACAGCAGTAGGATAGTTTATTTATTTCCTATTTAGATGCAATCTTTGAAAATGGATAAGTTGAGCTATAGAGATCCAAATTTTGTGAACAAAATTTTGTAGTGTTCCTTAGGAAGTGTAGTATTTATGAAAAATATGATATTAGCATTTGTAGTAGAGTTTCTAGAAGGTTTAAAATGAAACTTGAAATGTGTTTTTAATTGTATGCAAACTTGTTTAATTTATATCTAGAGTTCCCGTGCTTCAAAAATTATGAAATTTATATGGTGAGCTTTTATTAATAAGTATAAGCTCTGGTAAAAATTTGAGGGTCAGTGCATGAATAGATTTTTAGTTATAGATTTTCCTTTTATAATTAGGTGATCCTTGTGTGAATTTTTATAAATTATTTATGAATCCAATACTCATGAAATTTATTAGAGATTGTCCTAGTACCATATGGATGCTAAGAAAAATATAAAATCTGTTGCTGGACACTTTTCACTAGGGTTTCCTATTTATGCTATTTTAAGCCTTTATGCATTGTCATTTTTGCATAGGATGTTTTACTTGCTAAAATGGCATGAAACTTTTACAGTAGTCTATTGGTAGCACTAGTAAGCCACTGTAAATTTTTGAGAATTTATGATGTACATTTGGTATATGTTTATTATTTAACCTAAGTATTTTAGTAAATTGATAAAGGCATTTAAATAATTAGATTGTGATTAAGCATGATGTTTTCTATGGTTCTTAAGATGCATAGTAACTATTAATGTCAATGGTAAGGCTTAGAAGCCATTGATTGTATACAAATAACTAATTATCATTTTATCATTCCAATACAAGACTGCATGTATAGTTTTGATGGTGTGAATGATTTCATATGGATAATGGTCTCTGCTGTAAAACTTGTTAATAACAAAGTTGTAGATAACTTACTAATCTACCTCGTGTTAAATTTTCACAGTCATAGGACTTAGGGTTTTTGAGTTCTAGCTGTTACAAGTTTGCTGTCCGAAAGGTTTACTTTCTAGACAGATTTGATTGAATGATTTGTTTGCTCTACATAACTCTTGAATCATAGTGAGAGTATTAAAAGAAAGTTGTAGATAATTTTATAAGCTTTCCAGAAAGTCCAAGATCACCGCATTTGGATAAGTAGAACTTCAGTTATGAGTAAAACAAGTAGCTACTGTTTTGCGGTATAGTAAATACATTGTTGAAGTAGTTGATTAAATAATCAAGAAGAGATATGCACATACTCAGTAAAATGTGAGGCACTTGTTATTACTTTAATGCCATGTTGTTAAGAATGCTTACAAGAATCCATTCATCATGTATCATCATACTATACTTGTCAACATGTATGCATTCGTAATATCTTATGCCATACTCGTGCATCTAGGATCGACAGAGGAGATAATATTGCTGGAGTTCAACGAAGGAGAGGAAGGGGACCAGCAGGAGATTCCTCAAGCCGTAGCTCCCAAAGGTGAGGAGCAGAACCCAGAAGAGCTTCTGGAGTGCCCTGACCATTGCCCCACTTCCTTTCTAAAAGACAAGCCCCGGAGCATTCTAAGTCTTCCAAATAGTTTACAAAATATTACTTGAGTCATTTATGATTGATGCATTAGGTTATAAGAGTTGATCGGAACCACTTGATGCATATGAATTCCTTGTACATAATTACTACCTTTAACCCTATGTAGGTCTAGGATTGAATATATGCTTAGCCATGCTTAGACCGGTAGAAGTCGGGTGATTTCCTATCACCTGCGAGATATAGGTGGATACCGAAGCATGGTTGGCTATATTTGCTATCATGGAAAAGAACCATGGGGTAATGTAAATCGAGGCCGGACAGAGTGTATGGTAGGTTGACTCATGTGATTCCGTCTATGTCGATTAAGGACCATACCGTTGTTGGACCTTTTGACAAGATTAAATGCATGCCTATGACTTAGCTGGCCGGATAACTCATTCCGACCACGAAGATGAGTAGCTCAACTCGGGCTAGGCCCCGCTCTATAAGAGTGCACACTCTAGATAGTAGTAAGGATGTGCGGGGAGCCAGACTAAGCCCAAGGGCAGGCTAGGCCTGAACGTCCTAGCATTTGGTTGTCCCTGATTGTGCGGCACTAGGTGAACCCGCGAAATATGTACTTGAGTTGTACCAAAGGTGACCTAAGGTGACTGTTGATCTAGTCTGCCTGGGTTTGTGTTAGGAATAAATTCCCAGCTGGTTGAAATTGATTCAAATCGCCGTCACTCTTGGATAGTGAGAAACTTGGCTAGCTCCAACCTCGTAGTAATTGTACTATGGAATAGGATGGTTCGAATGAATATGGAAGTACAATATCTGCTATGGTTACTATTGTATGCTCTTAAAATGATATACCACATGTTTGGCACAGGATAGTTGCTAATTTAGAGATGGATAGTCATAATTAACTTGGTAACAAAATTATAATTGTATATCTGAGTTAATCGCTTTTTATGCAAAATATTGTCAAGCTATCTCCACTTATACAACCTTACATAATCCTTGGAGTCATTTTATTTCTGGTTTATGATGGGTAAGTCTAGCTGAGTACCTTCTTGTACTTAGAGTTTATTTCCCATTGTTGCAGATGGCACTGTTTATCATGGTTATTGCAAGAGTTGCTTCTATCCCGCTGTGGATGAGGAGTAAGCCTTGGGTAGGCTTCTTATTTAATCCTTCTACATGCTTTTGTGGACTATGATTGTATGTTGGCACCGTATCAATCTATGTTGGCAAATGCTACTTTCAAACTTAATTTGCTTTCACTTTTATCTATCAAACTTGGTTTGTAATAACTTTGTTTCATACTCTGATGATGGGAATGTGTAATATGTGACATGTATATTGAATCATGTACGATCTTGGTTGTTGTGAATCATTTATCGAGACCCATCATGGTACTCAACAGACTACCGGGTTTTTATGGGTTCAAGTATGACAGTGCGACCACTTGCAGGCTGCCATTGTACTTGTACTCTTATAAATTGGTTGGTTCTGTGACACCTATGAAGCTAATGCTTAAGCACATCATTCATCAAATTGTGTTCCAGCATCCACCATTCCAAATCTAGTGAATGGAACTGAATGTCACTGCTAAACCACAATTGCCTTGGAATATATCCATACAAGGCTTCAAACGGTGTCCTTCCCAGGGCTGAATGGAAGCATGTGTTGTACTAGAACTCTACCACGGCTAACCACTTACTCCATTGCTTAGGACAAGCACTGACACTGCATCTCAGAAAAGTCTCAAGGCATTGGTTTAGGCGCTCAGATTGCCCATCTGTCTGTGGGTGATACGAAGAGCTTATTAGAAGTTGTGTATCCGAAAGCTTGAACAACTCCTTCCATAAGGTAATGGTAAAAATTTGATCTCTGTCTGATATAATACTATCAAGTAGTCCATGCAACTTATAGATATTGTCCATATATAGCTGTGCAACTTGAAAAGTAGCAAATGGATGAGCCAAGGGCGAGAAATGAGCATACTTAGTGAACTTGTCAATCACCACCAAAATTGTATCATATCTCTATGACTTTTGCAGCTGTTGACGGTAGTTAACAAACATTATAAACCGTCAATATAACATACATAAGGACATAAATATGATCACTAACAAAGGTCTAGGGGTTTAAACTAACAAATTCCATGAGTTTTGGTGAATTAGTGATTTCTACAGGGTTTATTCAAAAAACCATCAAGGTGGACCTAGATGTCAGAGTTAATCACACTTATCCACAGTGAAATGGACACCTGAAAGCTCTAGTTTGGTTTTGGTTAATTGATGAAACCCTAAGTGCTAACCTAGTTTATCAAAGTAATTATGAGATAGGTAGCACTACTCCAAGTGATGAAGTAATGGAGAAGATCATGACGATGGTGATGGCATGGTGATGATCAAATGCTTGAACTTGAAAAGAAGAAAGAGAAAAACAAAAGGCTCAAGGCAAAGGTATAAATAGTAGGAGCCATTTTATTTCAGTGATCAAGACACTTAGCGAGTGTGATCACATTTAGGTTAGATAGCCATACTATTAAGAGGGGTAAAACTCGTATTGAAATGCGGTTATCAAAGTGCCACTAGATGCTCTAACTCATTGCATATGCATTTAAGATCTAGTGGAGTGCTAACACCCTTGAAAATGCTTGTGAAAATACGCTAACACATGTGCACAATGTGATACACTTGGTGGTTGGCACATTTGAGCAATGGTTAGAAACTTCATTGGTAGAGTGTCCGCCCATAGAGTGCAGACAGTCCGACGGTGCCACCGGTGCCCTAGATAAAAAATAGGGGTTCACAGAGTGACCGGATGCTGGTGGTGTAGTGACCGAACGCTGGGTTCAGAGTTCGGTCGGTAGCAGCAGTGAGCATGCATCTCGGTCTTGTGACCAGATGCTGGCGCGAAGAGTGACCGGACGCTGGCAAGGTGCGTCCGGTCAGTGCTGACGTACGCTGATGTGAGGCACACAGAGGAAACATTGAGTGATCGGACACTGGGTGAGTCCGGTCGTGCATGACTAGACGCGTCTGGTCATGGATTTTCATGAATGGATGCTTACTAAAAATGACCGGACGCTGGGGGTCCAACGTTCGGTCACTTCACAGCAGCGCATCTGGTCATCACTTGACCGTTGAGATCGGGCGATCGGCGTTTGAAGCCGATGACACGTGGCAAGCATCGGGCGACCAGACGCTAGGTCCTATGTCCGGTCGAACTGACCGGAGCGTCCGGTCACCCTGAGTTGTGCCTAGTGGAGGGGTACAATGGCTCTATTTCGTGGGGGCTTCTATTTAAGCCCCATGGCTGGCTCAAGCTCACTCTCTTAGATATTTGCATTGACATAGCAACCTTGTGAGCTTAGCCAAAGCCCTCTCACTCATCTTCATCATTGATTCATCATCTTTGTGAGATTGGGAGAGAATCCAAGCACATTGCTTGAGTGATTGCATCTAGTGGCACTTGGCATTCGTGTTTCGCTGTGGGATTCACTTGTTACTCTTAGTGGTTGCCACCACCTAGATGGCTTGGAGCAGCAAGGATCATTGAGCGGAGGTTAGTGATTATCTCTGGCTCTAATCATGGTGATTGTGAGGGGTCTTGTGCCTTCCCTGGCGGAGAGCCGAAAGGTAACTCTAGTGGATTGCTCATGTCATTGAGTTATCTTACTTGTGGGTAGGTTCTTGCGGTGTCCAATTGTGTGGACGAGTCCATGCAACACCTCTTAGCCACTGAACCACCAAGTGTTGGTTGACACAACGGGGACTAGCGTGCCGGCAAGCATGTGAACCTCGGGAGAAACATTGGTTGTCTCTTGCCCTTTGGTATTCTCCTAGTGATTGATTTAGTATTCATCTTGTAATTAGTTCACTCCTCTACACGATGGTATAATCACCCTACTCACTCATTTATATTCTTGCAAACTAGTTGTGGCAAGCTCTTTAGTGTAATTAGAATTGAGAGCTTGCTTTGTTATTTTAAGTTCATCTAGTGGAGCTCTTTAGAGTAGCGAATTTGAGAGCTCTTAGTGAGTAGTAACATTGCAAGTTGTGTGCCTAGTAATCATTGCAACTAGAATTGTTGGATAGGTGACTTGCAACCCTTATAGAGCTAGAGCAAGTTTGTATTTCGCTATTTATCATACTAATCAAATTGCTCTAGTTAATTTGTAGATTTTTAAATAGGCTATTCACCCCTCCCTCTAGCCATATTAGGACCTTTCAACACCAGAAGACTCTAGAAGACTCAAGAGGACTCTAGACCAAGGTAGAGCTCGAGGGGCTGCCAAGTGGGGCCACCTATAGGCCGCTCGGCTGAAGGGTCAAGATGGCGGACTAGAGGGGGGGTGAATAGTTTTTTCTAAAATTAATCACGTCGGCTAACCAAAACAAGTGTGGAATTATAACTATCGGTCTAGCCAAGACTATACCCCTCTATCTATGTTCTCTAGCACCTTCTAGAGATACTAATCAAGCAACAAAGGTATCAGGCTAGCTAGAGCTCACCTAACTAATGCTAGGAGCAAGGTCACACAAACCTATGCCTCTAGTACTTTAAGCAACAAGGGAGCTCCTACATATGCTAGTAAGCAAAAGCATAAAGCCAACTAAGCTCACTAGCAATGCTCAATAACAAGGCAACCAATGCCAAATTAGATAGCGCAAATACTTAGCTACACAAACTAAGCAATATGACTAATAAGGTTACACAAACCAAATTAGCCACGCACGGGAGCTACTTCTATGCTACACAAGCAAGAAGATAACTAGCAAGCTACACAAGCTAACTAATTACAAAAGCAACAACACAAGCTCAATATATATGAAAGTAATTGCAAGCTTGTGTAACGGGGATGCAAACCAACGGGAAGAACAATGTTGACACGATGATTTTTCTCTCAAGGTTCACGTGTTTGCCAACACGCTAGTCCCCGTTGTGTCGACCGCTCACTTGATGGTTCAGTGGCTAATTAGCATCACCCACTAAGCCCGCACGTCGGGCGCCACAAGAACCTACCCCTTGAGTGAGGGTAGCTCAATGACACGCTTTACTAAAGTTGCTCTTCACGACTCCCGCGGGGCGAGCACAAGTGCCCCTCACAAGCACTTCTCTGCAGCGCCGCACAAGCTTCTTGCGGGCTTCAACGGAGACCACCATCAAGCCATCTAGAAGGTGGCAATCTCCAAGAGTAACAAGCACCACCGGCTTGCAACTCGATCACCTAGTGCCACTCGATACAACATCATGATGCAATCGCACTAGAATCGCTCACTCACACAATCGGATGATCGCTATCAAGTATGTGTGAGATGGAGGGCTCCTAAGCACTCTCAAGCATGGACACAAAGTCCCTTGAGGTGCTCAGCACCAGCCATGGCCAAAGGCCACTTCTATTTATAGCCCCAAGGGCTAAACTAGCCGTTACCCCTTCACTAGGCAACTGTCGGGTCGACCGGACGCTGGACCTCAGCGTCCGGTCGCCCGATGATAGCCACATGTCACCTGTGTTCAATGACATTCTTCCGATCTCAACGGTCATCTTCTGACCGGACGTAGTAGCTTCAACTGATCGGACACTAGACCCCAACGTCCGGTCATTTACAGTAAGGTACCGACCTTGACCGGACACGTCCGGTCGCACGTGATTAGACGTAGCCTAGCATCCGGTCACACTCCAGCTCCTGCGTCACCATGCATCAACCTGACCGAACGTGCCCTGCCAGCATTCGGTCACTTCTAGTGCCAGTGTCTGATGCACTCTGTGAGACCCTATCTTTTCTATGTAGGGCGCCGATGGCACCGTCGGACGGGCAGACACTCCGCCGGTGGAGTTTCTTCACCAAGTTTATCCACATCAACTCCAACTCTATCTCCTTTGTAAATGTGCCAACACCACCAAGTGTATACCACCATGTGTATTTGTGTTAGCTTTTCACAACCATTTCCCAAAGGATGTTAGCCACTCAACTTGCCATGCCACTTGATCCTAGCGACGATGCAAAGTTAGATCACTCGAGTGGCACTAGATGACCGATATGCAAACAAGTTTGCTCCTCTTGATAGTACGGCCATCTATCCTAAACCTGATCATCAACTTCTCTACACACCTATGACCGGTGAAATGAAATGCCCTAGGTTATACCTTTGCCTTGCGCATTTCATTCCATCTCCTCCAATATCGATGCAACACATGCACCAACATGATCAATAATGATATGATCCACTTCATATCATCACGTGATCATATTGGTTCAGCGATCTTGACTTCACTTGCTTTTCACCGTTGCCTTCGTCCATCGGCGCCAAGTCTTGCTCAAGCTTCACCGCCACACGGTTCATCGCTCCAAAGCCTTCAACTTGCCCTTCACGCTTGCAACCGATCCATCAAGCCAAGTCTTGTCTTGATCTTCTTCACCTTGATCACATGACTCAATGTCATGTCTCATGTGCATTTAAGCTCCTTCATCATCACATGTGTGAGCTTTGCAACATTTCCAAGCCATTTTCACCTTCATGGCATATGTTGCTCACACACATGTACATGTGGACTAATCACCTATGTATCTCACATAAACACAATTAGTCCACCTAGGTTGTCACTCAATTACCAAAACCAAACAAGGACCTTTCAATCTCCCCCTTTTTGATAATTGATGACAACTCTACAAAGATATAGAAATTAAGTTCTTTTGGATTCATGTTGCTTGCCCAAGCAATTTTACCATGTGAAAATAATTTTGGACAAGTTTCATGAACCCCAAATGGTAGCAATTGCTCCCCCTACATATGTGCTAAGAGTTTAGATTGTAGCTTGCACATATGCATAGATTAAAAATGTGGGAGAGTAATTACTACAAAATGATGCTAAGGTGTATAGAATAAACCTTTGAAGCGTGTACCAATCGGAGTTGCACCTTTAAGTTCATCCTTAGCACCATGGTTAACTAGATATCACTTGGCAATAAAAACACTAGATACCTTGTGAGATCAACATTAAAAGCAAGGTACTAGCAAGCATACCAAGTGTCTAGCTATCATCCTATGCATGCTAGTTATCAAATCATCATTCAAGTTCTACAACTAGCATACACCACACAAGCATGCATATTGAATCTTAAAGCTTATGCAATGCAAGCAAGCACATGAATTTGCATATATCAAATGCAATCAATCAAAGTTCATGAGCTTACTCCCCTTACTTGTGTGCTTCTCTTGTCCAAGAATTTTGATCCATCTCTTTTTCTTCAATGTTGCTCCCTCTTTGTCCATGTCCATATCCATATCCAACCTCCTAAGCTTTCATAGCTTATCTTTCCCCTTACACAATTTATCTCTCCCCCCTATAAAGGCTTTCATATCTTTATACAATCTCTCCCCCTTGTCATCAATTTCCATAAAAGGTGAGTTTCTCATTGATGCAAGGGTATGTATTTTGGGGTAGATGGTTGAGGCTTGAGTCTTGTATTTTTTATGGACATCTCTTGTCTGTTGGAAAGACACCACTTGTATATACCACTTATAACTTGTGTAGGGCTTCTTGAGATACCACACATAAGATTTTTTTGTCTTGTGATCAATTTGTGGGACACCTCCCCCTATGTGATAGCATGGGTCATCCATTTGATACACTTGAGCTCTTGTAGTTGAGGGATGCATTCTTCATTTGATGATCACTTAAAGTTGAGGATCACTTGTGGAACCATCATCTTGCATGATTGATACTATGTATAGATACCACTTGTAGGAAGTGAATACCATTTGAGAGAATCTTCTAGTATGGAACCACTTGTTTGATTTATCAATAAGAACTATTTCTTGAACATTTGCTATCTTCATGAGTACCACTTATAGGATATCACTTGAGAGTTGATCTAGTCATCATTTGTAGATTCTTGATGAAATCCTTGAGTCTAGATACCACTTGAAACATATAAACTAGATATCCATTTGTATTGTTGTCTTGTGCTTGTACTCTTATCACTATCATGAGATTCTATGATTGACTTGAACTAAATTAATTTGCCTAAGCTTCCAAGTCCGGTTTGAACCAATGACAAGCTTCTTCACACCTCTTGTAAGGGTTATCTTACCAATGTTGTACTTGTCACTTGTTAGCAATCCAAATTGAGTCAAGTACTTGGGTTTACTAGCTCATGAATAAATTCATATACTAACCACTAGATCAAGTAATCATTCAAACAATAGTGGTAGGCTATGAATTTAAACATTTCATTTGTTATGCATGATCCTATGAAGCATGTACTATATGCACTAACTGCATACTAGTAAGGGATGAAATGATCATGCACATTACAATGATACCTTTGCTATGTTGGAGTAGAGAATAGTCACATAGATTCCAATTCATTACTCCAATAGCAATGTGAGGTCCAATTATAAGCTTGGTGAAGACCAATAGATACTATGTTGAATTTCATTCTTCACCCATATGAAATGAATACCACTTATGATTAAGTGCACTTTCTTGTTGTGGTTGGCTTGCTTTATCTTTTGATCTTTGCTTGCATGAGAGTATCAATTTGAGAATACCACTTGAAATATCATGATTAGCTCTCTTTTGGGTGTTGCTTGCTTTTCTTGATCAACCCTTTTGATTGCTTCAACTAAGCATCTTAAATGTTCCTCGGATCACCACTTTCATGTTAGCCTTCCAAGTACCATACTTAGTTTACCTACAGTTAGGCGGCAAGCCCCTACACTAGGGAGAAGTGACATCTCTACAAGAATCATTCTTGATACTCACTTAAAATGACTTGATTGATTGATCCAAGTGATGGACTTAACTTTGTGAGTAACCTTGATTCCTTCTTTAAGTCCTTTTCTTTCTTCTAGTTTAAGTCCTTTTCTTTCTACCAAATGATTTTCAATAGTCACTAGAACTTAAACTTCAACTTTATCTTGAGTTTGATCTTGATCTTTCAATTTGAGTACCGAATGTGTGCAAAGTATACTAGCCTTGTACTCTTTGCTTGTAATGCTTCTAGATCTTCTCAAAACCAAACTTATATGCCTCAATTACTTATAAAAATGTTTCCAATTTGAGGACCTTTCAATCAAAGTGACTCTAGATTAATCCAATATTTGTCACTTTTCTGGCAGATTTTGTAACCTTCAAAGAAATAAGCATATCTCCCAAAGTACAAATCCAAATACCACGAAATTTGGTGGAGATGTGCTTCACTAAGTTATCTAGCAGCTGTAAAAAATTGAGCTTTATTTGACTTCTAGATTGCTACCAGATTTTAATTCTTCCACCACTGCTATATGCTGAAAACAGCTGCACTATAGCTATCAAGATTCACTCCAAAACTGAAGCATTTCTTATCCAATTCTCATGAAAATTGTACAGCATCTTATACCATAAGTCCAGAGCATGTACACCAATTTTTATGCTAATCCAATAAGTGTTGATTACTAAAATATGGCTAAGATCACAGCTCACTCAGATTTTCAATATAGGACAGATTTCAATCACTTGAGCTATACTTCATCAAATATGAATTAAACTTAAAACTAACTCGTTTGAATACTTTCATAAGATATAAATTCATTCAATCCACTTACTAAATGTTATCTTATGAACTTATCCAACACAAATCAATCCAAACTTGACTACTAATCAATTATCCGTTCAATCATCTCATAGCAAGCAACATTGCATATTTATCCAATTCAATCAACTCACATGCACCCAAATGAAATGATCAACAAGAAATATACCTTGGTTAGCTCATGATCATCCAAATAGCAAGCTTCAACTCAATTATTTGCAAGTCATCAAATATATTCCAATGAATTACCAACAACCTTGAATATAACACTTATATGTTGATAGCATTTGGAATTCACTCAATTTGTCATGGCATTGGGATAATGATGTGCACTAAGCTTCATAACTTGATTCAACATATGATGAACAATGTGAGATCAATTGAATCAAGTCTCCAATGCTGATGGTACCTACAAATAATCATCCACTTTTTGATGGTACCCAAACAACAGAGTCCTCTCAAGTTAGGAGCAACATACTTAGGCATAGCCTTAGTATGAATAGCGAGATGTTTTGTAATTGCAACAAATGAGGTACCATTGCCATCCTTCCTAAGCATAGAATTATCATCAATTGAAATAGGCTTAGAAGTGTTACCTAGGAGACATGAATGTGCCATGTGTCCCCTTTTCTGGCATGAGTAGCACTTTCTCTTTACTCGAGCCTTTTCTTCTTTGCTCATGTGGTGCTTCTCATTGCCTTGCCTCTCATGGATTGCTTGAGCCTTCTTCTCAAGCTTGGTAGGACACTTAAAAGCAAAGTGTCCCATATTTCCACACTTGAAGCACTTGATGTGAGCATAATCTTTCTTCTCATCTTCATTCTTGCTCATCATCTTGGCATCTTGAGTTTGCATTGGATGTTTTGCCTTTTCACCCCTTCTTGTTTTCTTCTTCTTTATCATCAAATCACCTCCATCTTCATGGTTGATCTTGATTTAAACTTGGGGTGTCTTCTCTTGCTCAATTTGTAGCTTTGGTTGAGGCTTCACTTGTTGCTTCACCAATTGCTTGGTTGGGCACATTGAGGTAAGATGACCCCAAGTGTGACACTTGAAGCACTTCACATGCCTTAGCCTCTCTTCTTCTTTCTGCAACTTGAGCTTTTCTTCATTGGGGCAATCATTTGCAAGATGTCCCACTTCATGGCACTTGAAGCACATGAAATGAGAGAGCTTCGCTTGTTCTTGCTTCTTTATTTCTCTTTCATATTTTCTCTTGCCCCATCTTTTGTCCTTGATCTTGCTTTTGTAGAAGCTAATGCCACTTGTGTCATTGCGGCTTTCTTGATGATTGACTTTGCTAGTCTTGAAGCCGACTCCACTTTTATCACCAAAGTTTCTTTGAGTCTTCAACATATGCTCAAAGGTGACTTGAGAGTTGTAGCACCTCTCTAGCTTGTTGCTCAATTTCTTCACTTCATTTTTGAGCTCATTGTTCTCCTTCAAAAGGTTAGTCTCATAAGACATAGAAGTAGAACAAGCATCTAATTGTGAAGAGCATGTCATATCTAATAAATCATCACAAGAGGTGGATACATGCTTCTTGCCTACATCACAAGGGTTAGCAACAATATGTGATTGATCAATTGACCCATGTGATGAACTCTCATTATTTTTAAGTTTCTTGGTAAACATTTTAATGAGAGAAGCATGTTGTTCTAATAATTCATCATGAGATACAAGTAGTGTCTCATGATTAAATTTAAGCTCATCATGTGAAGATTTATAAGCTTCAAGTAAGTCTTTATGTTCTTCACAAGAGTTCTTTAGAAATGAGTTTTCATTTTCTAATTTCAATGTTTTAGCTTTCTCATTTTCTAAAGATATGGTCATGCTAGCAAGTTTACTAACAAGCTCATCATATGAATCAACATGATCAACCACATTATCATTTGATACCTTAGTGTCACCTTGTGACATGAGACAATGTGGTGTGATTGGAGAGCATGTAGTAGCATCTTCATCATGGCTTAAGCATGAACCATCATTACCATCAATTGTGCAATGGGTAGCATCATCACTTGCAACACTTGTGGCATCATCATCAACCTTGTCAAGTGAACTTGTAGTAGATCGATCATCATTATCATCACTTGACCATGAGGTAGAGCAATCTTCCACAATCACCAAATTGTGGTTATGCTCAACACACTCATGTGCCTCCTTCTTGGGCTCATCCTCCTTCTTAAATTTGCCATCATCCCATGTGGAGGAATCACCGAAGGTTTCCTTGATGGACTCCCATATCTCACGAGCAGTTCCCTTGATGTTTACTTGTTTCATCAAATTAAAGCTTAAAGCATCCATTAGAAAACAACAAGCATGTGCATCAAATTCATAGAGAACTCTTTGAGCTTTGGTGAGATTTCTATGGTCCAAGACATGGGTAAGACCACTTGTGACAACCCACCAAAATTTGGGTCCCTTTGCATGAAAATGATCAAGCATGTGATTTTTCCAAAGTGCAAAGTTTGTGCCATCAAAAATATATGCGTCACAAACATCTAGCCCATTAGACGCCATCCTCTCGGGTCGTGAAGACCACAAATGAGAGACCAGGCTCTGATACCACTTGAAAGGTCGAGATGGTGGACTAGAGGGGGGGTGAATAGTCTTTTCTAAAATTAATCACGTCGGCTAACCGAAACAAGTGCGGAATTATAACTATCGGTCTAGCCAAGACTACACCCCTCTATCTATGTTCTCTAGCACCTTTCCAAAGATGCTAATCAAGCAACAAAGGTGTCGGGCTAGCTAGAGCTCACCTAACCAATGCTAGGAGCAAGGTCACACAAACCTATGCCTCTAGTAGTTTAAGCAACAAGGGAGCTCCTACACATGCTAGTAAGCAAAAGCATAAAGCCAACTAAGCTAACTAGCAATGCTCAATAACAAGGCAACCAATGCCAAATTAGAGAGCGCAAATACTTAGCTACACAAACTAAGCAATATGACTAACAAGGTTACACAAACCAAATTAGCCATGCACGGGAGCTACTTCTATGCTACACAAGCAAGAAGATAACTAGCAAGCTACACAAGCTAACTAATTACAAAAGCAACAACACAAGCTCAATATATATGAAAGTAATTGCAAGCTTGTGTAATAGGGATGCAAACCAATAGGAAGAACAATGTTGACACGATGATTTTTCTCCCAAGGTTCATGTGTTTGCCAACATGCTAGTCCCCATTGTGTCGACCGCTCACTTGGTGGTTCGGCGGCTAATTAGCATCACCCGCTAAGCCCGCACGTCGGGCACCGCAAGAACCTACCCCTTGAGTGAGGGTAGCTCAATGACATGCTTTACTAAAGTTGCTCTTCGCGACTCCTGTGGGGTGAGCACAAGTGCCCCTCACAAGCACTTCTCCGGAGCACCGCACAAGCTTCTTGCGGGCTTCGACGGAGACCACCACCAAGCCATCTAGGAGGTGGCAACCTCCAAGAGTAATAAGTATCACTGGCTTGCAACTCGATCACCTAGTGCCACTCGATACAACCTCATGATGCAATCGCACTAGAATCGCTCACTCACACAATCGGATGATCGCTATCAAGTATGTGTGAGATGGAGGGCTCCTAAGCACTCTCAAGCATGGACACAAAGTCCCTCGAGGTGCTCAGCACCAACCATGGCCGAAGGCCACTTCTATTTATAGCCCCAAGGGCTAAACTAGTTGTTACCCCTTCACTGGGCAACTATCGGGTCGATCGGACGCTCCGGTCGTGTTGACCGGACGCTGGACCTCAGCGTCCGGTCACCCGATGACAGCCACGTGTCACCTGTGTTCAACGGCATTCTTCCGATCTCAACGGTCATCTTCTGATTGGACGCAGTAGCTTCAACTGATCGGACACTAGACCCCAGCGTCCGGTCGTTTACAGTAAGGTACCGACCTTGACCGGACCCGTCCGGTCGCACGTGATCGGACGCAGCCCAGTGTCCAGTCACACTCTAGCTCCTGCGTCACCATGCGTTAGCCTGACCAAACATGCCCTACCAGCGTCCGGTCACTTCCAGTGCCAGCGTCCGATGCACTCTGTGAGACCTTGTCTTTTCTGTGTAGGGCACCGGTGGCACCGTCGGACGGGCGGACACTCCGCCGATGGAGTTTCTTCACCAAGTTGATCCACATCAACTCCAACTCCATCTCCTTTGTAAATGTGCCAACACCACCAAGTGTACACCACCATGTGTATGTGTGTTAGCTTTTCACAACCATTTCCCAAAGGATGTTAGCCACTCAACTTGCCACGCCACTCGATCCTAGCGACGATGCAAAGTTAGATCACTCGAGTGGCACTAGATGACCGATATGCAAACAAGTTTGCTCCTCTTGATAGTATGGCCATCTATCCTAAACCCGGTCATCAACTTCTCTACACACCTATGACCGGTGAAATAAAATGCCCTAGGTTATACCTTTGTCTTGCGTATTTCATTCCATCTCCTCCAATATCTATGCAACACATGCACCAACATGATCAACAATGATATGATCCACTTCATATCATCACGTGATCATATTGGTTCATCGATCTTGACTTCACTTGCTTTTCACTGTTGCCTTCGTCCATCGGCGCCAAGTCTTGCTCAAGCTTCACCGCCATGCGGTCCATCGCTCCAAAGCCTCCAACTTGCCCTTCACGCTTGCAACCGGTCCATCAAGCCAAGTCTTGTCTTGATCTTCTCCACCTTGATCACATGACTCAATGTCATGTCTCATGTGCATTTAAGCTCCTTCATCATCACATGTGTGAGCTTTGCAACATTTCCAAGCCATTTTCACCTTCATGGCATATGTTGCTCACACACATGTACCTGTGGACTAATTACCTGTGTATCTCACATAAACACAATTAGTCCACCTAGGTTGTCACTCAATTACCAAAACCAAACAAGGACCTTTCACCGGCCCCCCATGGCCCACATGTCATCCTCTGTTGTTATGTCGGTTCTCCACGGCCTCCTAGGTTGCAGCTACGCCGTTCTTTAAGTTGGTTTGATCCAAGGGCTCACGATGGATGCTCCGCCCTATATATACCAGCCCCTGCCACCCCCTAAGGCATCAAGTCATTTGAGAGGACAAAAACCCTAATCATCCTCAGAGCTCCATCATATTCTAGGGCATAGCTAGTTAGGCTAGGTCTAGAGGGAGGCAAGCAGGCTTTGCTTAGATTCCCGATCGTGTCAAGAGCATGGTTCGGTATAATCTTTATACCCCCTCTCTCTTTTGTATCTTCATTACTTTTATATGCTTGCTATAATTGTTATGATGATATTAGTATTCATCTTATTCATGTTCTTCATTATAATGTTCATCGTCTACTTTGATTATAGGGTTAATTGGATCTGTGCCATTATAACTTTGTCGTTTCTGAAGAACACCATTACTATTCACCTATTTTGAAGCATGCCATTACAATTCTTCGTTTGTCACAAATATGCCACTGAATACGTATGGACATAGTCTGGGCCCAGCTGCAGGCGTATACGAAGACATATACTTCATCTCCCCTGTCACTGACACATGAGCCCCACATGTCATCTTCTTCTCCCTCTCCTCATCACCTTCCTCCTGCTCCCACCTTCCATCCATGGCTATCGTGAGATGCTAGCATGGTGCTCTAGCAACCATGGAGGGCTAGCAAATGACAGAGGAGGTCGAGGGTGACCCTGCAAACACATCGAGGGTACCCTCACCGGTGAGAGTGGATCAGGTGAGGTCGATGCCGATGAGGATGGCCCAAGGTCCACCGGCATCTGTGGGAGACGAGGTTTCCAACTCAGGTTAGCCACAAGATATAGCGAGATGGCCTCCTCATGCGCTTGCCAAGCCAATGGAAGCAATGAAAGGGCACAATATGGCTTGTGCGAGGAGACTGACGACCTCGGGTTAACCCTGGCAATGGCAGAGGTGGTGCTTGGTGGAGGTGCTAGAGCAAGGAGGGCATGTGCTGCTGCTGTTGCTTGTGGCTTGAAGATGCCCATCTCCTCAAGCGTGGCCATCACCTCCTCCCCGAGGTCGAGCTCCTCGAAGCTCTTGGTGGCATCGACCCTCTTCCCCTTCCCCTACTGCGAGCTTCGCTCTATGACCCTCGAGGTAGGCCTCGAGACGCTAGGGGATGAGGCATCCTTAAGGTGGCGGAGGCGGAGGCGCTTGAGGAGGAGCTCGTGCCATGGAGGGGGAGCGATAGTGGAGGTGGGGCCAAGGGTGGGGGTGGCGGTGGAGAGGGCGGTGTGGAGGAGGCAGAGCTGGAAAGGGGATAGACGGGAGAGGAGGAGGTAGCGACCCACGCGCGGTGGCACCAGCCATCACCATGGGTGACCCACGGAGGCAGTGACCTACGGCGGCCTAGCGCTCGGGATGGAGAGAGAGAACAGGAGAGAGAGATTCTGAGAAGAGGAGGAGGAAGATGACATATGGGGCCTACGTGTTAGTGATAGGGGAGATGAAGTATACGTCTTTGTATACGCTTACAGCTAGGCCTAGACTGTATCCATACATATTCAGTGGCATATTTGTGAGAAACAAAGAATTATAATGGCATGCTTCAAAATAGACAAATAGTATGGCGTTCTTCAGAAACGACAAAGTTATAATGGCACAGATCCAATTAACCCTTGATTACATACCTAGTATAGTTGGATTATCATCATATTCATGCATATGTTCGTATAGCGCTCTCCCTAAGGATCCATGGGTGTGTGGTTGACATTATGTATGCGTGGTGCTTATACGTTGTTTACCTATAAATGCACCCTATATTTTGGGTCATGTGGTAGATCGTGGATGTGACACTCCCGTTAAGTCCTTTGTTGTCCACTCCCTGATGTAGGTAGCACGTAGGATCTAGTTATGAAGGGGGGCAAGCTCTGTTCTTAATCTCCCTTAGTAATATCCCTTATGTGTAGATATAAAGATGATCTTAGCAATGACTATTAGGTGTAATTACACTAATCAATGTATGCTTTGACTTATAATTAAGAATTACTTAGGAATTATTCCTCTAATATTCTACCTGACCATGCTAATGCCATAGAAAGAGGTACTCTGAGTGATTTATCATTATCATTGATCAATACTTTATATATACATATATATATCTTAACCTATGACTTACCCTTGTTATGAGTAGAATATTGGTTATGGTTTATTTTTCTATCAATAGTATAAGTTATCAATACTTGTCCATGCTAGACCTTCCCTGTGGTAAAAATATAAATAACGATACCTGGAATACTCTCGTGTGAAGTGCTACAATGGTATAATTATCTGTACGCTTATAGATTCCTTTTCATTCATATCTATATATTCCTCCTAGTCACATAAATTAATAAAGAACTATTTAGTATTATTCTAGTAGTAATGCTACGTAATACCAACAAGCATTTCTAGCATCATCACTAGGGATGACAACTCGATAAGTAATGTTAAGAGATGTAGATATATATTAGGTGACTACTAAAACAAGTGGCAAGTAAATAAATACCAACAACAACCCTTCTATGAAATCCATGCACACTACTTTCCATGCCTGATCTGGAATAGGTAGTGGCTGAAGAAGTCCATATGACTTTATATGATCCACCTTTGCTTGCTGACATACAGTACACTGCTATATGTATGTCTGAATATCATCTTTCATCTTAGGCTAGATGAACAACCGCTTAATTCTATGATAAGTAGGAAGGACACTAGAATGGCCCCCACCCTAGAGCTGTGTACTACTTGAATGATGTGTTGCTGAGCTAACTTATTGATCCCCAACCATAGTCTACCATGCTGCCTGATCAGGCCATCTTCCACAGTAAAGTTTTTGAACTAAGGTTCTTTTGTTGGATATTTAGACAATAGCCTGACAGCTTGAGGGTCATCAGGATAGCCCATCTTTATCTTATCTACCCATTCAATATATAAAGAAGATACTGCACAGACTATGGGTGCCTCATGACATCTGGATAAGGCATTAGCTGCCAAATTTGAAATGCTTTGTTTATATACTATTTTGAACTGAAGATCCATCAACTTGAAAATAGCTTTCTGTTGTATCTTAGATGTCACCCTCTGTTTTGTGAGATGCAAGAGACTTTTATGATCAGTTCCTATTGTAAACTCCTGATGTTGGAGATAAGATTTCCATTTCTCAACAGCCAAGATTATAGCCAAGCACTCCTTCTCATATGTAGATAGTGCTTGATTCTTCCCACTCATAGCCTTGCTCAAGTAAGCTATTGGATGATTCTCCTACATTAGAACAGTCCCAAAACCAACATCACTAGCATCTATTTCTAGCACAAAAGGTTTTTGGAAATCAGGCAGGGCCAAAACTGGTGCTTGAACTAGAGCTAGTTTCAACTGTTGCAAGGCTGATTCAGTCACTGATGTCCAGACAAATGGAACCCCTTTTTCAATAACTCAGACAAGGGTCTACTGATGAGGCCATAATGTTTGATAAACCTTCTATAATATCCAGTGAGTCCCAAGAATCCCCTAAGATCCTTCACAGTTTTTGGAACAGGCCACTGCTCAACCACCTAAATTTTTGCAGCTTCAGTGGATACCCCAACACTAGAGATTGTGTGACCCAGATATTCAACCTCTTGCTGGGCAAATGAACACTTAGACAATTTGACATAGAACTGGTTTGCTCTCAAGATGTCAAAGACTTGTTGTAGCAGAGAAATATGCTCTGAAAGTGATGTTGAATAAATGAGGAAATCATCCATGAATACTAACACTCCTTTTCTGAGAAGATGAGCAAAAATCAGATTCATGACACTCTAAAAAGTTGCAGGAGCATTAGTTAGGCCAAATGGCATCACTAAGAACTCATAAAGCCCACTGTAAGTTTTGAATGCAGTCTTATAAGTATCAGCAGCCTCCACACAAATCTGGTGATATCCAGCTCTTAGATCCAACTTAGTAAACCATTTAGCACCTTTGAGCCCATCCAACAGTTCTTCAACAACAGGCATAGGATGTTTGTTTTTATTGTCTGAGCATTTAAATGCCTGTAATCCACACAAAACCTCTAGGGGACATCTTTCTTTTTAACTAGCAGTACAGGTGATGCATAAGGACTAGAGCTGGGTTTTATAATACCATTCTGCAGTATTTTCTGCAAGTTGCTTGTCTATTTCATCCTTTTGAGTGGGTGAGTATCTATATGGTTTGATGTTGATTCGTTGAGCTCTAGGCATAAGATGAATCTGATGATCAAATGGTCTAGGTGGTGGTAATGAAGTTGGTGTCTGAAACACATCTTCATATAGGTCTAACAACTTCTGAATATTAGCAGGCAATGTTGTATCCTGAAGTACAACAACACATTTAGAAGAGCTGGGCTGCTCATGCTCAACTTCATCATGAGAAGCACATTGGAACTGAATGCAATGAGTAAGTGCCTGTCTATTTAACAAGCCCTTGAGCTTAGTTTCAGACACATGGGGGGCACTGATCCACCTCAGGTTTGAGACCTTACAGCAAAATTCTCTTCCCTTGGTGAGTAAACGTCATCATATTTTTGCCCCAATGCACCCACATAGGACTAGAGGCTTCTAACCAATCCTATCCTAGAATCATATCAAAGCATTTGAGGGGAAGGATGCCAACATTTGACTCAAAAGTATGCCTCTGACAACTCCAAGACAAATGTTCAATCCTTTTGCCACATATCTTGGGCTGCCATCTGCTACCACATATCAAGTAGGTTCACACTCACTGGTGGGTAGTGTTAACTGATTAGCAAGATGTTGAATTATGAAGGACCCCACACTACCAGAGTCTACCAAAATGAGCACCTGCAATTTCCCAATCATAGCACATAGTCTCATTATTCTTCTTTTAGTCCCCTCAGTCTGTACAGAATGGCCCACAGCCAAAACTGTTTCCTCCACCTCGGCTATCTCATCACAGTCTAGCTCAGACTCAGTATCCTGTAAGGCATCTAAGAGCTCTTCAATCACATGCAGTGATAGTTGGGCAGGACACTTGTGGTTATGACCCCATTTTTCCCCACACTTAAAGCATAACCCATTTCTTTTTCTAAAATCTTTCAGAGAAGCCAACTTGTCCTCAGAATCAGCTTTCTATGGCCTTTGCTTGGTTGCTTCACCTTCAATGTTCTTGGCCTTGTCAGTCATTCCCTTGAAATTTGTCCTGTAATAATCCTTGCCAAGGAATTTATTCTTTGACTTATTCAATTACTATCGACAAAAGATGCTCGGCAGTCCACCGAGGGGGTACCCATGATGGTAGATTGTTTGGTAGAGGTGCACGTGATCAGGAACTAGATGGTGACACAAGGCATAGAGACAGCGATTTAAACAGGTTTAGGCCATCTGATCGATGTAATACCCTACATCATGTGTCTTTATTGGATTGTATTGAATATAAGATGCCTTTGAGGGGGGTCCTTGCCCGCCTTATATAGTCCGCGGGTAGTGTTACAAATCGGTTAGATCTAGATCTATTTGGCTATATGGCAAGTATTTATAAGGAATACAATATCTATCATATCCAAATAGATTCTTCTCTATCTTCAAGGTTCTTCTGATTGCCTTGCGGTGCACGCTGACCAGAGCCGAGCACCATAGGCCATGATCTTATAGGCTGGGCCACCTCTGATGGTGCGACCCATGTCTTGTCCTATGGATACCAAGGGGTATATTCCCCATAGCTAGTCCCCGAGCGCCTTGTATCCTTTGAGCAACGCTGTCTTAAACAAGTCTGAGCACTTTGACATGAAGCTGATCAGTTTAACCGGTGATCCGAGCAGTGGAAGTCGAAGCCAACCAGTTTAATTGGTGACCTGGGCAGTGAAAGTTAATGCCAACCAGTTTAACTGGTTAGGAGACCTCAGACTTAGCCAAGTAAGGCTTGCTAGAAGGATGTAAGGGGCTCAAGATAAATTTTGAAAATTCTTCTACTTAGAAGAAGTGTAGCCACTTAGACTCTGTTAATAAGGAGGGTAAATCAAGAAATAAGCACTACATTCACTGTTAGGTGAAGTGTAGCCACTTAGTTCATGAGCCTGCTGGAAGATGAAAAATGAATCTTGTAGCAGGGTCAAAGAAAATAAATCTAAAAGCTTGCCGACATCATCTAACATGCGCGCATCAAGACCTCAGATGTGCTGCCTAAGATCAGCACCCTAATCCAAACAGCATGGAGCAGCTTGATAGCACACCGATGAGACATAGCAAGACCCGGCCGCCAAGGGAGTCCCCAGCCTTAGCTGGCAACTCTTGCACGAACAATCCAAACATCGAGGAGTCCTTAGCTTAGCTAGCGATGAAGCGACAAACAATCCAAACATCGAGGAGTCCCTAGCTTAGTTGGTGATGAAGCAACGAACAATCTGACCAGTTGGTTGGTGAAGAATCGAGCACTGAGCAACCCAACCAACTGGTCGACGATGAAGTGACGAACAATCCAAACACCAAGGAGTCCCTAGCTTAGCTGGTGAGCAGTTAGTGTGTAGCTGAGTCTCCAGCCCTAGCTAGCCTGTTAACCATAACACAAAGCATGGAGCCTGTGTGCGTGTAGGAAGAACAGGGCGTCGCTAAGGAGGCGTTGTCGACCACCCCAAACATAGAGGGTAGGCGCTCGTACACGTGTAGGAAGAAGCCGAAGATAGGGCCGTCTCTAGGAACATTCGAGCATCAACATGACTGTTCGGGGATTTGCCTTAGACTTAGTTGTATGTCATATTTAAGATGGTATACATGAAAGAAAATCGCTTGGAGAACGAACATGGAGAAAATAGCTCAGAGAAATATCATGGCGATATATGAAGATTGGAGAATATTTAGAAGAATATTAAAGCATGACTTAGCTTTAGACAGAATGTCTTGTCGGTGGCGTATGGCGTTATCTGGTCGGCGTTGACAAAATTGCCCGGCCCTTGAGCTTTCTGGCTTGTCGTCATGGCAACGGTCGTGGTTGTCACGGGGCCATTCTTTGCGGCGATCATCATTGCAACGCGATAGGTGGTCAGAGTAAGTAGTCCAGGCGGCTCACTTGATGGTTTGTTTGGTAGCTCAGGTGGCTCACTATCAAGTCTGGCTCACGGCTTGTAGGGGTGTGTTTAGTTACCCCAAAATCCAAACTTTGGCACTATGCAAAAAGAAGATTCCCCGTCACATCAAACTTACGGTACATGCATGGAGTACTAAATGTTGTCGAAATCAAAAACTAATTGCATAGTTTGGTTGTACTTTGCGAGACGAATGTTTTGAGCCTAATTAGTCAACGATTGGACAAGTATTACCAAATCCAAACGAAATGCTACAGAGCGCTACAGTGCGCTGTTGTGATTCCGGCGGTGCCAACTTTGGGCAACTAAATAAGGGCTAGATCAGGTGTAGTGATGCGCAAGCAGACGTGTTGTGCTTGCATTGATGAAAACCGTACATACCGAGGGAAACTATCCCCCACGTAGATGCTTTGCATGCATAAACACGTGAAGCCTTAGTATCTTAGCTTGCATGTCGTGGTAACCAATCATTATGCATGTCCGATCCAATTGTAGGACTCATGTGCATGTTTGATTGGGTCGGAGTAGGACTCCCGTAGTCCCATGTGGATGCGGCTTGGTGTATCGATGAAGCCTAGGAGTCGGCACCGGCCTTGACGTGGTACAGGCCCACGCACACCGCTAGCTCTGTCGGCAGCCGGCTCCATTGCATCATGAAATTCCCATAGGCGGAGTAGGAGGCTAGCTTGACGTCGTGCAGGGAAGTGACCTTCATCAAATACCAAACTGGCGATATGCGAATGGCTTGAGCGGCGTAACCTCGTCTAGATTACTTTGCCGATTCAAACTTGCCATCTGTTGGGCCACCGGTAGCCGATTGACTCAGTCACTACAGAGATAACAGCGCCTAGACTTGGTGACGCGTGCTGCTCGAAGATGCGCCTTGGTTGTCGAAGGATGTCGACGCGATCAGCCGAGTTGCCACAAAGGATGTTGATCTTCAGGTACGCCATCTGGTGCGCCAGGGGATCAAGCGCACACCCCCTACCTGGCGCACCAACTATTGACAAAAGATACTCGGTAGTCCACCGAGGGGGTACCCACGATGGTAGATTGTTTGGTAGAGGTGCGCCTGATCAGGAACTAGATGGTGACACAAGGCACATGGACAGCGATTTAGACAGATTCAGACCATCTGATCGACGTAATACCCTACATCATGTGTCTTCGTTGGATTGTATTGAATATAAGATGCCTTCGAGGGGGGTCACTGCCCGCTTTATATAGTCTAGGGGGCAGGGTTACAAATCGGTTAGATTTAGATCTATTTAGCTATATGGCAAGTATTTACAAGGAATACGATATCTATCATATTCGAACAGATCCTTCTCTATCTTCAAGGTTCTTCTAATTGTCTTGCGGTGCACGCTGACTAGAGCCGAGCACCGTAGGCCATGATCTTATGGGTTGGGCCACCTCTAGTGGTGCGGCCTATGTATTGTCCTATGGATACCGGGGGTATATCCCCCCAATTCCTCCTCCTGAATGAGGGCCAAGGCACTGGCCGTGTCCACATTCTTTGGCCTGTGCAACACAATGACTCTTCTGATGTCCTCTTTCAATCCAGAGACAAATCGAGTCACAAAATATATATCATCATAGTTGTTATTGTAGAGCAACAAGCCTTGAGCAAGCCGCTCAAACTCCATCTGATAATCAGCTACCGAGCCTTACTGACGTAATTGCTCAAATTGACTCAACAGAATTTGGTATTGATCTCCATCAATCTTGGCCATCACATACTCACAAAGAAGGTCCCAATCCATGATTCTTCCCTTCCTCTATACTGTTTGCAGCCAAGAAGCAGTTGCACCCTTAAAGTTGAGGGCGACAAACCTTGTCTTCAGAGATTGATCCACTGCGTACACCTCGAAAAACATCTCGCAATTATCGCGCCAAAGCCATGGATTAGTTCCATCAAACTTAGGAAACTCCATCTTATGGAATGGAGGGGAACGTGAGTGCGAAACACGATCACAATCTCTCGGTAAAAACTGAGCAGGGGGAGGATGTGGTCTTGGGTACATACCCGTGATCGGGTGCTGCGGGTGAGTTCCAGGGAACCCACCGCAATCATCCCGGTGGTCATATCACAGGTTGTGCCCCATGGGCCTATCATCATCGCCCGGCAATGGGATCAGTGTAGTATTGAGATCCAACCACCTCGGTGGCGCTCGTGGAGGCGGCTACGGACGATGGGGCGGAATCATCGGCCAAGGGTGGAACTGGTGACCAGGCTGTAGCGTGGAAGACCTTGAATCCATCGTCCTGTGGAACGTCGTCTGGAACGTCATCGGCGGCGGTGGAGGTGGTGGAGGCGGCGGCGGTGGTGGTGGTGGTGCCTCAAGCACCTGCAGCCGCGACGTCGTCTGATCAACCTGAGTCACCACGTCGTCGGTCTTCTGAAGCAAACTTCTGAGCGACTTGTCCATAGTCGACCTCCATGACTCCAGACCATCGAGCTTGTCGAGCGTACCCCGTATCATGTTATGAAATCTAGCGAACTGCTTCGACATCGTCTCCAGTTGCGCCGAGAGATCCTCAACGGATTTCATCATCTCTTGCTGAAACTTGGTGGGCTTCCTCTTCGGCGCTAGAGTTGGGGACAAACCCGCAACACACCAACCCTGCTCCTCGCCGACCCAGTGAACCACAACACGGACCTACGGGTTCACAAATTGACACCGAAGCGATGACTCGCAATCATCAGCTGTCTGGAATTACCACCGCGATCAAGACGAAGAACAAAATCGGGCTAAGGAACGCGGGTCTCTGATACCAATTGTCAGACTATGGATCAATCCTGATGGTGAGCTTGGTGGATTACTGCTAAGAACTGAGTAATTGAAGAACAATTGATGATAAACGAAGAACTCAACTGTATGCAATGGAATTGTAGCAACTGAATGTAACCGCAATGTAACTGAATGTTTACAGAATGAGACTTCTCAGGTTCGATGCCTTCCCTTCTACCAGAGCTCGGGTTATATACCCCCGATTACATGGCCTTGGGCCCAACCGACATGACTAACATGCCAACTAATGCCTCTCCCAATCCGGCCCAGCAACGCTTAGTCATCACCCCATCTTCCCTGTTGTCGGATCACCAATAGTGACCGTCAGCTTCCTGACAGGCTTGCTCACCCATTTTTTAGATCCAGAAATGTTATACAACACACATGTGTTTTAGCATAAAAAAAACACATGGATTTTCTCTCTCTCTCCCTCTCTTTTCAACCGTCTTCTCGGCCTCGAGGACGACTTCTCCGTGCACTCCCGCAGCGGCGTGATCAACTCGGCTCCCACGGAGGACCAGCGCGCTAGCTAGCCGAAGCTCCCGACCGGCCCTACCGCCTTCGCTACCGCCGTCGGTGCAGGGAGGCACCCGCACGACGTCCAATCCGTGCCAGACTCGCCGATGCTGGACAAGAACTCCTTGTTCGGGTCTACCTCCTCGGCCTCGTCGCTATCGAATCTTCCGCCTATACGCGTGCGGCCGGAGGACCGCCCGCCGGACGCCCAATTTGTCCTTCCATGAAAAAAAAGTTTTTTGTGATCTATGGATTTGTGATTTTGTGATTTGTGATTGTCTGGAGGTAGAAGAAGGCTAAAGATAAGAAAAGTATGGAGGCTGTTGGATCTTAATTCTATGATATAAAAAAAATAATGCGTTAAAACTGTATAAAACATGTGGCTGTGCAGGAGACATGCTCTCGTAGATCCCACTTCCAACCAACGGGAGGGCGAATAAAACGCGAGCCGCCCCCAGATTACTTTGGTGGCCTCCTTCCTAGTCCCCGCCACGAGATTCCCTCTCCAGCTTGCGCACCACCGTGCACGGCCACTGCCCTCCTCCAAGGCTCCGACCCCGACCCGAGGCCGCCATGTCACCGGCGCCGTCGCGCCCCCGCATCCGGCCGTGGCTGGTGGTGGGCGACCTGGCGCTGGCGGCCGCGTGGGTGTGCGCGGGCGCGCTGGTGAAGCTGCTCGTGTACGGCGGGCTCGGCATCGCGGGACGCCCCGAGGCCGAGGCCGTCAAGGTCTCGCTCTCCATCGTATACATGTTCCTCTTCGCCTGGCTCGAGGCCGCCTCCGGTGGGGCCTCCTACAACCCGCTCACCGTCCTCGCCGCTGCGCTCGCCTCCCACGGCGGACCCGCCGTGTACCTGTTCACCGGCTTCGCGCGCATCCCAGCTCAGGTGATGTTCCTGTACTACACCGCGAATCCGCGATCGCGATCTGTGTCGTGCTTCTATTTGCTGGATTTGGTCTTCGGTCAATCGATCGTGTGCATTTTACCTATGAAGCTTATAACACTAACACCATCTGGTAATTTGGTTGAATGTGGTTGATCAACATTCAACAAAGACTGGAACTCGATAAGAAACTGAGCGATCACCATGACTAGTTATATAATTTGGTTGTCTCAAATCTAATCCAGTGTATTTCTAAAAAGAGAAAACGCACCAAGTCTAGCTATTATTACCATATATACTAGTGTAACATTCATTTATCGCAACATGGCTGATTCCATAAGTCAAACTTTGTTACTGTATCAAACTCACACTATGCAGTGATGGACATTTGGCTGCATTTATTTATGGATCTTCGTGTTTGTTTGTTAAGTTTTGTTGTATTCGTTCCGGTTATCAGGTGATTGGGGCACTTCTTGGAGTAAAGCTCATTCAGTTAACTTTCCCTAATGTGGGTAAAGGAGCCCGCTTAAGTGTTGGTGCTCATCATGGCGCGTTAGCTGAAGGATTAGCAACTTTCAGTGTTGTTATGGTGTCAGTGACCCTGAAGAAGAAGGAGATGAAAAGTTTCTTTATGAAGACATGGATCACGAGCATGTGGAAGAACACAATTCATATCCTTAGCTCGGACATAACTGGAGGGATTATGAACCCTGCATCTGTAAGTTTGTCTACACGTGAGGCATGACACATGTTTGATATACAAACGAACCTTGTTGGATTTGAACTCTTATTCCCTATGAATCAAACTGAAACAATCTGAAAAGTACAAGCACCAAATTTGTTATGATTCCGACATTCCGTACGCCCTCCTAGTCTGCATACTGTTATACCCATGTATTATTGCATCATACTATGATCGATTGAGTTATGCATTCTTCTCTTTGGCTTGTCAAATATTATGCAATGTTGTACTTGCCAAGTGGATCATGCAGGGGAACAGTTTATATGATGGTGTGCCTTATAAGATGTCTTGCGTATTGTGCATTTTTTTTTTGTTATAGAAGTCTTGAAAAAGTTTGTTCTGTGAAAGGCTATGCAACAGTAATTGTAGATTATGACAACTAGCTTTATGTTAAAATGTTTGCTCCTATAATACCTGGCATTCATTGTTTGTCTTGGTTCATGTAATACTTGAAATTAGAAATCCAAATTCATTTTTCTGATTATTGCATGTTCTGGTATGTGCTTGTAGGCTTTTGCTTGGGCGTATGCTCGAGGAGATCATACAACATTTGACCACCTACTGGTATATTGGCTGGCGCCCCTGCAAGCAACCCTGCTGGGAGTATGGGCAGTGACCTACTTAACTAAACCCAAGAAGATCAAGGAGCAAGAAGCAGATGAAAACAAGACCAAGAAGGAATAGACTATTCTTGAATTAGAGCTAGAGCTTCATACCATCTTCTTAGCCAGATAACTTGTGGAGCTAGAGCTTCATTTCATCTTAACCACACAAGGTGAAATGTTTTGAAGCTAATCTAAGAAATGGCAAATCTATCGTGGTCAGTTTCTGAGAAGTCTCCTTGATCTGTATTTCTTGTATCTGGCTTAGCTTAGCTTATGCAGAAGCTTGTAAATACCTGTTCCAGGCTTCCATTCAAGACATTGTCATATTGGAAACAGTATATGAAAGTTAAATCTTCTTAGAGTTGACTCACAGACTACGCTATTGTTCCATAACATTGTTGAAAGTATCTTCAGTTCAATTGTCTATTGATAACCGGAAATTGCAGTCTCGTCTAGTTTCCAGGGAAATGAATTAGTCTGCGTTATGAATGATCGACTGCAACTTCTTCTTCTTCTTTTTTTTTTTGGTGGGGGGGGGGGGGGGGGGGGGGGGGGGGGCGGCGGGAGGAGGAGATATCAGCAAGGAATCAAGTATTGGACCGGTACCCCCAGAAACTGTTTGTTAGTCGTCGATTGGGAACTAGTCCGATGCCAACCTTTCTGAAATCTGACTGCGCTGTAGCACTGAGTTTCCCTTCAATGAAGCTGATGATTCAAAATCAAATGGTAGTTGATGTCATATGCGCATAGGACTTTTTAGACTTCGATCGAGAGTGAAACTTCAAGAATTCTACATTGGTGATACGATGCATGCTCACTTACTGTCGGCAGAAGTTACACATCATGAATCTTACAATGCAAATTGCAATCATTCATAGGCATGGACATGTGAGTAAACTTGCGATCCAACCGTCAAAGCATAGATCATTCATTCATCCTGGGCCTGGGGCTCATCATCGTCTCCGTTGTCAGAATCCAAGGGACTGAAAAACTTGCCGTCCAGCAGGTATGAGCCGACGGCGAGCCGCACGACCCAGACGTCCTTGGGCTTCCGCGCCATGATCCTGCTCGACCAAAACCAGCATAAAGGCACTGTATACAGTTCATTGTCATGTGCTAGCTAGAGCACTAGCTAGTAGTAGTACCTTCCGACGTCGCCGGCCTTGACCTGACCGCTGTTGTGCCGGAGCGACGGCACCGACGCGGCGGTCTTGAGCATCACAGGAGCCTCGAGGATGACGATCGGGGAGCCCACCTTGAGCTTCGACTTCGTGTCGGCGCCTGCTGTCACGCCACCTCCGTTCGGCGCGCCCCGGACCGCGAAGCCACCAGGACGTCGTCGTCCCGGACCTGGAGAAGCTGGGACTCGCCGCGGTGGTGAGACGAAGGACGAAGAGACGGCAGCTGTTACTGCCGCTAGCAATGGGTGTAGCATCCTGTACCAACTAAAGAACAGGCACAGTACAGAGGTAAGTCCTCAAGTTTGAGCAGCTAGCTGCTGCCTCTGCCGCTCTGATTGGCGTGGTTTAGCTTCTCCTCGCCATTGCTACCCCTGCGTCAAGTTTGTGGGCATTGTGGTGATGGAATTTGGGTCCTCGCTCAACGTGTGGCTCTGACGGGATGGAGGGAGATGATGGAGTACTCGCTGTTCTGACTTTTTTTCCTTTTTGATTGATTGATTGAAAAGTGCGTGCGTGCTTGCGCGCTGTGGTGGCGCCAACGACTGGGGGAAGTGAACGGTGGCCGTGTGTCCCGTTGCCCTTGTTCCCTTGTTATCTCCTTATCCGTTCAGTCTCGTCCTGAGATATTGTTGAGTATGTGCTTTGTTCAGTCATCCTGAAATATGTATGTATTCGATTGAAAAATCTCATCTAAGATACCGACCCAATTTCTAGTCATCGATTAGACATATGATTCTCGTTTATTTCTTGTGATTAAACTATGTCAAATGTACACTGATGTACAGTGGACCATCATACGTGATGGTTTGTGAATGTCATCATGCGGCAATTGTAAATACTTTGGTGGTAGTTTGGTGTGCAAGTGCAATAGCGTTACTGATTTTGACTGCAGGTATCCGGGAAGACATCTGTTCCCAATTACACACAACGCACACACATTCTCAAACTATCACGGGAAAAACTAAAAAAACACTCCATTAGCGGACATTTGCTTACCTTTGTGTTTACATAGTCTCATGTACAACAATTCACTAGAGCTACGAAATCCAATAATTTTCCTTTTTTACAAGGGACACGATGTACTCAAGCTATGATGCATCTTTTTTTAATCTAAAGATATGATAGCTAAACAAATCGAACTCTTATTTGTAATTGCAGTCAAAATGCTATTATGAAAAGATTGCAAATGGAGTCAAAGGTTGAGATCTTTGGAATAGGTTCTATGAGTGGAGCGTCTGTGGTGTTGGTACTTGAGTGTGCATCGCTCCGGATGAGACAATGGTCCAGTACTTCGTGCCATATCTTTCGGCAATTCAATTGTACACCAACATGACAAATGTTCCTACTTCACAAAGGTACGCACAGGTATACATGTACTAATATTTGCATAAAACTTTTGTACATAATTGAAAAAAAATAAAAATAAAAGCTTATGGTACCAGTGTTGCTTACATGATCATTGATGGCATAATGGTTGCAGCATGTTATATGATGGAAGATTCAATCAGGATAACCAATATGGTGCAAGAAACAGGATGGACACTCATGGATATCAAGCACCATCACACATGTCCACTATTGGAATTGAAAGCAAGGGAGAGTTGTTCTTCAAGTATTTTGAACCTGACTCCCCTTACGAAAGGATACCTTTCGTAGACAAGGCTTGCAGTCCCATTATTATGTTCGGATCTAACTTCCAACATTCATGTTTTCCAAAATTTACAAACTTTATGATATGCACTCCACTTATGATACCTTGTTTGGCGTCCATTCATAAGTTGAATCAGGTTCTAAATACTTGAAAGATACCCTCTTGCAGCGTATGTAGCTCCAATAGCTTTATATCTAGCGACTTCTATGTCATTCACATGTTTCAAATTTTCTACATGCACAACTCCCCCTGCATATATCAGATGGGAAGAGAAATTTATTAGCATACATAATTTACTGAATTTAAGATATTTCTATTTACATACCGCAAGATTTGTTTTCCCAAATAAGGAAGAATAAGTATACATATCTTTAGCAATGACGTTGGTACCTTGGATCTGGTTGTTAAAGACAACAAAGAGTGATTGGGGAAAATGAAATTCTAGATCAAGGCGGGCATCAGTGGAAATTATGTCGCTAGCTTGGATCAACGTAAGTGTACAAACAATTGAGGCTAGAGGGGACCAAAATTTAGATCAAGGTTCAACACCATCGATAACAATATAGCTATCTTGGGGTCCAAGCGAGTGCATAGGAAGCAAAGGCGCTGCATAACAAAGAGTTTGGATCAAGATGGGGGCACAACAAAAGGGATATGGTGTTTCTAGCTTTGATCTAGTGGAGCAGAGAGAAATTAAAGGATTGTGGGAAACAAGAGATTGGATCTAGATGGGCTTGGACCAGTGGTGAAGGCTCCATGGGAGGAGCAAGCCAGTGGGGGTTCGATCCCCCGTCCCACACCTGGGCTCTTGTGAAGGCCGCACCAAGTGGTGCTTTTTTTTAAAAAAAAAGGTTGTTGATTTTGGAGGTGGAAGACTCACCGTAGCAAGTGAAGAAGACGATAATCATCGTGGGAGACGATGATGAGTGACACCATCATCTATCTCTTGGATGGCTATAGGTGTAGCAGACGGTGGTTGATTGATCAATCCTGTATTGAAGGAATTTTGGGTAGATAACATGTGGGTAGGGTGGAGGCAGCAGAAGAGTGAGTAGGGTTAAGGTAGAGATGACGGAAGGGGAGGGCCGTATATATAGAGAACAATGCAAGGATGAACCCGTTTGATCTTGATCCTACGGTCACTAGATACACCTTTTTTAAGAGGAAAAGTCATGACGTTGATGGGGGTGTTTGGTACGGATGGGCTAGTCCATAACTGTGTCTCCTTGGGTTGTAAAGGGTGGGGCAACAGTTACTGCTGAGTGAATGCTACCATATAAATCGTAGCGGTTGCTACAACAATCACAAGCAAACATGCTCGTTGTCTCTTTATGCAAAGTCACATGCAGAACACTAAAGTATCAGGTGGAGTTAGACTTAAATGTGAATTTTTCTAGGGGTCCATAAAATTCCCTATATTTTATGATCTTATTTGCAGTTTTTCTCTTGTGTTTAGGTGTATGATCTATGCTATGGTTGTCCTTCCCTATCATCTTTCAGCAGTGCAGAGCTCTCACGATCAAGTTGGATGTCGGTTTTTTGGTAACTTTTCATAATCACTTACTTTCCATCTTGAAATAGAAATATTTATACATATATGACATTCACTTAAAGTAAATAATGACCATGATTTTACTTTCTTCTATTGTCATCTAGGTATCCAACAAGTCATGTCCCTGTGAAGAATCAAAAAGATCTAAATACTTGCTTTTTGACCTACCATAGCCTTTCAACATGCAAAGGTATGCGACACTTATAAAAGGTAGTAATAAGGAATATTTATTGTGATTAAACTGTGTCAAATGTGCATTGATATAAAGTGGACCATCATGGTACGGAATTACGGATACATGATGGTTTGTGAATGTCATCATCTGGCAATTGTAAATACTTTGGTGGTAGTTTGGTGTGCAATTGCAATAGCGGTACTGATTTTGACTGCAGGTATCCGGGAAGACATTTGTTCCCAGTGACATGCAGTACAGCAGTACTGTATATTCTGTTTCAGTTGATTTGGTCTACGAATGATTTTCTATAAGGATCCTTGTCATGGGGATGATTTGAGTACCAAGTACCAGCAGAGTTGCAGAGAAGTACTAAAAATCAACAACAACAGGCCATCAGACGGGCTGCTAAGCGGGCTAGGACAGAAAAAGAGGGCTTCACCTCTACAAAAGCATCAGCATCGTGGGAGGCAAGCATCGAACGAGAACAGAACCCTCTGCTCTGCTGTTCTTGCTTCCTGCCTCTAGTTCTTGCTTTCCCCATCTATTTACCCTGTTGAATCCTGGATTGAGTAAATCTTGATACTACTGTTTTTTTTTTTGAGCAACATCTTGATACTACTGTTGAGTGAATCTTGTTGGGACATCTAGGTCCAGAACACAATGGGCCCGTTTGCATGGGTCCAGGACTCTAGTAGGTCCATGTGACATGCCTCTTTTGTGCAGCGCATGTGGGCCCGCGAAAGGCATGCTGGCCCAGTTCAGAACTCCAGACCCACCACTGTCAGCTACATGACCATGAGTAAATGCTGGTCCTTTTCTGTCTCTCTTTTGCGGATCCATTTCCCTTTTTTGCTGGGAGATTGCAATTAGTACTAGAACGCAGAGACTCTTTTTAATGTACAGAGACAACAAAATGGTGTCCTAAACTGAGCAGTTGCCCATGGTGAAAAATGTCTATGCAAGTCTCTCGCTCAATATGGATGGTTTTTACAGCGACACATGTTGCCGAGGTTAAAATTTATCGATCCACAATTTGTAGTGCGTTTAGCGTAAAAGGCCCTACGAAGAGACAAAAAAAAGGGTGTTAACTCGTGGACAATGAAAGACTCCACGTCATGCTGACACGGGCGTCCTATTCTTTCATAGTTATCCACTTCGACTTGCCCTAGCCAGCACATCCGTGTTTGGAATAGATTTTCAAAATCATACGTACTCCTAGGCACGTAGGAGTATATCATCTTACGTTGACGACGATATGCCTCGGAGGTTGGGATCGTGTCTGTGTCACCTATCGCGGCGTGTGCAGCGTGCGGCTTTGGGGGCTTATTTTGTCTCGAGAGGCTTCTAATCGCTGATTGGAGTTGCCATTGTTTGCCGTCAGACAGTTTGAAAGCAGGTGTGATTAGCACATAAAAATATACAGGTAAGCAGCCTGTTCGCTTGATCGTAAATGATTGTAAATTTCCAGCCAGAATAATATTTTTTCTCTTATATCAAATCAGCCCGCAGTAATAATCCACGACCGTATACGATCGTATCACCACCAGCCGAACATGCCGAAGATTTTGTTGTCGTCAGATAATAAGATATAAAATAGTACCGGTAGAATTGCAGATATGATGGAATAGTATGTTAAGCCCTTGTTTAGTTCCAATTTTTTCCCCCAAAAAGTGCTACAGTACCTATCACATCGAATCTTGCGATACGTGCATGGAGCATTAAATGTAGATGAAAAAAACTAATTGCACAGTTTGGTTGGAAATTGCGAGACGAATGTTTTGAGCCTAATTAGTCCATGATTGAACATTAATTACTAAATAAAAACGAAAGTGATACAGTAGCCCAAATTCCAAAGTTCAGCAACCTAAACACGCGCTAGGAGAACAGGTACGGCAGAAAGATTTGGAATCACGGAGCCATCTCTGAACTCAACAAGTCAACAAGCCTACACATGCATGATTGCTTAAATCTTTCTTTAAGAAACAAACAAGTACGGCCAGGAGTAGGTAGCAGTAGTGTGTGGATGTGCCCAAAACGTTCAGGGCATGTACCATCAGCCGAAGAGAAATTGATTCCCTGTAGGCTGTAGAGCAGCTGAAAATGCTATAGTTTTTTCTCCCCCGGCTTATATTGTTTTTAGAGGGGTGCGGTGCAGTTGGTTGGCATGGGTTTTATTTCTCAGTGCTAGAAACACGCGCGCGCGCAAGAACACAAAACAATCAACACAGAGAGACGATGACACACCAAGTGGAAGTATAGAACGGACGGAAAATCCTATCGAGCGTACAAGAAAATACTATAAAAAAAACAAAATGAAGTTCCATTCGTGCGAGCGGCCAAAGAAAAACAAGGGTGCCCATATCAATTGCTACGCGTTTGAAAACAAACAATCGTTTGTTTCAGTAACATTGTTGCCATGAAATCCAAATATGTAAAACGGCTCTAATAGCAGTAACATTGTGCGCCGTCTCCACCATCTCTCTTTTTCAGGAAAGTCTGTAAATACCATCCTATATCGCTTGGATTTTGATATATCATCGTACAACACATTTTATTGGAAATGCACAGCGCCTAGTCTACTTTGTTGAAAACTATCCCACCACACGTGTTTAGTTGATTTCGTCCATTCTCGGCCAATGTAGATGATCCACATTGGCTGAGTTGACCTGGTGTTTAGATGATGTTCATCACATTGCTATGATGAAACTTGGAGATAGCCAACACCATTATATTAATGACTGTTTGGCATATAAGCTTAAAAAGGGTTGGGTTTAAACTTCTATAAGTATCTAACTTTGATAAAAACTACTTTAGCAATCCACATTGGTAAAAAAAAAATGAATTAGCTTAGCACATATATAGTGGGGTAATTTCTGCAAAAAAAGAGGTGCATAATTAAGATAAAATCTCTTATGAGCTGAATATCAAAACTAGTGTGAGATATATGATACTTTTTACAATTTTTCTATCTTACTACTCTCTCCTTCCCAAATTATAAATCATTCAAAGAATCTTAGAGAGTCAAAGCATCTCAAGTTTGACCAAATTTATATGATAAAATAATAATATTTATGATGCCAACTAAGTATTATTAGATTCTTCATTAATTATACTTCCATAGTATACCAATTTGATGTCACAAATCTTTATAATTCTCTCTATAATTTTGGTCAAACTTAAAATGTTTTAACTCTCCAAAATTATTAGAATGACTTATAATTTGGAACAGAGGAAGTATTTAGCTTTCTAGCACTCTTGTCCTTGGTAGTACCTTTTGGCTGCCGAATCAAAGTGCACCACCTCTGGTCGTGCTAATGTATACTTACTTCTTCGCTCCCTGGCCACTGCCACGAGACTCAAACTGGCTTAGGTTTCACCTGCTAAGAGCACATTGGTCCCGTTCGCTTTGCTGATAAGCCATAGATAAAAGTACTGTTGACTGATTTGTTGTGAGAGAAAAACATTGTTTCGGCTGAAAAAACAAGCTGAAAAGTACGGATTATAAGACAAGCGAACAGGGATTAGTTCTATTATGTATGTACCGTAGCACATTATTGGTTTATGTTTGACAAGCTTCTAGCGAATGGTATTCACATTTATAGCTCCAAATCAATTTAGTATGAAACTACATTTCGTAATTAATCTAATAATATTTATTCCATGTCATAAATATTGATATTTTTAGTTATAATTGAACAAGCTTAAGACACTAAAACATGACAGAGTTAGAATCATATTCTTTTTGGGACGGATGGAGTAGTTGTACGTCTGGTTTCTTAAAAACAAAATTTCTCTAAAAACTAGACTGAATATATAAAAACTATTAATATTTATGACTCGCAATAAATATTATTAAATTGAACATGGAATATATTTTTAAAATAAACTTATTTAGATAGGTATAATGATCTTGTTATACTTAAAAAAAATAAAATTTTGAAAAATAAAAAATACGGTTATTTTAGTACGGAAGAAGAACCGTGGAATGGAGTAGTATATTTTGGAGTATACTGTACCAAGACCGTGGTGGTGCCCCGCGCCCGCGCCGCACAAAATTCAAACGCGAATTGTGCTCTGTTCGTAGCAGCGCAGGACAGAACCATAGTCGCGCGTGTAGCAGACCAGCACGACGACGATGAAAAGCACGTCCACGATGTGGTGGAAGGCACACAGCGCCTATCATTCAGGGCCGCCGTACGTATAGTCCGGCCGGCGGCTGCACTGCACTCTGTAGTGCACTATGCACTGAACGCCGGCCGCTGCGCCGCCACCCGGCCGGCGTTTTTGACCGCAAGCAAAAGTCCCGCCACGCATGGGTTGGGCACGTCCGTCCGCGCCCGTTTTGCCCAGTGCAGCAGCATCCCAGTCCGAGGCAAGAGAAGCAGAGCACGGAAACCTCGTCGGTCGACAAGGCGCCGCAGCCACGCGCCGCGGAGGCGGAGGCCGACGAACCGAGATAAGATGATAACCACGGGCCGTGCCGCGCGGGCGCCAAGCCAACCCACCAACAGTGGCGAATCTAGAATTATAATTCAGAGTACGTCGTGCAAAAATTTTCATATACAATTTGATAAATATATTTTAACAATTTGATAATAATTATAAATATTGTAACATGATTCGTTAAATTCAAGGATCGAGTTGAAATCATCCACTAAATACATTATAAATAATTCAAATATAGACATAAAAGAGTACTAAAGACTTATAATGCTATTTTTCTAAATGTTTTATTCGACGCTTTTGAAGAGACATGAATGTCTTGAGTATATCATCTTCATCAACTTAAAAAAAAATATGTCTTGAGTTAAAAGGATTGAAGCCTGACATACAAGACAACAACTCCATATTACTCTGCCAAGAGTCTGCTCTTTCAGCATAGGTTCGACCGGATCAAGGGAATGTTTAGAAGTAAGTCAGGCTGAAAAGTACTGTTCGCTGATTTGTTATGAGAGAAAAATACTATACCATGGCTGATAAGCCAGGCTAATAAGTTAAGCGAACATGGCCGCAACATCCGAGTTTCTCTTCGTAAAAGCACAAATATTAAACACAATACTAAATAATTAAGCAATTTATTATTTGTGATGTTTGAAAATTGCTATTGAAGTACACAATTTTTTTTAAATACGAATAACACAAGAGACCGAATAACAAATTTTGGATTTCATCTAAACAAAATAATGAATCAAGAATCAAGACGAGTAGATGACGAACCTCCGTGAGACTGTGACTATCTGATAATCTAATTAGTGTGACCAGGCGGCACGGCATGAGGCGGCGTGTTCAATCACTTCGATGTTCCATCCTCTCGCTGCGTCGCCTCTGATCAAGATTAGATTAGGCCATTAGGGATAGGTTAGGGAAATTAGGAGGCAAGTCTCCCGTACTCGCGTGGGCAGTGTGATTGCGTAACTGCCTATGCACGACGGCACCAGGTGATCATGCCATCACGGCGTTTCATGGTCCTTTGGACTGGTCCTTTGGACTTACCGCGTGGGCCTTTCTTGTTGGCGTGATCGAGATTCCACCAGATAAGTCATTTTTTCTTTTTTTATAATATAGATACTTATACACTACACGATATATATATATATATATATATATATATATATATATATATATGTGTGCGCTGGCCGGTACTGCAGGATATGCCAGTGCCCACCAACAAGGCCGAGGGTGAGGACGTGCGTCGCGTGGGCCGGCGGGCGCCTGGCCTCACCCGGCCCCCCACGGCCCCACGCACGCATGTGGTCGTGGTCGTGGTCGGACTCGGATCGATGAAGTGACGGGGGGAGCGACTGGGGACAGCGTCTCCAGTCCCGCCTCCCGTTCCCCGGCTCGCCTCGCGCCAAGCGGGTCGTCCGGCGCGTGGGCCACGCGGGCCGCCCGCGCGTCGCCGTCGTTTTCCCCTCCCTGAGATGAGACCCTGCCACTGCTGTCGCGTAGCCGCCCCCACCTCCGGGCCCGGGGTCCCTCCGGACGAAGCTGCCGCGAAGCTTCCTCGGCCGCTCGCCATCCCCGCCCGATCCGGCCGAGCACGACGTGCGCGCGCGCGCCGCGGCCCCCGCGACGTCGGGTTGGGTGGGGGCCCGGTCATTGGTTCGGCCGTCTGGGTTGGTACAGCCTGGCCAGCTGAGCTAGTGGCCCGCCCGCTGTGTTGTCTTGGCCCGGTTTGGCCACGCACGCAAGTTTACTGCGAAGTGCGAACCTTTATGGCCACGGAAAGCAACTGCAGCTCGCTCGCTCCCTCCGCGGCTGCCTGCCAGTACCGCCTTGGACTTGGACGTACTGCTACGTGTCGCCGGCGCCGGGTACGGTACGGATGACGCCTTGACGTTCGCTCGTTGGGGCCGCCGACTGCGTTTGTGGTGTGCCCCCGATGCCGACCTGACCTCACCGCTCGGGCCCGTGCTTCGCACTGTTCCGCTCGACGTCGCGAGCCGGCGTGAACGAATGAATGGCTGCGTGCGACTGCGTTCTAAAAGGACCAGGCTGCTCTCCTCTCCTGTACTGTGCTCTACTGTACGTGCTCACGCGAGCATCTACCACTAGCCATCCAAATCGGACACGATCACAAGGATCTGCCATCTGTGGTGGAGCGAGCGATGCTGAGGCGGCGTGGTGGCTACCGTCACCTGATATTCCTCTGTCGTCCGTGGCGAAGACCGAAGCCACTAGCGGCCATTCGTCCCCAAACCATCGAGACATTCGGATCAGCAGCAAAATTCGAAGACCGCGCCGCAGCAGCCATTCGTCCGGAGGCATTTTCGAGCAAACTCTCACATCCTCTTTCTGGCGATCCAAAAGAGGCAGTGGCGTGTGGCGGCGACGCGGTGTGGAGCTTTCGGCAATTCACTCCCCGCCCTCTCGCCCGCACCTGCCAGGAAGCTTCCTAGTGCCCGTCCCTTGGACGGGACTCTGCTCTGACGTGGCTCGAGCTCGATTCGATCAGCGGGACGTCTGGCTCTCGGCGCTTGGTCAATCCTATGGCTCCACGAATTCTTGCTATCACGGCCAAGGATTCAATTCCCAACCGAGGTGGCGGCGTCAAAATGTTGTGCCAGTAACTTTACACTTGCGTACTTCCAGAACCTAGCAGACATGACAGCGATAAATATCAGGACGCGTTGCTTTGTTCACGTCTGACGTCTCGCTAATCTCAGGGCCTTTACATCAAAGAAACCCGGCCAGTCTTTGCCGGCGCGTTTGGACATTGTCCTCGTCGACCTTTAGATCGACGACGGTCATCATTGGGCGAGCGGTAGAACTGAGGAAGGCGAGACTCGCCCGCCACCTGATGGGAGAACAAAATGGCGAAGCTTTTTTAGGCGCGTACGGTTGCGACCACGACCGGGCATGCATGTACCGAACTGGCGCGGCCATCGTCGCCCTCGCCTCGCACCTCGTGTGCTCGAGCGCCTTTTCTAAGGAACAACAGGCGCGTGCTCCCGCCAACTCTTGCGCGCCGTTGCCAACTTTTGGATGGAACAAGCAAAAGCGCCCGACGCCCCATGTGGCCGCGGTCCGAAGCGGAATCTCCGATGGCGATGCCGAGATATGCTACACATGTGGTGACTGTGTGTAGGTTCCACTTCCACCCCAGGCTGTGGTCATCCGTCCTCAGACTGCTGCACAAAAGAATCTTTTCATTTCCTGCTATTGCTCTCTTTTGTGTGGAGATGCAGCTGCTCCAGGCAGATTTTTCTGTTTTTCTTTCTTGCAACATAGGTTTCCGCGTAGTCACAAAGTACTGCTCCCTCCTTCCATAAAAAAATAATACAATTATAGTATTCATACTGGTTAGAGTAGTTTAAGTCTAACCAAATTTATAGTAAGTTGGTCCCGTTCGCTTGTCTTAAAAATGGCTTGTTCGGCTTCTTTTTTCAGCCGGAACAATATTTTTCTCTCACAACAATTCAGCCGGAACAGTATTTTTCAGCCAGTTTCAGCCAAGTTTCAGACCAGCGAACGGGGCCAAATATTCACATTTATGTTTTTAAATCAAGTTATTATGAAAGTATATTTCATAATTAATCTAATGATATTTATTTTTTTATCACAAATGTTAGTATTTTTCTTGTAACTTTGGTCAAATTTGAAATGATTTTTTGAAATACGAGAATTGCATTCTTTTCTGGACGGAGGGAGCACTATGTTGCTTATGCAACCTCTTCGGCTTTTGCTGCAGCCACAGCCTCCGCAAGCTTCAACCGTTATGTTATGACTGTGGGGTTGTTAGCTCGTCCATTTACAACCTTCAGTCCCTACTTCAGCCTCGTTGTCTATGTCGCTACGACACCAACTGTGGCGGTATTACGGTACATTGGTGATGATATGTAATATCCGGATTGTTGGTGAACAATCACACAAGCATCAAAGAGTGATTTAACTCTATTAGATAAAAATTTCATGTCCAGAAAAGTACATGTCAGGGGGTATTTATAGGGGGTGGAGTCTTCAATAGTCCTATTACAATAATCATTTTACCCCGATGAATCAAGTATTACATTCAAAACTAGCCTTCTCTATTCAGAAGGGCAGTTTGGTCATCATAATTGCAACAACATTTCTACATTGTCTGCATGGATTCGCCAGACAGGATGAGCCTTCGCGGGCCTAACTCATGTTGGCTTGGTTCCACTCGGCTTGGCTTCGCTCCACTCGCCCTTGGCTTCGCTCTTCTGCGAAGTGGGCCGATCACCTTCGGTCCTTTATCCCCAACTTTGTATTTTCACCCTCGGCTTCGTTCCTTAGCTTCCCTGAAGGCCTCCAAAGGTTGTCTTTTCACATTTTAGGCGAAGTCACTTATGAATAACAAGGACAATTTGCGACTTGAAAGTACATTAGTTAAAGACATGTTAATCGGCTTCGGGACTGCGTTACTTAAGGTTGAAACCCCAACAGGGATTGTGTAAACCCTCTACTGAACGCCTTTACAATAGCAATTATATTAGTCGAGGACTTGGGGGCTATATCTGCAGGTGCACTTTCGCGCCCCGCTAGATGCCAATAAAGACTTTAGAGCTTGGATCACCCCATTGAATGAATGGTCGACCTAATTGAGTTGTATGGCTCCTTGTTGTCCGGGGGCTCTAGCAGAGCAAACATGGTTGGGAAGGCAGGGTGTTAATGGTGAAAATGTCATACTTTCACATACTCAAAACACCATCAACATCCTCGAAATAAAAGGAAGATAAGCATATCATGAGCATATTTTTATCAAACAACAAGTTCCACATGTCAATGGAGTATTTGGTGCAAAACTATAGGAAATGGAGAAATTTGAGAAAGTGGAACCACCATATGGGGGTCAGTCGACCATCCTTATGGGCCCACCAGCCTTTCCAAGCCCTCACGATCTATGTGAAAGGCTCTAAAGTGATTCTCCACCCTCGGATCAAAGTTGTGTTTGCTCTCAAGGGTGAAAGATCAACTCACATGGATTGATGGACCCACATGTGACCAAACCGATGTGCCAAGTGGATTTGGATGACACTTACCCACTCTAGATGAAGGCAAGAGGCCCCACAAGCAAGGGGGAGACCCCATCTATCATATGGTTGGCCGACCCTCCACCTTCACCCACCACCTTGGTGCATGGCGGTATGCAAAGAAGCACAAGTGTGGAGTATCCTGGCCCTTGATTTGAAGTCAGTTTGATCCTATGGTTGATGAAGGATGTCACATGGATCCATGGGTCCACCTCTATCCATCTATAAATAGATGCTAACACCCCCCTCTCTCCATTCATGCCTTCAAGCTCCATGTGAAGAGTAGCATAGCTCTATTGTTTCTTCATAGTGTAGGATAGTTTAGTGTGGGAGTTAGAGTTGAGTGCACGTGCACTGCTACGAGCATATATGTAATGGTATCCCATGACATACAACCACACGCATAAAACATATGTAAAATCTTATGGATCATCAACAACTAACACTAGAATACATAATGCAAACTGCTTTCTTAAAAAATCAAAGAAAGCAAGTACAACTTTTTACATGACCTAGACAATCTAATACCCAATAATAATTTATTATTTTATTGTTTAAGACTAATGTAGTGTTACAAAAAATGGTGTTCCTATGCATCTTTAAGAGTGTAAAAAATCATATGCAATATCATTTCCATCCAACTCAAACTCGCTGAATATTACAAACCGAATAACAAAATTTTATATCTGGTTGAGCTTTTACTCATTGTTAAAAAAAAATTAATAAACAAGATCTCTATCAACCTAAAATAAAATTCAAATAAAAATTTTCAGTCACTATCAGTATGAAAACTAAACCATTTTTTATTAAAACACAAAACCCAATTATAATCTGAATATGAGTTTACCATCAAAATCAAAGCAACACATGACAAAAACACTATTGGAGGGATACTATGTAGAGCTTTGAATTAGAGAGGGAACATGTACGACAATCATTTGAAAACTTAATAGCAACACAAATTAATCCAGTGGTAGAAGAGAAATAAACACAAATTACGGTCTTATATTTGAGACTAAAATAAGCTTGAGTATACCGACTATTATACAAGTTTAGAATTACGGTGGCAGCATCTAGAATTTCATTCCAACCACGACGTGAACGCTTCTTTCTTGGTGCGCACCTGTGTAGTATGATAAAATCGAAACATGCATAAGATGCGAGTTTAATAATCTGAATAAAAGAACATATTAACATAGTATCATAGTATATAGTTGCTGCATATTAGATCGATGATCCAGGACCCACACTTGTATACGATCATCGTCTTTCATTAGGTGCTCTAATTGATTTATGCGTGCGCAATTAGAGTAGTGAGAGAAGGCATAAGCGTAGTGCTTATACTCTATCTTGCCTTTGGCTACAGCTTGTTGCACAGATAGATTGTGGATGCTAGCAGATGGTGACATCCCTGTCTATGCTTTGTATTTCACCATGTGTTTGAGACAAGTTCTTAAAGGTAATGTTAGTGTCAACTGTATAGCTGGTAGGAACTATTGTTACTATTGTCTCGCCTATCTCCATTGTGTTACTCAATCTAAGTATTGCAATTGTATGGTTAAGGTAGAACCATAGAAGTAGAGTTTGAATCATAGGAATCATTTACTCTCTTATTGTCCTCCCACCTAGCTATACCTTGCTAATTATCATGAGCTATCATTATCTTGGCTTGTTGCATCAACCCTTACTATCACATTTCGATTACCCCTACACTAATTGATACTAAGTCGTGGTAAACATAAAGATCTCCCATTTTTTATCATTTCTAGCTACCGTTTCCCTTGAGATTAAATAAATAACGATACCTTCGAATACTCCTTAGTAAAGTGCTACAACCGTATTTTGTGCGCTTGCGAAACATTCTATCTGAGCATAAGAAACACCAATACACCTAGGCTCGCTCAGGAGCTCCAACCGGGTGAACTTGGCTTGGCAAGACGAGCCTAGAGTCCTTCCTCAAACCGTCTCATGGGAGGACCTGGTTGGGCAATGGATCTAAGGGACACTTCGAATCTCCCAACAAACGCATGCTATGGAGTAGCCACCACCAGCACAACAGGCTAAGCAGTTGTCCCACTGCCCTGGCAGAGCGTCACTTGCGTACTCTGGCAAGAGTCATGCCCGGGGCATTGTTGGTGCTTCTTAGCGTAAGCAGAAAAGTCTGCAAGCGTACGGAAGTACCGTTGTAGCACTTTACCCGGTGGTATTCAGGGTATCGTATTTCCACGAGAAACGAAGGTGTAAGTAGTCTCTTGGCTAGATTACCTAACAAGAATTGGAAGAAGGATAACTTGGGTAGTGAGGTTCTTCTAAGGGTAGAAACCTTTAAGCAAAGATAACTTTGCTACTACAGACTCACTTCGGGCACCGGATTGCAACTAGTCTACTAGTCGATGCCGGTCTATAGCTCTACGCCGTATCCGAACATGGGGGATTACAAAGGATGGATAGGGATGTCACCACCTACCGCCTACCCTTCAACTGGAGGATGCGAGGCAAACAAAGGTGACTTTTAGCTTAGACACCACGTCTACGTTATCGATCACTACTCTAGCGTTGGCCAGGAACTTTTGTCTTTATCAGGAGTCCCCTACTAGAGCATCCATCATGAGGATGGACGATGAACCCACGAGTAAGTAGTAATAATGATAACTTTTACTTAAGGGATCAAACCAAAAGGTGAACATAAACTTCTTACTCCAAGTAGTAAGACGAACGTAGAGGTACAAGTGTAGAGGGGGGGGGGGGCGACAAGTTCGGTACTCTATCCACCCGATGTACAAGGCTTGCCGAGTGCAAGAAGTAGAGGGCACCGCTACTCCGCTATTCCTCTAACTCTTTCCTCTCCCACTCCCTACTCTAGTCTAGCTAGAAGCTAATGGAATGTGTGTAGCCCTTCTTCTTCTTCTTCAATGTGTATGATGATTCTTAAATGTGAAGAGGGGGCTCATTTTATAGCTTGAGTATGATGGTTTGCTCGTGTATTTTAGGAAAGCACCACATGCAACCGCCTCCCCAGCATTGAATGCACCGCCTGAGCAAGGTGGGCCGAGCGGAGCTAGGGGCGGTGCGCCCACACCATGGGTGCGCCCGCACCCTGGGCCAGCCCACTTGCCACCGCCTTGCTCTGGTGGGTTGCTAGCTATGGCAGAATCACCCAAAATAACATGCTTTTGGAGGCGCTCGTCTTCCTCTAGACACTAAGCACCCCAAAAGTTAGCTACATCGGACAGTTCCGTCGAGCCTACCCTAAGGGAGAACTTGAAATAATCCACATTTTACATCTAGAATCCAATAATGAGTACGAGCTTACAATACTTAATCCATTTCATACAACAAGAGTTCTTGTAAATTATTTATTATAATACTAGAGTTCAGAGTACGATAATTAAACATCAGAATGAAAATAAACATCTAGCGGAAACGTTACAAGGATCCATTTGTGCCCACCAGAAGAATCCTCCGCACAAGAGCTACTCCTCAAGCTGCACCTGCAACAGGGGTAAAATAAACCCTAAGTACACAATGTACTCGCAAGACTTACCCGACTAGTGGGAATAGTTTCCCGACTCTCAAGGAGTATGATAGGCAATATGGGTTTGCTGTTTTCTTTTTGTTTGTGAAAAGCATTACTAGGAGTATGTCCTTAAGGTCAAGTTTTATTAGCAGTCATGATTAGTTTATTAGCTAACCATTCTAAGTAAGCATTTGTTCTACTTTCAAGCAAGGATTAAGCAATCAGAATCATTTTGCCATCTTTCATCTTCCAGTTCTTACTACAGTGCTAAACCATAGCCAAGTCGTACCGTCTCATGAAAATGGCCATTTATGAACCAATGTATCCTAGCTGGGCACCCCAAAACACACGCCCCGTTTGTACCCCAGGCACAAACAAGACCAACCCATTCCACTCCTATTGAGGGGTCTAGGTCCCCGTCCAAACTTGGACTCCAAGCCCCCACACTAGAGACCCGGTCTCAATGTGGTGCTTAGACCTCCACCTTTCCCCACCTCCAATCAGTCGGTCCGAAAAGAGCCGGAACCCACCACAAGAACATAACGAGCCTTCCTGCTCCCATAAGCAAGTATATGCTCAGGATAATAAGTCTGTGACCTGACTACCATCCACAGCAACAGACGGTCCTTAATCGACATGGACTGGGAAAACAGTATAACCAAGCTATGCCCAGTTGGCCATGGGACACAACCTGTTACACCCACCAAAAACCATACCATATCCCTGCCCTGTCTCCATTTTTCCTTTTGTCATTTTATTATGAGAGTAATAATAATCCCCTATTGTGAGCAATGGCAGGTTACTCACGCCACCGATGACCTAAGCATAACATCTACTTGAACCTGCACTAGTAAGACTCTTAGGATAGATATATTTATGCATGTAGTTTCCATAAAATTCCTATAACATAAATGCACATAACATATATAAACAGTGATTATAAAAAATAAGGGGGTATGCACTGGGGCTTGCCTTAGGCAGGCGTGGTGTCAACTGAGTCAGTCAGTGGTGGCTCCGGGACCTCCTTTTGCAAGAGAATCTCCTCCTCGTACTCCTCGACGATCTCCTCGAACTCGTGATCACCGGTGGTCACGATCTCCACCAACTTGTTCTCTACATGCATGCGATGATGATGCAACACTTAGCATTTATGCAACAGCAACTCTTAAAATAAGAATACGCATACTAAGCTACTAAGCTAGTTCTAATGACTAAGATACTAAGCTAACTATCATTTTCATCAAGCAAGGTGTTGGATTCAACTAACAAACACCTAGCTTTATAAATGAAGGATATATCTTTATTTCTACTAATGATTTAATGTATATTGAAACAAAAAAACATTTAACTACCCTAATGCTTAGTCTATTCTAAAGCTACAAAAATTACAGTGAGCACATAATAACACCATGAAGCTACTATAAAATTTTCAGGACTAAATCTACTACCAATTTACCACAAGAATTCCTACAATAATTCTCCTAACAATATTAAACATTTTCAAATGATTTAATAGCTCCTGGTATCAACATGTACATATATGAACTAAATACACTAACAAATAGAGCACAATTTTAGGAACCTAACAAAATTTTTTTTTCACAATTTTTAGACACCTACATGATTTTATATGATTTACCAAAGATCAGCTCAAAAATTAAATTAGAAAACTATTTCTAATTCCTTAGGAAAAGAAAAACGAAACCCCCCGCGTGGCCCACGCGACGCGGCCCACTACGGAGAAGCCCGCGTGCGCTGGTGTTTTAGCAGAAAAGCCCCCGCGCTTTCTGCTATTAATGTGACCAGTATGCGCCCTATTCTTTTAGTCAGCGATTATGCACGAAGGCCCCCGAAGAGACTCATCTTCGCATCGGGAAGGTCCCCAAAGCCCTCGCGCTCGCCGGCGCGGCGGTAGCCGGCACGGAGCTGCTACGCTGGCCAACTGGGACCCACATAGACCTAGCTTGGGGGTCGATGCTCACCTATGAATCGACGTGTAATGCTAGGCAACGGTTAGAAGACTAGAGACGAAGTGGGGCGACTTCTCCACGTCGATGGGCAACCTACGGTGGCGACGACAATGTTTCGGTGAGCCACAGCGCTAAGGAAGCAATAGAGGTAGCGGCTGAGCATCAGTGACTCACCAAGGACCTGGCCGAGGCGATGGTTTGGCCGAAGATGCCCCGAGCAAGGCTAGCCTTGTATGCGTGGCGAGCTCGACGACGAGCTGCGGTAGACACGACCGTGTCGGTAGTGTTGGGATAATGATAGGGGTACGACACAGGTGCGCATGGTGAGGAGGGGCTCAAGGCGAGTCTAACGATGCAGCCAATTTGGCTCGAGGTGGTCAGATGGGAGCTGCCCTCGGTGATGGGCAGACTCGGCCTTATCGGCACGTTGGCGGGGAAAAGCTCCAAAATTGAAGCTCGGCCAGGTGCCATTCAAGGCGTGGTGGGGGCGGGTAGCTAGGCAGTTGTGTGACAGAGCCAACAACATGACGAATCGGGTGATGGTGACTCCTCCCTGCTTGTTTTTAATGGTGTGGCTTAGTCCACCAAGGCCGTAGCAAAGGGAGAGGGGAGGGGGTAGGTCAGAGCTCAGCTAGTCCTTGCCTTGGCGGGACACAAGTGGCGTAATTAGGACACCCACGTGTAGGCGCTACAGATAAGGCATGCTCGTGTCCGATAGGCGTGATCCATGCGGCCGTAGTGTCTTAAATGACAAGGTGATGGTGGCTCGACCATGTGCGTGCGGCAGTGGCAGGCTTGAACTAGGCCAGCAGCGGTGAAGACGGTACAACAGACAGGCGCAGACGCGATGATGATGCAACGGCAGCAGCAGCATCGTGTGCGTGAGGCTAGTCGGCCGTGCGGTGAGACAACAGTGGGTGGACACGACGGCGAGGTGATAGCAGCGCAGCGCGGCCGTGGTGGCACCAATGGCGGCAGCGCAAGGTAGAACAGTAGGGCGCGGGGCCAGCGGCTCGCTGTGGCCAGCCTCGGCCAAGCCCAGGCAGCCCGACCAACCCAATGTGGCAGCATGGGGTGACCGCGAAGGACGCGGTCATATGCATAGCATGGGGTGGCCACGCGATGACCGCACGCACGGCGCCAACTATCCCGAGATTATGATGTGCACAAATTTTAAAGCGCCCAACATGACTAAATGGTTGCTCCAGGAGCCAAACCATCTTCACCATGCTCAAGATGGCATATGAGACTACCAAATCGAGCTATAACACTACACCACCCCTTAACCCAATCTCTCAAAATAATTTGCTAAACATAGCAATGTCTAGCTGTTGACAAACTTGGAAATTTTCTACGTTTTTGAGCGGAACTTGATTTCAGTTTGCAATTTCTAGGCTAGTAGAAATATTAGCTAGTAATATCATTTTTCGACAGCAAGTATTTCACTGTCATCTACAAAGTTTGTACTTCAAACTTTATTTAAGTATCACACACATGTTCTATAGTATTTTTGCTTAATAAAAATTGGTTTTCAACCCTACTTGATATACATGAGCTATTGAATCAACTTTCATTTAGCATTTTTGTTGATCATTTTAAGTTATAAGAAATTGATCTACACACATTATCACATGCATTAACACATAAACATGATGCTCATGACATGTTTTAGTAAATGATTTAGGGTGTAACACCGAGGGTGTTACAACTTTCCCCCCCTTAAACAAAATCTCGTCCTGAGATTTCATGTGAGTGCCTAGTGTAGGAAAAAGGGTAAGGGTGAGCTTTTAACATAAACTATTACCTTGGCACACCTGGGAGAAGATGGGGATAATGCTCCAGAATATAACTCTCTTGTTCCCAAGTTGCTTCGTCCTCCGAATGGTTTTGCCACTGGACTTTATAAAATTTGACCACTTTGTTTCTAGTAACTCTATCTTTTTCATCCAAGATTTTGATAGGATACTCAATATAAGAAAGATCAGGTTGGAGAGGGAATCCTTCAATTTCCACCACTTCCTCAGGAACTCATAAACACTTCTTTAATTGGGAAACATGAAAGACATTATGTACTGCTGACAAAATATCTAGAAGTTGGAGACGATAAGCAACCACACCACATCGCTCCAAAATCTTATAAGGTCTGACATAACGAGGAGCTAACTTTCCACGAACTCTGAACCGATGCACACCTCTCATCAGGGATACCTTTGGGTATACATGGTCACCAACTTCAAACTGCAAGGACCTTCTTCGCTTGTTCGCAAAAGTTTTCTGATGATTCTGAGCTACCTTCAAATAACTCTGAATAACACTAACTTGCTTTCGAGCTTCCTTGATAAAATTAGGTCCAAAGTAACCATGATCACCCACTTCAACCCTGTTAAGAGGTGTTCTACATTTCTTACCATATAGGGCCTCAAAAGGTGCCATACAAATGCTTTCTTGATAGCTATTGTTATAAGAAAACTCAGCTAAAGTCAAGCATTCATCCCACTTTTCTGGGTAAGAGATGACACAAGCCCTCAACATATCCTCAAGTACCTGATTGACTCTTTCTATCTGGCCATTAGTTTATGAATGATAAGCTAAACTTCTGAGGAGACGAGTACCAAGGCATTTCTAGGGTTGCTCCCAGAAACAAGAGACAAAGACTGATTCTCTATCCAAAACAATAGTAAGAGGAACTTCATGCAAGGTTACAATCCGATCAAAATAGAGCTTGGCATACTTCTTGGCTGAATACCTTGTATCCACTGGGAGGAAATGAGCAGACTTGGTGAGGCAATCCACAATGACCCAAATAGAATCATACCCCTTTGCCGTGCGGGGCAAACCCACAACAAAGTCCATGGAAATATCCTCCCATTTCCAAACAGAGATAGGCAAGGGCTGTAGAAATCCAAGCGTATGCATATGGTCCACCTTAACCCTTCCACAAATGTCACATTCTGAGATGTATTTGGTAATGTCCTGTTTCATATTTGGCCACCAATACAAGTGATGCAAATCATGATACATCTTGCTACTTCTCGGATGAATAGATAATTTGGAGTTATGAGCTTCATCCAAAATTTTTCTCCTAAGCTCATCACTTGAGGGAACCACCAATCAATTCTTGAACTTCACCACACCTTGATCATCAACACTGAAATGAGGACCACGCCCTTCGACAATTAACTTCTTGATATATGGAATTTTCAAAACATCTTGCCTTTGCTCTATAATAATTCGCTCAAGTAAATTCAAGACTAGAGCAATATGGGCTAACACCTCAGAATGGTTGAGAGACAAAGATTCTTTTTCAACTTGATGTGACTTCTGACTTAAGGCATCAGCCACCACATTAGCTTTTCTAGGGTGATAATGAACTTCTAAGTTATAATCTTTGATTAACTCAAGCCACCTTCGTTGCCTCATATTCAACTCGAATTGAGTGAAAATGTATTTGAGGCTCTTGTGATCCACAAAAATGTGTACTTTATTTCCCAATAGGTAATGTCTCCAAAATTTTAGAGCGTGCACAACTGCAACCAGCTCTAAATCATGAGTGGGATAATTCAACTCGTGTTTTTTCAGCTAACATGAAGCATAAGTGATCACACGTCCACCTTGCATAATCACACATCCTAGTCTAGTCCTAGAGGCATCACAATACACATCAAACGACCTATCAATATCTAGTTGGGCAAGAACAGGAGCAGAGGTAAGAAACTTCTTTAGGGCTTGGAAAGCTTCTTCAAAAGTTAGACTCCATACAAACTTGACATCCTTCTAGAGCAACTTGGTCATTGGTTGAGCTATTTTGGAAAAATCAGGGATGAAATACCGATAATACCCAGCAAGACCAAGGAACTGATGAATTTGATGCACTGACTTTGGAGATTTCCAATTTAACACATCCTGTACCTTGCCAGGATCCACAGAGATGCCTTCAAGTGTCAGGACATGTCCCAAAAACTACACTCGATCCAACCAAAACTCACACTTGCTAAATTTGGCATACAACTTATGTTCCCTTAACCGAGTCAGGACTATGCGAAGATGTTGTGCGTGCTCTTCATTATTCTTAGAATATATCATTATGTCATCAATGAACACCACTATAAACTTGTCCAACTTCGGCATAAAGACTGAGTTCATGAGATACATAAAGAATGCAGGAGCATTGGTGAGACCAAAAGACATGATTAGGTATTTATAAAGGCCATACCTAGTAGAGAAAGCTGTCTTTGGTATATCTTGTGATCGAATCTTAATTTGGTGATACCAGAACGAAGATCAATCTTTGAAAACACTTTAGCACCAGCCAACTGATCGAACAAAGTATCAATATAAGGTAAAGGATACTTGTTCTTAATGGTTACCGCATTGAGAGGGCGATAATCCACACACATCCAAAGGATGCCATCCTTCTTCTTCACAAAAATAGCTGGACAACCCCATGGTGAAGAACTCAGACGGATGAATCCCTTCTCAAATAATTCTTCTAACTGTTTTTTTATTTCTGCTAGTTCCTTTGGAGCCATATGGTAGGGACGTTGCAAAATAGAAGCAGTACCAGGTTCTAACTCAATGGCAAACTCCACATCCCTATCCGGTGGTAACCCAGATAGATCTTTGGGAAAGACATCCAAAAACTCATAGACCATAGGAATAGAGGCAAGATCAGGAGAGGCTTAGTCTGGGCAATAACTGGTAGAGTTGAAACTAAAGACATAAGGAGAGATATTCTATTCTCAGAAGAGGGAAGCTTCAACTCAACAACTCTCTGCCTAAGGTTCAGGATTACCCCATAACTTCTCAACCAGTTCATTCCCAAAATTGCATCTATGCCTTGCTCAGGCAATATCATGAACTGGAGACAATAAGAGTGAGTTGCTAGCACTAGTCTCACAGTGTCCGTCCAAGTGTTAACACACAACTACGCACCTGGAGCTCTGATTCTATAGGCAATAGGAATAGCCATAGTAGATATGTTGTGCCTTTGTGCAAACCCCATACTCTTGAATGAATGTGATACACCAGAATCAAATAATACATATGCTGGGTGAGAATCAATGGTGAACATGCTAGCCATCATGGGCTCTCCCTATGGAATCTCCTCAGCCTCAGTGAAGTTAACCTATCCCGAGTGGCTCACGAGCACCTTCTTCCAGATAATAGTCCTCTTGACCAAGCAAGAGTTGGCAGAAGGCTAAGAAGACTGAGTAAACTGGTTCTAGGGGCACTGACGAGCATAGTGGACTTCCTTGCCACATTTAAAACAAGCACTTGGCTTGTTCCCCTGTCCCTGATGAGGCGAAACCTGCTGTCCCTGATGCTGCTACACCTACTGAGTAGGTGCACGGTACTGAGTGGGAGGTGCCTGGTGGGTCTACTAAGTCTGGTGAGATGACTGTCCACCTAAAGAGTGATAGGACACCCTCCTCACAACCTATACCTTCTGAGACTGTGGGTGACTAGAAGACCCAGTGATCACCCTCTTGCGCTTCGACTCAGCCTAAGTCACGCTGAAGTCCGTCCATAGCAATGACAACATTCATCAAAGCACCAAAGGTCTGATATCCCCCTGTATATAGCTTCTCTTACAAGATGTAAGAGAGATCACGGTTGAAATGGTCCAACTTCTTCTCATCAGTATCCACATGAGTCCCAGCATACTATGCAAGATGGTTGAACTTGTTCACATACTCCATCATGGTCATGTTTTCCTCCTTCAGCTCTAAAAACTCGAAAAGCTTCCTATTGAGCAAACCAGCAGGAATATTGTCAGAGATCGAATACTGGGGTACCCAAAGAGGAGGAGCTAATAACCATCAAACATTGATGCTTCTGAATAGACAAGAACACAACTACACTTCTTGCCTAATGACCAAAGGATGGCTCCGCCTTGCCTGACCCCTAGGGGTAGACTCTGCCGCGCCCAAACAACTGAGGGTTGGCTCTGCCTCGCTTGACCCTCGAGGGATGGCTCCGTGCTCACCCGACATCTGAGGGTAGGCTCTGCGCTCACCCAACATCCGAGGGCAGGCTCTGCCTCGCCCAACATCCAGGGGCTGGGCTCTACCTCGCCCGACGTCTCGGTGCTGGGCTCTGCCTTGCCTGACCCCCGAGGGCTGGCTCCATGCTCGCTCGATACTCGAGGGCTGGCACTGCCTCGCTCGACATCTGAGGGTAGGCTCCGCCTCGCCCGATGTCCAGGGGCTAGGCTCCGCCTCGCCCGACATCTAGGGGCGGACTACACCTCGCCCAACGTCCAAGGGCAGGCTCCTCCTTGCCCGACGTCTAAGGGTAGGCTCCACCTTGCCCAATGTCCTAGGGCAGGCTCCACCTCGCCCGATGTCTTAGGGCTGGCTCTGCCTTGCCCGACGTCTACACCCTGCTCCTTCGTGATGATGAGTATAGGGTAAGACATGACACTCAAGTCAACCATAGTACTGAGGGCCATACCCTACATGCCTATGGGAAAGTATAGTCATGATATGATGGGACAGGCGCTTTAAGCCCTTCCAGGCATGACAGAGCCCGAACAGTGTTGTAGACGCCGACTTTTGTCTTATAGTGTTGTGGGCGCCGCCATCAGCCCTCAGACGCGGATCCCGATATAAGCATACAACAACCACTATGATCCAAGAGGGAACTCACATCATCTACAGTAATGAACGTATAGTCACTTCCACGTCTGCCCCCCATAGGGTCGTGGCTCAACACCCTAGTGCGTCACGCCGTCCATCGGGGCAGGATGGGATGTGACCACTTGCTGAATGAATCCAGAGCACGGCCCTATCAAGATCAGCGAACGTGCTATCCCTGGCACCATCTACCATGTCAGCGGGGCTGGCTCAGAGGAAAAGGAAGACCCGGCACCTTCAAAGGACCTTCTTGGCCTCTAGTTTTTCTTCTTTCTCCCATCTGTAACCCCTGCTCCCCCTTGATCTATAAAAGGGAAGGTAGGGCACCCCACTAAGGGGACGGATCAATCCTACACACCACATAACACATAGCTGAGCTGCAACCGAGCTCTCAGCGCCCTTTTGACCTTTCCATCAGAGACTTGGGACCTGTCCCTCTCTCGACCGTTTGTACCCCCTACTACAAACCTTTTTCAGTGCTAATAACATGAGCAATAGTAGACTGGACGTAGGGACATTCTGCTCGAACCAGTATAAACCTTGTGTCTTTTAGCACACCATCTAGGTCTAACGTGCAACAAATATAAATTTACTAGTTGGTGTTTACTCGAAACACCGACAGTTGGTGCGCTAGGTAGGGGACCTTTATGCGTTCTAACGTTAAAGATCAGGCCACGGATGGCTAGCCACCATAACAGCTGGGTCCTAGGTGCACACGTGCACTTCAGGAGGCTAGACTTCATCATCACGGTGGGAGGAGAGTTGGCATTGGCTCACACCACCATCCAATCTCTCCCCTCCATCGGCCTCAACCACGAGAGGCTTGGGCGCCAGCTCGGTGTCTCCCTTAGGCCCTAGTAGTCTAGGGAGTACCAGTGCTGCCTCACCCTTTCCGACTCCATTGACATGTTGTGGTTTTTTAGAGGAGGATCCCTCTCTCTGGAACACCACATACGGAGCACCTCGATAGTGCTTCCATTCGGTCTCCGCAATGCTGCGGTGACCGTTAGCCACCTTGTGGCACGACGCATGTTTCTACCACCCGCGAACAACGAGTTCGTGGGGGTGATCGAACACGTCATGGAATCTCTCCACAACCTCCTCACAGAGGGGCCAAGGTCGTCCTCTGGCTCTGACTCCAGTAGGGGGAGCCACCACCCCTCCCGAGAATGCTTCATGATGGGTACCCTCGAGGGACATGTTAAAAGCGTCCCTACGGAGGAGGCTAGCCCGACAAGCAACATCGGCGATGAGACCGAAGGGGAGACAGCGGCCCCACCTTGCATGGGGGTGGAGCAGTTGAAAGCCCGATAGAGGGAGATCAAGCACTGTGGAGACGGTGGGCGTGTGTGCGCCATGGCTCACGATGTAAATCGAAGGATCATCGCCGATGATGAAGCCCTTCCACGCTTTGCCTAGGCGAGCCTAAACATCGTGGCCGCAACGGCCTTAGTCCATGGCCTTCTGGAGGCGACGACACCCAAGGATCATCAGGCCCACCACAAGATTCGCATGCTGCTCGAGCATGCGGTGGTGCAGTAGGCAGAGAACTTGTTGTCTCAGTGATGCAAGCTCGACACCAGCCAGCGTCCTGGCAGGGATGCGTTGGTCCACCATGCACCATAGGGTGGCAGGCAGTAGGCCATTGTCCTGGTGCATCATCGTCTTAGCCATAACCATGATGCACACAACACTCTCGATGCCCGCAGACGTACCTACGGCAACCTGACAGAAGGAGCACGCCATGGCTATCATCCTCATCGTGGCAGATGCTACGATAGCGGGAAGGACTAGAGCCTGAGCCTCGGCCTACCGGACCCTCAGGCCTTTGGCCGGCACATCCTCGACGCTGCCTTCCCGCCAAGGTATCGGCCACCAACCAATATCCTAAAGTACTTTGGGGAAACAAACCCCGGATTATGGCTTGAAGACTATCAGTTTGCCTGCCAAGCCGGTGGTGCGGATAATGACGACTTCATTATCCGTAACCTTCCACTATTCTTAGTCGATTCGACATGAACGTGGTTGGAACACCTGCCGTCCAATGCGATCTAGAGTTGGGCGGATCTGAAGGAGATTTTTGTGGGGAACTTCCAGGGCACATACAAACACCCTAGGAACCCATGGGACCTCAAGAACTACCATTAGAAGGCCAGTGAGATCCTCTATGGGTACATCCGACACTTCTCCCGGCAGTGCAATGAGCTCCCTAACATCACCAACGCCGACATTATAGGAGCCTTCCTCTCTAGGACTACCTACGAGTCTTTGGTTCATAAGCTGAGATGCAAGGGCCCGTGAACCACTAAGGAACTAGACATCGCCACCAGCCACACCTTAGGAGAATAGGTGGTCAGAGCGATCTTCAATCATCTCAAGGGCAAGGCAAGGTGAGATGAGGGCGCCAACGAAGGCACCTCCAATCGTTCTACCAAAAGGAAGAACAAGAAGCAACGACGCGAGGACTCACTCGTGGCCGCTATTGACCGCAAGGGTGGTTGAAAGCCCACGGAGGGCACTCCGAACCACTTCAAAAAACTACTCGAGGGGTCGTGCCCGAACCATGCCTTCCTGGTTAAGCATCTTCTTAAGGACTGCAACTTCATGCGGTGGTTCTTGTCCAGAGGCTCCAACAAAGGGGAGCATGGAAAGGACGATGCCAAGGAGAAGGATGATGGCTTTCCGATGCTGGACGACTGCCTTATGATCTTTGGAGGATCAGCGGCCTATGACTCCAAATGTCGTCAGAAGGTCACGCATCATGAGGTCTACACGGCCGAACCGGCCACACCTCTCTTCCTCCGGGGGTCAGAGTCTACCATAACCTTCGATCGGACTGACCATTCGGAGAGCGTCCCACATCCGGGGAGATATCTACTCATGGTCGACCCGATCGTCGACGCGAAGCGGCTCACCAAAGTACTGATGGATGGAGGCAGCGGCCTCAACATCATGTATGCCAAGACGCTCGACAAAATGAGCATCGACCGGACATGACTACGCCCAACTCGAGCACCTTTCCATGGCATCATGCCTAGGAAGGAGGCCATGCCACTTGGGCAAATCAATCTACCCATTACCTTCGAGGATCAGTTCAATTATAGAACTAAAACCCTCACCTTCGAGGTGGTTGGCTTCCCTGGAACCTTCCATGCCATCCTAGGACGTCCAAGCTATGTGAAGTTCATGGTCGTCCCCAACTATACATACCTCAAGCTAAAAATGCTAGGCCCCCGTGGGGTCACCACCATCGGCACCTCCTCCCAGCGCGCCTATGAGTGCGAGGTCGAGTGTTGCGCTCACATCGTAGTGATTGTCGCCTCCGGGGAGCTCACCACCCTCAAGGAGGAGGTCACCGAAGAAGCGCCCAATGCCAAGAAGTCAACCAGGTTGTTTGAGTCAGCAGAGGGCTCTAAAGAAGTCCTCGTAGACCCTAGGAGCACCGAGGGTAAAACAGTGCATGTTGGTACCACGCTTTCCTCAGAATAGGAAGGCACGCTCGTCGGCTTTCTCCACGCTAACAGAGACATCTTTGCATGGAAAGCCTCAGACATGCCAGGCATCCCAAGGGGAGTCACCGAGCATACCTTGAAGATCCACCCAGGCTCCAAGCCAATGAAGCAATGCTTGTGTCGCTTCGACAAGGAGAAACGCAGGGCCATCGGTGAAGAGATAGTGAAACTTTTGGCAGCCGGGTTCATCAAGGAAGTATACCACCCATAGTGGTTAGCTAATCCCGTTCTTGTACAAAAGAAGAGCAGGAAATGGAGGATGTGTGTTGACTATATGGGTCTCAACAAGGCATGCCAAAAGGATCCATTTACTTTACCATGCATAGACCAAATAGTCGACTCTACCTCAGGGTGCGAAACCCTCTGCTTCCTTGATGCATACTCCGGGTACTATCAAATCACGATGAAAGAATCCGACCAGCTCGTGACATCTTTCATCACCCTCTTCGGATCGTTCTACTACGTCTTAATGTCATTCGGTCTGAAGAACGCTAGGGCTACATACCAGTGCTATATGCTCAAATGCTTCGAGGACCTCATCGGGTGGACCATTGAGGCCTACATTGATGACATCATGGTCAAGTCCAAATAGGCTGACCACCTCGTTGCCGATCTTGAGCAGACCTTTGCAAAACTCCGATCGAATGGCATCAAACTCAATCCCGAGAAGTGTGTTTTTGGGGTCCCGAGGGGCATGTTGCTCGGCTTCATCATCTCTGAGCGTGGCATCGAAGCCAACCCAGAGAAAATCTCAGCCATCACAAGGATGGGGCTGATTTAGAACATAAAGGGGGTTCAGCGAGTCATAGGGTGCCTCGCTGCACTCAGCCGATTCATCTCATGCCTCGGCGAATGAGGCCTCCCCCTTTATCGACTCTTGAAGAAAGCCGACCGCTTCGAGTGGACATCCGAGGCCAAGGAAGCACTTTACATGGTTAAATTGCTTCTAACAAAGGCCTCGATCTTGGTTCCTCCAACCGAATGAGAATCTCTTCTGCTATACATAGCGGCCACCACGCAAGTGGTTAGCACCACCATGGTAGTGGAGCGGGAAGAAGAGGGGCATGCCCTCAAGGTACAGCGCCCTATGTACTTCATCAGCGAGGTACTATCTGACTCTAAGATCCGCTACTCCCAAATGCAAAAGCTCTTGTACGCCATCCTTATCACCAAGAGGAAGCTACGCCACTACTTTGAGTCACACCTGGTGACAGTCATGACATCGTTCCCCCTCGGCGAGGTCATCCAAAGCTAGGATGCCTTGAGAAGAAACACAAAGTGGGTGCTCGAGTTGATGGATCAGGGCATTATGTATGCCTCCCGAACAGCAATCAAGTCCCTGGTGTTGGCTGACATCATCGCGGAATGGACCAAGGTCCAAACACCATCAGCGGTCATCGATCAAGAGTACTGGATGATGTACTTCAATAGATCGCTGATGAAGAAGGGCACCGACATGGGGATGGTCTTTGTATCGCCCCTTGGGGTACACATGAGGTACATGGTTCGTCTCCATTTCCCCTCATCTAATAATGTGGCTAAGTATGAAGCACTCATCAACGGCCTATGCATTGCCATCGAGTTGGGCATCCGATGCCTCAACATCTAGGGTGACTCCCAGCTGGTCATCAACCAAGTCATGAAGGAGTCGAGCTATCAGAACGCTAAGATGGCTGCATACTGCCAAGAAGTCCGATGGCTGGAGGACAAATTCGATGGCCTCAAACTCAATCACACCCCAAGGCACCTCAATGAGGCGGCTGACATGCTTGCGAAGGTGGCATCCGGCCGAGAGCCGATGCCAATAGGTGTCTTCACTAGCGACCAACAGAAGCCCTCGGTGCGCTACAAAGGGTTAGAATGGGCCAATGACGGTTCACCCGATCCAACATCGGGGGCTAACCAATCGACAACTTCATCCGGCCTTGAGGTCATGGAGCATGAAGAAGATCCAGCGACAGAGCCCAACCATCTAGTCGACTAGAGAACACTCTACCTCAACTACCTACTTCATGACACATTGCTGATTGACAAGATAGAAGCTCAATGGCTTGCACGTCGCGCCAAGTCCTTCGTTCTTGTAGTGGGCAAACTCTACAAATGAAGCCACACTAGGATCCTGTAGCTCTGCATCCCCATCGAATAAGGGAAGCGTTTACTGGGAGATATCCACAGTGGGGTCTTTGGTCACCACGCTACGCCTAGAACCTTGGTTGGAAACGCATTTCGACAGGGCTTCTACTGACCCACTGCAATAGCCGACGGATCGTGCGCTCCTACGAAGGGTGTGAGTACTATGCTTGGCAAACTCACCTCTCGGCCCAAGCACTATAGATGATCCCCATCACGTGGCCCTTCGTGGTCTGGGGGCTCGATCAGGTTGGGCCTCTCAAGAAGGCGCCCGAAGGATACACCCACTTGCTTGTCACCATAGACAAGTTCATGAAATGGATAGAAGCTCGGTCGATCTCCGCGATCAAATCCAAGCAAGTCGTACTGTTCTTCCTCGACATTGTCTATGGCAGAACTGCCCAAAATAGCACACTTACTGAGGCGCTTGTCTTCCACCAGACACTAAGCACCCCGAAAGCAAGCTACAGCAAGCGATATCCATCGGACACACCCCAAGGGATAACCCAAAACATCCACATTTTTCCCTAAGGATCCAATAATGAGAATGAGTTACAATACTTAATGCATTTCATACATCCAGAGTTCATAGAAATTCATTATTACATTGCCAAATGTTAGAGTGCGGAATATTAAACAGCGGAAATCAAAATAAACATCTAGCGATAAAGGACAAGGATTCGTCTATGCCCACCAGATGAATCCTCCGCACAAAGGTACTCCTTAGATGTTACCTACAACAGGGGTAAATAAACCCTGAGTACACAATGTACTCGCAAGACTTATCCGACTAGTGAGAATAATTTCCTGACTCCAAAGGATATGATGAGCTTTATGGTTTGCTGGTTTCCTTTTTGCAGAAAGCAATACTAATAGTGAGTCCTTATTGATGTTATTATTAATAGCCGTATTAATTTATTAGCTAGCCAGTCTATGTAAGCACCTGTTCTACTTTCAAGCAAGAGTTGAGCAATCAGTTCTTTTTCATTACCTTCTATCTTTCAGTTCTTACTACGATGCTAAACCATAGACAAGCCATACCAGATCGCCCTACGATTGACGAATCAATGCCCCCAGCTGGGTACCCTGAAAACACATGCCCCGCTTGTACCCTAGGCACAAGCAGGACTAACCCATCACCCTCCTGTCCTAGGTGTCTAGGTCCCCATCCAAACTTGGACTCCAAGCCCCCATTCCTGAGTCCCGGACTCAGTGCGGTGCAAGGACCTCCACCATCCCCGCCTCCAATCAGTTGGTTCAGAATGAGCCGGATCCACGATAAGAGAGCAACGAGTCTTCCCTGCGCCCATACCCAAGTATGTGCTCGGGATAATAAGTCTGTGAGTTGCCTAGAGCCATATGCAACGACCGGTCCTTAATTGACACAGTTAGGGAAAAAGTGTAACCAAGCTATGCCCTGTTGACCATAGGACACAACCTCTTACACCCACCAGTACCCAAAACATATTCCTGTCTAGTCACCACTTTTCCTTTCCAACATTTTATCATGGGTGATCATAATTATCACCTATTGTGAGTAATGGTAGGTTACCTGCGCTACCGAAATCCTAAGCATAGTAGCTACTCGACCTGTACTAGTAGGACTCATAGGTAGATATATTTATGCATGTAGTTTCCATAAAATGCATGTAACATAAATGCACATCATATATATATCCAATGATCATAAAATATGGGTAATGCACCGGGGCTTGCCTTAGGCAGGCGACAGGTTAGCAAAGTCAGCACCAAAAGGCTCTGGGGCTCCCTCCTGCATGAGGATCTTCTCCTCATACTCTTCAATGACTTCCTCGTAATATTGTTCGTCCATGGGCACGAACTCTACCAACTCGTGATCTACATGCATTAAATGATGATGCAATACTTAATAATACAGCAACGGTAACTCTTAAAATAAAAATACATCTATCTAACTACTAAGCTAGTGCTATCGACCGAGGTACTAAGTTACCTACTACTACCACTAACAAGTATGAAGCATGACATACCTTACCATAGCCACTAAAGGTATTCTTACTCCAAATACCGATTTACTCTATATTTGAAAAAACAAGGATAATAGCTACTCTATTTATCAAACTATTATAGGGCTACAAAATTTAAAGCAAGTACATAATAATCTAATGAGCCTAATGTAAAAATTTCATAGCTAAAGCTATCGCCAATTTGCCACAAGAATTCCTACAAATATTAAGCTAAATAAAACTATGCTTTCTAAATTGAATTTATGAATCTATCCTTCTCATAGCTAACTATAAACTAATTGCACTAATAGATAGATGGCATTTTTGTGAACCTAACAAACTTGGTTTCACTATTTTTGGACATCTACAAGATTTACTACAATTTATCAAAGTTTAGCTCAAAACTAAATTGAATAAGCATTTATTAACGCACTGGAAAATAGAAAACCAAACTTCAAACCGTGGCCCACAACTGCGGCATGGCCCACAACCGCGTGACACGCGCACCACTGGCGCGCCCCACGCAGAGGCGCGACCCAGCCGAGCAATGCCGGCCCACGACGGGAAGGCCCGTGCGCGATGGCCGTTTTGCGAGAACGCCCCTAACCTACCGACGAACCACGCTGAGGTCCATGGTACTATTTCTATAGACAGTTATCTTACGAATATAACCCTCCCCTTTTCCTTCTTTACCACGGCCAAGTCCCTCGGCACCCGCATGCGCTCCGGCGCAGCGGCGCTGGCATCGGGCGGCTACGTCGACCACACCAGACCCTCATAGCCCTATCTATGGAGCTGATGCTCACCTCGATGTCAACTCGAAGCGGTGGGAGGCGAGACGATGAACAGAGATGCTATCCCAAGCTCCCTCCACAGTGGCGGACTCCCCCCCTACGCTGGCAGGCATGTTCCCGTGAGCCAAGGCACAGACAACATGAACAAGCTCAAGGATGGGCAACAATGACTCACCCCGAACCTACCGGTCATGGTGGCTTGATGGAAGACTGACCAAACGAGCCTGGCCACGCGCGCATGGCAAGCCTCATGACGGCGGCAATGGCGCGACTATGGCGGTAGCGCTGAGCAGGTTGTAGCAGGGCAAAATGGGGTACGCATAGGATGGAGTGGAGCAGGGCAAAGGTACAGTGCAATGAATTAGACGGGGGTGGACTAGGCTAGGTGAATTGGACAGGCACTACCGCGGGGTCTTGAAATGACCGACGACAATGGAACCGTCAAATTGAGGCTCGGCATCGACTGGCAGCAACAGTGGAAGTGTTCGACGCATAGCTAGGTCTCTACTCCATCCTTGGGCGCATGCAATTTCATGGATTTGGCCGACGCTGCAAGCTTGCCTCGGCGCGACGCGGCGACAGAGGAACAGGGAAGGAAGGCAAGTTGGGCTCGGCGCTGTCATGGCGGGATGTGTCCATCAACTCAAAGCACAAGTGCGCACGGGCAATGGGGGATAGCGAGATGTGCACAAGATGCTTGGCTGCAATGCCAGAACCCGCAAGCCGACTGCGGCACGGCACTACGCCGCAATGGACGGCGTTGGCCAGGGGAGGCAACAACGTAGCGTTGACAAGCTGAAGTGATGGCAAGAGTAGGCGGCACTCCCATGTGTGGCAAGGTGATGTGCGGGCGGAGCCAAGCATGGCCACGCGCTCACGGCAGCGCACAGGCGAGCGCGAGGCGGTAGGACAGTAGGCGGATGCGACGGTGGGGGCAGAGCGGCTAGACTAGCCATAGCATGTGACGCGACACAACACGGGCAGTGACATGGTGCAGTGGTGGTAGTGTACTGATCAGGACAGCGGACCCGCGGCGACGGTAGTGGTGGTCGAGCGCCAGGCTTACCGTAGCGGCGTGCGCGCACGTGCGTGAACTACGGGGCCAGCGACAGGAACGACCCGTGTGGTGGCAGGCGCATGAGCGGATGGCCAGGGTGTGGCAATGGCAGCAGCGGTGGTGCGGCATGCGTGTCGGGCAGTAGGCGCGGTGATGCCGAGTGCTGGCACGGTGATCGCGCCCAGACACAGCAACCGTGTCATGCACGCTTTTTAAAGCGTCCTGAAAACTCACCTCAAGGCTTCGATCGCTAAACTAACTATTTTATGCTCAAGATGGCATGTCGAGCTACTAAAACGAACCCTAAACCCATGCCACCACTTAACATGATCATCCGAAAAAAATTCCCAAACTTTGCTTCGTCGATGTCGACACAGAATTTTGTCCCATGCCGAGGACACACGCAGCAAGTCGGAAGGGTCCGCTCAATGGAGCTGGAGATCCGCCTAGCTTCAGCACAAGGGTGGTCAATCCTGCGCACTCCTCCTGAGACATGCCAGTCAATTTGACCCTACAATTGACAAGGAGAGAATGCTTATCAGTAATTAAGGGTGGAACTTGTCGGTGTTGCCAGACAGTCCCAAATGTGTGGCTCTAAGAGCCGATATGAAAGGAGATCGACTAAATAGTTGATTCCAGCATATTCATAAGAATAAATTGATTAAAGCTCATTGGGTTGTATAAGAAGAATCGGTTATCATTCAAGATAAATGTCGTTATTTGAGCAAATATTAATCAATGGCAATAAGATGTCAACAATGATTGGTTTATGCTAAGCCAATGACTGTAAGTAACCGAACTCTTTTATAAAAGAAATAGTTCATCATTATTCAACCATTTAATAGAAATAAATCTAATGAACATATTAGATCTCATCTATCGTTATGACTAGTGGGGCATAAGGCAGAATAATGCCGGCCATAGAAACAACTATAGACTCGACGACCCTAACTTATTACTAATATCAGTGGGGCATGAGGCAGAATCATGCAGGCCGTAATACAATGATAAGATCATAGGGCTAACACATCTTTCAACCTATCACTACTTCAACTATCTCATGATGCAAACTGTTTGTTAAAGTGGTCGATATCGGCTAAAACAATCGATTCAGGCATAGCGCACAGTTAAGGTCATGCCCTCTCAAGAACAGATCTACCAAATAACAATCCCTACTCCATGGTGCTAACAGTGGGGTGTGAGGCAGAATCACACAGACCGTAATAACGGGCCATGGAACAGTTTTCGCTAATCAATAGATCTACTCAAGATCAAACACACCTTAACCGCACGCTATGCACAATCAAGATTTATGTAAAACAGCTGATAAAACATAACTCATCGTTTAAAGTACAGATTAGATCAGTTTTAGATTAACAAACGATGGGTTAAAAAAGGATATAAGGCCGATCTAGATCAATCCCAATCGGATGAAGTGATATTGCTGTAATTAAATAAATAATGGAAGCAATGAGCAATATCGGTAACTTAATGAATCTATCCGAAGGAACGCCACCCTTAGATAGAGCCGATAACTTGACCTTAATCTAGTTCGAGCAGTGGAGATCAACTAGATCGATGCAGCCATACTTGAACTAGATAAGAGCCAATAACTAACTCATACCAGAGTAGTAGTGGAGGTCGACTGGATCGATGTAGCCATACGAACATAGGTATGAGCCATGACGGTACTTACAGACAAGCAGTGGAGGTCGACCGGATCTATGCAGCTGTACTTGCTGAAGAACTCTCCGAGATCTACTCTACTCCTACTCCTAAGGGGTAGCCAGAGCCAAAAAAAGTAAATGACTTATATTTGATTGATTGTGTGTCTTTATAATAGCTAGGGTTTGGTATTTATACCCAGAGCCTAAAAACGAATCCTACTAGAGTACGACTCAATACAATTTTTGGTATGAAGAAAAAATATTCCTACTTTAAGATAACTTGGACTCTAATCTTTCCCCTTTTGTAGAGTCCGATATGTATATTCTCAATGCCAATCATATCTCGTCATCGTTATCTGCTGACGTTATTCGGAGAGAACCGATCCTAGTGTCGCATTTGACCCGGCAGATATTAATCCTTACTCAATCGACTCCTTGATTGGCATAATCTTAGAAGCCTATGATTTTCCGCGCTCTTCTCCCAAATTTTGGGGTAAACACATGCCCATAATTTTGGGAGAAAATGATTTTATCCCAAAATTTCAGTTCATCGGTTTACCATGCCGCAACTGTACTATCCCGAGATACACGCATGACTCCTGAGTTTCTGGCCTGAGTTTTATATAACATCCCAATAGTATCTTTTGCAACCCACTCGGCCTGTTCACTTCTTTTTTCCTCAAGCCAACTTTAACAGCCGCCGTCGTCGTCGCCAAGGTCCCAAACCCTAGCAAATCATCTATTCTAACAAGCCATCATCCAAGTGATCCTCACTAGATTCAAACCAATTTTTGACTATGATGGCGACCATCGACCACATCCCTGAGGTATGTCTCTAAGTTTCCATTCTTAAATTGTCGGCCGCTACCTTGTATTTTTCCTTCTCAAACTTGTTTCGTCCGACTCCTTATGAAATGAGAAATGAAATCTTGATTTCATCAACCATTTCCCCCAATATCTATTTTCTCCGGCCTATGGGTGACCCCGATCCATCCGATTTTATTTGCCAAGAAACCAACCAAATCCCCTTCAAATAATCTGTAGTGGATTTGTCCTCTTATAACACCAAAACTCTCTTCGAAAATTGGCCAAAGATGCCTAAGGGATGGAGAAATTGGTTTCGTAGGATGTCCGAGAAAAAGGGTGGAGATTGGGAACTTTATGATCTAAATCAATGCTTGATTCTTTCATTGTCTAGGACAGAGAGGAATGACTCTCTTCTGATTGCTGCATCTTATTTTTGGTCGAATGCACTGAATGCTTTCATCTTTGGTTACGGCCCAATGACCATCATTGTCGGGTTCATAAACCCGGGGTCCCTCGGGGACCAGCTTCCACGCCAAGGCTCAACCCAAGAGTCTAAAGCAATAGGCCGGAAGGGCGACCCAGTCACCGATCGGAAGGTTTAGCCAAAGAGGAATAGTGCCCGCTCATCGGCTACTTCGGCCCACCTCTCCGACCGGAGCGTTCGCTTCGACTCCAGCCGCCTCCGGATGGCCCCTCTAGTCGGAAGGCCTGGCCCAAAACACCACTTCTAACTCCAACCCCGCGTCTCCGACCCAGGTTCGTAGGAACCCTGCTCACCGCTCTTCTCCGACCGACACACTCAGAGCCGACAGGAGCCATCCAACCAGGGACGCGAGCTCAGTGGGAACCAGAAGATGTGCAGAGAAAAGCAAGGCAAGGCTCACAAGTCAAAACCACTGTACCAGGGACAATACCCTACACAGAATAGTACTCTGCAGCCACCCTGACACAAATAGTATTGTAGGTGCCGACATCTCCCTCTACAGTATTGTAGGGGCCGCTAAAACTCCCATACGGTAAGGCCCCCCACGTGCCTCTGGGCATCGATAGCGGTATGGGCGCCAGGATTTATCGTACCGGATGAACATAGCGAGACTCCTCACATGCCTCTAGGCATCAAACAGTATTTGCAGGTACCAACGTCTACCATCCCTGAAAAAGGCAGCACGACCTCCCGTATGCATCTGAAATTCTACAATGACATCAACAGTGTTGTAGGCGCCTGCTGTAACACCCAAAAATTTTATTACAAATGAGAAATTAATTCTTAGCATTTATTAAATTCTCTAGGTATTTTTAACTTAGGCCAAATAATAAATATTGGATAAATAAAATAAACTATAAGGTTTAGAAACATGTTTGTTGCATTCATGTCAAAGCATATTGTTTTTGGTTGAGTGTAGGGCTAGTTGATTTGAAGTTGAATTCAAATTCTATTTGAATTTGGCTTAGAATTGAAAATAGATTTGGAAAAGGTTTTGTTTTTAACAAAATTTTACCCTTCTTCCATTCTGGCCCAACCCCTAGGTTCTGGCCCAGCCCCTTTTTTCCCTTCCCGTGCTGGCCCGCTGGCGGCCCAGTCGCGCCTCCCTTTCCTCCCTTCTCTCTTCTTCCGCACGGCCTGCCGTACCAGCCCACTCGGTGGCCTGCTCCGCACGCCAGTGCCTGGCCGCACCAGCCTACTCTGTGCGCCTTCCTCCTCCTGCACGCGCACCGCACAACGTGGCCCAGCTTGGCGCCCCGGCTCGCTCGGCATTTCATCGCCCGCCCGCACTGCCGTCCGCTCTCCCTCTCTCTTTTTCTCTCACTGCGCTGTTGGCCCACCTATCAGCGCCTTTCTCTTCCCTTTCCTTTCTTCTTCCCCAGCACCTTCCTTCTTCGACGCCCGTCGATGGCGCTGCCCGGCATGGAAGGCCACCGCCGTTGCCCACATATGGCAGGCGGCCAATCCCGCCCAATCTTCTCGTTTCCCTTCCTTATTCCCCTCACCGTCTGGCTTATAAAGCTCCACGCCGTCCCTTCTTCTCCCATCCTCTACTCTCGTTTTCCTCGTTTTCTAGTAGCCGCAATCTCCCTCACCCGCGCCTCGGTACTCGACGCCAACGACCCCCTGAGCTCCGCGGTGACCTCCCATAGCCGTAGGTACTGTCAATTTGAGGTTTTGGTCGTAGCTTGATCGGATTCATCCTCACCCGTGTGCTCTCTTTCTCTCCAGATCACCGCCATCGTCGACTTCACTTCCAGAGCCCTTCCCGGACGCCGCGCATCCTTCTTCCCGACTCGTAGTGAGCTCCTCGTCCTTCCTCTTCCCTCCATTCGTCGATTCACGCTTTGGAACACCATATCAGTGAGAACCAGTTAAGCTAGCCATGGCGCCACCATGGGACGTCGCTCCGGCGCGTACCTCGCCATCATTTTTGTACTCCGTTGAGTCCGTGATGTCTTGTGCTATGCGTCTATGGGTTTGGAATCGATCAGGGTGCACCGAAACGCCGTACTGACGTTTGCTGCCGTGCTCGCCTCACCGCCGGCCATGGCGGGCTCGCCGGCGGTGTTGTGCAGCGGCAAGGGAAACACTCGATCGCACCGACACCGTTAGATCTCGCGTGGCCGGCCGAGATCACTTACCCCTTCGAGGATTATAACCGGTCCACCGGTTGGACCGTGGACTCGGTCTGCTGCGCCACGTCAGCGCGCCCACGCACGCGTGGTGCACCGTACCACTCACACACCGCCACGTGGCCGCCTAGTCAGCCGGTGACGCGGTCAACCGTGACCCGCCGTGCACTTTTGCGTTTTAGCCCTTTGGTTTTCTCATAATAAACCCGCAGTCTAGTTTAATTCAAAGTAATTGCATATCAGTCCTGTTTTTATTCGTTTAGACCCCTGTATTTTCTAGAATTAGTACCCGTAGTCCTATAACTATGAATATTCATATTTTTAATTGTTTTAATTCAAAAATAGGTTTAGTTTATTTACAGAAATGCCATTACATCTTAATTCATGCATAATTTTTGTGTTTTAAGTCTGATTTGAGTGATTCTTTCGCTCACGTGTTTGTAGCAATACATAGAATAGATTCATAAGCTTTTCAACTTATGTTTTTTTCTGTTTGGTGTACTATTCTAATGGAAGTCTATCTTGTATGCATGTAATGATTGGAATGATGCTTGATTGGTGATTTGGAACACGATTAGAGGGTGAGCCATTTGAGGTGATAGAGGACCCACAGCAGGATTAGCAGTACTTTCAGGATGACTTTGAGGAAGACAAGTGTACCAAAGGCCCCTTGTTACCTATGAACTATTACCATTCATATTCATGCATGTGTTTAATTTGAAATGCCTTTAAGGACTTTACCTAGATGATTACTTGTACCACATATCCTTGATACCTGGGGTTTTTGGGTAGGCCTTTTGGATAGATGCTGCAGCGCTTAACATAAAATAATTGTTAAACATGACTAAAGGCTATATACAATGTGATAAAATGGAGCTTTTTAGCAACAGATAGGGGGCTAGAGTATGGGGTTAAGTACTCTAGTGCCTCTCCATAAGGACTTAATCCTAAAGCGGCAACCTAGGAGGGTCCGTACAACCCTGAGTGTCATATGGCTCTGACTTTAACCTATTAACTAGATTGTATTAGCTTGTTTGTAGCTCCAGTAAGGGTAAGAGGGTATCTTTCCTTTTTTTTGTTAGGGTGTGTACCGTGCTGCGATGCCCACGTGTGCCACTCCTTTGTAGCTATGACTTGTTAGTGCAACTAGCTAAGGGTTTCATAGTGAAACCCTACCACACTTCCTGGGAATAGGTGTAGTGGGTCTCGCAAACCCCAACATTGGGAATCATGGCTCAGTGGGTAAAGTTGGAGTCCCTATGGCAGTTGGGCTAGTTATTCCGCTGTGATTGTAATAATATTGCCATTGAGCAAACTTTGTATTGACTTTATAAAGAGATATGCGATGTAATAAGTACTTTACTTTGATACTATTGCAATTTGTGATATATGTGTGTTTGTACATGCTGGGCGCACATATATGAGTACTTGGTTTTGCTATGCAAAATTGGGGCGACAAATTGGTATCAAAGCTATAACTGACTGTAGGACGACCAACCTAGTTAGAAATGGACATTTCTAGGATCACATAATATTTATTTTACTACCTTTAATTTTCTATAAAATTTTTGCTGATATTCTATTCTTTATCTGTTGCCAAAAATTATTTTGTTCTAATACTCAACCTTTTCATTCTTATAGATGGCCCGTACCAAGCAGACCCCGCGCAAGTGGACCATCGTGATGCCCACCAGGAGGACCAGGTTCACATTGGGAAAGCGTGTCCCGGCACATCTAGTGGAAGCTCTAAGGAACCAGGAAGAGGAACCGCCTGTGGAGGTGCCCATAGGGGAACCTCTGGAGGACGTGCTGGAAGATCCAATGGATGAAGAAACAGAAGAGAGGCCCATGTTTGAGGTGCCCATTGAGATAGAGGAGTCAGAGGAGGATCCTATGGAGGAGCATGGATAGGGTGGCTAGGAGGGAGCTGGTGACCTTGACTATGGAGATGACTCTGATGATTCTGATGCTGATGGTGGTGATGATGGAGGAGACGATGGAAATAGGGGTAATGATAGTGACAATGATCACAATGCATTGTTGGCTCAGGGGTGGACCGCGGAGATCCACTACGACTTGGAGGGTGATGCCTACTACCACCCCAAGGTTCTCGCACTTGTACATCGCTACCACCCCAGAGGCACTGTTCAGTACTGGACGGAGCATTGGACCCACCCTGACTACACCGGCTTCTGGGAGATAGAAGTGTACATCCGAGAGGGGACTCAGGTGCGCTACATCCACCGTGCCATCACTGCACGACTCACACATGCGGCCATCATTAGGGATGCAGCTCGATTGGCACTGGTGGTCAACCGTGACCGCCACTTCGATGACATCGCCTGGGAGGACGACCGATATCTTCCCCACCGTCGGAGCAGCCAGTCTACATGCAACATCACTGCACCACTTGGAGAGGCAAACCTGAGGCTGAGGCCTACCTTGTTGTACTTGGCTGAGACCAACACTTACTTGGATCAGGCCCTGGACGAGCTCAATGTCATGGGGAAGGCCTATCTATAGCTTGCCCGTGAAAACGCTACACTGAAGCAGTAGCAAGGAGGTCCAGATGTGGAAGCACCAGGTGTACCTGCTCAGTCGCCCCCGAGGAATAGAGGAGAGTTTGGAGACCCCAACACCAGCACCAACGTCGACTCGTACCCATAGGAGAGTCTTAAAAATATGTAATAAACACACGTAGATGCGCGAGAGAGTGTTTAGTTTCTTTCTTTTAGTGGTTGAACAAGTGTTACTTGCATGGTTGGATGTTTATCGTTATGAACAATGTTTGATTTGGATCTTTGATATGATTGTGATGGCTTGTGGGCATGTCCACAGTCATTTAGTTAAGGTTAAGGTTTAAGGAATATTATGAATAAATAGTTGGGTTTCGTTTTATCATGTTGTCCATTCTGTACCATTCTGAGTAGTCTGTCTTTATAAATTCATATCTCATGTTCTAGTTGTCCAATGGTCATGAAAATTTTATGGAGATAAGTATACTTCAACATATTTCTTTTGGCTCTAGAATCACCTCAATACCTATTATAAATTGTGAGATACAACTGTTGTAAGTTGAGGTTTCTGTGCTGTCAGAATTCTGGAACAGTACTGCTTGTCATCTGTATTTGACTAAGTGAACTTCAGAATCTGAAAAAGTGTTCTAAATGAAAGTTGTAGAGAATTTCATAAGATTTTCAGAAAGGTAAAATACGCAATCAGAGGATAAACAGAGAGTGAGATATGCTCATTTTACTGCACTGATGTTGTCCAACTCGCCGGAAAAGTTCAGAACAAATATCTTCTTGTATACCCTACATATATCTCTTGTCTTGATCTTGTGACACCTACTCTTGTTGTACCATTATCTTTTAAGGGTTATATGCTTGGACATGTGAGACTTATATGATGCATCTATAGATGGTGAACACCAGGAGGAACAACCAGGGAGGCGAGGACCTGCCACCACCTCCCCCAATCACCATGGAGCAGTTGATGATGATGCAGACACAGTTGCTTCAGCAGATGGCAAAGAATATGCAGAACATGGGGCAAGGGAATGGGAATGCACCCCCTCACATCAGAGATAAGAGGGGAGAGTTTCTGAAAGGACACCCACCTGTATTCAAGCACTCTGCCGACCCACTCCAGGCTGACGACTGGCTACGTGCCATTGAGAGGCAACTAGAGATTGCCCAATGTGATGATAAGGAGAAGGTTTTATATGCTTCTAGATAGTTGCAAGGAGCTGCACTGGATTGGTGGGACTCATTCTGCTTCGGCCGTACCAAAGCTAATCCCATCACTTGGGCCGAGTTCCGCAGCGCCTTCCGCTCTCACCACATGCCTGCGGGACTAGTGAAGCTAAAGAAGAAGGAGTTCTTAGCTCTCAAGCAGGGGAGCATGACTGTTGCTGAATATCATGATAAGTTCATACAATTGTCACGGTATGCATCGACTGAGGTAGATGAGGACAGGAAGAGGCAGGAGTTGTTTATGGAAGGCTTAAATGATGGTCTCCAGTACCAGTTGCTGTCTCATACTTTTGCTAACTTCCAACAGCTGGTGGATAAGGCTTTAGTGATCAAGAACAAGCGCCGCCAGATGGAGGACAAAAAGAGGAAGTTTCAAGGACAACAATCTAGGAGCAACTCTCGCTTCCGTGCCAACCCTCAACAAGCTCAACCTCAGCAGCGCTATCAAGGTTAGTCAGGTCTCAACCACAACCAGCAACCCTAGCGTGCATAGTAGCAACAGCAGTACAAGGCACCAGCTCAGCGCCAGCAGCAGCCCAACAATGTACCTGTGAGGAACAATGCCCCCAATGCTCCACAGAAGAATGGCACACCAAAAGCGCCAAATGCAGTTAATGATAATAAATGCTTCAATTGTGGAGAGCTAGGACATTACTCCAATAGATGCCCCAAGAGGAAGGCTAACCCGTAGCAGAATTATGTTCAGGGGAAGGTGAACCATGTGACTGCTGAAACAGCTCAGGAGGCACCAGATGTGGTGATCGGTACATTTCTGGTCAACTCAAACTCAGCTACAATACTTTTTGATTCTGGCGCTTCGCATTCCTTCATAGCATATACATTCATAAAGAAGCATGGTATTCCAGTAAGTGTTATGAAGAAACACATGTTAGTAAGCTCACCTGGAGGGGTAATGAAAGCAGAGTGGATATGCTTAGCTGCTAGTCTCAGCATAAGGGGGGGTAGAATTTCAAGCAAACCTTGTAGTCATAAACTCATCTGGTATTGATGTCATCTTGGGTATGGATTGGTTAAGATTGTAGAAGGCAGTTATTAATTGTGGCAATAGTTCCATGAATCTTACCACTCCATCCGGAGAGAAAATTGAGTATGTGGCAACATAGTCAGCTGCAGAAATCTGTCAGGTTAATCAGTTGGAGAGCACAACCTTAGAGGATATAAGGATAGTAAATGAGTATCCAGATGTCTTCCCTGAGGAATTGCCAGGTATGCCACCTAAATGAGACATCGAGTTTATAATTGAACTTTTACCTGGAACTGCACCCATAGCTAAGAGACCCTATAGAATGGGAGTGAATGAATTAGCAGAACTTAAGAAACAATTAAGGGAATTGTTAGATAAGGGTTATGTTCAACCTAGTTCTTCACCTTGGGGTGCACCAGTACTGTTTGTAGAGAAGAAAGGTGGTACACAGAAAATGTGCATAGATTACATGTCACTTAATGAGGTCACAATTAAGAACAAGTACCCACTGCCTAGAATTGATGACCTGTTTGACCAATTGAAAGGGGCTTGTGTGTTTTCCAAGATCGACCTTCGATCTATATACCATCAGTTGAGAATAAGGCGTACTGACATCCCCAAGACTGCTTTTGTGACCCGATATGGACTGTATGAGTTCATAGTCATGTCTTTTGGTCTGACAAATGTACCTGCTTACTTCATGTATCTGATGAACAAAGTGTTCATGGAGTACCTTGACAAGTTTGTCGTTGTGTTCATTGATGACATATTAGTATACTCCAAGAATGAAGAAGAACATGAAGAACATTTGAGGTTGGTGTTGCAGAAGCTTAGAGAACATCAGCTTTATGCCAAGTTTAGCAAATGTGAGTTCTGGCTAAAAGAAGTATCTTTCCTTGGTCACATAATCTCTAATGGAGGAGTAGCAGTAGATCCCAAGAAGGTTAGAGATGTGTTGAGTTGGAAGCCACCTAAGGATGTTAGTGAGATTCAGAGTTTTCTGGGTATGGCTGGGTACTATAGGAGATTCATCGAGGGATTCTCTAAGTTAGCCAAGCCCATGACTACTTTGTTAGAGAAGAATGCCAAATTTGTATGGACTAAGCAATGTCAGGACAGTTTTGAGGAGTTAAAGAAGAGACTGACTTCTGCCCTAGTGCTCATCTTACCTGATCTCACCAAAAGCTTCTCCATCTATTGTGATGCCTCACAGCAAGGTTTAGGCGGCGTTCTTATGCAAGAAGGTAGAGTTGTTGCCTATGCATCTAGACAGCTGAAAAAATGAGTTAAATTATCCGACTCATGATTTGGAGTTAGCAGCCATGGTACATGCTCTCAAGATATGGAGGCATTACCTGATTGGTCATAAGTGTGAGATTTATACGGACCATAAGAGTTTAAAGTATATATTCACATAGTCAGATCTGAATCTAAGGCAGCGCAGATGGCTAGAGTTAATCAAGGATTATGATTTGGATATACACTACCACCCGAGAAAGGCTAATGTTGTAGCAGACGCCTTGAGTAGAAGGAGTTATGTGAATATGGCCTATACAACTCAACTACCTAAAGAGTTGTGTGAGGAGTTCAAATACCTGAATTTGGGTATTGTGGCTAACACCATGGAGTTAGAGGTAGAACCTACTCTAGAACAAGAGATTCGTAAGGGACAGCTGAATGATGAGAGGATCAAGGATATTGCAGAACATATAGTGATTGGTAAAGCCCTAGGATTCCACATGGATGATCAAGGGACAGTATGGTTTGGCAAAAGGATTTGTGTGTCAGAAGGGAAATCTATTAGGGAGTCTATTTTGAGGGAAGCTCATGACTTAGCCTATTCCATACACCCGGGGAGTACTAAAATGTATCTTGAGTTGGAATGGACTTTATAGTTAGATTACCCCGTACACAGAGAGGATTTGACTCTATCTGGGTAATTGTAGACCGTCTGACAAAAGTGGCACATTTCATTCCAGTCAAGATAACTTATTCAGGTGCAAACTTGGCAGAGTTATACATGGAAAGGATTGTATGTTTACATGGAGTACTAAAGAAGATTGTTTTGGATAGGGGTACATAGTTCACATCACATTTTTGGTAGAAATTGCATGAGTCCATGGATACAAAGTTGAACTTTAGCTCAGCTTACCATCCTTAGACAGATGGGCAGACCGAGAGAACAAATTAGATCTTAGAGGATATGCTAAGAGCTTGTGCTCTACAGTATGGGACAAGTTGGGATAAGAGTTTACCTTATGCCAAATTCTCCTATAATAATAGCTACCAAGAGTCTCAAGATGGCATCGTTTGAGGCATTGTACGGCAGAAAGTGCAGAACCCCATTGTTTTGGAATCAAATGGGGGAAAGTCAAGTATTTGGACCAGATGTTTTGCAACTGGTAGAAAAACAAGCACAAACAATAAGGCAAAACTTGAAGGTTGCACAGTCTTGACAGAAAAGCTATGCGGACACGAGAAGAAGAAATTTGGTGTTTGAAATTGGTGACTTTGTTTATCTCAAAGTTTCACCTATGAAAGGAGTTAAGAGATTTCATACCAAGGGAAAGTTGTCACCCAGGTATGTGGGACCATTCAAGATCATCAACAGGAGAGGAGAACTTGCTTACCAGCTAGAATTACCGGAGCAGCTCTCAGGTGTTCATGATGTCTTTCATGTGTCACAACTTAAGAAATGTTTGAGAGTACCTGAGGAACAACTACCTTTGGAAGAACTGGATATCCAAGGGGATCTATCATACAAAGAATATCCAATGAGAATCTTGGAAACAGCGGAGAGAATCACAAGGAGCAAGATAATAAGAATGTGCAAGGTTCAGTGGAACAGACACTCTATGGATGAGGCAACTTGGGAAAGAGAGGAAGATCTGAGAACTGACTATCCCAATCTCTTTGAACCATCCGAATCTCGAGGATGAGATTCATCTTAAGGGGGTAGGTTTGTAACACCCAAAAAAATTATTATAAATTAGCAATTAATTCTTAGCATTTATTAAATTCTCTAGGTATTTTTAACTTAGGCCAAATAATAAATATTGGATAAATAAAATAAACTATAAGGTTTAGAAACATGTTTGTTGCATTCATGCCGAAGCATATTGTTTTTGGTTGAGTGTAGGGCTAGTTGATTTGAAGTTGAATTCAAATTATATTTGAATTTGGCTTAGAATTGAAAATAGATTTGGAAAATGTTTTGTTTTTAACAAAATTCTACCCTTCTTCCATTCTAGCCCAACCCCCAGGTTCTGGCCCAGACCTTTTTTCCCCTTCTCGTGCTGGCCCGCTGGCGGCCTAGTCACGCCTCCCTTCTCTCTTCTTCCGCACGGCCTGCCGCACCAGCCCACTCGGCGGCATGCTCCGCACGCCAGCGCCTGGCCACACCGGCCTGCTCCGCACGCCTTCCTCCTTCTCCCGCACGTGCACCGCACAGCGTGGCCTAGCTTCACGCCCTGGCCCGTTCGGCATTTCATCGCCCGCATGCGCTGCTGTCCGCTCTCCCTCTCTCTTTTTCTCTCACTGCGCTGTTGGCCCACCTGTCAGCGCCTTTCTCTTCCCTTTCCTTTCTTCTTCCCTAGCACCTTCCTTCTTCGGCGGCCGCCGATGGTGCTGCCCAGCATGGAAGGCCACCGCCATCGCCCACATATGGCAGGCGGCCAATCCCGCCCAATCTTCTCATTTCCCTTCCTTATTCCCCTCACCGTAAGGCTTATAAAGCTCCGCGTCGTCCCTTCTTCTTCTCCCATCCTCTACTCTCGTTTTCCAGCAGCTGCAATCTCCCTCACCCACGCCTAGGTACTCGACGCCAACGACCCCCCGAGCTCTGCGGTGACCTCCTGTAGCCGTAGGTACCGTCAATTTGAGGTTTTGGTCGTAGCTTGATCGGATTCATCCTCACCCGCGCGCTCTCTTTCTCTCTAGATCACTGCCGTCGTTGACTTCACTTCTGGAGCCCTTCCTGGATGCCGCGCATCCTTCTTCCCGACTCGCGGTGAGCTCCTTGTCCTTCCTCTTCCCTCCATTTGTTGATTCGCACTTTGGAACGCCGTATCAGCGAGAACCAGTTAAGCCCGCCATGGTGCCACCGCGGGACGTCGCTCCAGCATGTACCCTGCCATCATTTTTGTACTCCGTTGAGTCCGCGAGGTCTTGTGCTGTGCGTTTGTGGGTTTGGAATCGATCGGGGTGCACGGAAATGCCGTACCGGCGTTTGCTGCCATGCTCGCCTCACCGCCGGCCATGGCGGGCTCGCCGGCGGTGTTGTGCAGCGGTGGGGGAAACACTCGAGCGCATCGGCACTGTTAGATCTCACGTGGACGGCCGAGATCACTTACCCCTTCGGGGATTATAACCGGTCCACCAGTTGGACCGTGGACTCGGTCTGTAGCGCCACGTCAACGCGCCCACGCACGTGTGGTGCACCACCCCACTCACACACTGCCACGTGGCTGCCCAGTCAGCCGGTGACGTGGTCAACCACGACCCGCTGCGCACTTTTGTGTTTTAGCCCTTCGGTTTTCTTAGAATAAACCCGTAGTCCAGTTTAATTCAAAGTAATTGCATATCAGTCCTGTTTTTATTCGTTTAGACCCCTGTATTTTCTAGAATTAGTACCCACAGTCCTATAACCGTGAATATTCATATTTTTAAATATTTTAATGCAAAAATAGGTTCAGTTTATTTACAGAAATGCCATTACATCTTAATTCATGCATAACTTTCGCATTTTAAGTCCGATTTGAGTGATTCTTTCGCTCACGTGTTTGTAGTAATATGTAGAATAGATTTATAAGCTTTTCAACTTATGTTTTTACTGTTTGGTGTACTGTTCTAATGGAAGTCTATCTTGTATGCATGTAATGATTGGAATGATGCTTGATTGGTGATTTGGAACACGATTAGAGGGTGGTCCATTTGAGGTGACAGAGGACCCACAGCAGGATCAGCAGTACTTTCAGGATGACTTTGAGGAAGGCAAGTGTACCAAAGGCCCCTTGTTACCTATGAACTATTACCATTCATATTCATACATTTGTTTAATTTGAAATGCCTTTAAGGACTTTACCTAGATGATTACTTGCACCACATATCCTTGATACATGGGGTTTTTGGGTAGGCCTTTTGGATAGATGCTGCAGCGCTTAACATAAAATAATTGTTAAACATGACTAAAGGCTATATACAATGTGATAAAATGGAGCTTTTTAGCAATAGATAGGGGGCTAGAGTACGGGGTAGAGTACTCTAGTGCCTCTCCATAAGGACTTAATCCTGAAGCGGCAACCCAGAAGGGTCCGTACAACCCCAAGTGTCATATGGCTCTGACTTTAACCTGTTAACTAGATTGTACTAGCTCGTCTGTAGCTCTAGTAAGGGTAAGAGGGTATCTTTCCTTTTTCTGCTAGGGTGTGTTTCGTGCTGCGATGCCCATATGTGCCACTCCTTTGTAGCTCTGACTTGTTAGTGGAACTAGCTAAGGGTTTCATAGTGAAACCCTGCCACACTTCCTGGGAAGAGGTGTAGTGGGTCTCACGAACCCCAGCATTGGGAATCACGGCTCAGTGGGTAAAGATGTACAATTTCCGCAGAAATATTTAACCTGTTATAATAGCCGTGCTCACGGATACGAGCGGTCTGGATCCTTCAAGATTAGTGGTTACTGCGGATGGTGGATGGTAGGGAATTGAGATAAATATGACTATACTTTAATATCACTTGGTTATTAGGACTGTTCATTAAAGTAGTGATTCAGGATGCTAAAATTTGATCAACTAAAATTGTGAACCACAGCCCAACAGTGTCAAGCCTTTTTGGGCCTCATAGATCCCTTTGATATACTTGCTAAGCATGGTGAGCTTACACTTGCTTTACATCCAATGAAAATCCCGGATGGGTAATAGATAATGGATATGAAGAGTTCTCAGAGGATGTTTAGGACTACTAGGGAGACGTTCACCAGTTGGAGTCCCTGTGGCAGTTGGGCTAGTTTTCCGCTGTGATTGTAATAATATTGCCATTGAGCAAACTTTGTATTGACTTTATAAAGAGATATGTGATGTAATAAGTACTTTACTTTGATACTATTGCAATTTGTGATATATGTGTGTTTGGAAATCCTAGGCGCACATATATGAGTACTTGGTTTTGCTATGCAAAATTGGGTGTGACACCTGCCATCATCTTGTACCCGTCGACGTGGGCAACAAGGCTCGGTAGGCATGGGCAACAAGGCTCGGTAGCATATGTACCCTCACCCTCTCACTTGTAAAGCCATCCCCTTTATCTATAAAAGGGGACGCGCCCCCTCCAAAAAAGAGAGAGGCCTTCTTGAAGATAACAAGCACCGATCAAGTTCACTAGCTCACGACCACAGAACCGCTGGGTTCAGACTCCAAGCACATGCTTGAACACTTAGCTCATAGCATAGCTCCCGTTGCTCTTGGCCCTTCCGACCGGAGCCGATCGGACCTCTTGTACACCCCTTCTTCCTCCTTCTCGTCTGTAACCCCACTGCAAACTTTGAGCACCTGGGCTCAGGAATAAAGTCACTGACTGACCCAAACTGGACGTAGGGCATATTGCCAGAACTAGTATAAATCCTGTGTCATTGAGTGCTAGGCCACCTCCGATCACAATGTATGGCAAAACTACAAATATTCACTAGTTGGTCACTTTCTGCACCGATAGTTGGCGTCGTCTGTGGGTAAGACGCTGTACGTTCAACACTTTTTGGTCATCGGATGGCCCACTTTTCCGCCACCCTCGCTGTGGCGGGCTCGAGCGATATGATTTGCTTCGGCTCGCTGGAGTTTCCCGTACTCTCACCCGCTGGGATGCGGGTTCCACCCATCTTTGAGCCATCCTAGGCCTTCCTCTTCAGAAGCCTAGACTTCATCGCTGTCCGACTTGGCGTGCTACACCTCCGTGAGGAGGCTCACATCTCGGTACCCGTCGGAGGAGTGCCCTCCATCAACTTTGGGACACATGGCTTCGACGACGCGGCATCTGCGCTTCTTTCCAAGCAAACTCTCTGCTCAAACTCTGCTATGAGTAATGTACATGCTGTTATTTACTTACTATTCTCTATCTTCCGCCGATTACCCGGAGGGATGCGTACCGACCGAAGGATGACAACGACGCCCATCTCTCTGAATGACTTGAATAGCTATGTCGCTTTTTCCCTAGGCTTCAATCTTACCATTGTTTACTTAGTATATGCTCCTATAAAAGTACCCCGACCCGAACACTTTTTGGCCCAGGGCGCTCGGGGGCTCCACTAGGGTACACTACTATCGTTATGCTCAATGACTACCTCCCTGTTTTGTTTACATATGGTGGAATTCCTTCCTACCCAACCAACAGGATAGTTTGTTCCTTAGTTTTGCTTTACGTAGCTTTGCTTTAAAAACATTCCAACTGATCGCACCCCGCCTTTCCCTATGGTTATGAGTAGCTGAGCCTCGCGGGCCATGCCCCGGGCTCCCAAGGTCATGGCCTATGGGACAAACGGGCAGGTACGAGAAAGAAAGAATAAAAAACAAAATTATGCTAAGGGAAAACTAAGGAACGAAAGGGAATAGGCTCCCCCGAACGGAGCAATTCCATCATAGAAAACAAAACCAACTGTAGTCATTAAACACACAGTAATATTTACATGGGGGCTCTCCCACAAACTTAAACTTCTACCTTCACTAAACTACTTATATTTTGCAAGCTATTAGACCGTCCCGGCAACATCTGCTATCGGAACGACCAACGGGGGCACGGGCTACTCACTCCCCGGCGGCACGACATTCAGCTCGGTCGGGGCTAGGGCGACGTTCACCTCTGACCTAGGCTCTACGTCGTCTATAGACTGGGCAGCATCTTCTCCGCACATGCTTCTGGACATATCTTCACGACGGACGTCCATCACCCACTGGGCAGAGACTTGCTTCACCACCGACCTTGCGTGCAGCAGCAAGCCCTCCCCCATCGATTAGATGTCCTCCATGCTCAAGCCTTCAGCATACCCGTTGCAGATGGTAGCGAAGTCCAGGTTTGGATGGTGCGTCGCCACCGAAGTCAGCACCCCCGATGCCCCATAGAACAGCCCGCTCCTGATAAGGTCCTGAACCGCATCCGAGACCTCCGCTAGCTAGACCATGGGCACGCTAGTACTGGGCACCAACCCAAAGACATCTGAGATGACAAGCTAGGCAACGTTGTGGATCTGGTCAAGATCCCCCTCGAGAGCATGTCACTCTTCATGGGACTTGGCCAGTTCCTCAGCATTCTGGCTGAGGGTCACCTTGATCGTCTCCAGGTCCCACTCTAGCATCTTCACCTTTCCACCTAGCTCTGAGAGAAGAGTGACAAGCTCAGAAACAGGCTAAAGGAAAAAACCAACAACGAAGAACAGAAAAGGCATGTACCGACGTGGAAGTTCTCAAGGATGGAGAGATCCTCTATCTATCGGGCCGCCTGCTCGCATGGCCAGACACTCGCGTCCTCTGTCCCCATCACCCAGCCTTGGAGCGTGAGCACCTCCTGGTCTGCCTCTGACCGGGCCTTTCGCTCTGCCTCCAGGGCCTTCCGTGCCGACTCCTAGGCGTTCTGCGTTGACACCAAAGTGGCCCGCTCTGGCTCAAGGGCGGCCAAGGACTCTCGCAACACCGCCTTAGTGTTTGACAGGGATGTCCATAGCCCTGCCTCGGTCTCCGCCTGACGGGCCTTCACCGCCTCGAGCCCTTGCTCGGCGGCAGTCGCCCGCTCGGCTACACGCTACCCCTCCGCCCGCGCCGCAGTTGCTTCGGTCGCCCGGTCCTAGGACTCGCGATGGGCGGACGCTAGCTGACGCTCGAGCTTGGCCATCCGGGCGTGCTCCGTTCAGAGAAAGCAGGACTTGCGGGACAACGTCCCCTTCAGTCTCTACGAAAAACAAACATGCTAAGGCAACCAACAAAAGATTCAGAGGTCAAAGACAAGTCCGCTAAACTCACCTCCATAGCCAGCTATAGGTCAACCTCAATCAATTGCTGAGCAAACTTAACCTGCTCCTAGGTGTCTCCAAGCTTCATGGATAAATTGGCGAGTTCAGACACCGCGGTGTGCCCTGCTCCCTGAGGATGTCCCAGATCTAACACTCCTAGGAATCCCAGAAGATGAACAGCGCCTTTGCCGGGTTCTCAGGGCAGGGCCACTCCAGGTCACCCACCGGTAGGCCACCGGAGGGCCCACCGGACCACCGCCAGCTCCCGCGACGACACCGGTGGCTCCGCCGTATCATCCGCCTCGTCATCGGACGGGATATCCACCACCTTAGTTGCGTGGACCGCCGTCGGACGTTTTGACACCCTCCCAACCGCGCTCTCCCCCAACGCCTTTGGCTCTAACCATGCGGGTGAGCCGTGCATGATCGGTGGAAGAGGGGCCATGAGGGTTACTTCCGAAGCAGCCCTCGCCGTTGGCATCGGTATCACCGCCAACGTCGCCGCCGCCATCGTCACTATGGCAGCAATCGCCCCCAAAAGGGAAGGGCTCGCCGCTGCCATCCTGCTCCCCCTGCCGCTCGTCGTAACACGCTGCAGGGTGGGCCTCCATGCCTCTCACACAGGAGTTGGGGTGATGCTCAACCCCATCATCCCTCAGCCACTGACAGAGGGCGCAGGTAAATGACACTCCAAAGAAAAACTCAACATCAAAAGATTGGAAAGAAACAAAGCAAAAATGTACCAAGAGGCAAGCGGCACGACTATAAAACCAAGACCCGACGTCGACGGGCCTACAGCGCACGGGCCGCTCCCGGACTGCCACCCACGCCCCTCACTTCGGCTGGGGATAGAGTCATCCCAACCGGCTCCTGCCTGACCTATGGGTCGCCATGACTCTCGGCTTGGGACTCCCCGACTAGAGCAGTGTGTGGGACCTCCTCCGACTGCAAGTCGTGCAACGCACGGGCGCTAGTCTACACCTCAGACTACCCGGCATGCTCGACCGCATCCGTGGCAGGCGGGGCCTCCCTCGGCTGCGAGTCACGTGTTGGCACCGGTCCCAGCGACGCGCAAGTACTAGCCCACTCCTCGGACCACCCGACCTGCTCCGCCGCGTCCCCCATAGGCGGCGATAGGACCGACGATGCCACCAAAGGGTGTGGTGACCACGTCCGCTTTGCCACCTGTTTACCGACAGCATCCACGCTCGCCACGTGCTTCCTCGGCGCAGAGGCCACCGCACGCCGCATGGCCTCTTTCTCATCACCGGTAGACGTCGTTGTAGGGACGCGACGCTCCGCCGAGGTCACAACGACCTCCCGACTTCCCTCCTCCTCAGAGAAAACCATATCGTCCACATCTGTGGGGTCCTCCGACTCGAGCTCGGCCTCGACGTCGCTCTTCCACTCCTCGGCCTTCACACGCCGGGCAACCTCCTTCTCCTTCTTGTGCTTCCGGTGGGTGACCTCGGCCTTCTTCTTCTTCCTGGCGTCCGTCGCCTCCTTTTGAGCAGCCTCCTTGGCCACGCCCTCCAGACCCTTGGGAAGGTGCGGCCAGGACTTGTAATTTCCAAGCCCCTACGGAACGTGTGCCTCCTAATCAAAAAAGAAAAATACACATAGGAAAAGCAGAAGAAGACATGTGGGCTAAAAAGTAGGAAGCATACCAGGGTGGACATGATCGAGGAGTTGAAAGGCATGGGCCTGCCTTCGACCTTCGCTCTGGGCTTCAACAGCAGCACCCAGCCAAGGCGACTCCAGACCTTGTTGTCTGGCAGATCCTCTGGCGACGCGTGGTCTGGGTCCGACGGGCCGCTATACAGCCACATCGGCCGTGTCCTCTCCGCCAACGGCGCGACCCAGTAATGGTACAGGGTGTGGAACACCCGCACCCCATTAAGGCCATGCTTTACTAGCTTTCGGAGCTCCTCCTCGATGACCCCCACCTTATGCTTCTCCTTTTTGGCACAACCCCACGTCCAACTATCGTGCTTCTCCGGCCTCCCATCGGTGAACACCGGGAACAGCGCCGCCACCAGATTCCTAATGTAGAACCACTCCCCATGCCACCCCTGGTTGGAGTCGCGGGGGAGGTATGCGGGATACGAGTCTCCCATGCTCAGTTTTCTCTGTAGGGTGAAACCCCCACCGGTGCAACCTCGGCTAGGTCCCCCACCATCAAGGCTCTTGGGGAGAAGAGCCACCGGAAGAAATCCGCGTGCGGCTCCATCCTGAGGAAAGCCTCACAAATGGTGATGAAACCAACGATGTGTAGCACCCCCATTGGATTAAGATGTTGCAGCTCTAGACCCCACTCATTGAGGAGGCTACATAGGAACCAGTGTGCGGGGTATACCAGCCCACACTCATGGAAGGCGAGGAAGGAAACCACCTCATCGGGCTGAGGTTGCGGGGACTCCTCCCGCCTAGGAACCCTCCAGTGCGCCACCTCCTTTGGTGGCAGAAATCCCTTCGCAACAAAGGCCTTCAACACCGACTCCCTCACGGTGGATGACTTCCAGTCCGACATTTTGGTCTGGGATCGCAGAAGGATCGGTGAGTTCTTCTTCTTCTCCCTCGCTCTCTCCCCTTTCTTTCCTAGAAACCACTGTGGCTCTCAGGAACGCTCATGACAAGAAGGAAGAGGAAAGACGACGGCATATGAGGAATAGGCAAAAGAACGGGTCAAAAACCCTTTCCCCTCTCCTACTTAAGGAAAAGGGAACAATAGTTAGGGAAGGGCGCGCTGATCAGGAGAAGGCAAAACGGCAGAGCGAGGAACTATCTCTCTCTTTCCCATTTAATGTAGATAAGACGCACCCTGACCGATGAGACATGCCCTGCCCAATGGAACGGCTCCTGATCAGACGGGACGTGGCCTAGGCTAGGCCCACCACTACCGCATGACCAACTACTACCGCATGCCGGGCACGAAAACCAAAGCGCCACTGCATGCGGGCGGCACCCCGCTTCCCCAGGCCAGGCCTCGAGAGACCCAAACAAGATCTCCGCTGGGGGAGATCACCGGGCCCCCTGAGTCGATCGAATCACTCAGGATGGACACCAAGAGATAGGTAAGGAAGCAAAGGGGCGCCCCATGTAGGCCATGCCGACTCTATCATGAATGACAAGCACGGGTCCTGGTCGAACATTTCTGACTAAAGCTCTCCGAACCCCGTCAGTCAGGACATCAAGGCGAGCATGTGTTCATTAATACAAAAACTATTAACACAAGGGCTCACCCACGATTGACGAGCTCAGGTCCTGGTTGAACATTTCCAACTGAAGCTCTCCGAACCCCATCACTCAAAGCCATCAAGGTGAGCACTACCAACCCCCTCTATTTCCTTACAATCATTTCATACATCCATACGCGCATTCATTCCATACGCCCCAAACCTCTCAGACGATTCAGACCCTAAACCGCCCGAGGGCTCAGGAACTAAGCATCGCACATGCAGCGAAATGCATCACAATGTTCCATGTTGCGTCACAAAGCGGTGGTTGCCTCATTCGACATGAGCAACCAACAGAGCCAGGGGAGAAAAAGGTAGATGAGCCCCGTGTGGCCCTCGCCCGGTCTGGCAGACCGGATCATATCAACCTTCCCGTTCGATCCTGAACCTCTCGCCAAACCCATAGAATCTCCATTGAGGGAGGCCGTTAGGCCTCCCGGGTCGGTCTCCGGAACGACCCAGGCATCTGCCGGGTTGTTGGTAAAGGAGTAGTGGAATGTCACAAGATGGCTATGCCATCCCCGTCACGAACGATGGACCCGGATACCACTCGATCACACCCATTAGCGAACTCACTGAGCGCGTCACTCAAGCTCGAGCGATCAGGACAAGCGACAAAACTCAGCCCCTCCGGTTGTGAGGAACCAAGGATGGGTTAACGCACACAACTCACACCGAACCCTACTAAGGCCCAATAGGGCTCGGGGGCTCAAGACAAAAAGCCTGGGACTACGACCCTAAACTCGCCCCTTCCGACTACGCTCCAAAAACCTAGGTTTGCGACCCCGATCTCACCCCATCCGGCTACGCTTCTGATTGCACTCCAAAAACCTAGGTTTGCGACCCCGATCTCGCCCCATCCGGCTATGCTTCCGACTGCGCTCCAAACATCTAGGTCTATGACCCCGATCTTGCCCCACATCTCCGACTCGCTCGATCCCATGGCGTGCATCGACGCCAGCATCAGTGAGTTATGTCTCGTCCAAGACTGACTCCCTCGCTCGATCCCACGGCGCGCATCAGCTCTAGGATCAGTGAGCTCTGTCTCTTCCAAAACACGACTCCAACTCGCTCAATCCCATAGCGCACGTCGATGCCAGCATTAGTGAGCTCTGTCTCATCCAAGACTGACTCCCTCGCTTGATCCCACGGCGTGCATCGACGCCAGCATCAGTGAGCTCTGTCTCATCCAAGACTGACTCCCTCGCTCGATCCCACGGCGCGCATCGACGCCAGGATCAGTGAGCTCTATCTCATCCAAAACTAACTGCCTCACCCGATTCCACGGCGTGTATCGACGCTAGGATCAGTGAGCCCTGTCTCATCCAGAACTAACTGCCTCACCCGATCCCACGGCACGCATCGATGCCATGATCAGTGATGCTCTGTCTCGTCCAAAACCCTTGACTAACTCCCTCACTCGATCCACATCGTGCACCGACGCTAGGATCCACAAGCTCCCTCTCACCCAATCTCTCAAAACAACTAAAAATCACCTTGGCTACACAACGATGCCTTGGTCAACAAAACTCATTCTCAAAATGAAAAAACTCCCCCACTAACAACATAGGAAACCCCCAGACAGTTCTGCTTGAACCGCCCGGAGGCTCGGGGGCTACACCCACGGGTGCGCTCGCGCGCACCTGCCGGCAAGACAAAAATCCCTCGAACGATTCTACTCGAATCACCCGGGGGCTCGGGGGCTCCTGTCGGGTTCATAAACTCGGGCTCTCTCGAGGACCGGCTTCCACGCCAAGGCTCAACCCAAGAGTCTAAAGCAATAGATCGGAAGGGCGGCCCAGTCACCGACCGGAAGGTCTAGCCAAAGAGGAACAATGCCCGCTCATTGGCTACTTTAGCCCACCTCTCCGACCGGAGCGTTTGCTTTGACTCTAGACGCCTCCGGACAGCCCCTCTAGTCGGAAGGCCTGGCCCAAAACACCACTTTCGACTCTGACCCCACGTCTAGGAACCCTGCTCACTGCTCTTCTCCGATCGACACACTCAGAGCCAACTGGAGCCATCCGACCGGGGATGCCCGCTCGGTGGGAACCAGAAGACGTTCGGAGAAAAGCAAGGCAAGGCTCACAAGTCAAAACCACTATACCAGGGACCATACCCTGCACGGAACAGTACTCTGTAGCCACCCTAACACAAATAGTATTGTAGGCGCTAACATCTCCCCCTACAGTATTGTAGGGGCCGCTAAAACTCCCATACGGTCAGGCCCCCCACGTGCCTCTAGGCATCGATAGCGGTATGGGCACCAGGATTTACCATACCGGGTGAACATAGCGAGACTCCTCACATGCCTCTAGGCATCAAAAAGTATTTGTAGGTACTGACATCTACCATCCCTGAAAAAGGCAGCATGACCTCCCGTATGCATCTGACATTCTACAGTGACAACAACAGTGTTGTAGGCGCCTACCATCATCTTGTACCTGCTGGCGTGGGCAACAAGGCTCGGTAGGCGTGGGCAATAAGGCTCGGTAGCATACGTACCCTCACCCTCTCACTTGTAAAGCCATCCCCTTTATCTATAAAAGGGGACGCGCCCCCTCTAAAAAAGAGAGAGCCCTTCTTGAAGATAACAAGCACCGATCATGTTCACTAGCTCATGACCACAGAACCACTGGGTTCGGACTCCAAGCACACGCTTGAACACTTAGCTCGTAGCATAGCTCCCGTCACTCTTGGCCCTTCTGACCGGAGCCGACTGGACCTCCTATACACCCCTTCTTCCTCCTTCTCATATGTAACCCCACTGCAAACTTCGAGCACCTGGGCTCAGGAATAAAGTCACTGACCAACCCAAACTAGACATAGGATACGTTGTCTGAACTAGTATAAATCCTATGTCCTTGTGTGCTAGGCCACCTCCGATCACAATGTACGGCAAAACTATAAATATTCACTAGTTGGTCACTTTCTGCATCGACAATCACCCTAGCTGATGTTTACATGTTGATCGGCCTTAGAATAACTAGATCAATGTAGCCTTATGAGTACTTGAGTGTTGGCTCCAAGAAATTATCCAAAATAGCACACTACACAGGATGGGTCGGTTACTTTCTGAACCACGTTCAAGATGGATCAGCTGTCAGCGAAAGGGAATACGTGGCTTTTCTGAACATGTGGTTGGAAAATTTCATTTTTTGTGGGTCATCTTAGGGTCCAACCTATAATCACAAACTCATGGCAGAGCACCTAGCACTGGGCAAGGATATCCCTCTTGGAAAATATCTAATGTACCAGGTGGCTGCCCAATTGCTGAAGAATGAACCAATACATACCGTTAGTGGCCCCTAGTGGCTAATACAACTATGGCTTAACTTGTATATGCATAAGTTTGTGAGGCTTGATCTCAAAAATCTAAGTTTCTCTTCTTCCAATTTTGATGAGGAATATAGAGGTGAAGAAGGAAGAACTCGGCAGTGCATGAGCTACGGTGAGGCTGCATCGGCCATAACAATTGATTTTGATATTGGCCATGTCTTCAAGAAGTTTTACAGTGGATTTGGTGTAGACTTCCTAACTTGGCTACCATATGATGATGAGAATGATGAGCTAGCCTTTCCATTCAAGTTTTGCTTTGAGTCAGGTTGTTCGGATGATGTGGCGGTTGCAATTTTCAATTTTTTCATCAAGCCCTGTGTTCTTCTAGCCGAGTTTCATCATGGCTGTGGCAAAATGGCTACAGGCTCTTTCATTCTAGGCAACCTTCCAACATATGGATTTTATAACCCATCCCTTGCAGCTCGTCAGTTTGGTTTCGGCCAATTGCCTCCTCATCTATTCTTCAAGAACACACTGAAGTCACGGGAAGATATCAGTGAAGTACTAGAAGCCGGAATAGTTTTTCAGTTGGGATTAGATCTTCCTTCCCTCTGCTTGCACGATTGGATCAGAGTTAGCCTCTCTTCTACTCTCTTTGATTCCTGGTGGCAAGAATGGCGTTCCCATCTTTTCTGTGGACTGGTCCACCCTTTGTGTATAGCCTTGGATGGAGAGTTTGCTTCGGACAGAGGGGTAATTTGTTTATTTTTTCTTCAAGAAAACTGCTTGATGAATTCCTCTATTAACCATCCTAATCGACCCCTTCATGATGTTGAATTTGATCCTCTGAGCTTGGATAGGAAGGGGCGTCCCATAGATTACCAGCCACCATGCTCGGTTTTGAGGATGGGATCGGTCGCGCCTTCCCTAAAGAGATTGATGAAAACTCCTACTGCCCCATAATTGTGAGATATCAATCTTCAAAGTGCAAGGTGATCCAAGGGGCAACCCAAAAACACTACTGGGAAGAGACTTCATAGAACAAGACCATCAGCTGCTCAGGTAAATAGTTCATCCCCCTCTCAAAATGATATTCACTTACTGACTTCGTTTTTTCACAGGTATCAAGCATTGCATCCCAACTTGCCCTAGGTGTGGAACTAATGTCCCAAGCATTAGACTAAGCACCAACTAAACTCCCATCAGCTGTTCCACTAAAGGAGTCGATCTCGATTGAAATAACCGATACTTCCATAACAGCAGAAAATGTGAGTTTCATCTTCGGTGCTTACCGGGCTATTTTTCTTTAACTTCTTTCATTCATTCCTTTGCCCTTTGTCTGACTTCTTGCTGCGCTAGATACTCCCTAATGAAACACCTATGCAAGATTGGGAGCCTGACAGTCCGCTCAATGATCCCGTCGATGTTTAAGGTGGTTTTGTTGCCGTCAACATTTGGACTGTTGATTCCCTAGTCCGGCAAACAACTGATAGTGAGGGAGTTATTTGCTCAATTTATCTCTCTGCAGTAATCATGAACTAAAAATATTCCGATGTTTGTAGACCCCGATGTTGAGATTTCCGAGCCGATTCAACCAGATACTACTGGTGTATCATCCGTTGTTCCATCCCTCCAGATAGAAGCTACCACAGAAAAAGGTACTGTATCTCATTTTACTTGTTCATTCTATTATAAACTGATCTGATCCCTCTAATCAAGTTTTTCCTTACACATAGGCACTCGATCCTCTAGCTTAGAGCTACTCTTTCAATCTTGAGGAATATTTTGATGAGGATGAGATCAGATCATCAACCGCTTCCTCTAGCGAAGCTCTGCCAGAGGAGACCAGAAATCGGCTAAGAAATATACTACCAATATTTGAGAGGAATATAGCTGATTTGGTCCAAGATACTGATTCAATGCAGAGAGTCTTCTAGGCTATTAAGGGTGATCCATCCCTAGCTCTCTCTAGAGTCTTGTCATCTTTGTCTATGTTTGAAGATCAGGCTTTGAAGGTGAAAAAGACTCAGAGAAAGTTGTCCAATCGTTAAGCCCTGCTGGCCATGGGGAACTCCAATAGGCAAGAGGCTAAAGAGCTAGCACAATTGATTGATGACCTAAAGAACTCCTCCCTCAGGACCGATCTAGAGTTGTCCCGATTAGAAATCAAGCGCGTAGAACTTGAGAAGGAGCTGGAAAATGTGAAGGCTGCCATTGATCATCGTAAGTCCACTCTGGCCCAAATACCTGATGCCGTCAAGCAGAAGAAATAGGCACTATTGGCCAAGGTGAAAGAAGGTAGAGCCATCCAAAGCAGCCTTGAGAGCACTCCTAGAACAGCCGAAGAATATGAGCAAAAGATTGTAGAAGCTGATGCTATCCGGCTAGAAGTATTGAAAGTCATCTAGGATGTCCTAAACCTGTAATTTGTATGTCAACACGTGTCTCATGTAGGAACAATGATAACCACATTGTTATTGCCTTGTTGTATTTCTCGTTTCAGCTGAAGAGCCGATTTGAAAACAGCCGACTTTATATTTCCAATCTCGATCTAATTAAGTCTGAAAACTTGGCTTTATCAAGAGAGCCCTTCGATTTTTCTACCCTCAGTCGCCCAATGCCGTATTCCCATTGGCATTAGTGAAGTGGCCCTTCACCTTCCATTAATTATGGTTGCCTTTTGCGCGTCCTGATGCACCCACCTCTTCGCTTCATGTCTTTAAATACTAGCCGATGGCTTCGGCCTCGAACACATCTCCACTCACAACTGTTCCTTTTCTCTTCTTCGCCTATCGAAGCCCTGTAGCGGTTTTCTTTCTCTCTTCCATAGATCCACTTATTTTCCATGGTTGGCGAGGATAACTGAGGCAAGCGCGCTGCGGAGGAGGTCCAGGAGGAGGACATGTCGATGAACCAGCATCTCCGACGTTTGAGGTGAGATTGACATTGCCTGTTTATGACGATGAACTATTCTGACTCACCTATAGGTTTGTTGTGAATGACAGTCTTCGCCCTCTCCCTAGGGCCAGCGGGCCTTCTGATGCTGCATCTTCTGTGTCGGCCTCATCGTCAGATTCTTCCGACTCCTACAATGGCGACGACGCCCGGTGCTACCTTCATAAGTGGAGGATGGCTCAGAATCATTATTCCGAGGTGACTTGGGAGAACGGCCAACTAGAGATTCACCTCGGGGTCTCTCAGGCCACCCTTCATGAGGCTAAGGAGGAGGCCAGTGCCATTCGAGCATGGCTTGCTGAGTCTGATGCCATGGTGGCGGGTGAGACAAATTCCAGGAATGCCTCTTTCTGATTTCCACTATCTTTATCTTGATAGTCTTTTGTTCCTGTGACTGTCAGCCTTGACAGTGCAATTGGAGTCTCTCCAACTGGCGGTGAACGCGGCCATGGACGTCGTCAATGCATGGGGTTCCCCCATCGCCGCTCATCTCCAAGACATCCCGGCCCATGTTCAGGAGATTGCCCTCCATGGCGTTCGTCGCGGTGCGGCGGTGGCGTTGACCGTAGCACAAGTCCAAACTGGGTACGAGCTCCATGCCATGGAAACTGGTTTTCCAATGGGCGATGGCCCTAAGGAACATGAGGACTTGCTCGAGGAATTTGTTATGGCAGTGGAGGCCATAGTAGACATCACATCCGCCTAGGATGTGGTGAACAAGGTCCTTGATTAGATTGTATCTAGGGTAATCCGATGAACAAAGACTCCTATTCTTTTCATGAATGCGCCTTAGTGCAATGCCCTTGTGTATGATTGTTTTTGCTTTTTGTTTTTGCTCTATAGGCGATACACATCATATCGGCTTTTATTGTCTTTGAAAATTTTCATTTTTTGAACTGGAGGTGATACCCTCCTTGTACCGGCTATTAGAGCCGAGAACAAATCGGCTATCAAATATTGACTAGATGTTAGGATAACGTTCCACAGAACTTTTCACATCAAAGTTTAAACGGTTAATCAACCCAGGTCAAGCATTCAATTAAGCGAAACAGAACTTCTTTAAGAAATCCATTAACTCTGAATCACACTTACAATTTGACTCAGCATCCACATATGTCGGCCTAAACTCATCTCTAGGACTCAATGCTTATTTTTTTCCTTTAATCCAATGACCGACGTGATGCCATGATTTTTCTACTAAAACAAACTCTCAGAGCCAATCGCTTGCATCAGCTGTTGGCTTTCATTGCTGATCTTAATGAAGCCTCCTTCCATGACTTGCCAGAAAAAATTCAAAGTCTCCTAGTTCCCAAAAGACTGGATCGGCTGTTGCGATGCTCACAGACTCATCAGCGCGAACCAGTTCGACATCATCCCCATGCCATTGAATCAAACACTGATGCATGGTTGACGGTATATAGCAGTTCGCATGAATCCAATCACGACCAAGGAGTAAACTATATGACCCTTTTCCATCGATGACAAAGAATGTGGTGAGCAGAGTCTTGCTTTCGATTGTTAGTTCGACGTTTATTGCCCCTCGAGTCTTAGACATATTACCTCCGAAATCCTTTAGCATCATGTCAGTCTCCATTATATCTTCTGGTCCTTTACCAAGTTTACGAAAATTGGTGTAAGGCATAAGATTAACGGAAGCACCTCTGTCCACCAATATCTTGTTCATCGGCTTCCCATCAACAAGACCTTTCATATATAAAGCTTTTAAGTGCCGATGTTTGACTGGTTTGTCAAATATTGCTTGTTGTACAACCGTTAACTTGGCAACTATCTCATCATACTCCAATTCATCAAAATCCGAATAAACTTCTTGATCTGTTGGAGCTCTAAATTTTGATGGCAATAGAAAAGCCATTTAGATATTAGCCGATGGTTGCTTTCTATCGGCTGTTTGCTTGGTACGCCATACTTGAGGTTTACTAGATGCCTGAGCATGTTCCATCTCTTTATTCCTTAGGCGTTGCACCCTTCTCTTCTGGCTTCTTGTTAAACCTCCTGGACACCATTGGCCCTCCTGTCAAACATATTTTCTTTCGTTGCTTTCCCCTTCATAATCAGCCCAGTCCTGGTCAACAACTCTTTTTCTAGCCGATTATGAACACTTTCATTTTTTAAGTGCCGATCCTTGTTATCATGATGATATGCATCTTGAGTATGGATAGACTGGTGGTTGGTTTGAGATTGCCTAAACTCCCAATATTGATTGCTGCATTATGGACAGTCATGTCTAGTAGGCAACTTCAAACCTTCATTCCAGCAATGTCTGAAGAAAGGACAAGTCCAATGTAATTTGGCTCATTTCCTTTCATACCTCTCTTCTTTCTGTTGAAGCTGGTATGCTTGATCCTTTAACCAATGCTAATAATCCTTTTCCTTCTGCCGCTGCCACTTATTCAATAGAATCCAAGATATAACCCGCGGCTTTGTCGTCTCTGCTTTTGATGTCTCCCCCTGCTCGTATCGACTCTTTTGCTCGACACGATGTCTTCTAACCTCTTTGTATTCGTCAGCCGATATTTGCATCTTGGGGTCGACCGTTCCAGCTTCTTTTGATTTGGTTGACGTTAGGACCTTAGTCTTTCTTTTGAGTAGCCCAGCATCAACCATGTTTTGTTCTCTTGGGAAAGGATTATCATCAACTTTCATTTTCCGAGGCGTATTAAATTTGAGCCTCCCCTGCTGAATAGCCCTCTGTATATGCTGCCAAAAAATTCTGCATTCGTTGGTGGAACGAGAAGTAGCATTATGGAATTTGCAGAACTTCTTATTCTTTAATTTATCAGGGGGCAACATGACATGACCATCGGGCAACTTGATCTGCCCTTTCTCAAGCAAGAAATCGAAGAGCTTATCTGATTTGGTGACATCAAAGTCATAGCTCTCCTCGACTCCTCTTCCCTAAGGATTTGGCACCATTACTGTCTTCTTGCCCTAATTCCATTCAGCCGCAGCAACCTCTTCTTCTTCATCTTCATAGCCATCATCGATTGAGTATGGATCATAAGCTTCGGCTACTATGGTACTCTTCTAGAACCGGGTATCTCTGCGCATACTCTGGAATTGACTATTGAGCGTTGTCACTCGTTGAGCCAATTGTCCTAAGTTGTCAAATTCTTGTCCCAGTAGCTTTTCTTTCCATATTGGAATCATTCCTTTAACAGCTAAAGCAGCTAGTTGATCATCAGCCAAATTTAAGGAGAAGCACAAGTTCCTGGTTTCTCAGAACCTCTGAAGAAATTTAGTGCCCAATTTATTAGTCTTCTATCTTATAGTTGTCAAATCGGTAATCTTCTTTTCTCTAGTCCTAGTGTAAAAATATGTATGAAACTTCTTCTCTAGGCCAGCCCAATTGGCAATGGAATTGATTGGCAATGATGAAAACCAAGTGAAGGCTGGCCCTGATAAGGACAAGAAGAAACAAACTCGATGGGCATCCTCAACCGATGCTTCGCCCAACTGTGTAAGATACCGACTGACATGTTCTATCATGCTTGTACTGTCTTGGCCAGTGAACTTAGCAAACTCTAGGAGCCTGTAATTTGTGAGAAAGGTGACCAAATCATACCATTCTAGATACAGACATTTGTACGAAAAGGTCAGCCCTTTTGGCTTTAGACCGAACTAATTCTTCATCATCTCGGTCACCCTCAACAATAACTCATCAGCTTGCGGATTTGGATTTCTTTGTACCTGCTAACCCATCTGTGGATTGAAATCATGTGTGCCTTGATATCCTAGATTTGGCATCATGTGAAGGGTGTTATAATCTGTGCCAACGTGATACCCTTTTGGCTTCAGACTCGCTGCTTGAAGTCTTTGATTGTAGACATAAGGATCTATATCTCTACGGATCCTTTGAATTGATGATGCTATTTTTTGAGCCGATGACGGTATGTGGCCTAATGTGCCAAAATTGATCACCTGGTTCTGACTTTGCCCCGCCGGCTATTGCACAAGCTATATTAATGATCCATGATTGTATTGTGTCTAATTTGCAGTAGTTCCTTGAGTTTTTCAGATAAACCCTGAACTGTCTGGACATCACCACTACCAGCTGGTGCTGCTTCTTGATGGCTGGTACCGACTTGATTAGTCCCTTAGGTCGATGGATCTAGAATGTTGTAATAAGCTTGCCCACCTTGACCAACTGGAAACCCATGAATCGCCTCTCTCATAGCGTTGTGGAATATGTCCACGAAAGCTTCATTATGGCTTGATATGGCATTATGAACAAATTTGTCTACAACTTCCTCAAAGAAACGCCTGTCTTCATCTTCAGTTGTATCTATATGCCCATGTAGTAGAACTATTGGTAGTGGAAATTTCTTTATCCCCATCAGGTAGATCTTCATAATACAGCATAAGGATGTTGTTGTTGTGAACCGCCATGACGATTGTGGGGGTCCCACCGAGCATGCCAGAAACATGTGTCGACACAGAATTTTGTCCCGTGCCGAGGAACACGTAGCAAGCCGAAAGGGTCCGCTCGATGGAGCTAGAGATCCTCCTAGCTTCAGCGCAAGGGTGGTCGATCCTGCGCACTCCTCTCGAGATGTGCTAGTCAATTTGACCCTGCAATTGACAAGGAGAGAAAGCTTATCAGTAATTAAGGGTGGAACTTGTCGGTGTTGCTAGACAGTCCTGAATGTGTGGCTATGAGAGCCGATATGAAAGGAGATCGACTAAATAGTCGATTCCAGCATATTCATAAGAATAAATCGGTTAAAGCTCATTGGGTTATATAAGAAGAATCAGTTATCATTCAAGATAAATGTCGTTATTTGAGCAAATATTAATCAATGGTAATAAGATGTCAACAATGATTGGTTTATGCTAAGCCAATGACTGCAAGTAACCGAACTCCTTTATAAAAGAAACAGTTCAACATCATTCAACCATTTAATAGAAATAAATCTAATGAACATATTAGATCTCATCTATCGCTATGACCAGTGGGGCATGAGGCAGAATCATGCAGGCCGTAGAAAAAACTATAGACTCGACAACCCTAACTTATTACTAATATCAGTGGGGCATGAGGTAGAATCATGTAGGCCATAATACAATGATAAGATCATGGGGCTAACACATCTTTCAACCTATCTCTACTTCAATGATCTCGTGATACGAACTATTCGTGAAAGCGGTCGATATCGGCTAAAACAGCCGATTCAGGCATAGCGCATAGTTAAGGTCATGCCCTCTCAAGAACAGATCTACCAAATAACAATCCCTACTCCACGGTGCTAGCAGTGGGGTGTGAGGCAGAATCACACAGGCCGTGATAATGGGCCATAGAACAGTTTTCGCTAACCAATAGATCTACTCAAGATCAAACACTCCTTAACCGCACGCTATGCATGATCAAGATTGATGTAAAACAGCTGATAAAACATAACTCATCATTTAAAGTACAGATTAGATTAGTTTTAGATTAACAAATGATGGGTTAAAAAAAGGATATAAGGCCAATCTAGATCAATCCCAATCGAGCGAAGTGATATTGCTGTAATTAAATAAATAATGGAAGCAATAAGCAATATCGGTAACTTAATGAATCTATCCGAAGGAACGCCACCCTTAGATAGAGCTGATAACTTGACCTTAATCTAGTTCGAGCAGTGGAGGTCGACCGGATCGATGCACCATACTTGAACTAGACAAGAGTCGATAACTAACTCATACAAGAGTCACAGTGGAGGTCGACTGGATCGATGCAGTCGTACGAACAGAGGAATGAGCCATGACGGTACTTACAAACAAGCAGTGGAGGTCGACCGGATCGATGCAGCCGTACTTGCTAAAGAACTCATAGAGATCTACTCTACTCCTACTCCTAAGGGGTGGCCGAAGCCGAAAAAAGTAAATGACTTGTATTTGATTGATTGTGTGTCTTTACAATAGCTGGGGTTTGGTATTTATACCCGGAGCCTAAAAATGAATCCTACTAGAGTATGACTTAGTACAATTTTTGGTATGCAGAAAATATTCCAACTTTAAGATTACTTGGACTCTAATCTTTCCCCTTTTGTAGAGTCTGATATGTATATTCTCGATGCCAATCATATCCCATCATCGTTATCTGCTGGCGTTATTCAGAGAGAACCGATCCCAGTGTCGCATTCGACCCGGCAGATATCAATCCTTACTCAATCGACTCCTTGATTGGCATAATCTTAGAAGCCTATGATTTCCCGCGCTCTTCTCCCAAATTTTGGTGTAAACAGTCGATCCGTTTCTCGACTTAGGAATTTCAACCAAAACACGATCGGATTCACGTCGAATTTGATTTCCAAGCCATTCGATACACTAGCTAGTGAATCCCGTTCTGACCGCACATATTTCATCGTCGCCTATGAAGCTCATGCTACAAACTTTACCAAAGTTTCTTATATGCATTCTATAACATTTTTGTTCAATAAAAATTCATTTAGGACCCTGAGTAACCCAACGCGACATGAAACGTAACATTCGTTTCGTGTTTCAACTGAACGTTTCAAGTTCTGTATATTGCTTTACACCTTATTTTACAAAGAATTACACATAAGTATGATGCTCATGTGGTGTTTTAGCAAAAATGTACAGTGTAACACCGAGGGTGTTACATCGTCCATCGCTTTGGAGTCCCGAACTCCATCATCACGGACAACGGTACGTAGTTCATCGAAAAAAAGTTCCTTCAATTCTATGATGAATACCACATCCGGGTCGATTGGGCCACCATCACGCACCCCCGAACGAACGGTCAGGTCAAGCGCGCAAATGGCATGGTCCTACAAGGCCTCAAGCCTAGGATCTTCAACCGGTTGAATAAGTTCGGCGCACGGTGGGTCACCGAGCTCTCCATGGTACTCTAGAGCCTAAGGACAACTCCCAGTCGAGCCACCGGCTACACGCCTTTCTTCATGGTCTATGGTTCTGAGGCCATCCTCCTAACTGACCTCAACTGTGGAGCACCAATGATCAGAGCATACGACGAACAGGGAGCCAAGGCATCCCACGAAGATGCCATGGACCAGCTAGACAAAGCTCATGACGTTGCCCTCCTCCGCTCGGCCAAGTACCAGTAGGTGTTGCGATGGTACCATAGCCGACGGGTGTGGGACCGAGCCTTTAATATCGGGGACCTAGTTCTCCGCCTCGTGCAGAGCAAGAAGGACTACCACAAGCTCTCCCCACCCTAGGAGGGGTCATACATCATCGTAGAAGTACTCTGGCCAGGCGCCTACAAGTTGAAAACCATCGACGGCGAGGTCTTCACCAATGTCTCGAACATTGAGCAGCTACGTTGTTTTTACCCCTAAATAAATGCATACTTTCTCTTATCCATTTTTGTCAACAAAATCCCCGATCTTTTATGACATCTGACCCCTGCAAGTGTGAGGGGTCAGATCTCACTCTGGGGCTAGTATGAGTACATTTATCTTACAAACATTCTCTTAGTTTTCCCTTTTTTCTCATGGTAAGTCCTAAAGGCTAGGATTTCGGGAACAAGCTCTGAGTATAACTGGTAGGACTACGGGTAACCCACGCCCCAGCGGCTATAGTCTCCTTGCTCACCAGCGTGATCAGAATTGGCTTGCCCACACTCTAAACTTTTTTGTGACCTTAACTACGGGAAGGGTCGGAAGGCCCTAAACCTCTTTTACAAAAATAGGGAGAAGAGCTGAAAAGCTGTTTGTCGTAACAAAATTTAAGAACTTGTTCATTTTTGCACAAATTCATTGCTTACAAAGTGATTTCATCACAAAAAGGGACTAATGTATTCATAAATACAAAAAACTATTCCCACAGGGGCTCCCCCCACAACTTAAATGATTACATTTGCTGATCACTTCTACTCTAAATACTACTTCGGCCGTCGTGCCATGCTCTCCATCGACAACGTCCTACTGCTCTATGGGATCGTTGAGGGCACCGTCATCTGTAGCATCGAGCACCACGTTGGTGACCGTGGTGTCTTCGCCAGGACGTCCAGGGATTATTGCATCATGATCAGCCGCAACCCTGACAACGACACCTAGACAAGGGGCGTTGCCTGTCGAAGAATGGCCGCCATGGCTGATGGATGTCTTTGACATCTCATCAAACTTCATGAACTGGCCAATCTGAGCGGCTGCAAGGGCAAAACCCCCCATCGATGCAGTCCTAGGTGGCTTCCCCACTGACAAGGCTCGCCCAGAGAAGATTCGTCGAAAGAGGTTTCTGTACGGCTCCACCCCGACGAAGGCCTCGTAGACGACGCTCAGTACCCTCTAGTGCGCCTCCTCCTTCGGTGGAAGCGGCCCCTTCTCGGTGAAGGTGGCTAGCACCATCTCATCTACATTGGATGACCTCCAGCTCGACATCATACTCCGGATTCATGAACGGATCTATAAGTTCTCCTCTCCCTCGCATTACCCTCTCTCACTTAGGAACCGCCGCGACATGCGAATGCGCTCGACGAGAAGGAAAAAGGAGGAGAGGTACCAGCTCAAGAAGAGGTAGAGGAATGGGATGAGAACCCTCTCCCTTCCCCTATTTAAGGAGGAGATGCAAAAGTAGGGGAAAGGCGAAGGGTTGGGGCGAAAACCCCTCTCCCTTCCCCTATTCAATGCAGATGGGAATTCGATGCTGATGGGAATTCGAGCAGACGCATCTTGATCGATGGGACATGCCCTGCTCGATGAGACGGCGCCTAGCCAAATGGAACATGGCTTGGGCTTGGCCCACTACTACCACACGCCGACGCGAGAAACAAGGCACAACCGCACGCAGGCGGCTCTCCGCTTCCCCAGGTAGGACCTAGAAGGACCCAACGACGGAACCTCCATCAAGGGGAGACCAACGGGCCCCCAGGGTCGATCATATGGCCCAGGCAAACGCCAAACGAATAGACACCGAAAGATAAGTTCCTATGACCTTACTTTATGTGTCAATTTTACTACCGAGCCTCCGACCCCAGCAACGGCAGGGGCGTGGACATCGCTCGGGGGCTGTCGAGAGTGTCTACTTGTTTAGACATTCTCTTTTCCTGACCCCTCCCTATGTTTAAAAACCAGAGGCATGGTTTGTGGGTGTAAACTTTGAGTAAAACGGGATGAACCGCTAGACCCTACGCCCTAGCGGCTATGACATTTTTGTTCACCAGCGTAATCGAATTCTTTGTCCCCGCACCCCAAGCTTTAGCATCCACCTTCCCGACAAGGGTTCGGAGGGGTCAACCTGTAGAATCTCCTTCAAGGAGAAGCTGTCAGGTCACCCAAGTTGATCAAAAGGCTCAGATCACTACCGAGAGACAGGAACGAAAAATTGCGATGCTCATGCAGGTTACGCCGGCCCCGTCACAAATGTCGGACCTAAACCCCGTGCGGACATGTCCGGTAAGAGCTTCCCGTCACTCATGCCACCAAGGTAACATCACCGACCCTCATTTTGTTTCCATTATATCATACATTCATTCCATATATTCAAGCGTTGCATATGCAATTGCCGCATCTCAATGCCTCACGTCGCGTCATGAAGCGGTAGTCGCCTCATTTGATATGAGCGGTAGCTGACTGATTTTCAAAGGCCATCCCATGAAGGGATTGAGGTCGCCTCATGTCAAACAGAGCCAGGGGAGAAAAACCCAGATGAGCCCCAGCGGCCTTGCCCGACCCCGCTCAGAAGCAGACAGGGACATCTTGACCTTTCTTATTTGATTCTAACCTCGAGCCAAACCCATAGAATCTCTGTCGAGGAGAGGCCAATGGGCCACCTGAGCCTATCGAATGGCTCGGGCATCTGTCGGGAGGTAGGTTAAGAAGTAGTGGAATGCCACATGAGGGCTCTGCCAACCCCGTCAGCGGATGATGGACCCAGATTCCACACGAACATACCCATTAGCGAGCTCATTGAGCGCAACACTCGAGCCATCGAGGCAAGTGTCATTAGCTCAGCCCATCCGGTTGCAGAAACCGAGGATGGGGTGACGCATGAAACACGATCGATCCCTATCAGACCCTAAGGGGCTCAGGGGCTCAAGCTGCCCGATCCTAGATCGAGAGACCGAGGTTCGAAGGCTAGCCCGTGAAGGGCCTGAGGCCACCTCACGTCATATAAGAGCCAGGGGAGAAAACATAGATGAGCCTCAAAGACCTTCGCCCTACCCGCATAGAGGCAGATAGGGTGATCTCAACCTTCTTGTTCGATCCAGCCTTTGGCTTAGCCCATAGAATCCCCATTGAGGGGGAATCTATTGGAAGGCAGGTTATGGAGAAACAGAATGCCACCCGAGGGCTTTGCCGACCCTATCACAAGCGATGGGACTGGATTCCATTCGAACATCCGTTAGTGAGCTCATCAAGCGCGTCACTCGAGCCATCAAGGCAAGTGACGTCGCCTCAACCCCTCCAGTTGTGAAAACTATGGACGGGGCGACAATCACAAAAAAGAGCCGACCCTTGACTGAATCCCCGCCAGGCACAGGGGCTTGGGAAAGGTTGGACTTGCAATGAGACCGAACGCACGATCATAGAACAATAGCTAAAATCCTAAGGAAGGGGTACATGTGAATACAAGAGTAGTTTCGCTATCCTCTCTTTGGTCTCTAATGACATTTGACCCCAGCAACCGCAAGGGGTCGGATCTCACTTAGGGGATGATAATGGTATAAATACCCTTAGACTGCAAAAAGGAACAAATAATCAAGCGTGTTAAGGCTAGTGGCAAGGTTTGTAGGAACAAATAATCAAGTGTGTCTGGTCAAACTGCAAAAAACCCATGCCCCGATGGCTATGGTAACTTTGCCCACCAGCATAATCGCAGTTTTCCTCTTATACACCTCGGGCCCTACGGTCTTAACAAACAGAAGGGTTCGGATTGCATAAACCTTTTTTCTTGAATGCAAAAAGGAAGAAAGCAAGTTCAACCAAACGAAACAAAATTGTGAATTTGTTTAACAAAACAAAATTGCGAATTTGTTTAACAAAATGAAGTTGCGAATCTATTTTCAAAATACAAAAGTGCCGACACTTGTCCATAGATTACAGATAAATGTCCATCAGACTCATTCAACTAACCACCCCTTCGGGGGAGAACCATATCTTCAACTTTGCTCGCTAGGGTTTCCACAAGAGGAGTCACTATTGCTTCTATTTCATCCAGCTCTGAGGGTTCGTAGCCTGGCGTGAAACCAAGGCTCATCGCCTCCAAGTCGATGTTGTCATCATAATGTGAGCGGACGATGGCAAAGGCTTGGATGATCCCTAAGCGAAGAGCTTCCTTCTCTAGCTAGTGCACCTGCACTGCGATATCTACGGCTCGGGCCACGAGCGAGCTGGTCCCCTCCGCCTGCACCACCTATAGGTCATCGCAGACTACGCCAAGGGCAACCTTCCAGACATCAAGCTCATCACTCTCTGCCCGAAGATGACCCCTCGCCTCGACGAGATCCGTGGTCAGTCTAGCAGCAGTGCCCTCGGCCTCCAGCTTCTAGGCTTTCACGGTCTCAAGCTCGGCCTATAGGGAGTTGATCCTCTGCTATGCCTCATCGTGCTCTCAGACGGCCTAGTCGCGCTCCCCGCAGGCCAAACCATGCTCTAGGTGAAGCCTCTCCATAGTCTAACGTAGCTTGTCTCACTCCTTGCAAAGCTAAGCGACCACCTCGGCGTCTAGTTTCACCCTCCTTGGCTTCTAGCCTAATATCCCGCTCCTTCTTGGCCTCGGCCAGGAGGTTGATGATCCACTGGCAGGTCTCAGCATCCCACTGGAGCAGCTCATCTCACTCCTTTCGCACTCTGGTGGCCTTCTCCTAATCCTACTATGCCCTCTCTGATAGTTCATCAAAAGACTTCTCGGTGTCCTCCGCATCCCGGCGGGCCTCGGCCGCCCGCCGTCGAAGATTCTCTACCTCAATGGCAAGAGGAGTCAACTCGGCCACCCTCTAGTGGAGCTAGGCGGTCACGTCCCTATGCAACCATGCCTCAACAATGAGGCGGTCCCAATCCTCCTTGTGTTCTCAAAGGAACCAGGATTTCTCCTGGCTGTGAGCAATAAGAGACCGAAAAAAGACGGTGGTTAGAAAACAAAAATAGATGGAGAAAAAAGAGATCGAGAGGCAAGACCAAGTGAATACCCGACCGGTGGGAACAATTATGTCTCAAAGGGTGCCACTGGCCTGGTTTAGAGCTTCCAGCGTGGACGTGATCCCCTCGCTGAGCTTCTCCCGCTCCATGCCCTCGGTGGCATTGTCGAGGGTGAAGAGTTCCAACGATGGGTCCTATGGACTCACCCACCGGAGCGGGGGCTCATCCCGCATGGGTGGGTGGTGGCCCTCCGATGTTAGGACTAGGGACAACTCCCTATCAGTCTCTTCTACAACCGTTGTGGTGTTCGAGGGTCCTTTGGCCATGACCCCCTCTGTCCCGCCCATGGTGGGTGTCCTCTCTGGGGCCGTCGGTGGCACGGGACGCGCCGCTGCCTCAATCGCCACCACCACAGCTTTTGGTTGTGACCCATCCATTGTAGCTACCATCACCTCTACCTCCATCGGTGGGACCTCATCCAGCTACGCCGTGCCCACCGTTGTTGACGCAACAGGTGCGCCCGATAGCTCCGCCCGCTCCGACGTCGGCAGCAGCATCACTTCCATCGCTGGTTGAGCGGCAACCTCCAAGGGCACCCCCTCAGCCTCACTGACTGCTTGACCCACCGAGGGCACGAGCACCACCGCGGGCGTCGCTAGACCGACCGACAAGGCTATGATGCCGGCTCCGCTCTCGCCCGAAATGGGAGTGACGTCAGGCGGCGGCCCCTGCCTTGCCTGAAGGGCGATGGTTTTCTTGGGCACCAGCGCTATAGAAGTGCCCCATCTGACCCATCTCCCGATGCTACAGGAGAAACAAAAGGCGTGAGTCACAATGAAAATAGAGAAAAACAGTGAAAAACAGAGATAACAGAGGAGTCGGCAACATACGTTGGCGTTGTTGGGCGGTGGAGACGTTTAGGGGACGAACGCCCAGTTCCTTGCTCCAGCTCATTGCGGCGGGACCATTTTGAGGCCGTCCCCTGCTCCCTAGCTGAGGGGCTCGCCTCCCTTGTATCTGGGGGCACGACGACGGAGCCACTCCCCCTCTCTCGGCACCTCGGGTGCGGCGGCAGATCCGCTCGTCCACATAGATTCTTGAGGCATGGCGGTGGGGCCACTCCCCTCCGTTGGCACCTCAGGCGTGGTTGCAGATCCGCCCGCCCATAATGGTTCTAAGGATGGGCCAATGGTCTGGCCCGCCTCCTCCAACCTCATGGACGCACCTTCCCATGCGTGGAATGGGAATGGTCCCTGCATTAACAAGTGGGACCTATCAGCGCGTCCTCGCTTCCCAGGTCACCCGACTCGGTGTCTGTGACTACCACATCATCCTCCTCCTCCTCCTCCTCGTCATCATTGTCACTGTCTATCTCCTCTCCTCGCTCCCATGCCCATAGTTTATCCTGCTTCTTCTTCCTCTTGACCTCCTTTGTCTTCTTCTCCCACTCAGCCATGGTGCGATTCACCACCGCCACAAGCGGGTCCTTCGGCAGTGAAGTCGCGTGGTCTATAAGGACAAGCCTCTTTGGCTAGTCCTGCTATCTCAATATCAACATTGAGGAGTCAGCACCTTATACACAAAATCAAGAGCAACGCCGGCATCATCCCGCGAAGGCTCCATTGCCTCCTTGATGCGCTATGCCACTTCGGAGGGGCAGAGCGCTCCATCGCCAAGCGTCGTCCCATCGAGTGAAGCTTCAGGCGCCATCAGGTACAGAGGAAGCGTGCAACTCATCAATGCCGCCACACTCCACGTATGGTAGGTGCCGATGATCCCCAGTGCCCTTCATGCCCCTCTCCTTTAGAATTTGGATGGCGGTGAGATGGTCCTAGATTTTCTTCTTGTCTTTATCTAGGACCCCCCAGTTCCTCCATGGTTCTGGGGCCTCTTTGGTGAGGCGTCCGGTGAACGCTGGTAAGGGGGCGGCTACGTCATTCTTGATGTAGAACCAATGCGAATGCCACCCCTTGTTGGAGGTCGACAGACGCATCGATGGGTATTCGTTTACCTAGTTGTTGCAGAGCTAAATGCCGGTGCATCCTATCGTCATGCTCAGCTTCTGCCTCTTCTCCTGCTTCTTCAGGAGGGCGACGGTGAAGAAATGCCACCACAGGTCGAAGTGGGGACTAATCCCAAAGAACCCCTCGCACAGGGCAACAAACGCCGCAATGTGCTGGGTCGCATTAGGAGTGAGGTGTTGTAGCTCCACATTGTAGTAGTTGAGGAATCCCTGAAGGAACTTGTGGGTGGGGGTGGTGAATCCCCGCTCATGAAAGTGAGTGAAGGACATGACATAGCCATCAAGCGGTGACGACACGTCCTCATTGCCGGGCAGCCACCACTCCTCGGCGGTAGTCCATGCACAAAGAAGGCCACGATGAACAAGGCCCTCTAGGCGCTGGAGGGTAACTCGGATCTGCACCACGGCTCCATTGGATGATTGGGGCAGATGGATGCGAGCTTGACGGTGCCTGCGCTATGGGTGCAAGAGGCTCAGGCGATTAGCGGCGAAGGTTGTAGATGCAAAGGCAAGGAGGCAATGTATGAAACCCTAGGGGCGAACCCCTTGGTTTTATAGGGGCGACGGATGCGAGGAAGGCAACCATCTACCTAGATCTCCGCTCCTACCATGATATGCCACCATGTCATGCCATGAGATATGCATCCACAATCCTTATCCTTTCCCACCAAAGTCACGCTGGATGTTTCACCTTCCTAGGTAGACCAGGACTCTTTTCCCGCAAAAGGGACACAGGTCAAAAAAGTGTTACTTCGGCCCACCTGAGCCTAGGAGTTCGACAGCTAGCCCAATGGGTTCGATGGCCATCCCAATGAAGGATGGGCCCACGAGCAGCCAAAACTTAGGCACACAAACCTCAAGGGAATCTCGATCTGCCAGCGAGTCTCAACCGGGCTGACCCTGGATGAATCCCCATGAATGGGATACTAGGGTTCCCTTTAAACTATCTAGTTGATCAAAATGCCAAATCTCATAGCCATACCTGCGGAGGGTCTAAATTACCCCTCGGGTGATTCTATCCGAATCGGTACACACGATGGGTGCGCTCATGCGCACCCTCTATTGAATCGAAACACCCCCCGGGCGATTCTATCTGAATCACCCGGGGGCTCGGGGGCTACACCCATTGGGTGCGCTCGCACATACCCTCTGGCAAGTCCAAGCACCCTCCGGGTGATTCTATCCAAATCACCTGGGGGCTCGGGGGCTACTGTCGAAGATCTAATACTGGGGTACCCAAAGAGGAGGAGCTAATAACCATCAAACATTGATGCTTCCGAACAGACTAGAACACAACTACACTTCTTGCCCTATGACCAAAGGATGGCTCCACCTCACCCGACCCCTAGGGGTAGACTCTGCCTCGCCCAAACAACTGAGGGTGGCTTCACCTCGCTCGACCCTCGAGGGCTGGCTCCACGCTCGCCCAATGTCTGAGGGTAGGCTCCACCTCACCCAACGTCCGAGGGTAGGCTCTGCCTCGCCCAACGTCCAGGGGCTGGGCTCCGCCTAGGCCGATGTCTCAGGGCAGGCTCTGCCTCGCCCGACCCCCGAGGGCTGGCTCCGCGCTTGTCCAACATCCGAGGGATGGCTCTGCCTTGTCTGACATCCGAGGGTAGGCTCCACATCACCCGATGTCTAGGGGCTAGGCTCCGCTTTGCCTGATGTCTCAGGGTAGGCTCTACCTCGCCAGATGTCTAGGGGTGGACTCTGCCTCGCCTGACATTCAAGGGCAGGCTCCGCCTCGCCCGATGTCCTAGGACAGGCTCTGCATCGTCCAACGTCTCGGGGCTGGCTCTGCCTCGCCCAACATCTACACCCTGCTCCTTCATGATGATGAGTATAGGGTAAGACAGGACACTCAAGTCAACCGCAGTACCAAGGACCATACCCTGCACGCCTACGGGAAAGTACCGTCAGGATATGACGAGACAGGCGCTTTAAGCCCTTCTAGGCATGACAGAGCCCGAACAGTGTTGTAGGCATCGACTTTTGTCTTACAGTGTTGTGGGCGCCGCCATCAGCCCTCGAACGTGGATCCTGACATAAGCATACGACAACCACTATGATCCAGGAGGGAACTCACATCATCTACAATACGAACATATAGTCACTTCCCCATTTGCCCCCCCCTGTAGTGTCATGGCTCGGCACCCTGGTGCATCACGTCGTCTGCTGGGGTAGGATGGCACATGACCACTTGCTAAATGAAGCTAGAGCATGGCCCTATCAAGGTCAGCGAACGTGCTATCCCTAGCACCGTCTGCCATGTTAGCGGGGCTGGCTCAGAGGAAAAGGAAGACCCAGCACCTTCGAAGGACCTTCTTGGCCTCTGGTTTTTCTTCTTTCTCCCATCTGTAACCCCTGCTCCTCCTTGATCTATAAAAGGGAAGGTAGGGCACCCCACTAAGGGGACGGATCAATCCTACACACCACGCACCACATAACACACAGCTGAGCAGCAACCGAGCTCTCAGCGCCCTTTCGACCTTTCCATCAGAGACTTGGGACATGTCCCTCTCTCGACCGTTTGTACCCCCTACTACGAACCTTTTTTAGTGCTAATAACATGAGTAGTAGTAGACTATATGTAGGGATATTCTACCCGAACTAGTATAAACCTTGTGTCTTTTAGCACACCATCCGGGCCTAACGCGCAATAAATATAAATTTACTAGTTGGTGTTTACTCGAAACACCGACAAATATAGTATTGACGGAAAGCTGTGGTAAGCTCCCTCCAAGTCACATGGTGGTCCATAGGCTTCATGGCATTGAAAGTGTCCCACCAAGCACTGGTAGATCCCAGAAGCTGCTGTGCGGCAAAACGCGCCTTCTGCTCATAAGTCACATTGAGCAGCTGAAACTTTTGCTCTAGTATACGAAGCCAATGCTCTGCATCTAGAGGCTCAGCAGTTAGCGTGAACATGGGTGGGTGTGTCCCCAAGAAGTCTTGATAGGAACAGGGCCTCTCGGGACCACGGGCACCTCCCCTGTTCTCGCCATTGCCACCAGGGCCTCCACGGGTGAAGCCACCAATAGCTTGTGCCAGCATCTCCAAGGCACAAACCGACTCATGATGAGCAACCAACATCTCAGCCATCATCTTAGCATGGGTCATTAGAGGTGGTGGTGGTGGCAGAGGAGGAGGACCAAGGAATGGGGCCATGTGGCTCTCCCCGTTGGCATTGCCATGATCATCGCCACAACCATTTTCGCCCTGGTCTTCACCAAGACCATGGCCTGTCCTAGCACTGGTGCTCCCACAACCAGACCTCATGTTCATTTGTAAATAGATAGGACCCACCATTAGGGACAAGGCCTCCATATTTAGAAACAAAAGGCTAAAGAGATGATAAGGCCCGATAAATGGTTACTAGCGAGACTTTTCCTTAAGAATTAAAGCACTTCTCTTTATTTATTATCCTATCAATTTACTATCCAAAAATTATATGTGTGGGGGAGTTTAGTTTAAACAAGATTATCTTTTCATGTTGCATGGATCGACCTATTCGTTCACTCAAGTCAAAATATAGCGGCATTCGTATATAATTTTTGGCACAGCGTGTCGATGGAATATGGTCGGCATTCTACCTAGGGGTATACCCAAGGTAGTAGATTATCGGCAGACAGGTGCGCAAGCTACGAACGAGATGGTAACGCAAGATAGACATGAGGTTTTATCCAGGTTCGGCCGCCATGAGGGCGTAATACCTACGTCCTGCGTCTGATTGTATTGCTGTATGTAAATGAGATGATTTTTGAGAGGGGTCCCCTGCCGCCTTATATAGTCTGGGGGGCAGGGTTATAGATCTGGAAACTAATCCCAACCAGTTACAATTGCCATAGGTGGCCGGATAAGGATTCCTATTCTAACCGACCAGGATCTTGCTTGATCTCCAAGTCTGCCTTGATTCCTTGCGCGGGACTCTGAGCAAATCGGCTGGGCCACACGTCATCTTCTAGTGGGTCGAACCCCCTAGTCTAGGCCGGCCCAAACCTAGCCGTAAGGGTATAGGGGTTAATACCCCCACAGCTAGTCTCCGAGCACCATGTATTATGTTGCGACACGCCGTTTGATCTTCTTCGGCTAATGCAGTCTGTCTTCATGTCATCTCCAACTGGTTGAAACATTGACCAAGCAAATGTGCTAGTATTCTGGTCAGCACAAAGAGCAGTAGACCACGATTATAGCCGAAGATTCCGGTTGTCCAAAGAATGCATGGTGCTCTAAAAAAAAGAAAAAGATTTCTTTCCTGATCAAGTGTGCCCACTTGTATTTCTGAAAAGAAATGTAAGTGACCCTTGTACAGTAGTAGTTATGGCCAACAGTTAGAGCGTAGGGGTTGATAAAATAAGCACATTCACCGCAAGCCATCATCTTCAAGCCAACCGGCGAAGCCTGCGGTCTCGACTAGCCAGGCATCGGCGGGGCCATCTTCTTCAGCTCGATCAATGCCAGAGTCCCCGAGACCCGAGCACGATGTCAGGCCCAGCGAGCAGCAGGCGCCGCGTGCCCCGACCAGCCAAAAGTGTAGGCTATAGCTGTAGAAGAAGATGTAGTTAGGTTATTGTAAACTTAGACCTTTTCAAGCAAGCTTGTAATAACGTAACTGTATATCAACATAAGCTTGTTTGTTTTGTAGAAAACGTGTTTAAGCTTGGATATCATGTTGGTGTAACTAAGTTAGAACGTGTTGGTGTTCTATTTAGTTGTACCAGTTTAGTCAACACGTCATCCTGAAAGGTTTGTATGGCCCTAGTTTGTCTTGCGGTCGGAGTGTGAGGTGCGTAGCTTGTGCACATGTAGAAACACACAAGTCAAACCAGAGAGCACCTGCTGATCACCCGTAGCGTAGAGAGTGGATCCCATGCATGCGTTGGGAGGAACTGGAGACAGGGCCTGCTCTGAGAACCCGAGAAGGAATGGTGGTCGGTTTTAACTGCTAGAGTTAGAATAACAATAGACTTTGAAGTGACACATTAGAGTAGTTGGAGAAATCATAATTGCTTTATTGAAATAAATCAAAAGTATAAGAGGGGTACATATCTTAGTAGCTAAGCATAGAAATGCCTAAGCTTGTCGATGTGCCAGTAATTGGGTATGTCTGTGCCGTCTAGGCGAGCTAACCTGTAAGATGTAGGACGTGTAACCTCCTTGATCATGAAGGGTCCTTCCCATGGGGTTGCGTGTTTGTGGACACCAGCCTGATTCGTCTTCCACTTCAGGACCAGGTCCCCGACCACAAAGAATCGCTCCTTAACGTTCTTGTTGTAGTACCTACGCAAAACAGCAAGGTATTTGGCTGTACGTACGCAAGAATCGAGCCGCTTCTCTTCTACACTATTCACTTCTAGCTCCCGCACTTCATTAGCCTTGTCTTCGTCGAAGTTCTCTACCTGTGCTAATCTGAAGGATATATCTGCTGGGAGCACTGCCTTGGCGCCATAAGCCATAAAGTATGGTGATACACTAGTATTACGACTGGGCTGGGTTCTGAGACCCCAGACCACGGCTGGTAACTCTTTGAGCCATCTTCCAGGAGCTTTGTCATTCTCTTTATACATCCTCTTCTTAAGTGCATCTAGGATCATACCATTTGCCCGCTCGACCTATCCATTAGCTCTAGGGTGTGCCACCGAGACGAATTTTACTACTATGCTCCTTTCACCGTAGAAGTCCCAAAAAGCGTTTCCGGTGAACTGAGTACCCAGATCAGTGATGATGCTGTTGGGTATGCCGAAGCGGTGGATGACCTTGTCGAGGAACGTGATAGCCTTTTCTGAAGATGCCTTGACCAGGGGCATGTACTCTATCCACTTGGAGATCTTGTCGATCAGCACAAAGACGCATGTAAATTTTCCAGGGGCTGGTTTGAAAGGCCCAATCATATCTAGTCCCCAGCATGCGAAGGGCCAAGAGGCTGGTATAGTCTGAATCTCATGTGCGGGTACGTGGATTCTCTTGGCAAAAAACTAACAACCTTCACAATGGTGAACTAGCTTCTCTGCATCGGCTATGGCTGACGGCCAATAGAACCCTGCTCGGAAAGCCTTGTCGACCAGCGTTCTCGAGGCTGCATGGTTGCCGCAGGAGCCAGAGTGGATTTTGTTTAGGAGATGTTCACCATCCTCCTGGGTTATACACTTCATCAAGATTTCCTCCTTTGCGTTCTTGCGCCACAATTTGCCATCGACGGGCAGATACTGTGTACTGCGACGCATTAGGCATTCGTTCTCTGTCCGATCGGTGCAACCGCTACCATCTGTCAGGTACTTGATGGAAGGTACTCTCCAGTCAGGCTTCTTGGTGGTCGGAGGTGGTTTGGTGGTGTTTGACGCTGGAACTGTAGCCACCAATGGCTGGACTGGAGGCTTGTCGACCGCGGGATCTTCTTTGATGGAGGGCATGAGTAGGTCTTGAACAAATACGCCATGTGGGACTTTGGCTCGGGATGATCCTAACTTTGACAGCGCATCTGCTGCTTGATTTTTGTCCCGGACCACATGTGTGTACTCGATGCCATAGAACTTGCCTTCTAGCTTTCTGATCGCTTTGCAGTATGCGTCCATCTTTTTGCTGGTCTCCGTAGACATAGAGACGCTTGACACCGAGCTCGACCGCAATGCGCAGACCATGTAGGCATGCTTCGTACTCGGTGGCGTTATTAGACGCCAGGAAATAAATCCTGAGGATGTATCGGAGCTGCTCCTTGGATGGTGATACAAAAAGGACTCCTGCTCCTGCGCCATCGATGTTGAGAGAGCCGTCGAAGTACATCTTCCAATACTCGGCGGGCCCCTGAGAGGCAGGTGTGCTTAAGTCTGTTCACTCGATGATGAAATCGACAAGTGCCTGAGACTTGATTGTAGTACGGCTTGCAAATTCCAAGGAGAAAGGGCATAGCTCCATTGCCCATTTGACGATGCGCCCATTTGCATCCTTGTTGTGAATGATGTCTCCCAGAGGGTACTCGGTCATGACCACCACATGATATCCATCGAAGTAGTGTTTCAACTTTCAGGATGTAATTAGTATAGCGTAGATCAGTTTCTGAATCTGTGGGTACCTGGTCTTGGATTCACTGAGCACCTCACTGATGAAATAAATTGGTCGCTGTACCTTGTAGACATGGTCGGGCTCATCGCGCTCGACCACTACGGCAGTGGAGACCACTCGATTAGTTGCCACAATGTAAAGCAGGAGGGTTTTCGTCTTCTCTAGGAGCAGTGAGGACCGGAGGTGATGTAAGGAATTGTTTCGGCTATGTAAAGGCAGTGTCTGCTTCCTCCGACCACTCAAACTTCTCAGATGCTTTGAGCAGCTAGAAAAATGGTAGTCCTTTTTCGCCTAATCTGGATATGAAATGACTGAGGGAAGCCATGCATCCGGTAAGCTTCTGAACATCCTTCACCTTTTTGGGTGGCTTCATGTCCAGAACAACTTTTACTTTCTCTAGGCTAGGGCGTATGCCATCGTGACTGACGACGTTGTCGAGCAGTATACCAGATGGAACACTAAAAATGCACTTCTTTGGGTTTAATTTCCATTGGAATGTGTTAAGGGCTACAAAGGTACGTTCTAAGTTGTCGACAAGGGTGTATGCTTCCTTGGTTTTAACAACTACATCATCAACATAAGCCTCGATGAGGTTGTCTTTTATCTCGTCTTTGAGGCAGGCCTATATGGCGCGTTGGTTGGTAGCCCCAGCGTTCTTGAGCCCGAACGACATGGTCATGTAGCAGTAGGCGCCGAAGGGCATGATGAAGGATGTCTTGATCTGGTCGTCCTTTTTGAGAGCGATCTGGTGATAACCAGAGTAGCAATCGAGAAAGGAAAGTAGCTCGCAACCGGTAGTTGAATCTACGACCTCATCTATGCGAGGTAAGCCGAAGGGGTCTTTAGGGCAGTGTTTGTTGAGATCAGTGTAATCAACGCACATTCTCCATTCCTTATTCTTTTTGCGTACAAGAACTGGGTTAGCTAACCACTCCGGATGATACACTTCTTTGATAAATCCGGCTGCTAAAAGTCGTGTAACTTCTCCCCTAATAGCCTCCTTTTTGTCGCGAGCGAACCGTCGTAGCTTCTGCTTGATGGGTTTGGCCTTGCCATTGACATTTAAGGAGTGCTCGATCAAGTTCTGAGGTACACCGGGCATGTCAGCGGGTTTCCATGCGAACACACTCACGTTGCTCCTCAAGAACCTGACGAGCGTGTCTTCCTATTTAGGATCTAGGTTGGCCCCGATAAGGGCCGCTTTGCTGGGATCACCGTCGACCAGCTGGATCTCTTTATGCTCGTTGGACTTGATGTTCTTGCGTGGGGTCTCGAGCTCTAGGATCTCCAGGTGGTCGGCTGGGGTCTCCTTGGCGTCGAGCATGGTCTTGGCCATGCGAATAGTGAGGTCGTGAGCCTCTGCTATTTTGAAGCTGTCATCCTCGTAGGTGTAAGCTGCGTATACATTGCCCCTAAGAGTTATAACCCCCTTCTTAGTAGGCATCTTGAGCACCAAATACCTATAGTGAGGTATGGCCATGAACTTGGTGAGTGCTGGTTGGCCAAGGATAGCATGGTAGGTGCCTTCGAAGTCGGCGACCATGAAGTTGACATAGTCGGTGCGGAAGTGGTCTGGGGTACCAAATTGCACAGGTAGTGTGATCTGCCCGAGAGGTGTGGAGCTCTGTCCGAGGAGAACACCCTAGAACTGTGCCTTGTATGGCTTGAGATCAGCCTAGGTTATCTTCAAGGCTGGCAAACTGTTCTTGAACAGTATATCGATGGAACTGTCGCCGTCAATCAGCACTCTATCGAACTGAACCTTGTTGATACAAGGATCGAGGACTAGAGGAAAATGCTCTGGCTCAGGTATTGTAGCCCATTGGTCCTTTCTACTAAAGGAGATCTCGCGGTGAGACCAAGGAGGGAGTCACGGATCGGCGATGAGGTTGTCGGCATTGGCCACGTTCAAGCAAGCGTGAGCGAGCAGCTTGTGCCCTCATTTGGTCTCGATGGACACTCTGCCCCCAATGATGGTGTGGACATGGTCAGTTGGCTTGATGTACTTGTGATAGGGATCTGTGTCTTCATCATCGTTGTCCTCGTTACGCTGCTCCCCTGCGTCGTTAGGCTTGTCGGATTTATCCGGAGCCTGTTGGCGCGTGTAGATGGATTTGAGAACACGGCAATTCTCCATGGTATGGTTTGACTTGGGAAAGAGCTGGCAGGGTCCTTTCAAAACTTTGGCATAGTCTTCTTCGTAGTTGCGACGTCCGCCACCTTTTTTAACGATGTTGACTTCGCCGTCATCTTCCCGAGCACGCTTGCCCCTGTAATCGTCACGGCGATTACGCCGCTGATTACACTAGTCGTGGTGGTCGCGAAAATCATTGCGCTGGTTGCGGCAATCAAAATTGTCGTTCCGACCACGGTTGCCGCAGTAGTCGTCGTGGTGTGGGGGTGGTCGGAGCATGGAACCCTTGCTGCTTCTTCGATGATTATCTTTCTAGCATCATCAGCGTCCGCATATTTTTTAGTAGTAGCTAGGAGCGCTATGACCGATTCAGGTCTTTTGTGGAGGAGCTTGTCCCTTAGGGCATCATGGAAGCGGAGACCAATGATGAAAGCTTCGATTGCCTCGTTGTCAGAGATTGATGGGACCTTGATGCGCATCTTCGAGAAGCATCGAACGTACTTGCGCAGTGGCTCATCTTTGCGATCTCGAATCCGCTGCAGATCATGTTTGTTGCCGGGTTATTCGCAAGTAGCAATGAAGTTGTCGATGAATGCTTGCTTGAGCTCTTGCCAAGAATCAAAGTAGTTTGCCAGCAAGCTGACCAGCCATTGGTGGCCTGCCTGGCCAACGGCGACTGGGAAGTAATTAGACATGACGTGCTCATCAGCCATGGCTGATCTGCATCCGGTTTCGTAGACCATGACCCATAACTCAGGGTTCTCCTTGCCGTTGTACTTCTGGAGTTTTTTGAGCTTGAAGTTTTTTGGCCACATGACTTGGCGAAGGTGAGGAGTAAACTGCTTCAAACCCAGAGGGCCATGGGTAGTATCATATTCCATACGGCGATAGCTTTCGTGGGATGCATGATCGTTGGCTCTTTGGTTAATGCGATCGCGTAGATCACGTTCTCTAAGGGAGTGGCGGAGATCATTATTGCCATCACGGCGATCCCGATTGCCACCCTGGTTAACCCCGCAACCGCGGTTATCACAGCGATTGTCGTAGTTGTCTCATTGATTATCATCCCGGTTGTTGCGGCGGTTGTCGTCCCGACCACCATCATGACCACCGTTTCTGCCTTGACGGTTGTCTGGTGGGTCGTTGTTGCGCGATCCACATTGGTTGGGTGGCTATGGGTGACTTGAGTACTGGCGACTACGGCTTGATTCGACTGAGACAGATGGAGCCCAGGCTTGGTTTGCAATCTCTGTGGTCTGGGCTATAGCAGCCGTTAGGTAGGCTTGTACATCATCACGAATTGCCTAGATTTCTGGGGTATTGGGTAGTCGTTGCATTGTCGCCATAGCAACAGCTATGTTGGTGCTTGGAGTCCTGAAGACCTGCTTTTCCCCTACCCTATCAAAGGCATTGTTGAGATCACGTGGTTGGAACCTTATGCGTCATGCCTCCTCTTCTGCCTCAGCTTCGGCTTGTCTACGATTAAACCGGTTAATATTGCGTGCTTTGCGTGCTAGCCTTTCTTGTTCTGTTTCACCAACTGCCGGTGGTTCGTCATTACTGATGACATTGATCAAGTCTCCTCGCCTTGGTGGGAAGGATGGGAATCGTGGGAACCCCGGGGAGTGGTCTGGGATATCCACATCGTATTCAACTTCTTCATTGTCACAATGCTAAAGCTCAGTGTGGACAGAGCCATTAGATGCGATGCTAGACGGGGAGCTTGAGTTGCCCTCTTGAACTGTGTGGACCGATCCTTCTTGATACTCCTCAATCCAAACCATGTTGACGAAGTTGCATGGCTTTGGCCGAGGTCGATGTATAAAACACAGATCCGAGCAGCGTTGTATATTGTACACGTAGTTGGAAGCAGTGTTTCGCAGGCCGTAGGGCTGAGCCTGGTAATTCTCTATCAAGGCTTCACACTCGGAGAGCCGGAGACTCGTTGCGGGGGCTGGTCGGCGATGAATGGAGTGCCCTTCAGGAGTAGACGTGACCACGAGATCCGTACCGAGTCATGCAGGACGACTGGCCTAAGCTGGTCGGGTAGATCTATTGTGGGTAGTGGTTACCTGCTCGGTAGGTTGATTTTGAATTGAATCTACCAGAGCTAGGGTTTTAGCAAGCTTGGTGCCAACCCGATCGATGGAGTCGAGCAGGTCGGTGTTATCGATCTGCCTCCCTTTGTAGCGAGGAAGCGAACGACGGGTTGTCGGAGTGGCTGAAGATGATGTTGGTGTGGCCGGAGCTAGATCCAACGTGGTCGGAGCCATAGCTGATGCTGGTGAAGCAGTGGTCGACGCAGATTGGATCTGCGCCTCCTCTGTGGTCATGGTGATGAAGTTGTTGGAGCCAGTGGTCTAGGTGATCTGGCTGATGGTGAATGTGAGGCCGTTCGGCGTAGCCATGGAATCAGGGATGATGACCATCTTGTTTGTCTGGGGAGCAGTACGCACATCCCCTACCTGGCACGGCACTGTCGATAAAATATGGTCGGTAGTCTACCTAGGGGTATGCCCAAGGTAGTAGATTATCGGCAGACAGGTGCGTAAGCTACGAACGAGATGGTGACGCAAGACAGACACGAGGTTTTATCTAGGTTCGGCCACCGTGAGGGCATAATACCTACGTCCTGTGTCTGATTATATTGCTGTATGTAAATGAGATGATTTTTGAGAGGGGTCCCCTGCTCGCCTTATATAGTCTGGGGGGCAGGGTTACAGATCTGGAAACTAATCCCAACCAGTTACAATTGCCATAGGTGACCGGATAAGGATTCCTATTCTAACCGACCAGGATCTTGCTTGATCTCCAAGACTACCTTGATTCCTTGCGTGGGACTCCGAGCAGATCGGCTGGGCCGCGCGTCGTCTTCTAGTGGGCCGGACCCCCTGGTCCAGGCTGGCCCAAACCTAGCCGTAAGGGTATAGGGGTTAATACCCCCACACAGCGCACACTCACTTTTTGTATACTAAATGATTCTTACATAGCGTAAGTTAGTGTACCTGTAGAAGATTGATTAGATAAAACCAGTGCCACTATCCTAGATAGACCATATTACTAGGGCTTCTACTTATTTATGAAATTCATCGCATCCTACTTTTCATAAAGCTTTTGTTGGTCAAATTTTAGGTTTTGAAAAGAGTTTTTAAACTTGTAGACTCATTATTGACTCTAATACCACCTATGGTAGAACCGCCCGAAATAACACGCTTTCGGAGGTGCTCGTCTTCCTCTAGACACTAAGCACCCCGAAAGTTAGCTACATCGGACAGTTCCAACTAGCCCACCCCAAGGGAGAACTCAAAACAATCCACATTTTACATCTAGAATCAAATAATGAGTACGAGCTTACAATACTTAGTCCATTTCATACAACAAGAGTTCTTGGAAATTATTTATTACAATACCAGAGTTCAGAGTGCGATAATTAAACATCGAAATGAAAATAAACATCTAGCAGAAATGATATAAGGATCCATCTATGCCCACCGGAAGAATCCTCCACATAAGAGCTACTCCTCAAGCTACATCTGCAGTAGGGGTAAAATAAACCCTGAGTATACAATGTACTCGCAAGACTTACCTGACTAGTGGGAATAGTTTCCTGACTCTCAAGGAGTATGATAGGCAATATTGGTTTGTTGTTTTCTTTTTGTTTGCAAAAAGCATTACTAGGAGTACATCCTTAAGGTCAAGTTTTATTAGCAGTCATGATTAGTTCATTAGCTAGCCATTCTAAGTAAGCACATGTTCTACTTTCAAGCAAGGGTTGAGCAATCAGAATCATTTTGCCATCTTTCATTTTCCAGTTCTTACTACGGTGCTAGACCATAGCCAAGTCGTACCGTCTCACAAAAATGGCGATTTGCGAACCACTATATCCTAGCTAGGTATCCCAAAACACATGCCTCATTTGTAGCCCAAGCACAAACAAGACCAACCCATTCCACTCCTATCGAGGGGTCTAAGTCCTCGTCCAAACTTGGACTCCAAGCCCCCACACTAGAGACCCAGTCTCAGTGTGGTGCTTAGACCTCCACCTTTCCCCGCCTCCAATTAGTCGGTCCAGAAAAAGCCAGAACCCACCACAAGAGCATAACGAGCCTTCCCGCTCCCATAAGCAAGTATGTGCTCAGGATAATAAGTCTATGACCTGACTACCATCCATAGCAACGGACGGTCCTTAATCGACATGGACAGGGAAAACAGTGTAACCAAGCTAAGCCCCATTAGCCACGGGACACAACCCATTACACCCACCAAAAACCATACCATATCCCTAATCTGTCTCTATTTTTCCTTTCATCATTTTATTATGAGAGTAATAATAATACCCTATTGTGAGCAACGGTAGGTTACTCATGCTATCGATGACCTAAGCATAGCATCTACTCAAACCTGCACTAGTAAGATTCTTAGAACAGATATATTTATGGATGTGGTTTCCATAGAATTCCTGTAACGTAAATGCACATAACATATATAAACAATGATTATAAAAATAAGGGGTTATGCACCGGGGCTTTCCTTGGGTAGGCATGGTGTCAGCTAAGTCAGTCAGTGGTGGCTTTGGGACCTCCTCCTGCATGAGAATCTCCTCCTCGTACTCCTCAATGATCTCCTCAAACTCGTGATCGCCGGTGGTCACAATCTCCACCAACTCGTTCTCTACATGCATGCGATGATGATGCAACACTTAGCATTTATCGGCATGGTGGTGGGGAAAATGAAACCTAAAAATTTGGCTCAGGTGCGCATGGCAGGAGGGGTTCGAGGTGAGTCTAACGGTGCAGCAAATTTGGCTCGAGGTGGTCAGATGGGAGCTGCCCTTAGTGATGGGCGGACTCGGCCTTATCGGCACGGTGGTGGGGAAAAGCTCCAAAATTGAAGCTCGACCGGGCGCCATTCAAGGTGGGGTGGGGGTGGGTAGCTAGGTAGCTGTGTGATGGAGCCAGCGACGTGACGAATCAGGCGATGGCGTCTCCTCCCTGCTTGTTATTAATGGTGTAGCTCAGTCCACCAAGGCCACAGTCAAGGGAGAGGGGAGGGTGTAGATTAGAGCTCAGCTAGTCCTTGCCTTGGTGGGACATGAGCGGCGCGATCAGGACACCCATGTGCAGGCGCTATGGAGAAGGCGTGTGCTCATCTGACCGGCATGGCCCATGTAGCCATAGTGTCTTAAATGACATGGTGATGGCGGCTCGGCCACGTGCGTGCGACAGTGGTAGCCTTGAACTGGGCCGGCAGCGGCGCAGAGGGTACAACGGACAGGTGTGGATGCGATGATGATGTGACAGCAGCGGCAACGTCGTGGCATAGAGGGTACAACGGACAGGCATGAACACGACGACGATGCGATAGCAGCGGCAGCGTCGCGGCGAGACAATAGTAGGCGGATGCGTCGGCGAGGTGATAGAAGCACAGTGCGGCCATGGTGGCACCAATGGTGGTAGCACGAGGTAGAGCAGCAAGGCATGGGGCTAGCAGCTCACTACGGCTGGCGTCGGCCAAGCCTAGGTGACTCGACCGACCTAGAGTGGTGGCACGGGGTGACCACGTGGGATGCGGTCATGTGCGCGACGTAGGCTGGCCATGCGGTGACCGCACGCATGGCGCCAACCATCCTAAGATTGTGACGTGCATGAATTTTAAAGCACCCAACACGACTAAACGGTTGCTCTAGGAGCGAAACCATCTTCACCATGCTCAAGATGGCATATGAGACTACCAAATCGAGCGATAACACTACACCACACCTTAACCCAATCTCTCAATAATTTGCTAAACATAGCAATGTCTAGCTATTGACAAACTTGGAAATTTTCTAAGTTTTTGAGCTGAACTTGATTTAAATTTGCAATTTCTAGGCTAGTAGAAATATTAGCTAGTAATATCATTTTTCGACAGCAAGTATTTCACTGTCATCTACAAAGTTTGTACTTCAAACTTTATTTAAGTATCACACACATGTTCTATAGTATTTTTGCTTAACAAAAATTGGTTTTCAACCCTACTTGATATACATGAGCTATTGAATCAACTTTCATTTAGCATTTTTATTGATTATTTTAAGTTACAAGAAATTGATCTACACACTTTATCACATGCATTAACATATAAACATGATGCTCATGACATGTTTTAGTAAATGATGTAGGGTGTAACACCGAGGGTGTTACACTGGTTGGGCCTGGATGACTCCCACGCTGGTGTTCTGGCCCAAGTCTAAAGTTTGGATGGGCTTTGCTTGTTGTTTTGCTTGAATGCGCCTTCTCGGTTGCGCATTTTGGTGTATTTTCACGTGTTGTCCTGTAAAACTTGTATATACCAAAACTCCTGAAAAATATGAGTTGTAAACCCTAATTTTAAGTTTCGGTATTCATATTTGTTTTATTTTCTTTAAATGTTGGCGGTAGAAATATGAGTGAAGCACCGCCAACAAGCTCCCCCACACTTTGTCCTTTGCTCGTCCTCGAGTAAAGTTCTAAGGACTAAGCGGGTTCATCTCCTTGATTTTAAAAATCTATATACAGGTTATTCCAAGCTTTACCTGAACTTGTGAACTTCCAAGTGTCTACCAAAATATCTTGAGTAATTGAAAAATGGAACACCTTGGATTCAAATCTTCTCACTCTATCCCTTCTCATAAACTTAGGTTTTTGTATGATTTTGAAAACATAAAGATAGCTTTTGTTCCTTGAATGATTCTCTCAAGTCACTCATATTTGTGAGTGGTTCCTCACCAAGGCATGTTTTGCCTTCTCTTTTGATCATCCTACTTCTAATAAGCTTATATGGAGCTTTAGGTAGGGACAAAAGTTTTTAAGGTACACTTACCTTGCATATATTGTAAAGTAAAATCCTAGACCTCACCGGAGAGAAGCGTCATACTCTTAGATCAAAACAGTGCGAGTGTGTGGTATTTTTGGTGGAAATATACTCCTCTATTTGGTATGATCTCTTTTCTAGCTTTTCTTTTGAGACATGGCTAGCTTATTTTCTCTATGAGCCTTCATGTGCCCATTTTTTGAATGCTTTTTGGACCTTCATGTGTCCCTATTTTTTGTCTATACTTTGGGACCTTCATGTGTCCCATCCTTTCTTTTTCTTTTAGCATAGCATTTTTGTCTCTTTCTAAGATATATGCTAGTGAGATCATATTCTAGAGCATGGAGTATTTATTTTGCAAGAAATGGAAAATATGTTTTAGCGTATTCCTAGTGTAGGAATAGCTATTTATTTGTGGCGCGTATGTGAGTTTTGATCTTGGGAGCATGAAAAATCTCTCAACAGGGGTCACAAAACTTGACCAAACTCAATACAAAGTAAGAGGCATATATGGAAGGTTTTGTCATGTATGATCATATATTGGCCTTGGTAGGTATTTGAATATCATTCAAGGAACATGCTATTTGAATTTTGTTTTGTAAAATAAATCCCAAGTACTTTGTAGGAAATGAGCAAGTGTCATGTCATCCTACTATATCTCATTCGTCAATTACTTAGATAAAATGGGTTCCCTATTGATAAGTGTCCACAAGTTTCTCAGGGATATTAGCAAGGAATAAAAAGTATGCAAACTTTTAATCATAGGAAGACATGGAGATAGAGCATTTATTTTTAATTTATTTTTAAAATTTTGTTCAATTTTTAAAGCTTTTATTGAATATGGAGTGAGAGAGTGAGGGTTGCACAAACCGAGTTTGAATTTGACCACATTTTTGTGCAACTGAGTCAGAGGTGAGTGTGGTTCCTCCCCCACACTTGTTTTCTTACCTGTTCTTATTTGACATAAAGAGAAAAAACAAGTGCAACAAATATTTCTAATAATAAAACTTTATTCAATTATAAAATGATAGGCGCATTACAAGATTGGAAATTAAAATGATAGGAATGAAAAACTTGAAAAATAAAGATACGCCTAATTTATTTTGGTGGGAGTGGTTTAGAAAGGTTGGTTAAGAGTGTGCTCTACTCCCGCCACTTTTGCCACTCTACCAACTTTTTCTCCAAAGCCACGATGAAGCTCATTGATCTCATCATCGAGGTCCTTGATTTTCATAAGACTCTTGACGAGACGATCATTTGCCTTTCTAATGCTTTCATATAGGCTTTTGTTGCTAGTGCTAAGTGAGGTGAGCGTCGGGTCTTTGGGAGGCTGCTCATCCTCGCTATCGCTAAAAAATCCAGTAGGTTGCCCTCTAATAGGAGGCTTTACCATTCTCTTGAACCTAAGGGGTGCACCCGATGATTCCAACTCCTTCCATGACAGGGCCGGCTTGCTCACCGACTTTTTAGTCAGTTTGTGCATAAGCGCCCTCCCAAACCTTCCATCGGGTTTGTGTATGCCTACCACGGTATATGAGAGACTAGGCCTAGCGGTATGCAAGGATGAGCTAGCATGAGAGATCGAATTGACCGAAGGCGTTACAAAAGAGTGCTTGCTAGGTCTGCTATCTTCGGGTGCTTTCCCCTTGAGGCTGATGGTGTCGATGGTTGGTTGTGTTGGCGCCGCCTTCTTCTCCTTGGCGCCACCAAGGGGCGCCTTGGAATGCGCCATGGTCTTGAGGCTAGAACCACCGCTCATGGCATAGCCTAGTGGTGCCATGATAGTGAGCGGTGCTTCAGTGATGAGCCTAGCTTCTTCCCTCATGTAGGAGCTCTTGGGCACTAAGTCGATGGAAGTCGGGATGCCATCTAGGTTGTAGGTGGAGCAAGAGCCTATGTATAAGGCGAGAGCATGGCTGGCCATGCTAGTCTTAAAGCTTTGAGTGCTATGTGGAGGGAGAGAAGAATTCTTGTAGCTTGGTGTGAAGAGATAAGAGGCTTAGGGTGCTTATATAGGTGACTCGACCTCTACCACGAAGGAAACAATAGAGCACCACCATGGCCAAGATACCTAGAGGATCAAGGAGATACACGCAAGGATTGAGGGCCAGCGGAGCCTCGGGTGGTGTGGCTACACCATGGGTGTGCCCGCACCCCCAGGTCCTCCTTCTGGCCTAGAATTTTGTCTAGGTGCATGTGCATGCATGGTGATCTTAGGGATGCTGGTGTCAAATTTTTATTCACTAGGATCAGCGAGTGATAGCCCATGATGCTCATGGTCATGATGAATCAAAAGGATATTCAAAATAAAAGTCACATGATCATGTAATTATGAATGGATATTCATGTGATCAGCATGTATCAAGCAAGATTGAGCAACAATCAACAAGTATCATGGTTTGTCTAGTGAGGGTATAAAGGTCATTTATCCATGATGACTTGCTTAAGAAGTTAAACCAATATTTTAAAAAAATAAGTAAATGAAAGAATGTGTTAGTATTATTATTTTTAAATTTTCATAAGTTTTGAACAAATTTATCAAAAGCAATTAAATATATTCTATCGATTTCTAAGTTAGTGTTATCAGAAGGCTCTAGGAAAACTTTGAAACGTTGACCATTAACTTTGAAAATGTTACCGTCATCGCCTTGGATGGTGATCACGCCATGTGGCAAAGTGTTGATGACGATGTATGGTCCTTGCCATTTGCTTCTAAGTTTTCCTTCACCGAAGAGTTTGACTCGGGAGTTGAATAGACCTTGTCTCCCTCCTTCAATTCTTTGTATTGGATCCGGTGATCATGCCATCTCTTAGTTCTTTCTTTGTAGAGCTTGGCACTATGGTATGCCTTCTCTCGCCATTCTTCTAGCTCGGCAATTTGTTTTTGTCGATTCCTACCGGCTAGCTTCACATCCATGTTCTAGCTCTTTATGGCCTAGTGAGCTTGGTGTTCAAGCTCAACTGGTAAATGGCAGTTTTTTCCATAGACAAGCTAGAATGGTGACATGCTAATGGGAGTTTTATAGGCTATCCTATATGCCCAAAGTGCATCAGGTAGCTTATCTTTCCATCCTTTTCTCATTGCATTGACCGTTTTCTACAGGATATTCTTGATTTGTTTATTTGAAGTTTCTGCCTAACCGCTTGTTTGAGGATGGTATGGGGTGGAAATGTTTTGCTTGGCCCCAAGCTCTTTCAGGAAAGCTCTGAAGGTTTTGTCAATGAAGTGGGATCCTCCATCGCTTATCACCATTCGTGGTGTTTCAAAGCGAGGGAAGATCACTTCATGGAACATCTTCCTTGCGTGCCTAGCGTTAGCAGCTCTGCATGGTAGGGCTTCCACCCATTTCGACACATAGTCAATGGTGATAAGGATGTAATCGCTGTCATGGGACTTTTGGAATAGCCCCATGAAGTCAATGCCCCAAACATCGAAGATCTCCACTTGTAGGTTGTAATGGAGGGGCATTACGTTGCGAGCTGTGATGCCACCTTGCAGCTAACATTTTTGGCACCTTCGGATGAACTCCTTGGTGTCTTCGTATATCATCGGCCTGAATAACCCACACTGCCAGATTTTTGCATGCATGTGGTGTAACAGAACCGACCAAATCATAAGAACGTAAGTACAAAAACAATCACCGAAGCGATCAAATTCCTGTACTTAAGCTCCCATAATCCCGGTAGTCCGGAAATCACGAAGGATTTCAACCAACTCTTGACATACAAACCAAGATCGCAGTGATTCAACACAACACATCATATGTTACAACATTTCATAATAAGCATTCGGATACATCCATCAGAGTTTAAATAGAATATTACAAACCAAGTTTGAGTGTGCGGAAGCAACATAGTTTGGTACAAAATATCATAGTTTTCAATTACATTGCCAAGTCTAAGTCATGTCCCACAAAAGCATTATCAGGTGCGAGAACTAGTAGAGACCGCGCCCAACGGTCTAGTCTTCATCCCCAGCAGGGAGAAGGCAGTACTTGCAGCAACCAAAGTAGAACTAGTCATCTGCAACAGGTGGGAGATAAACCCTGAGTACGAGAAGGTACTCAGCTAGACTTACCCATCAAAACTAGAAATAAAAGACATCAAGGGTCATGCAAGGCTTTTCAGGTGGGCTAGCTTGACATAGTTGCATAAAAGAGCTTATGATTATAGTAACCAATTTAAACTTAGCATCAAGCTTATCATCATTTACCTGTCCACTAGATTAGCACCTGTACTAGAGCACTCACTTATTAGGAGCAAATAATATTAACCATAGCAGGTATAATAAGGCTGTCATCATCATATCATCATTTCCGAACCATTATGTTATTAAGTGTATCTACTTTGGAGATAAGCCCGTCAAGTTCTCACTAACCGGGAGAGACGGCGACTCGAATCGAATTACAACTCAGCTGAGGGGGTATTCCTAACTCTCACCCTGGCATACTTAGCAAGGGTAGCCGTGGGTCACCTTTGGAACAACTCAGGAACCAAATTCGCGGGTTCGATCAGCGCCAGCACTCTCAGGGATTACC